>NC_072430.2:68437500-69062500 GCF_028878055.3 Symphalangus syndactylus | reverse complement strand
CCAGCCACTTAATGAAATTTAAGCCTTTGACTACAGAAATTTTAGCTGGGTAACTGGAAAGTTGTCTGGGTTACTGGAAAATTTGATGAGACCAAAATTAATTAAGTAAAAAAATACAGTGTTAGATCAGGCATTTGTAAGTCCATATGCATCTAAATCATCTTTTTTTAGTTAAATTGCTTTTTCCACATGTAAAACTATATGAATTCCCTTGTTATATTACACATTTGAATATTTCACTTTATACATTTGAATATTTATCTAGTTTTGATAATAATTTAATTATAATAGGTAATGCAATTTTATCTAATCCTGTATTCTAACTTACCTGTCTTTGAAAACTCAATATTTCATTCCTTCTTCGATAAAAGTTTTCAAGGTACACTAAAAAAGATTTCATTATGTCAGTGAAACATGGTGGACAAATGCCAAAAATTTTAAAATATCAATATACTAATATTTAAGTTATAGTCAATATTAATACGCTTAGAAAAGAATAAAATCATTGTTATAAACTCAAAGAATGAACAAATGGAAGAAGAGTCAGAAAATGGGCCAGGCACAGTGGCTCATGCCTGTAATGCTAGCACTTTGGGAGGCTGAGGCAGGCAGACAGCTTGAGCTCAGGAGTTTGAGACCTGCCTGGCCACCATGGCGAAAACCTGTCTCTACTAAAAACACAAAAATTTGCCAAGCATAGTGGCACACACCTGTAATCCCACACTCGCTTCTCAGGTGGCTAAGGCAAGGGAATCCTTTGAACCTGGGAGGCGGAGGCAGAGGCTGCAGTGAGCCAAGAACATGCCACTGCACTCCAGCTTGAGCCCTAAGTGAGTACCTGTCTCAAAAAAAAAAAAAAAAAAAAAGGCAAGAACTATTTGACTTTTATTTTCTTCATTCTCTTCCATTAATTTATTCCCAATGATCCTTCCAAAAATTCTTGAAAATAAATAATAAAAAAGAAAATCTTGCATTATGAATGCCTGAGACTACTGACTATTGAAATTTTGGATTGTAGATCAATACACATATAGATTTAACTGTCTGACAGTGCCAATGTATCAATTCAGTGAAAAAATAAGTTTCATGATTATGTGCCCCCTTTTTTCTGAATTAACTGATTGGCTGGTTAAATTTGCAGATTAGCTGATTGCTTTTAGTTAAAAGTAGTGGCATGGTTTCTAGTCTAAAGAAAAAGTCTTACCTGATTTGTAGTAAAAACTAAAACAAATGTTCCAAAACAATTTTAGCTTCTTTTTTGGGTAACTGTCACAAATTTTATATTGACTACACATTCTGACTTTACAGTAAAAGGATTATGGCAATTGTTCTGTTGCATCAACTTTCAGAGTCCAGTTAGAAGTGGAAAAATAAAAATGGGAAAAAATCAGATTCATTTTTTAAATTTTTAATTTGTTTTTAATTGCTGCTGTGCAGAAGCAAATGTACTGGAAATGAATTGTACTCTGTTAATTACAATTTACCTTATTATTCCATCCTTAACTCATTCTGTGATTGAACACTAAATATCAAAATTTTAAATATTACCTTCACGGCCGGGGGCAATGGCTCATGCCTGTAATCCCAGCACTTTGGGAGGCCGAGATGGGTGGATCACTTGAGGCCAGGAGTTCAAGACCAGCCTGGCCAACAATGGTGAAATCCCGTCTCTACTAAAAATACAACAATTAGCCATGTGTGGTGGTGGGCACCTGTAATCCCGGCACCTGTAATCCCAGCTACTCGGGAGGCTGAGGCAGGACAATTGCTTGAACCCAGGAGACGGAGATTGCAGTAAGCCGAGATCACATCACTCACTCCAACCTGGAAGACAAAGCAAGACTCCATCTCAAAAATAAAAATACAAATAAATGTTACCTTCAGCAATATTCTTCCTTTAGATGACCTCATGTTTTCCCATGTGGAGGAAAATCTGTTTACATCTTCATTTATTTGCACATATTTAAATTGTTTTGTCAATATTGAAAAATTATTTTGGCCGGGTGTGCTGGCTCACGCCTATAATCCCAGCACTTTGAGAGGGCGAGGTGGGTGGATCACGAGGTCAGGAGTTCAAGACCAGCCTGGCCAACATGTGAAATCCCATCTCTACTGAAAGTAAAAAAAATTACAGGGTGTGGTGGTGCATGCCTGTATTCCCAGCTACTCGGCAGGCTGAGGCAGGAGAGTTGTTTGAACCTGGGAGGCAGAGATTGCAGTCAGCCGAGATGGCGCTATTGCACTCCAGCCTGGATGACAGAGCTAGGCTCCATCTCAAAAAAAAAAAAAAACAGAAAGAAAAATTATTTTTAAATTTTATCATAGAATGATATTCGAGAATTCTTAAAAGGAGTCTATTGCCCAGTGGTTAAGAGTAGTTAACGGTATTCTTGACTTCACTTATGTCTCAGTAGCCTAAGATTTGACCTCTACTTGTGAGAATTATATTAGATGGTCTATGTAAAGCTTGAAGCATATTTTCTGGGCAAAATTTAAGGAATTTTCTAGGTTTCAAAATCCAAATTTAAGAATGCTGCTCAGAAATAATCAGTGTGTTATATTATTAATAACATATGCAATAAAAATTCTAATCTATTTAAGTTCAGGGATTTAGAAAAAGACCATGTACTACCAAAAATAATTTCATCTGTTTGAAATCGCATTTTTCATATGAAAATGGCACAAGTTCCTTTTATATTAAATGCATTGAAAACCCTCAGCTTCACACATTTGAATATTTCTATTTTACTGATGATTTATTTACTAATGGGAACTATTCTTATATTGATTTAAACATATACAGAAATTTATATTTATATTTTTTCTCCTTTTCATCACCAGAAGGAATGCTTTAATCCCTATTTAATGGAACCATCCATTTTTGTCTTTAAGTCATATATACTTTTTCTTTACTATTCCTCCGTTATTTGTTTTATATAATTATTAAATAAATGTTAATTGTTTTGCTATCTGAAGAATGCAAACCACAACTGCTTCTGAAGACTCTTATCATCATATCTAGCTTTTAACCTACCAGTTATGCACCTAGCATCAAAAACACCATTTCCTCCGAGATTCACAAGCCTACTGAAATCACCATAGTTCTTTAGTAAGAATCAGAAGCCTGGAGTATGGATGTGTATTTTTCTCCTGTCTTTATATAAAACCCCTTAGAAAGCAGTGACATTTACTAGATCAGGGATTAAACACTATGATCTACTTGCAGTGGGAGTCATTAAAATGTTGACCCAACTTTTCACAGGGTTGCAACAAGAGCTGTGAAGTGTGTCTTTGCTATTTAAAGTGGGAATGCACACCTGAGATGTAGCAATGTTCATTGGAGAAAAGCACAACTGGGACTGGCCTAGGAAAAGAAAACATTGAAGCAGTCATTTACAGAGCACATGGGGAACAGAAAATTACTCCTTTAGTTATGGAAATATTCCCATATTTATGCCCCAATGTTCAAAATTCAATAATTGGAAAATTATTCTTTTAGGCTACGACAATTTGTCTCCAGCAAATACTTGCTTACTGGAAGTTGAGTATTAAAGGAGGAATCATGCATTAAAGTTTCTGACAATACATTAAAAAATTAGCACAAACTAGTACTGATAGCTGTTTCGAGGGATAGGTGAATCATAGAAAGGGGGACGTTGGAAAGTCCAACATAGCCAGGAGAAGATAAGAGAGGTAGTATGGAGTACCTTAGATGAATAGTGTAAAAATTAAATTATAGAAATAAGCTTTAAACATTCGGTTCAATGCTTACTACAAGGAAAGTACTTAATAAAATATAGTAGAAATAATAGCAGAGATGTTTATAATAATTATCATTATTTTTGAAGTCTTCATAATGGATTACCCAGGAAGATACAGATGCGGATTCACAACCTAAAACCGTAAGCCAAGGGTCTTGCCATATTTACCTGCAGGTCAATCATTTATCTGTGGCTTGCTCTCTAAGCACAACTGAACTCTTCACAACTGTCATATCCATCCTACATTTCCCACAGGTCTGGCAATAGAACCCAAGAAAATCTTCCCTAGCTGACCACATTTCCAGCACTCTTTGAAATAAGGAAGCAGTTCAGTTTTAAGATGTTTTTCCTTCTACCAAGAAAAAGGAAACGACTTTTTAAAAAATTAACAAAACTGGTATAAAGATTTAATAGTTTTCTAGTTGTCCCTTGGTATCCACTGAAGATTGGTTCCAGGACCCCCGCTGATACCAAAATCCATGGATGCTCAAATCCCTGAGTTAAAATGGCGTGATATTTGTATACAATCTAAACACATCCTCCCATATACTTTAAATCATCTTAGATTACTGATGATGCCTAATACAATATAAATGCTATGTAACTAGTTGTTATACTATATCGCTTTCTGAATTTGTATTATTTGTATTGTTTTTTGTTAATATTTTGGATCCACTATTGGTTGAATCCAAGAATATAGAATCCACAGAAAAAGAGGGCTAGCTGTAAATCTAAAATATGTATCCTATCATAAAACAAAAAAATAAGGCTATATAATATTAGAGTAATCCTGGAAAACTGTATAAATCCTGGAAAACAGGTATAATTATTTTTTTTTTATTAATTTTTTTTGCATACAAAAACAATAAACATTTTCTAAAAATACATACAAACAAAAAGATGCGTATCAAACATATTAGGAAGGTTGCACATGGGAAGTAGGGGAATAGAAATGGGGGTGGGAGTTAAAATAAATGAGAGAGGGACTTTATATGGATCAGTGATAATAACTCAATCCTCTATTTGACAAAGAAGAGAGAGAAGGAAGAGGAAGAAAAAGAAAGTGGGATAAAGGATCAGAAAGGGAGGAAAATAGAAAAAATTAGAGTATGACTCCAGGGTAGACCTGCTTTGTTGTCATTGAGTTGGTTGGTTGGTTTGTCTGTTGTATTCTTCATGTTTCACCAAGTTGGCCAGACTGGTCTCGAACTCCTAGCCCGAAGTGATCAACCCGCCTCGCCCCCCAGAGTGCCGGGACCACAGGCGTGAGCCACCACGTCCAGCCCCCACATTGCTTCTGGCCTCCGTGGTAGACCTCCCAGACGGAGCGGCCAGGCAGAGGAGCTCCTCACTTCTACCCAGACACGGGGCGGCCGGGCAGAGGAGCTCCTCACTTCCCAGACGGGGCGGCCAGGCAGAGACGCTCCTCACTTCTTCCCAGACGATAGGTGGCCGGGCAGAGGCGCTCCTCACTTCCCAGACGATGGGTGGTCGGGCAGAGGCGCTCCCCACTTCCCAGACGATGGGTGGCCGGGCAGAGGCGCTCCTCACTTCCCAGACGATGGGCGGCCGGGCAGAGGCGCTCCTCACCTCGAGACGATGGGTGGCCAGGCAGAGGCACTCCTCACTTCCCAGATGGGGCAGCCGGGCAGAGGCGCTCCTCACTTTCCAGACGATGGGTGGCCGGGCAGAGGCGCTCCTCACCTCCCAGACAATGGGTGGCTGGGCAGAGGCGCTCCTCACCTCCCAGACGATGGGTGGCCGGGCAGAGGCGCTCCTCACCTCCCAGACGGGGCGGCCGGGCAGAGGCGCTCCTCACTTCTTCCCGGACGGGGCGGCCGGGCAGAGGCGCTCCTCACTTCTTCCCGGACGGGGCGCCCGGGCAGAGGCGCTCCTCATTTCTTCCCGGACGGGGCGACCGGGCAGAGGCGCTCCTCACTTCCCAGACGGGGCGGCCGGGCAGAGGCGCTCCTCACTTCCTCCCGGACGGGGCGGCCAGGCAGAGGCGCTCCTCACCTCCCAGACGATGGGAGGCCGGGCAGAGGCGCTCCTCACTTCCCAGACGATGGGTGGCCGGGCAGAGGCGCCCCTCACTTCCCAGACAGGGCGGCCGGGCAGAGGCGCTCCTCACTTCTTCCCGGACGGGGCGGCCGGGCAGAGGCGCTCCTCACTTCTTCCCGGACGGGGCGGCCGGGCAGAGGCGCTCCTCACTTCTTCCCGGACGGGGCGGCCAGGCAGAGGCGCTCCTCACTTCCTCCCGGACGGGGCGGCCAGGCAGAGGCGCTCCTCACCTCCCAGACGATGGGAGGCCGGGCAGAGGCGCTCCTCACTTCCCAGACGGGGCGGCCGGGCAGAGGCGCCCCTCACTTCCCAGACGGGGTGGCCGGGCAGAGGCGCTCCTCACTTCCCAGACGGGGCAGCCGGGCAGAGGCGCTCCTCACTTCCCAGACGGTGGGTGGCCGGGCAGAGGCGCTCCTCACTTCCCAGACGATGGGTGGCCGGGCAGAGGCGCTCCTCACTTCTTCCCGGATGGGGCGGCCGGGCAGAGGCGCTCCTCACTTCTTCCCAGATGGGGCGCCCGGGCAGAGGCGCTCCTCATTTCTTCCCGGACGGGGCGGCCGGGCAGAGGCGCTCCTCACTTCCCAGACGGGGCGGCCGGGCAGAGGCGCTCCTCACTTCTTCCCGGACGGGGCGGCCGGGCAGAGGCGCTCCTCACTTCTTCCCGGACGGGGCGGCCAGGCAGAGGCGCTCCTCACTTCCCAGACAGGGTGGCCGGGCAGAGGCGCTCCTCACTTCCCAGACGGTGGGTGGCCGGGCAGAGGCGCTCCTCACTTCCCAGACGGTGGGTGGCCGGGCAGAGGCGCTCCTCACTTCCCAGACGGGGCGGCCGGGCAGAGGCGCTCCCCACCTTCCAGATAGGGCGGCGGCCGGGCAGGGGCTGCAATCCCAGCACCCTGGCAGGCCAAGGCAGGCGGCCGGGGGGTAAGAGGCTGCCGCGAGGCCAGACCACGCCACCGCACTCCAGCCCGGGCAACACCGAGCACTGGGTGAGCGAGACTCCGTCTGTAGTCCCAGTACCTCGGGAGGCCGAGGCGGGCAGAGCACTCGGCGTCAGGAGCTGGCGACCAGCGTGGCCAAGATGGCGAACGGGTGCCTGCATCCAAAGGAGAAAAGGCAGGCAGCGGTGGCGCGCGCCGGCAGACCCAGGCAGTCCGCGGCGCGGGCAGCAGCAAGCCGAGTAGATCGTAGCCTGGGCCAGAGAGGGAAAGAAAAAGAAAAGAAAGAAAGAAAGAAGGAAAGAAGGAAGGAAGGAAGGAAGGAAGGAAGGAAGGAAGGAAGGAAGGAAGGAAGGAAGGAAGGAAGGAAGGAAGGAGGAAGGAAGGAAGGAAGGAAGGAAGGAACAGGTATAATTATTATTAGAGTAATACTGGAAAAGGCAAGAGAATAAACAGAAAAAGAATAGAAAAAAATAATTCAGAAAGAGAGAGCATGAAGGAGTTTTTTGGTATTAGTAACCTGTTCTATATCTTGGTTGTGGTGCTGATTACATAATCTAGATATGTGCTAAAATTAATGGATTGTTTACTAGAACAAAGAAAAGGTCCATTTTACTTTAAGATAATTTTATAAAGTAGAATTTTATAATTCAAGGGCAAATTTCAAAATGAGAAAATAAATTCAATAACTGTCTTATAAATTATTCAACAATTAAATATATTTAACTTAAATATATTGAACTTAAATATATTTAACTTAAATATATTGAACTTAAATATATTTAACTTAAATATATTGAACTTAAATATATTTAATTGTTAAATAAATATATTTAACATTATATTAAATATGTAATATATTAAAATGTAGTATGTTAAAATGTAGCCAAAAAGAACCTATTCAGATGAACAATAGGCTATATAAAGTAAATAGGAATAATCTTAAACAGAAATGTGTTGTTTATAAATGACAAAAGCTATACTATTCTAAAAAAAGAAAAAAGTTGACAAATAAATTTAAATACTTATTATGGTATCAGAGAAAAATGCAACATCGTTCAACACATACATTTTCCCTCCTATAAAATAAAATTCAGTAAACAATGAGATATTTTTGAGTTCACAAAATAATTTTCAAGATTTGTCTGAAGGCAAATCAGATTAAAGTAGTCAAGAATTAGAAATATTATTTCATTTTGTTTGTTTGCTTTATGTTTTGGTTTTTAGCTAACTTAAACTTTTTTTATTTGTACAAATTTATGGGATATGTGTGGAATTTTGTTACATGTATGTAATGCCTAGTGATTAAGTCAGGATATTTAGGGTGTTTGTCACTCCAGTACAATGCTTTTTAAAGTATAGTTATCCTACTCTGCTATCAAACATTCAATTCATTCCTCCTATCTTATCCTTTAACGCACTTCTCTTTATTCTTTCCCCTGCCCTTTCCACTCGCTCTTCCCAGTCTCTGTTATTTTTCCACTCTCTACTTCCAAGTGATGAAATCTTTTTAGCTCCTGCATATAAGTGAGAACATGGGATAGTTATGATTTTGTGCCTGGTTTATTTCACACCAGTTTTATCCATGTTGCTGCAAATGACATTATTTCATTCTTTTTTATGGCTGAATAATATTCCATTGTGTATATACAACACATTTTTTGTTGGTTTGTTTTGTTTTCTGTTTTATTTTTTCATGATTTTTATTGCAGGATATCATCATGAAATATTTTGTATTTTGTATGTTACTGGCATGATAATAGATCATGCTCAGAAATTATTTCGGAGCTTCATCACCTCTTGCAAGCACCACTTGGGACCTGAGTACCCCAAACATTGCTGGGTACACCTGCACATCATGCTACTGCCCCTGTCCACCAGCACATCCCTGGCTGCTGAGCTGTCCACCTTGCCATCCTCACTGGTCAACAGTTCTGCATGCAGTTTGAAGAGCTTTGCAAAATCCCTCACCAACTTCACAAACCCTGAGTCTTTTTACTATCAGCTTCATAAGCCCAAACCCCCACTTAGGTTGGTTTCATATCTTTGCATTGTGAATAGTACTGCAATAAACATGCGAGTGCAGGTATCCCCTTGATATATTGATTTTTTTCCCCTTTGAGTAAATACCCAGTAGTAAAATTGCTGGATCTCATGGTAATCCTATTTTTACTTTTGTGAGGAATCTCCATAATGTTTTCCACAGTTGCTATACTGGTTTACATTCCCACCAACAGTGTAGAAGCATTCCTTTTTCAATCTGTTATATTTTGTTTTGTTTTGCTTTGTTTTTGTTTTTGTTTTTAGTAATAGTCATTATGACTAGAGGAAAATAATACTTCATCATTGTGGTTTTGATTTGCATTTCTATAATGATTAGTGATGTTGAGCATTTTTTCATGTATCTTTTGGCCTTTTGTATGTCTTCTTTAGAGAAATGTCTATTTATATCCTTTGGCCACTTTCCAGTGGAATTATTTTTTTCCTGTTGAGTTGTTTGGGTTTTTTGTAAATTCTAGGTATTAGCCCACTATTAGATGAATAGTTTGCAAATATTTTCTTCCATTCAGGAGGTTGTCTCTACACTCTGCTGATTATTTCTTCTGCTGCTCAGAAGCTTTCTAATTATTTTTTAATTAAGTCCCATTTGTCTATTTTTATTTGTGTTGCTTGTGGCTTTTGAGGTGTTAGTCATAAATTCTTTGCCTAGACAAAAGTCCAGGAAATTTTTCCCTAGGTTTTCTTCAAGTATTTTTATAGTTTCAGGTCTTACGTTTAAGTCTTTAATCTACTTTGAGTTGCTTCTTGTATACAGTGAGATAGTGGTCCAGTTTCACATCTTCTGGATGTGGCTATCCAATTTTCCCAGCACCATTTATTGAAGAGGTGTCCTTTCCCCAGTGTCAGCTTTGTTGAAGATCAAATTTGCAAAAAAATTATAAAACCGTAATATCTAAGTAATATTGGAGAAGCACAGAAAACAACTGATAATTAATATAAGGGACTTGACAACAACAAATTATATACAGACCAAGTATATGTAAGACCTTACAATATTATAATGTGAATATGTTACCTGAATTGGCAAAAGGGACTTTGTAGATGGATTTAAGGTTGCTAATCAGCTTGCCTTACAATAGGGAGATTATCCAGTATCAACAGAATGAGCTCAACAAAATCACAGAAGTCATTAAAAGTAGAAAAGAGATTTTGTAGATAGCAACAAACTAACTCAAAAGTTTCATGGAAAGGCACAAGACTTAAAATAGGTAACAAAATACTAAAGAAAAAGAAAAAATTTGGAGGATTCACACTGCCTGACATCAAGACTTACTATAAAATTACTCTAATTAAGACATCATGGACTAGACATGGTGGCTTATGCCTGTAATCCCAGAACTTTGGAAGGACGAGGCAGGAGGATCACTTGAGCCCAAGAGTTCAAGACCAGCCTGGGAAACATAGTGGGATCCCCCATCTCTACAAAAAAATTAAAAATTACTTGGGCATGGTGGTGCACACTTGTAGTACTGACTACTTAGGTGGCTGAAGCAGGAGGATTACTTGAGAAAGGAGGTGGAGATTGCAGTGAGCCATGATCACACCACTGCACCCTGCCAAGGAGGCAGAGAAACACCTGTCTCAAAAAATAAAATAAAATAATATAATATAAAATAAAATAAAATAACAGCACGAGATTGGTGAAAGAATAGACATGTAAATCAGTGAAACAGCAAACAGAGCCTAAAAATAGACCCACAGAAATAGAGTCAATTATTTTCAACAAAGGAGCAAGGGCAATTTAATAGAGAAAAGATAGTTTGGGAACAAATGAGTCATATACCTATTCTGTTCCATTGTTACATGTGTCTGTTTTGGTTACGGTAGCCATGCTGTTTTGGTTACTGTAGCCCTGTGATATAGTTTGAAGTTGGGTAACATGTTGCCTCCAGCTTTGTTCCTTTGCTTAGGATTGCCTTGGCAGCTTGGACTCTTTGTTGGTTTCATATGAATTTTAAAATAGTTCTTCCTAGTTCTGTGAGGAATGTCATTGGTAGTTTGACAGGAATAGCACTGAATCTATAAATTGCTTTGGACAGCATAGCCATTTACTAATATTGATTCTTCCTATGCATGAAACCTCAGTTTCATAAAATAGTTTCAGTAGGAATGGTGTCAGCTCTTATTTGTACATCTGGTAGAATTTAGAGATGAATCTGTCTGGCTCAAGGCTTTTTTAGGTTGGTAGGCTATTTATTACTGATTCAATTTCAGAGTTCATTATCGGTCTGTTCAGAGATTCGCTTTCTTCCTGGTTCTGTCTTGGGAGGGTGTGTGTTTCCAGGAATTTATCCATTTCTTCTAGATTTCTTGTTCGTGTGCACAGAAATGTTCAAAATATTCTCCAATAGTTATTTGTATTTCTGTGGGGTCAGTGATAATATCCCCTTTGTCATTTCTAATTGTGTTTCTTTGGATCTTGTTTGAATCAGGGTGCTCCTGTGTTAAGTGCACATATATTTATGATAGTTAGCACTACTTGGTGAATTGAACCCTTTGCCATTATGTCATTACCCTTTTTTGTCTTTTATCTTTGTTGGTTTAAAGTCTGTTTTGTCTGAAATTAGGATTACAATCTCTGTATTTTTTATGTCTTCTATTTACTTAGTAGATTTTCCTCCATCCCTTTATTTTGAGCCTATGAGCGTCATTACATATGAGCCTATGGGTGTCATTGCATGTGAGCCTATGGGTGTCATTGCATGTCTCTTGAAGACAGCATACCATTGGGTCTTGCTTTTTTATCCAGCTTATCACTCTGTGCCTTTTATTTGGGGCATTTAGCCCATTTACATTCAAGGTTAGTATTGATATATGTGGATTTGATCCTGTCATCATGCTGTTGGTTGGTTATCATACATACTTGTTTGTGTGGTTGCTTTATTGTGTCATTGGTCTGTGTACTTCAGTGTATTTTTGAAGTGGTTGGTAATGATATTTCCTTTTCTTATTTAGTGCTTCCTTCAGGAGCTCTTGTAAGGCAGGTCAGTCTGGTAGTAACAAATTCCCTCAGCATTTGCTTGTCTGAAAAGGATCTTATTTATCCTTCACTTATGAAGCATAGTTTGGCCAGATGTGAAATTCTGGGTTGGAATTTCTTTTCTTTAAGAATCTTGAATATTGGCCCCCAACTTCTTCTGGTTTATAGAGTTTTTGTTGAGAGGTCTGCTGTTAGTCTGATGGGCTTCCCTTTGTAGGTGACCTGACCTTTCTCTCTAGCTGCCTTTTGCATTTTTTTCTTTCATTTCAACCTTGGAAAATCTGATAATTATGTGTCCTGGAGGTGATCTTCCTGTGAAGTGTCTTACATGGGTTTTCTGTGTTTTCTGAATTTGAATGTTAACCTCTCTAGCTAGGTTGAAGAAGTTCTCATGGATGACATCCTGGAGTATGTTTTCCATGTTGCTGCCATTCTCCCCATCTCCTTCAGGGACACCAATGAATCATAGATTTGTTCTCTTTACGTAAACTTATATTTCTCAGAGGTTTTGTTTGTTCCTTTTCATTCTTTCTTCTCTGTTCTCATCTGCCTGTCTTGTTTCAGAAAGCCAGTCTTAAAGCACTAACATCATTTCTTCTGCTTGGTGTATTCTGCTGTTAATAGTTGTGATTGCATTATGAAATTTTTGCAGTGTGTTTTTCAGTTCTATCAGGTCAGTTATGTTCTTTTCTATACCGTCTATTTTGTCTGTCAGCTCCTGCATTGTTTTATTGTGTTTCTTAGCTTCCTTGGATTGGGTTTCAACACACTCCTGCACCTTGATGCTCTTCATTTCTATCCACACTCTAAATTCTATTTGTGTCACTTCAGCTATTCCAGTTCAGTTAAAAACTTTTGATGGAGAGCTGGTGGAGGCATTCGGATGAAAGAAGGCATGCTGGATTTTTGACTTGTCAGAGTTCTTGCACTGGTTTTTTCTCATTTTTGTGGGCTAGTGTTTTTTCAATCTTTGAAGTTCCTGTCCTTTGGATGTTTTTTTTTTTTTATCGTATTAGATTACTTTGAGAGTTTGATTGTGTTTTAAGGTGGGTTCAGTCAACTGGCTTCATTTCTGGAAGATTTTGGGGACCAAGTTTCAGCTGTCATCTCCCCAACTGCATGTTTTAATTCTGGGGGACTTGTATCCTACCCTACTTTGTTCTCTAACTTCTCAAGGTTATGAACAGACTGTGATGGGGGTGCTAAGGTGCTCCTGGGCTGCTGGTAACTACATGTTGATGGAATGGTGCTAGTCAAACGGTTTTGTAGCGTGGTGGCAGTGGGATCTGTCCTCATTCACAGGTGCCCTCAGCAGCACCAGCACCAGCAGTATTAAAGCAGGATGCATGCTTGTCAGCTGCAGCAGACTGCTAGCAGGTGCTAAGATGCCTACCTCCATGAAGGCATTGACAGCAGGGGTAGAGTCAGCATAAATCAGGGGGTCAGCAGGCCCCCCACTGGTGACTGTGTGCATTGTTGCACTGATGGTGGTGTTAGTATGGGGGCAGGGCACTGGTGGGTACAGGTGTGTGTGCACCCTCTGTGGCTACTCAGGGTAGGGGAGGGTTCATTGTTTTCAGTGCCTAGTTTCATTCTGGTGGCAGTGTTGGCACAGGGGCAGGTCACTGACAGAGGCAGGACTGGTGGGCTCTGTGCCCACTACAGCTCTGACTGCAATGGCAGTATGGCAGAGGAAGGGGAGCAGAGTGCACTCCTGCTGGCAGCAGAAGCAGGGAAGGGTGCACGTGCTCACACAAACTGGTGAGGCAAGGAAGGGAATATCCACCTGCACACGTACAAGCCAGCCAAATGATGTCAGGGGGCAGGAGCAGTTGGCCATGGGCTTGGAAGAAGCTGCAGCAGCAGGAGGGAGCAGGCAGGTTGGTGCATGGCCCTAGGGGCCACCCTACTGGAGCTCTCCACCAATCAGATATGGTCTACCATTGCAGAAGCTAAGATGCACGTCCCCAGGGAACCTGAGTCTGCACTGCAAGCAGAAAAAAACCAGGCTGGAGCACTGGGAGAGGTCAGCAGACCAGGGGGTACTAAGGTTGGATCTGCCCCATCTGATGGGCAAGACTGCCCTGCAGAATTCATGTCCGACACTTCCCCTAGGGCTACAGTCTTCTATGGAAGCAAGTCAAGTCTGGAGGAATGGGCATCCCTGGCCGTGCTCTGCTATAGATGTTCCTGCAACAAACCCTCTGGGCTCCATATTGGCTAGTGTGCTGCTCCTACCACTCCTCTAAGCACCTCCACTGCAAACTCTGTGTCTGTGGTGGTTGAGGGGTCTCCTCCTGGTGGGATTCCAGAGGCTTGTGGCAAGAGTAGGTTGCTCCTTACCAGTTCAACTCACCCATTCCCCCAAAGTTCTTGGGGGTGAGGAATGAGTCCCATTGCACAGTAGCCCGCCCAGCTTCTGCCCAGCTTTTGTGTTTTGAGGACCTGTTAGGACTGTGCCAGTCATCCCAGTCCCACAGTGACAGCTGTTCTACCTGGCTGCAACTAGTCAGACATCTTGACCAAACTGGAAGTTTCTTACAAAGCTGAGCATAGCCTTACCATATGAGCATACTCCCAGGCACTTACCCAACTGATTTGAAACGTGTACACAAAAACCCAGTCATGAATGTTTACAGCAACTTCATTCCCTAACAGCCAAAAATTGGAGACAACCACAATGTTCTTCAACGAGTGTATGAATAAACAAACTGTGCTATATTTACAATAGAATGCTATTCAGCAATAAAAAGAGCATTAACTACCAAGCCATAAAAAAGCATGAATGAATCTTAAATGCATAATGCCAGCTGAAAGATGCCACTTTTGAAAGGTTATATACTGTTTGACTCCAATTATATGACATTCTAGAAAAATTAAAACTATAGAGACAGTAAAAGACTGGTGGTTACCAAGAGTACAAGGAGAAGAAAGAAGAGTCAAATAATTTAAGTTGAAGAACAATTTAGGGTGGAGAAATTATTCTTTCTAATACTGTAGAAATGAATACATGACATTATAAATATGTCAAAAACTATAGAAAAAATCTTAATTTGTGTAAGTTTTAACAATTATACTACAACAAATTGAATAACCTTGAAGAAATAGATACATTTCTGGACACAATTTGTCAAAATTAAACTAAGAAGAAATAAAAAATCTTAACAGATCAGTAAGGAATAAAATTGAATCATTAGTTTCAAAAATCTCCCAGCAAAGAAAAGCCCAGGACCTAATGGATTCTCTTTTAAATTTTACCAAACATTTGAAAAAGAACTAATACCAATTTATTCCAAACTCTTCCAAAAATTGAAGATACAGGAACACTTCCATACTCATTTTAGAAGGCCTGTATTACTCTGATACCTAAGCCACAGATGGATACTAAGAGAAAAGCTCAATCCAGCATCTCTGATGAACATAAATGCCAAAATACTAACACATTCAATCTGGCAGCACATTAAAAGGATAATTCACTGTTATCAAGCACAGTGATATTTGAACATAGGCAAATCAATAAATGTGATATACCACATTGGCAGAATGAAAGGCAAAAACCATATGATCACCTCAATAGATGCAGAAAAGGCACTGACAAAATTCAACATCCTTCATGATAAAAACTTCCAACAAATTATGCTTAGAAGGAATCTACCACAGTGATAAATGCCACATATGACAAGCACACACCTAACATCATATTCAATGGTGAAAAATTGAGAGCTTTCCTTCTAAGATAAGAAAGAAAATAAGGATGCCCACTCTCACTGAGTCTACTCAATGTATTACTGAAAGTACTAGCTAGAGTAAGTAGGTAAGAAATAAAAGGCAACCAAATTGGAAAAGAAGTAAAATTGTCTGTTTGCAGATGACATGATCTTACATCGAGAAAATCCTAAAGATGTCCTCAAAAAAAAACCTTTTAGAATAAATGATTTCATAAAGCTGCAGATTAAAAAATGAACATACAAAAACTATTGGTATCTCTATACACTAACAATGAATTATCTGAAAAGGAAGTCAAGAAAACAATCCCATTTACAGCTATAAAAAATTAAAATACTTAGGAATAAATTCAACCAAGGAGGTGAAAGCTCTGTACACTGAAAACTATAATACATTGATGAAATAAATGGAAAAAGAGAACTAAAAGTAAATATATCTATGTACATTAATTTAAAAAAATTAATATTGTTAAAATATCTAAAATAATTAAATTACCTAGAGATTCAATCCAGTCCCTATTAAAATTCCAATGGCATTCATCATAGAAATGGAAAAAACAAAACCAAATTTGTATGTACTCATAAAAGACTCCAAATAGCCAAAGCAATTTTGAGAAAAAGTGAAAAGCATCACACTCACTGTTTCAAACTCTACTACAAAGCCATATTAATTAAAACAGTATGGTACTATAAAAACATGACACATAACAATGGAACAGAGTAGGGAATCCAAAAATAAATTCACACATATATGGCCAACTAAGATTTGACAAGGGTGCCAATAATACACAATGGGAAAAGAAAAGTCTATTTAATAAATGCTATTGGAAAAGCTAAATATCCACATGCAAAAGAAAGAAACTGAAGTCTTGTTTTATGACATATACTAAAACTAACTGGAAATGAATTAAAGATTTAAATGTAAAACCTGAAACTGTAAAACTACCAGAAGAAAACATAAGGAAAAAACACCTTGACAGGAGTCTTGGCAATCATTTTTTGGATATGACCACAAAAGCACAGGCAGCAAAAAATAAACAACTGGGACTATATCAAACTAAAAATTCCACTGCACCACAAAAGAAACAATCGACCAAATTAAAAGGCAACCTATTGAATGGGAGAAAATATTAGTAAACCATATGTATGATAAGGGGTTAATATTCATAATGTATTAGGAAGTACACAAGTCAACAGTACAACAACAAACAACCTGATTTTTAGTATGCAAGTGCATACTCCTAAGCTAGGTTTTCAATTTTGTCTATTAAGCTAGGTTACAGTTCATCCACAAGGATTCAAATATGGAAGTATGAAGTTCTTCTCAGGCCATATTTAGTTTGCTTTAACATCTATGAGCTTAATACTGACAAAGTGAACACTATTTCCTCTTATCATACAAAACCAAAAGTGCTGAAACTAAATTGTCAGGATCTAATACTCAGATATCATAGTATGATATATTTTCACTTTCCCATGATGTCCTTTCCCTCCTTTGATATATTACTTCACTCTTATTTTTTAGCATATTCATTCATCACCCAAACCTTCATCTTATGTGCTAGGTGTTGGGCCCAGGCTTGGAGAAACAAAGTGATGCAAAATATTGATAGACTTTTTAAAATGCTTATTGAGTCAGAGGGGCATGAGATTCTGCATTTCTTTTTATAGATATACATACTTTAAGTTTTGGGATACATGTGCAGAACGTGCAGGTTTGTTACATAGGTATACACGTGCCATGGTGATTTGCTGCACCCATCAATCCATCATCTATATTAGGTATTTCTCACAATGCTATCCCTCCCCTAGCCCCTACCCCTGAAAAGTCCCCGGTGTGCAATGTTGCCCTCCCTGTTGTCCATGTGTTCTCACTGTTTAACTCCCACTGATGAGTGAGAACATGCGGTGTTTGGTTTTCTGTTCTTGTGTTAGTGTGCTGAGAATGATGTTTTCCAGCCTCATCTATGTCCCTGAAAAGGACATGAACTCATCCTTTTTATGGCTGCATACTATTCCATAGTGTATATGAGCCACATTTTCTTTATCCAGTCTATCATTGATGGGCATTTGGTTTAGTTCCAAGTCTTTGCTATTTTGAACAGTGCTGTAAGAAACATACTCATGTATGTTTCTTTATAGTAGGATGATTTATAATCCTTTGGGTCTATACCCAGTAATGGGATCACTGGGTCAAATGGTATTTCTAGTTCTAGATCCTTGAGGAATCGTCACACCATCTTCCACAATGGTGGAACTAATTTACACTCCCAACAGTGTAAAAGCATTCCTATTTCTCCACATCCTCTCCAGCATCTGTTGTTTTCTGACTTTTCAGTGATCACATATGCAGAAAGCTGAAACTGGATCCCTTCCTTACACCTTACACAAAAATTAACTCAAGATGGATTAAAGACTTAAGTGTAAGACCTAAACCCACAAAAACCCTAGAAGAAAACCTAGACAATACCATTCACGACACAGGCATTGGCAAAGACTTCATGACTAAAGCACCAAAAGCAATGGCAACAAAAGCCAAAATAGACAAATGGGATCTTATTAAACTAAAGAGCTTCTGCACAGCAAAAGAAACTATCATCAGAGTGAACAGACAAGCTACAGAATGGGATAAAAATTTTGCAATCTATCCATCTGACAAAGGGCTAATATCCAGAATCTACAAAGAACTTAAACAGATTTACAAGAAAAAAAACAAATAACTCCATCAAAAAGTGGGCAAAGGATATGAATGGATACTTCTCAAAGAAGACATTTATGCAGCCAACAAACACATGAAAAAAAAGCTCATCGTCACTGGTCATTAGAGAAATGCAAATCAAAACCACAATGAGATACCATCTCATGCCTGTTAGAATGGAGATTCTGCATTTCTAAAAGTCTCCAGCTGACACTGATGTTGCTGGTCAATAGACCATACTTCATGTAGCAATGATCTAGTGATGACCTAGTGAAAATGTCCAAGGAGACAGGTTCCTGAACAAAAAAGCCTCAAAAATATCTCTACCTCACCCACATAATGATGAGAAAAAGTCAGAATTGGGAGTGATTCTTAAAAATCAGTGTTTCTCTCTCAAAGTCAGGTTAAGTAGTAGACATTGCCTGATTTCTATTAAATCCTACTAAGATTCTGCCAGATAGTAGAAAACATTGTAATACAAATTGAAAAACTTCTTTATCCCTGTCATTTATGGATTTATATAACAGGTATTTGTTGAGAATCATGGTGCACTGGGATGTGTGGTACTAATCAGGGATACATGGTGACCTAAACTAGACCTGGAACACTCTTGTGGAGCTTACAATCTAGTATAAATCCTAAACCCTCAATAAAATAGCCAGGTAAATAAATGCCAAATTAATCATTCAGTAAGTGTTATAAAGGAAAGGTACATTAAGGCCTAACATGATTCAATGGAGGTGGTGCAGAGAACTCTGTCTCACTCTTCATACCATAAAAGCCTTCTTGAGAAAGGAATGCCTGAGTTGAGACCCCAGAAAAATGAATAACATACTTTAGATAAAGGGCGATGAGGGTGAAAAGTGGATTTCAGGCACAGAGAATAGAATATGACATGATTTCAACCCCCTTTCTGAAACAGTAACTCTGGCCACAGTAGTGAAGAGTTTAGAGAAGGACAAGGGCAAATTGTGAAACTAACTATGAGGCAAGTATATTTGTTTTTGTTTTTTGTGTATTTTTGAAAGACAGGATGAATTTTATTCTATTTTTAAAATAAATTAAATTTATCCTTGTTCTTTGGAAGACCTCTAGTAAAGAATAAAAGTCATGACATATTAATCCTTAAAATTGTTATAGTTACTCAAAAAAGAAACTCAAAACTAAAATTGGATCCAATTAACCCAGATAAAACACTGAAAATTATGAAACTTTCACTCAAAATACAATGATAAGTGCAGAAAAGCAGCAACTATTTAATCATGCCCAGCAACAATGTGCAGTGTCCTCCAAGGGCCAAACACACTCCAGGTGGTGGCCATGGGTGGAGGGGAAGAGGACTGGGGTTTTCTATGGGGTGATGACAGTGTTTTGGAGCTTGAAAGAGGTGGTGGTTGCACAACACTGTGAATGTGCTAAATGAGGCAAGTATATTTGAAAAAGATGGTGGCTGTCAACCTTTGCAGTAGAGGTGGTGGTAGAAATGGAAGGAAATGCCTATTATTACATATTTGGGAAGTAAAATGTATTTAAAGATTGGAAATGGAGGTGAAAGGTTAGGAAGATGGTCACAGATACCTTGCCATGGCACCTCACCCTAATACTTCAGTGCATGCCAGCCCGACTTCCAGCATTCACCCCTGCATTTCCTTACCTGAGGGCTTTCTCTGATCATGGAAGCCACTTTTGCTGTCCATGCTGCAGGTTGGGCATGCTGAGGAATCAATGCCGCTAGGAGACAGTCCATAACTAATGACTATCAGAAACTGTTGTACAAATACCCTTTACCTCTCAGCATGTTTCTGAGATGAGTTTTCTACACTGGATCTCAGAGTTATTCCAAGTTTAATCCACAGTTATCCATTCTGGTAACTGCTTCAGAGTTCACTCTTTATAAGGGTCTTTGCCCCACTTCCCAGTTCTCCTACCAGAGATTCTGATACCTACCAAATGAATCACCTGCAGGTGAGTCTTAGTCTCTGGATCTGCTTTCAGGATAGCACTGTAGTCAGATGAATGGGAATCCATTCTCTTAGAAATGCACGAAGGGAATGTGGTTTGGGGAAGTTCATTAGATCAGTTTTGGAGTTGAGTGTGAGGTGCCCCTGAAACATTCAAGTAAATCATCCAGCAGTCAAATATTAATACCATATAGCGGTTGCCATCTGGAATTCCGAGGGTGCAATTTGTATTAACAATTTGATATACTCATTGGCAAATAACTAATAACCAAAGCTTTGGAGAAGAAAATGACCTAGACGATAGTATAGCATTGAAAGATGTGAAGGCCTGGAACTCAGCCTCACAGAGCTTCAGAATTTAATGGCCAAATAAAGGAAAAGAAGCCAACAAATTAAATAGAGGAGTTGTAGCCAGAAAGGTGGGAATTTTCTGGGCAATCAGGAGGAAAAGTAGAATAGAGTTGACACTGAAGCCAAAGGAAAAAACCTGTTGGAACAGCAGTGCTGAATTCTGCTGAGAAGAGATATATCTTGAAAAAAAAATGTCCGTAAGACTTAGAGACATGAATGTTATTGGTGATTTCTGCAATGGCCATTGCAGGGTTATGGTGGGGAGGGAACCATATTTAAATATATTGAATGTGAGGTGGGCATGAGGAAGAGATGAGGCTTTCTTGCTGTGTGTTAGGCATGCCAGCCATCCCCCTGCCTCGTGGCACCTATACATACCATCTCCTCTGCCTGGAACACACTTTCCCTAGATATTTATATTTCTTGCCCCAGCACTTCCTTCAAGTCTTTTCTCAAATACCACCTTTTCAGTGAGGCCTTCCCTGACTAGCCATTGAAAATTACACCCAGTGGGGATAGGGAGATATTGGTTAAAGAGTTCAAAGTCTCAGCTAAACAAGATCAATAAGATCTGGAGATGTACTGTATAGCATGGTGACTGTAATTAATAACAACATATTGTTCAGTTGTCTCTTTATATCTAGGGGAGACTAGTTCCAGACACATCCTTCCATGTAGTTTAAATAATCTCTACATTTCTTATAGTAGCTAAGACAATGTAAATGCTACTTAAATAGTTGTTATACTATATTATATTTGAATTACTTTTTGTCATATTGTTATTTTTATTTTTTCTAAATACTTTCCATCTGTGATTGATTGAATCTGCAGATGCAGAACCACAGATACTAAGGGCCAAAAGAATACTTGAAAATTGCTAGGAGAGTTGATCTTAAATGTTCTCACAACAATAAAATGGCAAGCATGTGAGGTGACAGATATGTTAATTAGTTTGATTTAATCATTTTGCAACGTATACATATATCAAAATATCACCTTGTATACCATAAATATATACAATGTTTTGCGATTGAACCTTAATTAAGCTGAGGGAAAAATGTACACCTGCCACCTCCAACACACACTTCCTATTGACCTGATCCTTCTAATTTTTCTCCATCTTTACTCATCACCCCCCCCAGCATGCCACATAGTTTATTTATCCCCTGTCTTCCCCCATTAGAATATAGCTTCCACAAGTCAAGAATTTTTATCCATTTTGTTCACTGCTGTATTCATGAGTATTTAGTGTCTGGAATGTTAACAATTATTATTGTTGAATTAACTAATCAATTATTAATATTTTAAAAATATAAATAATATAAACATGTATATTAAATTTTGCATTTAAATGCCACTAGAGCCCAACTATAAATATAAGTATAGATGGAAGGGGAAACCTTAAATAGTCTTATCCTTATATTCTTTTTGCCAATATGTTTTCTCACATTTCTCTACAATAAACTTCTACATTTTTATAATATTGAGAGTAAATATTTCTTAAGAAAAATTAACCTTAAGAGAGAGCTTGAAAAAATAAATAATTCACAAATAATTGCTGTGAAGGCTACGCATGGAAAGGGCAGAAGGGAGGTGGAGAGAGTGCAGAGACCTGTGGGCTGAGTCTGAGCCTCAAGGCTTTTTCAGCATGAAACTCAGCAAAGACAGTTGTTAAAAAGGCCTGTATCTTGAAAGATAAAACATCAAACTAAATGTAGCCAAATCTAATTGCTTCACCTCTGATTTTTTTTAATCACTTGAAAAGGGTAATGGTTCCCTCACATTTTGTATATAAAATCTACTGGCACAGAGCCTGGCTAGGGAAAGGCTCAGAAACTTGAATATTAAATAGGATCCCAGGTGATTCTTACACACACTGAAGTATAAAGGTCACTGGACCATTCTAGTGACCATGGGTCCCCTCTGGTTGGCCTGTGGTTGTAATCTAGAGGAACAACTTTCAAACTACCACATCTGAGGAATAAGTGGAGGTTGGGAGGTTACTTTTAGCAGGTGATTGGGAATGTACTCAAATTTGAGATTTGTTAAAGTTCATTTTAGTTATCACATATGAAAGAAGAAGCACACATGAGGAAAGGAGAGCTCCAGGGCTCCATGATAATTCAGCATACCACAAGAGAACACTGAGACACAATTAAATGAAATCACAACAATTATAGATGAGCAAGATAAAAATATTGAAGATATAGAAATTTTACAGAAAGAAACAATTAGAAATTCTGGAGCTAAGAATTATATGACCAAAATAAAAAAAATCACTAGGTAGTGTTCAAAAGTAGACTTGATCAAACAGAAGAAGGAATCAGCTAATCCTGACACCAGTCATTTCAAATTATATAGACAAAGGAGCAAAAGAAAAAAGAATAAAAAAGAGCAAATGAACCTACGGACTTAAGGGACATCATAAAGTGAAATAATATACTGACCACAAAAGTTCCAGATGGAGGAGAGAAAAATAAGGAGGAGAGTACAGTGCTGGCTAAAAGCTTGCCAAATCTGTAGAAGGAAAAGGACATACAGATACATGAGGCCAAATGGAACTCAAATAAAACAAATTCAAGGGAAGTCCACACAAAGACATATTATAATTAAATGTCAAAAGTCAAAAAGAGTGAATTTTGAAGAAGCAAGACAATGCTGAAGGAGAAAAATTCTCAACCAACAATGCAATTTCTGGAAAAAATTTTCTTCAAAAATGAAGAATAGATAAAGACTTTCCCAAACAAAAGCTGAGAGAGACAACTTCATCACCACTAGATTTGTCATAAAATAAATGACAGGTGAGCTCTTCAGCTCAAACAAAGATACTAAATAGCAAAGCTGAGCATATTAAAATATAAAACTTACTGGAAAAGCTAATTATGTAAACAAATACAAAATTGTGCTACATTATAATGGTGGTGCACCTTTTTCTAATATGAAAGTATCTGTTAGACTTCCTAATGGAAATGTAGAATGAACAGTTGGATATATCAGTCGGGTTCAAGCTAGCATTCGGAGTTAACATATACATAGCATTATATAGTATTTACGTTGTTTTATAGTAAATATAAATACATAACAGTCTTTAAATTTTCTTCTTTTGAAATAGTGACAATTGATTATTGATTTTCTTTACTACTAGAAGCTCAGTTTCCTGTTTTAAGAATTTATAAACTAACATCATTTAAGTTGTAAGTTTTAAATGAAGGTTGATTAATAAGTTTTAACAAATGCTATGTATTAAGCCTGTAAAATAAAAATTATCAGTTATTAATGAACACATGGCAAAAATATAAAATTCTTTAAAAGATCATTGGAGTTTATTTTGTACAATCCCTAAATAATAATTTTCTCTCATCACATAAATTAATACAAAGTGCCTTTTTGTGTTAGTCCTAGTGGAATTCTGAAAACGAGAAGTTATGTTTTTTTTTGTTTTTTTTTGTTTTTTTTGAGACAGAGTTTTGCTCTTGTTGCCCAGGTGGGAGTGCAATGGCACAATCTCGGCTCATTGCAACCTCCGCCTCCCGGGTTCAGGCGAGACTCCTGCCTCAGCCTCCCAAGTAGCTGGGATTACAGGCATGAGGTACCATGCCCAGCTAATTTTGTATTTTTTTTTTTTTTTTTAACTAGAAATGGGGTTTCACCATGTTGGTCAGGCTGGTCTCGAACTCCTGACCTCATGTGATCCACCCGCCTCGGCCTCCTAAAGTGCTGGAATTACAGGCATAAGCCACCCCACCTGGCCAAGAAGTTCTTGATTGTAAAGTGTTTGGGCTTAATTTACTAAAAATCACTAAAATCTTCCAGGTGTGTGTGTGTGTGTGTGTGTCTGTCTGTCTTTCAAGAGAAACTGATTCTAGGAAATTTCACTGATCATTTCTTCTTACTGATTATATTTTTGTGTGTGACATATATATAAAATGAATAAACTGACATTTTCTAAGTTAGTGATACTATAAAGAAAATGGTTGTTATGTCATTCAGACATATTGACTCAGAGTGTTCAATATTTTATTGAAAAAGGCTGTTTCATTTGTTTCATTCTGTTTAGAAAAGGAAGACCAGTGTCTCATGCCTGAAGCCTGGAATGTGGATCAGGGAGTAATTACCAAACTCAAGGAACAATACAAAAAGGAGAGAAAGGGGAAAAAGGGGGTGAAGAGTAAGTGGAAAACATTATAGCTGTAAATCATAAATCTTGCCTCTTTACATCCCCCAGTTTTTTTTTCAATGTTTTCCTAAAACTACTTACTCTTTTTCATTTCTGCTCCTGACCTCTTTCCTTTTCACCTGCTCTCAGGGGTTGAAATTAAATGATTAGCTATTTAATTATGAACTTAAAAGAAAATAACCCACATGTACTTATGGAATCACGTATACTATATCCAAATAATAAATCCAGAGCCTCATGAGTGTTGGGCTATGTATTCAAACACAGTGATAATTTGGTTTTTAAAAGTATCTGTGCTTAATTATAACAATGTTTTTCTTTTTCAGTGACAATTTATAACTCATCTAGTGTGACCCTCTGGCAATCCACCAAAATTATTGCTTATAATTTTAGACATTGGTGACAGAAAGAAAGTTAATTTCTACCCCTGAATATTCTATGTGTTCATAACATGCAATTCATTTGCTCATACCACTATATGCTATACAGGGCACAGAGTCAAATATATAAGTTCTAAAAATACTTATTTTCTATTTAAACATTTTTGGCCAATTTTATTTATAACATTATTACCAATGACCTTTTTTCCTTTTTAATATGTGCCACATCAAAAACAAAATCCAAAAGGAAATTTCTAGCCCTGTGAATCATATATGTTTAATTATTTCATTATGCAAATTGTTTAGCAGTGGATCTAGTTAAGAATGTAAAATGGAAATACAAAATCTTGCAAACCATTCCTGAAAACAGTCTTTAATCATCATCTTAGGGGAACAAGGCTAAATTACCTCCTTGTGTTTCTACCCTCATTGACAATATGGGCCTCCTTTTTATGGTAATAGGAATTTGATTATTTGAGATATTAAGGTAGTATAAAGTGAGATTAAAATCTAACTTAGCGAGAAATGTATTTTAAAGTTGCGTAAGACTGGAAAGATATGCTTTTTCTTTTTCTCTCTCTGTAGTGATGCTAAAGCTAATTAAAGACCAGTCACATTCCTGTTAGGACATTCTTTTAAACTTTATTACTTAAAAGCATTTAAAGCTTTATTTCAAATATTTTAGAATTTACAAGCATTTAGCTTGATTTGATAAAAAGTCAGTGTCTATTGATGTTAAACCATTACATAATGAGAGATGATGTTGTTTAATGATATCTCAATATACATTAAATCAGAATGAGAAAGATTAATATTAAAACATAAGCACATTTCCTACCTCTTAGCCAAATATACTTACTGATAGACAATTTAACCTTAACAAGCATAGGGAGATGATTTGTCATGGCTTTTGAGAGTCATGACAAAAAAAGTTAAACTGAAATTTTGAGGAAAATTTGAATGTCATATGTGAGAAATAATTTCCAGATTAACTTAATGTTGATATATTTCTTTAGGTCATTATGCTACAAAAATGAATGTCTTGAAATATAAAAGATCCTTTAGTTGGAAAGGTAACCAGGACTTATGCACAATCCATCTACCTTTCCTTTGATTATTCAGTTCTTGTCAAATATCAAGGCATTGCCATAGTTGGAATTTAGCACTTAACTGAAACTGCACCATTTGACTGCAACAATATTCCTACTAATAGAAGCAATTGGATTTCTTAAATCGGGGGGATTACAGTGTGTTCAGACATCTAGCACACGGTTTTTTTAGTATGGTGAAGAAAAATGACACTGTAAGGGAGAAATTTTAACATCTTTCATTGAAGACAGAGGGACTACACATTTCAGCACATTTTGTTTAATGTCTTCAGTTCCTGTTATCTTGATAAAATAGCAGTCTAGGAACAAGTAAAGACTTAGGATAAAAATAGAACTGAAGCCATGATTTGAATTGATATATAAAGCATTGACTTATAAACCACCATAAAGTTTTTTTTTTAAATTGAACTAGTACTCATTAGAAAAGTTTGAGTCTTTTCGATGTGGTCTAATAGAGATATTTCCAGTCAAATCATGTACTCCAATCATACCATCTTGAAATATATTTCTAGGCATTAGTTAAAATTGCTTAAAAATAGTTGTATTCTTTGCTGGTATAGGAACAAACCATAACAGACTTTGGGTAAGATTTTCCCATTCTTAATTAAACTTACAACAGGAAAAACTACTGAAGATCTGTTTCAGCCTCTATCCTATATAAAACAGTCAAAACAGGGATGTGGGAGAATGAAGAATCAAAGTTTAGGTAAGTAATCA
Organism: Symphalangus syndactylus; assembly: GCF_028878055.3. Lineage (NCBI taxonomy): Eukaryota > Metazoa > Chordata > Mammalia > Primates > Hylobatidae > Symphalangus > Symphalangus syndactylus. The sequence continues at coordinate 69,035,584 of NC_072430.2, read as the reverse complement.
GTAGGGCATGAGACTTCACCTTGGGTGCCATAGCTTCAGGATGTAAGGCAATTAATGCACCTTAATTTAAACAAACAGGGATGTTATTGTTTAATTCAGTGCACAGTAGGCTCACAACCTGTATCTGGCTGCATTTAGAGCAATATTCAGTGGTTAAAGAATGTTATTTTTCATGGTCTCACTGGACACGAGCATTCTTTTTTATGTAAATAGTGATATCCCATTTGCTTAATTTAAAAAGTATAATTCTTTTCAAGAAATAAACTTTTACAGTAATTTGAAAACTTGAAAATAATTCTTATTAATCTAGTAGAATATTTTTAAAGGTAAATATTGACGGATGGAAAATAAGGCTTATGATAGCATTTTGATGCAGTTGGATAATTCTCTTTTCTCTTTTTTGTCTCCTCCCAACCCCCCCCCCCCTTTTTTTGGCTAGGGCCCAATAGATCAAAACTACAAGATATGCTTGCTAATTTGAGAGATGTTGATGAAATTCCTTCATTGCAGCCATCTGTGGGTTCACCTTCCAGACCCAATAGCTCCAGGCTTCCTGAACATGAAATTAATAGGGCAGATGAAGGTAAGTATTTAAGATACTCTGGAGCACAAAATACACTTGGATGTATATCTTTAAATTCATTCATTAGAAAGGCCTCTCCTATCAGAAAGAACTTTATTCTGCAGATGTTAGATCTGCATCGTTTTCCCCAAATGCAAGCTTTCTTACATTCAAGGGAGTTTGATTCCAACTTCAATCTTCAAGACTTGAGAAGGTGCATACACTAAACCAACTCTAAATTCTGGTTTAAAATATCCGCTGGCTCCACTGATGCCCATGGCCCTATATATACCATTCCAACATTGGGAAAATTAACAGTCTATAAATTGGTAGTATATGTTTACTTTGAAACTCACATAAATATTTAAGCAATTTATTAATGATAATTGAAAAAGGGGATAAAGTCACCTAAAAGTCTAGTCACATATTCTGCTATTTTAACTTGTTTCCTTTCAGTCTTGGTTCACATGTATATACTTTTTTTTGTTGTTTTTTGAGATGGAGTCTCACTCTGTCGCCCAGGCTGGAGTGCAGTGGCACGACCTTGGATTACTACAACCTCCACCTCCCAGGTTCAAGTGATTCTCTTGCCTCAGCCTCCCGAGTAGCTGGGATTACAGGCACCTGCCACCAAGCCTAGCTAATTTTGTATTTTTAGTAGAGACGGAGTTTTGCCATGTTGGCCAGGCTGGCCTCGAATTCCTGACCTCAAGTGATCTGCCCACCTTGGGCTCCCAAAGTGCTGGGATTACAGGCATGAGCCACTATGGCTGGCCTCACATGTATATACTTTTTATACAGGTATAGAATATACCTATATAAAAATATGCATTATTCTACATCATGTATAATAATTCTATTTTGTGTTCTTAAAATCATACAAATGATTTTCATAATGATAATTTTAAGATTGTATATTATATTGTAGACTTGATATGAAACTTTTCCTTTTGAATATTTAGGTTATTTTTAGTCTTTTGCAGTGTAATCTTATGGTATAGAAATACAGTTCTTTCTTTTAGACACAAGGTCTGATTTATCTATTTATAAATGTGTACAATGCTTGCATGTGGAAATTGATTTTAAAGTACATATTTAAGCTGAGCCTGGTGGTTCCTTGGGAGGCTGAGGTGGGAGGATCACTTGAGCCCAGGAGGTTTGTTTTGTTTTTTGTTTTTGGAGACAGACTGTCACTCAGGTTAGAGTGCAGTGGTGTAATTACAGCTCACCAGAGCCTTGACCTCTCAGGCTCAGGTGATACTTCCACCTCAGCCTCCTGAGTAGCTAGGACTACAGGCACATGCCACCATGCCCAGATAATTTTTTGTATGCCTTTTGTAGAGACATGGTTTTGCCATGTTGTTCAGGCTGATCTCAAACTCCTGGGCTCAAGTGATCCAACTGCGTCAGCTTCCCAAAATGCTGGGATTACAGGCATGAGCCACTGCGCCCAGCCCCGGTTCAGGAGTTTGAGACTGTAGTGTGTGATGATTGAGTCAGTGAATAGCTACTGCACTCCAGCCTGGGTGACATAGTGAGACCCCATCTCTTAAAACAATCAAATATTTATATTAGCTGAAAATTCAGCATGACATAAAAGTAATTACGATTAATGTATATTTTAAAATACTTATTTAAAAAAGTCAACCCTGAATTTAAATACTATATTTGCACTGTCTCTTCAAATTATCATTTATCGATCAACACAGCCTGAGAAAAAGACACAGCATAATCATGTTTTTTTTTTGTATTTTTTAATAAATTACATTTTAAAGAGACAAACTGATATGATTTAGATGTATATAGATTTTCATGAGTGGAATACTTCTTCAGTGAAATTTTTGACCAGTACATGGTTAATCATTTGTTAGAGTCAATTATAGCATACTTGGAATTTATTACCCATACAAAGAATCAACACATCACACTCTAGATGTAAAATTTATTTGATGTCTTGAATTACAGATGTGGGTCATGGTCCTCAGTAGGTATGCTGACCACTAGGAGATGCATTCTGTTGACATTATAGGTATGAGGCTTCTAATCAGTTGCATTTATCCCAAGATCAGGTCTAGATAAGGAGAAAAGTTAGTTTTTCTCTTATTCTCATAATTCAAAAAGTTTATCAGATTTCATCTCAGGCCATACATGAATTATGCAGAATTCTAATAATAGAGGCAGGATATATACTATTTACTAAATGACAGATGTACAAAAGCATTATATAAGCCACAGAAGATGTCCTTGATAAAAAACATAGTGAGGAACTTTAAAAATCAAGCATTGAATGTTTGTTTAACTCACTATCTGCAGCAGTGGTCCTAAGCCTTCCTCCTCAGTGCAGGTTTTTTGGAAATAGAAGAAACATTTAAGAGATAGATTGTATATTTACTTGTCTATAACTGATACTTCTTGGTCTTCAGTCCACTTTCAGAAAGAACTTTCATATGCTGTGCGTGCTCTATAATTTTGTTACTTTATTTTTATTTTAATAATTCAGAAGGCAGGGCCGGGTGCAGTTTAGTTGCTCACGCCTGTAATCCCAGCACTTTGGGAGGCTGAGGTGGGCAGATCACTTGAGGCCAGAAATTCAAGACCAGCCTGGCCAACATGGCGAAACCCTGTCTCAGATAAAAATACAAAAATTAGCTGCACATGGTGGCGTGTGCCTGTAGTCCCAGCTACTTGGGAGGCTGAGGCAGGAGAATCACTTGAACCCAGGAGGCGGAGGTTGCAGTGAGCTGACATCACACCACTGCACTCCAGTCTGGGCGACAGAGTGAGATTCTGTCTTAAAAAAAAAAAAAGTCAGAAGGCAGTGTCACACTTAAAAGGCACAGGGTTTTGTTTTGTTTTGTTTTTTGGTAAAATCTGATTAGGGCTAGGAAGGTTTAGTTGCCAGATGGAAATGTGACCTATAGTCTTAAGTTCTAAGGCTCCTTAGGAACAATCAGGTAACAGTGATGCTTATTATTGCTGTCCCTCTTCAGTCCTGGAGTGTCCTGGCTGTCCACCGGCATGTAAGGAAGGAGTTGTTACCTTCTTTGTTTTCAGGTTTTACTTGGCCATTTGTAGAGCAGTAGTTAGAATTAGCTTACATAATGTATATGGTCTATCCTAGGAATCTTAGTCTTTTACACCTGAACAAAGTTATCTGGAAATGTTAGAAATGAGAACAAATCAAACAAAAAACACCTGGCTGAAGACCTACCGTCATAGTCTCACATGAGTCATTCAACTGATATTTTTGACCTGAAAATTGCTGTTCTAACTTAACCATTCTTCATTAGAAAATGTTTAGAGTTGTTTGAACTTCTCGGATGATATATGGTATTTTGGGTAAAACCTATGCTTATTTTTGCAACTGTATTGTATGGTGGTTTGATAATGTCTTAATTTATGCTCTATTTTGTTTTGTTGAGGATTTTAAGAGTTTGTCACTACTGTTTTTAAAAGCAAGTAACTATTTTTAAATTTTTTTTAAAGACACAGTCTGGCTCTGTCGCCTAGGTTGGAGTGCAGTGGTGCAGTCATAGCTCACTGTAGCCTCAGACTCTTGGGCTCAAGAGATCCTCCTGCCTGAAGCCTTCCAGGGAGCTAGGACTAGAGGCATGCACCACTGTGCTTGGTTAATTGTTAAAAAAAGTTTTGTAGAGGCCGGGCATGATGGCTCACACCCGTAATCCCAACACTTTGGGAGGCCAAGGCGGGCGGATCGCTTGAGGTCAGGAGTTTGAGACCAGCCTGGCCAACGTGGCAAAACCCCATCTCAACTAAAAATACAAAAATGAGCCAGGCATGGTGGCAGGTGCCTGTAATCTCAGCTACTTGGGAAGCTGAGACAGGAGAATCTGCTTCAATCTGGGAGGCATACGTTGCAGTGAGCTGAGATCACACCACTGCACTCCAGCCTGGGTGACAGAGTGAGACCCCTGTCTCAGATTTTTTTTTTAAGAGATAGGGATCTCGCCCTGTCACCCAGGCTGGTCTCAGACCCCTGGCCCCAAAGGGTCCTCTCACCTTGGTATCCCAAAACACTAAGATTACAGGCATGAGCCTCCGAGCCTGGCCAATTCTTTCATTTATTCAATGAGTATTTATTATTAGACATGATTGAATATAAAACTGAAAAATGTCTTGTACATGCACTAGTCAATACAGTTAACTTGTTTCTTTTAAGAAAATTAATTTATCCCTTTAGCAGCTAGGGTTTGAACTACTAAATTCATCTTATTGACTCACAAATGTTTGTCATATGTAACCACCTCTAGGAAACTACTCAAAGACCATCTCTGACATTTGTCAGAACAATTTGCATTTATAAAGAGTGACATTTTGTTATTGACCAAATTAAATAAAATCATTATTTTGACATTTTGCTTTTAACTGATTTTTCTAGGATGGTTGTTGAAGGAATTGGATTGTTATATTCAAAATGTTACAAAATAGGATATTTCAGGTTATTCACAAAATAAAACGGACATCTTTGAAGCACAATTCACAGCTAATGAAAGTGTTCAAATGGACACTTTAAAAATTTTTCTTGCTGGGCACGGTGGCTCCCACCTGTATCCCCAGCACTTTGAGAGGCCAAGGCGGGTGGATCACCTGAGATTGGAATTTGAGATCAGCCTGGTCAACATGGGGAAACCCCGTCTCTACTAAAAATATAAAAATTAGCCAGGCATGGTGGCAGGCGCCTGTAATCCCAGCTACTTGGGAGGCTGAGGCAGGAGAATTGCTTGAACTTAGGAGGCGGAGGCTGCAGTAACCTGAGATCATGCCATTGCACTCCAGCCTGGGCCACAGAGCATGACTCCATCTAAAAAACAAATAAACAAATAAACAAGTAAAAAATTTTCTTTACCAGGTGCAGTGGCTCACACTTGTAATCCCAGCACTTTGGGAGGCCAAAGCAGGTGGATCACTTGAGGCCAGAGTTCGCAACCAGCCCAGCCAACATGGTGAAACCCCGTCTCTACTAAAAATACAAGAATTAGCCAGGTGTGGTGGCACGCACCTGTAACCCCAGCTACTCCGGAGGCTGAGGCAGGAGAATTTCTTGAACCCAGGAAGTGGAGGTTGCAGTGAACCAAGATGTCACCACTGCACTCCAGCCTGGGTGACGGCGAGACTCTGTCTCAGAAAAAACAAAACATAAAAAAAATAAAAAATATAATCTGAAGTAAACCTTTTTAGATGAACTATAATATACCTACAGAAAAGTACTGATATCATAAGGGTACAGCTTAGTGAATTGTCATCAAGATAGAATTATTACCCTCCCATGTCACCTCCCCTTAGGTCAACAAGTAGAACATTACCAGGGCCCTGGAAGTCCTGTTGTTGCTTCCTTTCTTTGATCACTACCCCCTCCTGCCCGGCAGAGGTAATCCTGACTTGTAACATTACATATTGATTTTGTCACATAAATAGGCACATTTTAGAGTTTGACCCATTTTCATTTGAAATTTTCTATATTCTTCCAGGTTATAAAATTAATGAATTATATTTTGAATGAGACCAGCACTTGTTACATATATTTAGTAATTAATAGAAATTGTTTAGGTAATTAACATGAAATATCAAATGAGGAAAACTTACTTTCCTATAGTCATTATTTTTCTATATAGTAAAAAAGAAAGTGGATTCTTAGATTTGTTTCATGTTTTACTTTTGTAATTAGTTGATGCCTTTACCTGTGGTTAAGGAAAAAGTAATAAATTATTTAGGATTTTCTGCTCACTAAATTTTTTTGTGTTTAAAAGCATTTAAAAACAATTAAGTGTATATGTGCACTTACAAGAAATTTGATGCAAGCAAATGAGACTAAATATTGGCTCCTTAGAGATTTTTTAATCTCCTAGAGACAATTCCCTCTTCAGTGGAAGCATTGACATTTCTTCCTTCTTCTGGAAAGTCATTCATCATGGGAGCAGATGAAGCCCTTGAAAGTGAACTGGGTCTTGGAGAACTAGCAGGCCTTACAGTGGCCAATGAAGCAGACTCATTAACTTACGATGTAAGTAGTAGTTTTGTTTTTGATGTGTTTACTTGGTTTTTAAAAATAAAAACTTGGGCTGGGTGCGGTGGCTCACGCCTGTAATCCAGCACTTTGGGAGGCTGAGGCGGGCAGATCAGTTGAGGTCAGGAGTTCAAAACCAGCCTGGCCAACATGGAGAAACGCTGTCTCTACAGAAAATACCAATTATGAGCCACCTCTCTCATTTTTCCATACAAAGTCCCTCTCTCATTTTTCTTTCATTCCCACCCCCCATTTCTATTCCCCGTCTTCCCATGTGTAACCTTCCTAATATGTTTGATATGCATCTTTTTGTTTGTATTTTTAGAAAATGTTAAAAAATTTTTTTGAAAATGTCTTCTTTTGAGAAGTGTCTGTTCATATCCTTTGCCCACTTTTTGATGGGGTTGTTTTCTTCTTGTAAATTTGTTTAAGTTCTTTGTAGATTCTGGATATTAGCCCTTTGTCAGATGGATAGATTTTAAAAATTTTCTCCCATTCTGTAGGTTGCCTGTTCACTTTGATGATAGTTTCTTCTACTGTGCAGAAGCTCTTTAGTTTAATTAGGTCCCATTTGTCAATTTTGGCTTTTGTTGCCATTGCTTTCGGTGTTTTAGACATGAAGTCTTTGCCTGTGCCTATGTCCTGAATTGTATTGCCTAGGTTTTCTTCTAGGATTTTTATGGTTTTTAGGTCTTACATTTAAGTCTTTAATCTATCTTGAGATAATTTTTGTATAAGGTGTAAGGAAGGGGTTTAGTTTCATTTTTCTGCATATGGCTAGCCAGTTTTCCAAACACCACTTATTAAATAGGAAATCTTTTTCCCATTGCTTTTGTCAGGTTTGTCAAAGATCAGATGATTGTAGGTGTGTAGTGTTACTTCTGAGGTCTCTGTTCTGTTCCATTGGTCTATATATCTGTTTTGGTACCAGTACTATGCTGTTTTGGTTACTGTAACCTTGTAGTATAGTTTGAAGTCAGGTAGTGTGATGCCTCCAGCTTTGTTCTTTTAATATATGTGCTTAATTTACATTTAATGAAATTATTCACACGGTTGCAATTATTCACATGGCATGAAGTCAGGCAGTCGGCGGGTCTGTGGCTCCACCCCAGGAAACCACACCTCAGCCCCATGCATGTGGCTGCAGAGTGCCCAGTGCCAAGGTCCATGCTCCAGGCAAGGGTCGAGTAGGAGTGGATTTTTAAGCCAGGTTGACAGTACACTCAGTGACCCGGAGACCATCCCAGGGGAGCCCTGCTAGCCCACTCTTGCACCTATAGTGCGGCTGCCACCTGCATGTCTCCCTCGGGCTGCAGTGGCCAGGCAACCCCCATCTGCCCACTCCTTTCCCCAACCGGGACCCTAACCGCAGACTCTGGCGCCAGACACTGCCATCACTGTCAACCAGGCCCTGCAAAGGCAGGAAAGCTGAACTGGCTGCTGAGCCCCTTCTGGTTGGCCACGCAGTACCCACGCCTGTAGCCCCTGGACTCCTAGTGTGGGCTAAGATGGAGTGGACCCTCTGGCTTGGTCACGGTGCAATGGGCCACCTGGAAACCATCCAAAAGAGAAGACCTACCAGCCCGTGCCCTAGGTGCAGCTGTCGCCTGCACATCAGGCACCAGCAGCAATGGCCAGACCATCCCTGATTCTCCATGCCCTCCCCATCCTCGCCCCAACAGCAAGGACTCCCTGACAGGACGCTGCAGCAGTGGCTGTCGGGAAGTTGGCTGGGCAGGTGCATAAGGATAAAGACAGATTCTCAGCCCCATCCCGATGGCCACGACATGCTCATCCCCTGGTGGCTCCTTAGCCCTATCCTAGTGGCCACGGAGTGGCATGCAGGCAGCAGCCTTGGGAACCCCGATTGCCCCTCCTCACACGTGCCCATCACACGACTTGGGCGACGGGGAAGTGAAGTCAGGCTCTGGCCCCAGCGGAGCCACGAGGCCGAGAACCGGCGCTCAGCCTCATCCCCGTGGCTGCAGAGTGCCAACCGCCAGGTCCTGCGCCCTGGGCGTGGGTCAGGAGCAGCTGGCAAGGGCAGCGCAGCCCGTGGGGCCCTTGGACGTCGCCGGCCGCAGCTCCGGGAAGCCACGTCAGCCCATGGGCGCTGCAGCTGCAGCCGCCACCAGCACATGGAGCAGGGGTCGCCGAGGATTGGGAATCCCCGACCAGGCGGGCGCCTCCAACCGCTCGGACCCCGGCAGGTCAGGCAGTCTGCGGCAGGAGCGCCGGGCACGGGCTTCGGCCCGGGTTGCAGGAGACGCGCACCCTCTGGCCGGATGGGCGGCGCACTCAGGGCCCAGGAGGCCATCCCAGGGGAGCCCCGCCAGCCCCCGCCAGAGGACGAGCTGCAGCTTCCACCTGCAAGTGGTGCACTGGCTGCAGCGGTGGCAACCCCGGATCCCGTCCTCCTGCCTCGCGCCCATCAGCGCGGACCCTGGGGGCGACGCAGTGGCGAAGTCGCGCTGTGGGCCCAGCGGCGGCACCAGGTGGAGAAGCACCACTCAGCCCCATCCCTGGGCTGCAGAGGGCCCCACGCGGGGGGCTCCGAGCATCTGGAGCCGGTGGAAGAGAAGAGCGTGCGGGCGACAGTCAAAGAGGCCCTGGGGCAGGGTGCGCCTCGCTCTCCAGGGAGACCCGCCAGCCGGCAGCACCTGAGCAGCAACCGCCGCCTGAACTGGGCGCCGCGAGAGAGCTGCTAGGGCGGTTTCTCCACCTCAGGCCTGCCGGGCGGGGCCGGCTAAGGTGCGCGTGCTCGCTGGTCCTAATGGTTCTGTTGGGCGTTTCTGCTGAGATGCGGAAGGCGAGGAGAGTCTGTGCGAAGGTCCATAGACAGACTGCATGGCTTGTTGTTTCGGAGGCGGCGATTCCTGAAGGCTAGCTGAAATACGGCTGGAGCGTTCCCAGGCTACAATTTGCAGCCGACGATTATGGAAGACTATGAGCCAGAATGGTGGCCCACCCTCAGGGAGCACTTGTGCTTGAATGGCTTCTCACTTCCCCAATACCACATTCAATCGTCTCATCTGAGGAGGATCCACAGAGCTGTCTTCTATGGTAATCTGGAGAAACTGAACTACCTTCTGTTCACCTATCATGACGCCAGTAAGAGAGACAACAAGGGAAGGCCATAGATAAGCTGATTTTACTCAACAGTTACTTCCTCATTCATTGATAAAATGACACCTTTACTCGGAAGAGTAGATTATGAGTCCTTTGAAGTTTTTGAAAATATCTCTTGGATAGCTCATTATGAAACCATTTTTTGTTTAAAAAAGATTAACATTCTAAGAACACATCTATTTTAAAAAGGAAGATGTGTAAGTCATTATTTAAGGTCAAAGTGTGGGCATTAGTAAAAATGCACTTATTAAATATCAGAAAATATCTCGTTTTCTTGTAACTATCTAGATTAAAAAATACATATGCAAAGACATTTTAAGATTCTCTTTCCGTGGTCAAAAGTAATAGCTGCTATACATCTACTTTGGAAACCTTGGGTTTAAACAACTTATAATCAACCTCCAAAAAACCAGGTAGTAAATTTCATTTTACTGAGGCACAAATCTGAATATGAGTTTCAAAGGTAGTATTCAAGAACCAGGCAATGAGCTGGTGAGTCTAGTCTACCTCTTGATATCAGAACCTCAACCCATCTTTGTTTACTCTTTATTGTCTCAAATACATTATTATTTTATGGAAGAAAGTTGACCGGGCGTGGTGGCTCACACCTGTAATCCCAGCACTCTGGGAGGCCAAGGTGGAGAGATCACTCAAAGTCAGGAGTTCGAGACCAGCCTGGCCAACATGGCAAAACCCCATCTCTACAAAAATACAAAAAAAATTAGGCGTAGAGGCACACACCTGTATTCCCAGCTACCCAGGAGGCTGAGGCAAGAGAATCACTTGAGCCCAGGAGGCAGCAGTTGCTGTAAGCCAAGATTGTGCCACTGGACTCCAGCCTGGGTGACAGAGTGAGACTCCATCTCAAATAAATGAATGAATAAATGAATGAATGAACTATATGTTAGGCAATATTTGCAAATTTGGAGAATTCAAAAAGTTCTCCAATTATTTAAAAGTTTTAAAACATAACAAAATTGCATGTAGACACCAATTGCACTTTTTTTTTTTTTTTGAGATGAAGTTTCACTCTTGTTGCCCAGGCTGGAGTGCAATGGCGCGATCTTGGCTCACTGCAAACTCCACCTCCCGTGTTCAAGCAATTCTCCTGCCTCAGCCTCCCAAGTAGCTGGGATTACAGGTATGTGCTACCACACCCAGCTAATTTTGTATTTTTAGTAGAGATGGGGTTTCACCATGTCGGTGAGGCTGGTCTCAAACTCCTGACTTCAAGTGATCCATCCATCTTGACCTCCCAAAGTGCTGGGATTACAGGCGTGAGCTACTGCACCTGGCCAACTGCACATATATTAAAATGTTATATATTCATACATAAAATATACAATGAAAAGAATAATTTTAAAGTTATAAAATTCTTTTAACTATATAAGTTCTACCACACAGAAAAGGTATTTCATATGAAAAAGGAACAGTAATTCAATTAAGCTTTTTCACAGCATCCGTATAAGAGAGAAAATATTCATCTGACTTGAAAATACACAGTAAAAATAACTTCATAAAACTGTTTCTTGTCTTCAGCCATTTATAAGTTTGACCATGGGACACTTACTGTCTGAGTAGTTGTCGAACTTGTTTCCACATTAACTGGCTGTTTTGTTGTGGCTGCACTTCTGTTTCATTACCTTCATCTAGAAAACATTAAATCATAATAAAACTGACTTGTTTTACGTATTAGAGGGCGTCTTAATTCATTAATGACTTCCATTAAACATTTATAAGATTAAGAATATGTAAAACTGCCAACTGTAAGGTATGTGTTAGGATAATGCAAGTTCTGTTTTTTAACTGTAATTTCTATAACATAACTCTAATATAAATTATTGCTACTGGATTTCCCTAAGAGTAGCAGAACTAAAATAAATACATTTTCCCTATCTTTAACTAGACTGAGAATTTTTCTCCAGAACAAAGACTTATCCAATCAAGTCACACAATGAGAGCCAAATAAAAGTATTATAAAGTAGCACATCAGAACTAGAACAAGTCAATAATAATAATAATTGAACATTTAAAAATAACTAAGGGTATAACTGGATTATTTGTAACACAAAGGATAAATGCTTGAGGGGATGGATACCCCATTTTTCATGATGTGACTAGTACACATTGCATGCCTCTATCAAAACATCTCAGGTACCCCATGAATATATACAGCTACTATGTACCCACAGAAATTAAAAATTAAAAATAAATAATAACTGGGCATGGTGGCTCACACCTATAAGCCCAGCAATTTGGGAGGCCAAGGCAGGTGGATCTCTGGAACTCAGGAGTTTGAGACCAGCCTGGGCAACATGGAGTAAACCCTGTCTCTACAAAAGAAATTATCTGGGCATAGTGGCATGCAGCTGTGGTCCCAGTTACTAGGGAGGCTTAGGTGGGAGAATCACCTAAGCCCGGGAAGACGAGGCTGCAGTGAGCTGTGATCGTGCCACTGCACTCCAGCCTGGGCAACAGAGGGAGGCTCTGTCTCAAAAAAATGAATGAATGAATGAATGAATGAATAAATAAATAACAAATAATTTTTTTAAAAAAAGAACTAGAACAAAATACTGAGGAATGATGGTAGAAAAGCCAATTTGGTAAAGAGCAGATATATAACAACCTCAATCCAAACCTGTTTCCTTCATTAGCTATTACATTTAAAAACTTCAGGTAGGCCAGGCGTGGTGGCTCACACCTGTAATCCCAGCACCTTGGGAGGCCAAGGCGGGTGGATCACCTGAGGTCAGGAGTTTGAGACCAGCCTGACCAACATGGCAAAAACCCCATCTCTACTAAAAATACAAAAATTAGTGGTGGAGGGTGCCTGTAATCCCAACTACTTGGGAGGCTGAGGCAGGACAATCCCTTGAACCCAAGAAGCAGAGGTTGCAGTGAGCCGAGATGATTGTGCCATTGCACTCCAGCATGAGAGCAAGACTCCATCTCAAAAAAAAAAAACAACCTCAAGTATTCTTTTAATGACATTCTTTGAATGAAAACCTCCTAAACATTTTAAAGCTTAAATTCATCATTAGGTAAAAGCAGAATCCTTTTTAGAAGGTGGTAAAATAAAAAGAGCTTTCCCTATGGTAAGTCTGGACTGCACAATCTCCAAGCTACACTATGGTTCTACATTAACAGTACAAAAATAGTGCATACGTTCCTCAGCCCTTGATCAAACTCTAAAAAACTGCTGATCTTTATAGGATCTTATTCAAGTGGAGATACAAAAGGGACTGGAAAAATTTATTTGGTGACATTTGAAATTAAGTATTTACGGGCCAGGCACGGTGGCTCACACCTGTAATCCCAGCACTTTGGGAGGCCAAAGTGGGCGGATCACGAGGTCAGGAGACAGACACCAGCCTGGCTAACGCGGTGAAATCCTGTCTCTACTAAAAATACAAAAACTTAGCCAGGCGTGGTGGCACATGCCTGTTTCCCAGCTACTCAGGAGGCTGAGGCAGGAGAATCGCTTGAACCTGGGAGGCAGAGGTTGCAGTGAGCCGAGATGATGCCACTGCACTCCAGCATGGGTGACAAAGCGAGACTCAGTCTCCCCCCCCAAAAAAAAAAGAAATTAAGTATTTACTACATACTGTGTTAAAAAACACATACATTATCTCTTTTATTCCTTACAACCTCAAAGATAGGTACTTAGCCTCATTTTAAAGATAAGAAAGCTGAGTGTTGGAAGGTAATTTTCAGGTTTTTTAGTTAGAAACACAATTGTAAGTGTTGAATTTCTGTTTCAATCCAGAGCCCCAGCATTTTCCTTCACATGCTATCACTACAATAAGAAATTAGAGAAATACAAGAATAAAAATAAGAATTAAATCTTCCGACGGGTGGAGCCAAGATGGCCGAATAGGAACAGCTCCGGTCTCCAGCTCCCAGCCCCAGCGACACAGAAGACGGGTGATTTCTGCATTTCTGCTTGAGGTACCGGTTTCATCTCACTAGGGAGTGCCTAACAGTGGGTTCAGGACAGTCGGTGAAGCGCACTGTGCGCGAGCCGAAGCAGGGCGAGGCATTGCCTCACTCGGGAAGCGCAAGGGGTCAGGGAGCTCCCTTTCCTAGTCAAAGAAAGGGAAAACAGACGGCACCTGGAATATCGGGCCAGTCCCGTCCTAATACTGCGCTTTTCCAACGGGCCTGGAAAACGGCACACTAGGAGATTGTGTCCCGCACCTGGCTCGGAGGGTCCTATGCCCACAGAGTCTTGCTGATTCCTAGCACAGCAGTCTGAGATCAAGCTGCAAGGCGGCAACGAGGCTGGGGGAGGGGCGCCCGCCATTGCCCAGGCTTGCTTAGGTAAACAAAGCAGCCAGGAAGCTCGAACTGGGTGGAGCCCACCACAGCTCAAGGAGGCCCGCCTGCCTCTGTAGGCTCCACCTCTGGGGGCAGGGCACAGACAACCAAAAACTCAGCGAGAACCTCCACAGCCTTAAATGTCCCTGTCTGACTGACAGCTTTGAAGAGAGTAGTGGTTCTCCCAGCACGCAGCTGGAGATCTGAGAACGGACAGACTGCCTCCTAAAGTGGGTCCCTCACCCCTGAGCAGCCTAACTGGGAGGCACCCCCCCAGTGGGACAGACTGACACCTCATTCAACCGGGTACTCCTCTGAGACAAAACTTTCAGAGGAACTATCAGACAGCTGAATTTGTGGTCTCACGAAAATCCGCTGTTCTGCAGCCACCGGTGCTGACACCCAGCCAAACAGGGTCTGGAGTGGACCTCTAGTAAACTCCAACAGACCTGCAGCTGAGGGTCTTGTCTGGTAGAAGGAAAATTAACAAACAGAAAGGACATCCACACCAAAAACCCATCTGTACATCACCATCATCGAAGACAAAAAGTAGACAAAACCACAAAGATGGGGAAAAAACAGACCAAAAAAACTGGAAACTCTAAAAAACAGAGCACCTCTCCTCCTCCAAAGGAACGCAGTTCCTCACCAGCAACGGAACAAAGCTGGATGGAGGATGACTTTGATGAGTTGAGAGAAGAAGGCTTCAGACGATCAAACTACTCTGAGCTACGAGAGGAAATTCAAAACAATAGCAAAGAAGTTAAAAACTTTGAAAAAAAATTAGAAGAATGGATAACTAGAATAACCAATGGAGAGAAGGGCTTCAAGGAGCTGATGGAGCTGAAAGCCAAGTTTCGAGAACTACGCGAAGAATGCAGAAGCCTCAGTAGCAGATGCGATCAACTGGAAGAAAAGGTATCGCTGATAGAAGATGAAATGAATGAAATGAAGAGAGAAGGGAAGTTTAGAGAAAAAAGAATAAAAAGAAATGAACAAAGCCTCCAAGAAATTTGGGACTATGTGAAAAGACCAAACATACGTCTGATTGGTGTACCTGAAAATGATGGGGAGAATGGAACCAAGTTGGAAAACACTCTGCAAGATATTATCCAGGAGAACTTCCCCAATCTAGCAAGGCAGGCCAGCATTCAGATTCAGGAAATACAGAGAACGCCACAAAGATACTCCTCGAGAAGGGCAACTCCAAGACACATAATTGTCAGATTCACCAAAGTGGAAATGAAGGAAAAAATGTTAAGGGCAGCCAGAGAGAAAGGTCGGGTTACCCACAAAGGGAAGCCCATCAGACTAACAGCTGATCTCTCAGCAGAAACTCTACAAGCCAGAAGAGAGTGGGGGCCGATATTCAACATTCTTAAAGAAAAGAATTTTCAACCCAGAATTTCCTATCCCGCCAAACTAAGCTTCATAAGTGAAGGAGAAATAAAATACTTTACAGACAAGCAAACGCTGAGTGATTTTGTCACCACCAGGCCTGCCCTAAAAGAGCTCCTGAAGGAAGCACTAAACATGGAAAGGAACAACCGGTACCAGCCCCTGCAAAAACATGCCAAATTGTAAAGACTATCGAGGCTAGGAAGAAACTATAGCAACTAACGAGCAAAATAACCAACTAACATCATAATGACAGGATCAGATTCACACATAACAATATTCACGTTAAATGTAAATGGGCTAAATGCTCCAATCAAAAGACACAGACTGGCAAACTGGATAAGGAGTCAGGACCCATCAGTGTGCTGTATTCAGGAAACCCATCTCACGTGCAGAGACACACATAGACTCAAAATAAAGGGATGGAGGAAGATCTATCAAGCAACTGGAAAACAAAAAAAGGCAGGGGTTGCAATCCTAGTCTCTGATAAAATAGACTTTAAACCAACAAAGATCAAAAGAGACAAAGAAGGCCATTACATAATGGTAAAGGGATCAATTCAACAAGAAGAGCTAACTATCCTAAATATATATGCACCCAACACAGGAGCACCCAGATTCATAAAGCAAGTCCTCAGTGACCTACAAAGGGACTTAAACTCCCACACAATAATAATGGGAGATTTTAACACCCCACTGTCAGCATTAGACAGATCAACGAGACAGAAAGTTAACAAGGATATCCAGGAATTGAACTCAGCTCTACATAAAGTGGACCTAATAGACATCTACAGAACTCTCCTCCCCAAATCAACAGAATATACATTTTTTTCAGCACCACACCACACCTATTCCAAAATTGACCACATAGTTGGAAGTAAAGCTCTTCTTAGCAAATGTAAAAGAACAGAGATTATAACAAACTGTCTCTCAGACCACAGTGCAATCAAACTAGAACTCAGGATTAAGAAACTCAGTCAAAACCGCTCAACTACATGGAAACTGAACAACCTGCTCCTGAATGACTATTGGGTACATAATGAAATGAAGGCAGAAATAAAGATGTTCTTTGAAACCAACGAGAACAAAGACACAACATACCAGAATCTCTGGGACACGTTCAAAGCAGTGTGTAGAGGGAAATTTATAGCACTAAATGCCCATAAGAGAAAGCAGGAAAGATCCAAAATTGACACCCTAACATCACAATTAAAAGAACTAGAAAAGCAAGAGCAAACACATTCAAAAGCTAGCAGAAGGCTAGAAATAACTAAAATCAGAGCAGAACTGAAGGAAATAGAGACACAAAAAACCCTTCAAAAAATTAATGAATCTAGGAGCTGGTTTTTTGAAAAGATCAACAAAATTGATGGACCGCTAGCAAGACTAATAAAGAAGAAAAGAGAGAAGAATCAAATAGATGCAATAAAAAACGAAAAAGGGGATATCACCACCGATCCCACAGAAATACAATCTACCATCAGAGAATACTACAAACACCTCTATGCAAATAAACTAGAAAATCTGGAAGAAATGGATAAATTCCTCGACAAATACACCCTCCCAAGACTAAACCAGGAAGAAGTTGAATCTCTGAATAGACCAATAACAGGTTCTGAAATTGTGGCAATAATCAATAGATTACCAACCAAAAAGAGTCCAGGACCTGATGGATTCACAGCTGAATTCTACCAGAGGTACAAGGAGGAACTGGTACCATTCCTTCTGAAACTATTCCAATCGATAGAAAAAGAGGGAATCCTCCCTAACACATTTTACGAAGCCAGCATCGTCCTGATACCAAAACCTGGCAGAGACATAACCAAAAAAGAGAATTTCAGACCAATATCCTTGATGAACATTGATGCAAAAATCCTCAATAAAATACTGGCAAACCGAATCCAGCAGCACATCAAAAAGCTTATCCACCATGATCAAGTGGGCTTCATCCCTGGGATGCAAGGCTGGTTCAACATACGCAAATCAATAAATGTAATCCAGCATATAAACAGAACCAAAGACAAAAACCACATGATTATCTCAATAGATGCAGAAAAGGCCTTTGACAAAATTCAACAACCCTTCATGCTAAAAACTCTCAATAAATTAGGTATTGATGGGACGTATCTCAAAATAATAAGAGCTATCTACGACAAACCCACAGCCAATATCATACTGAATGGGCAAAAACTGGAAGCATTCCCTCTGAAAACTGGCACAAGACAGGGATGCCCTCTCTCACCGCTCCTATTCAACATAGTGCTGGAAGTTCTGGCCAGAGCAATAAGGCAGGAGAAGGAAATAAAGGGTATTCAATTAGGAAAAGAGGAAGTCAAATTGTCCCTGTTTGCAGATGACATGATTGTATATCTAGAAAACCCCATTGTCTCAGCCCAAAATCTCCTTAAGCTGATTAGCAACTTCAGCAAAGTCTCAGGATACAAAATTAATGTACAAAAATCACAAGCATTCTTGTACACCAATAACAGACAAACAGAGAGCCAAATCATGAGTGAACTCCCATTCACAATTGCTTCAAAGAGAATAAAATACCTAGGAATCCAACTTACAAGGGATGTGAAGGACCTCTTCAAGGAGAACTACAAACCACTGCTCAATGAAATAAAAGAGGATACAAACAAATGGAAGAACATTCCATGCTCATGGGTTGGAAGAATCAATATCGTGAAAATGGCCATACTGCCCAAGGTAATTTATAGATTCAATGCCATCCCCATCAAGCTACCAATGACTTTCTTCACAGAATTGGAAAAAACTACTTTAAAGTTCATATGGAACCAAAAAAGAGCCCGCATCGCCAAGTCAATCCTAAGCCAAAAGAACAAAGCTGGAGGCATCACGCTACCTGACTTTAAACTATACTACAAGGCCACAGTAACCAAAACAGCATGGTACTGGTACCACAACAGAGACATAGATCAATGGAACAGAACAGAGCCCTCAGAAATGATGCCGCATAGCTACAACTATCTGATCTTTGACAAACCTGACAAAAACAAGAAATGGGGAAAGGATTCCCTATTTAATAAATGGTGCTGGGAAAACTGGCTAGCCATATGTAGAAAGCTGAAACTGGATCCCTTCCTTACACCTTATACAAAAATTAATTCAAGATGGATTAAAGACTTATATGTTAGACCTAAAACCATTAAAATCCTACAAGAAAACCTAGGCAATACCATTCAGGACATAGGCGTGGGCAAGGACTTCATGTCTAAAACACCAAAAGCAATGGCAACAAAAGCCAAAATCGACAAATGGGATCTCATTAAACTAAAGAGCTTCTGCACAGCAAAAGAAACTATCATCAGAGTGAACAGGCAACCTACACAATGGGAGAAAATTTTTGCAACCTACTCATCTGACAAAGGGCTAATATCCAGAATCTACAATGAACTCAAACAAATTTACAAGAAAAAAACAAACAACCCCATCAAAAAGTGGGCAGAGGACATGAACAGACACTTCTCAAAAGAAGACATTTATGCAGCCAAAAAACACATGAAGAAATGCTCCTCATCACTGGCCATCAGAGAAATGCAAATCAAAACCACAGTGAGATACCATCTCACACCAGTTAGAATGGCCATCATTAAAAAATCAGGAAACAACAGGTGCTGGAGAGGATGTGGAGAAATAGGAACACTTTTACACTGTTGGTGGGACTGTAAACTAGTTCAACCATTGTGGAAGTCAGTGTGGCGATTCCTCAGGGATCTCGAACTAGAAATACCATTTGACCCAGCCATCCCATTACTGGGTATATACCCAAAGGACTATAAATCATGCTGCTATAAAGACACATGCACACGTATGTTTATTGCGGCACTATTCACAATAGCAAAGAGTTGGAACCAACCCAAATGTCCAACAACGATAGACTGGATTAAGAAAATGTGGCACATATACACCATGGAATACTATGCAGCCATAAAAAATGATGAGTTCGTGTCCTTTGTAGGGACATGGATGAAACTGGAAAACATCATTCTCAGTAAACTATCGCAAGGACAAAAAACCAAACACCGCATGTTCTCACTCATAGGTGGGAATTGAACAATGAGAACTCATGGACACAGGAAGGGGAACATCACGCTCTGGGGACTGTTGTGGGGTGGGGGGAGGGGGGAGGGACAGCATTAGGAGATACACCTAATGCTAAATGACGAATTAATGGGTACAGGAAATCAACATGGCACATGGATACATATGTAACAAACCTGCACATTGTGCACATGTACCCTAAAACCCTAAAGTATAATAAAAAAAAAAAAAAAAGAAAAAAAAAAAAAAGAATTAAATCTTCCAAGTTTGTTTTTCTTCTAAAACAACTCTAAAATAACTAGGCTTAGTTCTGTGATATACCAAAGAAACAGAAGTAGACTGGAGAGGCAGGTAGAAAATAAGGGGAATTAAATTAACTCCAAAAAGAAGCTAATTACTTTGTGATAACTTCAAAGAGAAAATAAATTAAAAAAAATTTAAAAAGAAGGGAGCAAAAACACTGTCCCCAAACTAGGGAAAACAAATACATCTTGTTTCCATTGATCACAAATTCAGGATCTGTGTAGGTAACACAGTATGTTCCAATATATCCCCTTCTTAAGTCAAGTGAATAACCTGTACTTTCCAAGTAAAAACATTTACATTGCCATTTCAAAACTTCAGATGTTAAATGAAGTTCTGAGGTAATTAAATCTCCCATCAGAATAGGGCTAAATCCTTTCTATGCCATCCTCAAATATACTCAACTACTTCTGCCTATTTTGGCAGTCAGTGATATTACAAAAGTGTGATACAGCAAATCAATGGAATACTACTCAAGAAGAACAAGGAATGAATTACTGATACAAACATACATAAATCTCAAATGCATTATTCTAAGTGAATATGCCAGAATCAAAAGGCTACAATCTGTAAGATTCTGGAATTCATATGACTTTCTAGAAACGGCAAAACTATAGAAATGGAAAACAGACTACTGGTTGCGAGGGGATTAGCATAGAGAGGGAGAGATTTGTGAAAACACTAAAAAGGGTGACTTTTATGATATGTAAATTATATCTTAATAATAATTAAATAAGAATGTACCCTATCCTCTTGAAAAAAAGTGTATTCTTACACTGAGATAAAATCTGACCCTCTAACATCTGAAGTTATGGCTGGGCCACGGTGGCTCATGCCTGTAATCCCAGCACTTTGGGAGGCCGAGGTGGGTGGATCACTCGAACCCAGGAGTTTGAGACCAGCCTGGCCAATATGGTGAAACTTCATCGCTACTAAAAATACAAAAGTTAGTTGGAGGCCAGGTGCGGTGGCTCATGCCTGTAATCCCAACGACTCAGGAGGCTGAGGCAGGAGAATCACATGAACCTGGCAGGCAGAGGTTGTAGTGAGCCGGAGGTTGCTGTGAGCCAAGATCGCATCACCACACTCCAGCCTGGGCGACACAGCAAGCCTCTATCCCCACCCCCAACCACCCCAAAAAAAAAAAAAAAAAAGCTGGGCAAGGTGGCGCATGCCTGTAATCCCAGCTACTAGGGAGGCTGAGGCAGGAGAATCATTTGAACCCAGGAGGTGAAGGTTACAGTGAATCGAGATTACACCACTGCACTGCAGCCTGGGCAACAGAGCTAGAGACTTCATCTCAAAAAAAAAAAAAAAAAATTCAGGTTAAAAAAAGCCCAAAGTCAAATAGCTCTTATATTTCCTTATTCAGGCTAAGGTCACAGTTCTTTCCATGGTTAGAAAGTAGTCATCAACTATCACATTCATTCTTGCCTTGTCAAGTTCAAAAAGTGACATTATATAAAAGTGAGGATTTTAATATAGATAATAGTTGAATTTCTCGGTAATATCAAAAGTATTTGACTGTTATTTCCAGTCAAATTAGAGTAACAGACACTAGATTTACCGTCCTGCTGAACCAACTGTAAAACAAAACAGATGAAACAATGGTTTTCAAAACACTGGACATTATGCAACAAAGGACAGTAATACCTGAGAGAAGGGGGAAGCAAACAGGTAGTAAGCCTCATGATTATCCCAGACACCACCTAGAGAGAGTTTCCAGATCATAGCACAGGGAGGAACAGTAACAGTATCTGAAGAAATAATGGCTGAAAAGTGCCAAATTCCATGAAAACTATAAATCCATAGATCCAAGAAACTCAGTAAATCCCAAGCATAAGAAATACGTAGAGAGGGCTAACTACACCAGGGCATATCATAATAAAATAATTTAGAACCAATGATAAAGAGAAAATCTTAAAAGCAGCCAGAGAAATAGGGCACATTATACACAGATGAACAAAAATAAGGGCAACAGGAGGTATCTCATCCGAAATAATGCCTATGAGCAAAATAAAGACTTTTTCAGGCTGGGCGCAGTGGCTCATGCCTGTAATCCCAGCACTTTGGGAGGCCAAGCTGGGCGGATCACCTGAGGTCAGGAGTTCTAGACCAGCCTGGCCAACATGGTAAAACCCAATTTCTACTAAAAATACAAAAATTATCCAGGCGTGGTGGCAGGTGCCTGTAATCCCAGCTACTCCGGGGGGCCGAGGCAGGAGAATCACTTGAACCTGAGAGGCGGAGGTTGCAGTGAGCCGAGATCGTGCCATCGCACTCCAGCCTGGGGGAAAAGAGCGAGACTTCGTCTCAAAAAAAAAAAAAAACAAAAGTTTTCAGACATACAAAAGCTGCAAAAATCCATTACTAGCATTCCATATTAGAAGATACGTGAGTGGAAGACTTTAAGGTTGAAGGAAAATAATATGGAAACACAGATCTACACAAAGGAATAATGAGTACTGGGAATTTTTTTTCATATTATTATTTAAATATCTTTAAAAGACAAAAGACTGCTGGAAAAAAATAACAATGGCGTGTGTGGTTTATCACATACATAGAAGTAAAATACATGACAACAATAGCACAAAGACTGGGAAGAGGAGAAATGGAAGTACACTATTATAAGGTTATTGTACTATCCATGAAGTGGTGTATTATCACTTGAAGACAGACTGTAATAAGTTAAAGATGTGCCTTGTAAGCCCTAAAGCAATTACTAAAATAAGAATTACTGCTAATAAGTCAGCAAAAGAGATAAAACTGAATCATAAAAAATATTTGATAATTCAAAAGAAGGCTGAAAGAGAAGGAAAAGAAACAAGAACAGACTGAACAAAACAAATTACAAAGGTGATAGCATTAACCTAACCATATCAATAATCGTAAGTGCAAATGGTCTAAATTTCTCAATTAAAAGACAGAATTTATCACACTGGATATATTCAACTTTAAATAACTACCTGGCTTCTAATATTAAATAGGAGAGACTGAAATATCAAAAATAAATACATTTTAACATAGCCTGAGATAATATTCTTCTAAAGTAGAAATATGAAGGTCTGGAAGTGGGACAAAAAAAAATTAGAAAGGAAAAGTAAATTTTTGTGAAAAATGTTTCAGAAAATGTCTGGATTATCAGTTTTAGGAAAATATGGTAAATAAATAAAAGAACAAAGAATGAAAAAAAAAAAAAACCCTGCTTCTTTAATGGTTATGCTATTTGAATATACCCTTTCTGCTACCTCCAGTCCTTATCACCGTCATCTATAAATCCCAAGATAACCTCCAAATCTGGCTCACATGCTTCTGCCACCAAACGTCTACATCATCTTGAGTGAAATCAATATGCATGTAGGAGATCCACTTCTGCCTCTTCACAGCCACCACTCTCTCTAGCTGTCATGTCTTAGGTCTTGTCATCATAAAGAACTATCATAGATGCAAACTGATTCTCTGAGCAGACCCGTCAGGCTCAATTACTCCCAATTCATTAGTTCTTTTTTCTTTCTTTTTTCCCTAAATTCGCTAGTTCTTTAATTTAGCTGGGACCTCTAGCCAGGGGCCAGCACACTATTGCCTGCATGTCAAATCCAGCCTACCACCTGTTTTTATAGTAGAGACACATCCATTCATTTATGTACTGTCTATGAATGCTTGCATGTTACAGTGGCAAAGTTGAGTAGCTGCAACAAACAGCCTGCAAAACCCAAAATATTTACTATCCAGCCCTTTACAGAAAAAGTTTGCTGACCTGCTCTAGACCAGGATCTACCCCTTTACTTTTAATTCACCCATTAGCCAGCCTCCTTGTGTCTTCACTTCCTTCCCTCTGTAGTTTTAGTTCATGGCTTATCACTTCAATCATTCCTTTGCCAATTTTTTTGTCCCTTTGTCTCTCCATGAATTCAACTATTAACTATCTGCATTTTCTTTGACTTTACCCAGGCGACCAAATGTGCAGCCTAGTGCCTCTACATACACTCATGATCACACACCTCAACTGGACCCTTAGCTTTTCTTGATCCTACTATTCCCTAGAAAGTTAGTCTTCCTGTTTACCATTAGAATTTTAAACCTTCTCTACTTTTCTTAAACGTCTGGCCCACTCTCAGCAGATAATCCTATCTCATACATAAAGCTATCACTTGTGGACATTCCCTCAAATACCCACCACCAAACAGAAATCCAAATCTATAAACCTGTTAACCTAACTTCCTACATTCTCTCTTGGTAATGATAAAAGACATGCTCCTCCTGCCATTCTCCAGCTATTCTCAGAATCCAATCCCTATCACCTTCTTCAGATTATCTTCCTATTTTGAGTATCTCTACTCTTTCCCTTTAATTGGTTACTCCTCTAAGACACACATCACACATGTGCGCGTGAGTGTGCACACACGGGCACAAACACACACACACACACACTTTCCTTGACCCCATGTGTCCTTCCAGCTATTGCCCTCTAATCTCTCTCCTTCATCTTCACAACCTAAGCTTCCTGAAAGCTAACTATACCCACTTTGTTTCTGCCCTCACCTCTCTCCTGAAGTTCTCAGTGTCCCGTGTGTCACAAAGTCCTACAGATATTCTTCAGCCCTCTGGGAATTAACCAGTAGTGTTAAACAGTCCTTCCTTCTGGAAGCCCTCTCTTCTCTTGGTTTCCTTGGTCTCCTGGTTTTCCTCCTACTGTTAATGTACTCTGTATCAGACTCTTTTTCATGTTTCCATTCTTCTACCAGTCTTTTAAATGTCATTCCTCAGGGCTCCATTTTATGTAGTCTTACCTCACATACAGCTCCTGGGTGACTGTTTCAACTCCAATGGCCGTGAGTGCCACCAGTACCATATGTGGATGCCTCTCAAATTTATGTCTCTAACACATCCATACTTCTGGCTTGAGCTCAAGACCCATATACTCAACTGTCTACTAGCCATCTTCATTTGGTTATCTAAGAAATAAATCCAAAAGTGAACCCACCATTTTCCAAATCTACTTCTGGTCTAGTTGTTTAAATTACAAATGTGGGAGTCACTTCTGACTCATCCTTTTTTCACCCCCTACATCGAATCAAGAAGTAGTTCCTGTGCTTGCCTTGGCAGCACATATACTAAAATTAGAATAATACAGAGAAGATCAGCATAAAATCAAATTTACGTATATGTAAAAAGAACTAGTTTCTGCATATTTTACTTCCTAAATATTTCCTGAACACACCCTTGTCAAGGAAACCTTACTCATTTGCCCAGGTTTCTGCAACAGTCCTCTAACCAGTCGCCCCATCTCCAACGTTGCTCCTCTCTAATCCATCTTCCACACTACAGCCCATGTAAGCCAAGAGTAAATCTCATCATAAACCCCTAATTAAGATCCTTCAAATGCTTAGAATATTCCTAAGTGTGAACTACTTAACATGTTTCACAAGGCCCTTGTAACTATTTTACCCCCCAGCTAACTCTCTATCTACATCTGGAAACATTCCTTCCCTCTCTCCCACTACTATTCAGGTATCCCATTTCTCACATGTGCCATAGTCTTACCTCAGAAGCTCTGCTGCTAATACTCTGCCTTTCTCCCACCTCCCATTCAACAAATATTTAGTCAGTTTACTTGCCCTGGCTAATTCCTACTTGTCCTTCAGATGTCAAAATTAAACATCACTTCCTCCAAGAAGCCTTTCCTGACCACTTGACTAGGTTTGTGCTACTGCGCTCAATAACACTTATTATTTCTCCATTATACATGTCATATGTTATTGTAATCACTTCTTTAACTGTCTGTCTTCCCTATAAAAATCCAACAGGGCATTGTCTTATTCACTGGATTTGGTACTAGGTCTGAAAAACATTATACACATAATCTTTATAAGATGAATGCATGATTGGAAAGTTAGATGAAATGGGCCGGGCGTGGTGGCTCACGCCTGTAATCCTAGCACTTTGGGAGGCCGAGGCGGGCGGATCATGAGATCGAGACCATCTTGGCTAACACGGTGAAACCCCGTTTCTACTAAAAGTACAAAAAATGAGCCAGGCGTGGTGGCGGGCGCCTGTAGTCCCAGCTACTCGGGAGGCTGAGGCAGGAGAATGGCCTGAACCCGGGAGGCAGAGCTTGCAGTGAGCCGAGATTGCGCCACTGTACTCCAGCCTGGGCTACAGAGCAAGACTCCATCTCAAAAAAAAAAAAAAAAAAAAAAAAGAAAGTTAGATGAAATGATACTAGATACTAAGTATTATATACTGAGAATAACTAGGTATTGTATACTAAGAAAATAAACATTTGAGTTAGGAAGTATTCCCAGAGTATTTCCTAGTTCACAGATCAGGAATGGAGTAACCATAGAGAAATTAAGTAGGATCACGGAAATTTAAAACGTTGGGGCAGAGTCAAACTTACATCTATCTGCTTTAAAAGCGCAAGCCCTTTCTACTGAGCTGCGCTGTTTACTTATAAAATTTATAATTTTTTTTAAGAGACAGGATCTCACTCTGTCACTCAGGTTAGAGTGAAGTGGCATAATCTTAGCACACTATAACCTAACCTCAAACTCCTGAGCTCAAGTGATCCTTTCACCTCAGCCTCCCCAGTAGCTAGGACTACAGGCATGTGCCACCATCCCCAGCTAATTTTTTAATTTTTTTGGTAGAGACAGGGTCTTGCTACGTTGCCCAGACTGGTCTCAAACTCCTAGCCTGAAGCAATCCTCCCACCTTGGCCTCCCAAAGTGGGATTACAGGCATTAGCCACTGCAGCCAGCCATGTTTACTTACAAACATTTAAAAATATATTGCATCTAGGCTTCTATTCTCCTAAATTGGTATCCAAAACATAAGAAATGAAAACCTTTTAGGGGGTGGAGCCAAGATGGCCGAATAGGAACAGCTCCGGTCTCCAGCTCCCAGCCCCAGCGACACAGAAGACGGGTGATTTCTGCATTTCTGCTTGAGGTACCGGTTTCATCTCACTAGGGAGTGCGTTAACAGTGGGTGCGGGACAGTCGGTGAAGCGCACTGTGTGCGAGCTGAAGCAGGGCGAGGCACTGCCTCACTCGGGAAGCGCAAGGGGTCAGGGAGTTCCCTTTCCTAGTCAAAGAAAGGGGAAACAGACGGCACCTGGAATATCGGGTCAGTCCCATCCTAATACTGCGCTTTTCCAACGGGCCTGGAAAACGGCACACTAGGAGATTGTGTCCTGCACCTGGCTCGGAGGGTCCTATGCCCACGGAGTCTCGCTGATTGCTAGCACAGCAGTCTGAGATCAAGCTGCAAGGTGGCAGCGAGGCTGGGGGAGGGGCACCCGCCATTGCCCAGGCTTGCTTAGGTAAACAAAGCAGCCAGGAAGCTCGAACTGGGTGGAGCCCACCACAGCTCAAGGAGGGTGCCTGCCTCTGTAGGCTCCACCTCTGGGGGCAGGGCACAGACAAACAAAAACTCAGCAAGAACCTCCACAGACTTAAATGTACCTGTCTGACAGCTTTGAAGAGAGTAGTGGTTCTCCCAGCACGCAGCTGGAGATCTGAGAACGGACAGACTGCCTCCTAAAGAGGGTCCCTCACCCCCGAGCAGCCTAACTGGGAGGCACCCCCCCAGTAGGGACAGACTGACACCTCATTCAACCGGGTACCCCTCTGAGACAAAACTTTCAGAGGAACTATCAGACAGCTGAATTTGTGGTCTCACGAAAATCCGCTGTTCTGCAGCCACCGCTGCTGACACCCAGCCAAACAGGGTCTGGAGTGGACCTCTAGTAAACTCCAACAGACCTGCAGCTGAGGGGCCTGTCTGGTAGAAGGAAAACTAACAAACAGAAAGGACATCCACAACAAAAACCCATCTGTACATCACCATCATCAAAGACAAAAAGTAGATAAAACCACAAAGATGGGGAAAAAACAGAGCACAAAAACTGGAAACTCTAAAAAACAGAGCACCTCTCCTCCTCCAAAGGAACGCAGTTCCTCACCAGCAACAGAACAAAGCTGGATGGAGGATGACTTTGATGAGTTGAGAGAAGAAGGCCTCAGACGATCAAACTACTCTGAGCTACGAGAGGAAATTCAAAACAATAGCAAAGAAGTTAAAAACTTTGAAAAAAAATTAGAAGAATGGATAACTAGAATAACCAATGGAGAGAAGGGCTTAAAGGAGCTGATGGAGCCTGAAAGCCAAGTTTCGAGAACTACACGAAGACTGCAGAAGCCTCAGTAGCAGATGCGATCAACTGGAAGAAAGGGTATCGTTGATGGAAGATGAAATGAATGAAATGAAGAGAGAAGGGAAGTTTAGAGAAAAAAGAATAAAAAGAAATGAACAAAGCCTCCAAGAAATTTTGGACTATGTGAAAAGACCAAACATACGTCTGATTGGTGTACCTGAAAATGATGGGGAGAATGGAACCAAGTTGGAAAACACTCTGCAAGACATTATCCAGGAGAACTTCCCCAATCTAGCAAGGCAGGCCAGCATTCAGATTCAGGAAATACAGAGAACGCCACAAAGATACTCCTCGAGAAGGGCAACTCCAAGACACATAATTGTCAGATTCACCAAAGTGGAAATGAAGGAAAAAATGTTAAGGGCAGCCAGAGAGAAAGGTCGGGTTACCCACAAAGGGAAGCCCATCAGACTAACAGCTGATCTCTCAGCAGAAACTCTACAAGCCAGAAGAGAGTGGGGGCCGATATTCACCATTCTTAAAGAAAAGAATTTTCAACCCAGAATTTCCTATCCCGCCAAACTAAGCTTCATAAGTGAAGGAGAAATAAAATACTTTACAGATAAGCAAACGCTGAGTGATTTTGTCACCACCAGGCCTGCCCTAAAAGAGCTCCTGAAGGAAGCACTAAACATGGAAAGGAACAACCGGCACCAGCCACTGCAAAAACATGCCAAACGGTAAAGACCATCGAGGCTAGGAAGAAACTATAGCAACTAACGAGCAAAATAACCAACTAACATCATAATGACAGGATCAGATTCACACATAACAATATTAACGTTAAATGTAAATGGGCTAAATGCTCCAACCAAAAGACACAGACTGGCAAACTGGATAAGGAGTCAGGACCCATCAGTGTGCTGTATTCAGGAAACCCATCTCACGTGCAGAGACACACATAGACTCAAAATAAAGGGATGGAGGAAGATCTATCAAGCAACTGGAAATCAAAAAAAGGCAGGGGTTGCAATCCTAGTCTCTGATAAAATAGACTTTAAACCAACAAAGATCAAAAGAGACAAAGAAGGCCATTACATAATGGTAAAGGGATCAATTCAACAAGAAGAGCTAACTATCCTAAATATATATGCACCCAACACAGGAGCACCCAGATTCATAAAGCAAGTCCTCAGTGACCGACAAAGGGACTTAAACTCCCACACAATAATAATGGGAGATTTTAACACCCCACTGTCAGCATTAGACAGATCAACGAGACAGAAAGTTAACAAGGATATTCAGGAATTGAACTCAGCTCTACATAAAGTGGACCTAATAGACATCTACAGAACTCTCCACCCCAAGTCAACAGAATATACATTTTTTTCAGCACCACACCACACCCATTCCAAAATTGACCACATAGTTGGAAGTAAAGCTCTCCTCAGCAAATGTAAAAGAACAGAAATTATAACAAACTGTCTCTCAGACCACAGTGCAATCAAACTAGATACTCAGGATTAAGAAACTTACTCAAAACCGCTCAACTACATGGAAACTGAACAACCTGCTCCTGAATGACTATTGGGTACATAATGAAATGAAGGCAGAAATAAAGATGTTCTTTGAAACCAACGAGAACAAAGACACAACATACCAGAATCTCTGGGACACGTTCAAAGCAGTGTGTAGAGGAAAATTTATAGCACTAAATGCCCACAAGAGAAAGCAGGAAAGATCCAAAATGGACACCCTAACATCACAATTAAAAGAACTAGAAAAGCAAGAGCAAACACATTCAAAAGCTAGCAGAAGGCTAGAAATAACTAAAATCAGAGCAGAACTGAAGGAAATAGAGACACAAAAAACCCTTCAAAAAATTAATGAATCCAGGAGCTGGTTTTTTGAAAAGATCAACAAAATTGATGGACCGCTAGCAAGACTAATAAAGAAGAAAAGAGAGAAGAATCAAATAGATGCAATAAAAAACGAAAAAGGGGATATCACCACCGATCCCACAGAAATACAATCTACCATCAGAGAATACTACAAACACCTCTATGCAAATAAACTAGAAAATCTAGAAGAAATGGATAAATTCCTCGACAAATACACCCTCCCAAGACTAAACCAGGAAGAAGTTGAATCTCTGAATAGACCAATAACAGGTTCTGAAATTGTGGCAATAATCAATAGCTTACCAACCAAAAAGAGTCCAGGACCTGATGGATTCACAGCTGAATTCTACCAGAGGTACAAGGAGGAACTGGTACCATTCCTTCTGAAACTATTCCAATCGATAGAAAAAGAGGGAATCCTCCCTAACACATTTTACGAAGCCAGCATCGTCCTGATACCAAAACCTGGCAGAGACTTAACCAAAAAAGAGAATTTCAGACCAATATCCTTGATGAACATTGATGCAAAAATCCTCAATAAAATACTGGCAAACCGAATCCAGCAGCACATCAAAAAGCTTATCCACCATGATCAAGTGGGCTTCATCCCTGGGATGCAAGGCTGGTTCAACATATGCAAATCAATAAATGTAATCCAGCATATAAACAGAACCAAAGACAAAAACCACATGATTATCTCAATAGATGCAGAAAAGGCCTTTGACAAAATTCAACAACCCTTCATGCTAAAAACTCTCAATAAAGTAGGTATTGATGGGACATATCTCAAAATAATAAGAGCTATCTATGACAAACCCACAGCCAATATCATACTGAATGGGCAAAAACTGGAAGCATTCCCTCTGAAAACTGGCACAAGACAGGGATGCCCTCTCTCACTGCTCCTATTCAACATAGTGCTGGAAGTTCTGGCCAGAGCAATCAGGCAGGAGAAGGAAATAAAGGGTATTCAATTAGGAAAAGAGGAAGTCAAATTGTCCCTGTTTGCAGATGACATGATTGTATATCTAGAAAACCCCACTCTCTCAGCCCAAAATCTCCTTAAGCTGATTAGCAACTTCAGCAAAGTCTCAGGATACAAAATTAATGTACAAAAATCACAAGCATTCTTGTACACCAATAACAGACAAACAGAGAGCCAAATCATGAGTGAACTCCCATTCACAATTGCTTCAAAGAGAATAAAATACCTAGGAATCCAACTTACAAGGGATGTGAAGGACCTCTTCAAGGAGAACTACAAACCACTGCTCAATGAAATAAAAGAGGATACAAACAAATGGAAGAACATTCCATGCTCATGGGTTGGAAGAATCAATATCGTGAAAATGGCCATACTGCCCAAGGTAATTTATAGATTCAATGCCATCCCCATCAAGCTACCAATGACTTTCTTCACAGAATTGGAAAAAACTACTTTAAAGTTCATATGAAACCAAAAAAGAGCCCGCATCGCCAAGTCAATCCTAAGCCAAAAGAACAAAGCTGGAGGCATCACGCTACCTGACTTTAAACTATACTACAAGGCTACAGTAACCAAAACAGCATGGTACTGGTACCACAACAGAGACATAGATCAATGGAACAGAACAGAGCCCTCAGAAATGATGCCGCATAGCTACAACTATCTGATCTTTGACAAACCTGACAAAAACAAGAAATGGGGAAGGGATTCCCTATTTAATAAATGGTGTTGGGAAAACTGGCTAGCCATATGTAGAAAGCTGAAACTGGATCCCTTCCTTACACCTTATACAAAAATTAATTCAAGATGGATTAAAGACTTATATGTTAGACCTAAAACCATTAAAATCCTACAAGAAAACCTAGGCAATACCATTCAGGACATAGGCGTGGGCAAGGACTTCATGTCTAAAACACCAAAAGCAATGGCAACAAAAGCCAAAATCGACAAATGGGATCTCATTAAACTAAAGAGCTTCTGCACAGCAAGGGAAACTATCATCAGAGTGAACAGGCAACCTACAGAGTGGCAGAAAATTTTTGCAACCTACTCATCTGACAAGGGGCTAATATCCAGAATCTACAATGAACTCAAACAAATTTACAAGAAAAAAACAAACAACCCCATCAAAAGGTGGGCAGAGGACATGAACAGACACTTCTAAAAAGAAGACATTTATGCAGCCAAAAAACACATGAAGAAATGCTCATCATCACTGGCCATCAGAGAAATGCAAATCAAAACCACGGTGAGATACCATCTCACACCAGTTAGAATGGCCATCATTAAAAAATCAGGAAACAACAGGTGCTGGAGAGGATGTGGAGAAATAGGAACACTTTTACACTGTTGGTGGGACTGTAAACTGGTTCAACCATTGTGGAAGTCAGTGTGGCGATTCCTCAGGGATCTCGAACTAGAAATACCATTTGACCCAGCCATCCCATTACTGGGTATATACCCAAAGGACTATAAATCATGCTGCTATAAAGACACATGCACACGTATGTTTATTGCGGCACTATTCACAATAGCAAAGACTTGGAACCAACCCAAATGTCCAACAACAATAGACTGGATTAAGAAAATGTGGCACATATACACCATGGAATACTATGCAGCCATAAAAAATGATGAGTTCGTGTCCTTTGTAGGGACATGGATGAAAATGGAAAACATCATTCTCAGTAAACTATCGCTAGGTCAAAAAACCAAACACCGCATGTTCTCACTCATAGGTGGGAATTGAACAATGAGAACGCATGGACACAGGAAGGGGATCATCACACTCTGGGGACTGTTGTGGGGTGGGGGGAGGGGGGAGGGACAGCATTAGGAGATACACCTAATGCTAAATGACGAGTTAATGGGTGCAGGAAATCAACATGGCACATGGATACATATGTAACAAACCTGCACATTGTGCACATGTACCCTAAAACCCTAAAGTATAATAAAAAATAAAAAATAAAAAAAATAAAAAAAAAAAAGAAATGAAAACCTTTTAATACAATACCAATTAAAATCACTTCTTTGAGTCAGTTAATATAGTTTTAGAACAGTTTTTAGCAAATAGCCTAGATTTTTTAAAAATTTATTTTGAAATTTAAGCACATCTCAGGTCACAAGGACACTCAAGTAAAAGACAGAATATTAAGAAACAAAGGAAAAAAAACACACCAGTGATCAACTGGCATTGCTCTAGATCTCAAGCATTTAATATTCAGCTAAGGAAATGCATTAATATACTACTACACTAAATTAACTATAAAATTGGCAGTACATTTAGAAGTCATTTTGGAAAGTTCTTTCATACACTGTCAAATACAGAAGCAACGTGATAAAATAAATAATATGAATTTTGGAGTCAGAAAGACCTGGGTTCAGCTCCATATTCTATCATCACTTAACATCTGTGTGACATTGGGCAAGTTTTTCCACTTCTCTGACTTTAATTTCACATATGTAAAATCCAAATAAATATTATATTTACTGAAGATACTTTACCGAATAACTACTTTAAAATTTAAAGTGAATATGTGGCCGGGTATGGTGGCTCACGCCTGTAATCCCAGCACTTTGGGAGGCCGACGTGGGTGGATCACGAGGTCAGGAAATCGAGACCATCCTGGCTAACACGGTGAAACCCCGTCTCTACTAAAAACACAAAAAATTAGCCAGGCATGGTGGCAGGCACCTGTAGTCCCAGCTACTCGGGAGACTGAGGCAGGAGAATGGCATGAACCCAGGAGGCGGAGCCTGCAGTGAGCCGAGATTGTGCCACTGTACTCCAGGCTAGGTGACAGAGCGAGACTCTGTCTCAAAAAAAAAAAAAAAAAATTAAAGTGAATATATATATATATGTATAGCCTCTAGCACAAGGTACGTATTTCAGTAAATGATATAAATGAACATTAATGTCTTCAGACATCTGATTGGGAAATTCAACCTGAAATTATGCCAAAAACGTACCTATCTGAAACATGGTTGATAACTTTTGATTAATTTTTGTCATTCTTTCCTAATACCTAATAAGTGAATTATATCTATATTTCTTAATATCTGATTATTTACAAGTAATATTTTATATTGTTTGATGGTATGAAGTAGGAAAAAGAAAAAGAAGAAATAATTCAAAAATATAATAAATGGTTCAGCTGTTAAAACATGTTCTAGGCCGGGCGCGGTGGCTCACGCTTGTAATCCCAGCACTTTGGGAGGCTGAGGCGGGCGGATCACGAGGTCAGGAGATCGAGACCACGGTGAAACCCCGTCTCTACTAAAAATACAAAAAATTAGCCGGGCGTGGTGGCGGGCGCCTGTAGTCCCAGCTACTTGGAGAGGCTGAGGCGGGAGAATGGCGTGAACCCGGGAGGCGGAGCTTGCAGTGAGCCGAGATTGTGCCACTGCACTCCAGCCTGGGCAACAGCGAGACTCCGTCTCAAAAAAAAAAAGAAAAAGAAAAAAAAAAACATGTTCTAGTTACAGAAACTCCTGTGGACAAGAAAGACCAAAACAGTTTTCCACCTGAAATCGAAGAATTATGTTTTTGGGATGAGGAATTCCTCCATGCTTTAACAAGAAATCTCTTACCTAATTTCCTAATCTTTCTCAGGATTTCAAGAGCATGATGTACTTTGTACTGCACATCTGAAAGTTCCCATTAACTCTGGGCAGACCCAGCAAGACAAGGTTATGCTGGTGCATGTTACCCCATGAACTCTGATCCTTCCAGTAAGTGTAGAACATAAGCAGAAAATAGGGAACTAAAAGAAAGAGGAAGAGGGAAAAGGAAGGAAGGTGGTGGAAAATGATCTAAATGACACTAAATGGTGCCAAAAGACAAGCAGGTCAGAAAAAATAACTAATATACAAATAATTAGAAAGTAACTTACAGTTGTAAATGTTGCTAGAAAATACTAGACATTAACTTCTTTTTAACGCTTAAACTTCCTTTCAAATTAGCTTAACAGAATCATAGCTTGGAGGCTTCATATCTCCCTGATTTAATTCTGTCCCATATTTCAACTTGTGGTATTTGGCTCTAACAAAGAAATGAGAAAATACAGACCATCTTAAAATATATTTAAATTAACTTTAACATACACAATAGTAGTAGTCACAAGAATTCAATAGTCCTGGCTGAACACTCCTAGAACTTTCAAAGGCTCATAGCTTTCCATGGTGTCAAAGTTGTAATACAAAAGTGCTTGCCTTTTTTGTTGTTGCTGTTGTTGTTATACCATCAAGTATCCTTATAACAAAATAAAGGAGTAACTCTGGGAATCATAACTCTTCTTTTTGCAATAACAAAATGAACCATATAACATCCTAGTTTCTGTAGTATTCAAATTTTCCTGATGATTGCCAAAGCTAAATTTTACTATCAAAAACAGTTAAAAAAAAAAAAAAAAGGTTTGGATTGTGAAATAAATTTGTAGAAGACTTTTCTCAAAAAATTGAGCTTTTTAAAAAGAAAAGTCATCTACAATATTATATGCCTTGTCAGATAATCATGATTTGCCAAATATGCATTATACTGCACAATCCAAGGGGGAAAACCCCAGCCCAAATCATCAATGTTGAATAAGATATTCCAGTAGAAAGGAATTTTTTTAAACTAGTCAAGATATCCCTTGTCTTTTACTCAAAAAGAACTGTGAATGGGAAGACTGTCTTATCTTCTTTTCAAAGTTGACAGAATGTTATCATTCTGGTTAATAGGATTTAACCATCTGATTTAACTATCTCGGATTTAACCATGATACTAGAAAAACAACCCAGATAATGTAGAAATTTTTAAAAGGGTGACTAAAAATAGCCATATCTGCTTAATCTATTGGCATATTTTCACTTCCTGGCTCCCTAAAATATTGAGGCCATTTATAATAAATATTCAATGTGTTAAGACTGGGATATTAATATAAACAACAATAATTTGAAGAACCAAAATAATAAAGTAATAAAGGAAGAAAAGTGTAACACAGCCAAATTTGAAAGATTTTTTTTTCCTTATAAAAACCTAATAGAGCACTTAGCATTCGTTTTTTTCATAATTTAAGAAAAGTAGTGGCTGGGCATGGGGGCTCATGCCTGTAATCCCAACACTTTGGGAGGCCAAGGTAGATGGATCACCAGAGGTTAGGAGTTTGAGATCAGCCTGGCTAACATGGTGAAACCCTGTCTCTATCAAAAAATACAAAAATTAGCCAGGCATGGTGGTGCACCTGTAATCCCAGTTACTCAGGAGGCTAAGGTGGGAGAATCGCTCAAACCCAGCTGCAGAGGTTGCAGTGAGTGAGCCAAGATCATGCCACTGCACTCCAGCCTGAGTGACACAGTGAGACCCTGTCTCAAAAAAAAGAAAAAAAGTAGAAAGGAAATGAAAAATTATTTGCTCAAATGTGTAAAATACTGAAATCAGGCCGGGCGCGGTGGCTCACGCTTGTAATCCCAGCACTTTGGGAGGCCGAGGCGGGCGGATCACGAGGTCAGGAGATCGAGACCACGGTGAAACCCCGTCTCTACTAAAAATACAAAAAATTAGCCGGGCGTGCTGGCAGGCGCCTGTAGTCCCAGCTACTCGGAGAGGCTGAGGCGGGAGAATGGCGTGAACCCGGGAGGCAGAGCTTGCAGTGAGCCGAGATTGCGCCACTGCACTCCAGCCTAGGCGACAGAGCGAGACTCCGTCTCAAAAAAAAAAAAAAAAAAAAAAAAAAAATACTGAAATCTTTCTTATTTTGCAATAATAATCATTTTGCAGTCACAACAGAAAAAAAAGTTTTACATAGAGAGGAAATCTAACAAAACCTATGAAAATTATAGGCAGTTGATGTCCTATTTCTTAAGGTAGGTGATGGGTACATGAGTATTTTTTATAACAGTCTTTACATCTTATACGTATGTATGAAATGTTTTATAGTAACATTTACACATTAAGAAGGAAAAAAATATATTCATATGCCAATGAACTGATCTCTTAAGCAAAAAGTAAAAGGTACAAAATACTATGTATGTCTCCATACATTTTTTAAAAGATATATATCTATTTCATTAGCCTATGCATATGAATCTTTCTGGAACGATACATAATACATAAGATACCAGTTGATAAGATTTCCTTGGGAAAGGAAATCAATGAACTGAGGCAGAAGGGAGAATATTTTTGCTGTTATTTGGTTAACTAACTATATATATACTTAATTTTTAGTAAATATGTTTGGTCCAAATTATTTAGAACATCTATTCTCAATGTGTCTCTTAACCACAAAGATTTTATCACTGGACTAAATGTTTGCCCATCTAGTTCAATGTGTTTGTAATACTATTGATCATCAGAAGGTAAGATTTACAGACATTAATTTGACTTCCAGTTACTAGAAAGTAAACAAGGTTCTAAATGTTACTGTCAATCTCTTATTTTTCCAGAAACACACTTCATTTACCATAAGACAAAGTAGTAATACCTGCTAGAAGTCAAAATAGCAACTGAATGTAACTAGTCTGAAGACAGATTATATTAAAGCTTTTAAAATAATAGTAGCAATAAAATGTTATGGAGTTTATATTTTATATATATATATATATATACATAAAAAAAATTTTCAAACACAAAATACTGCATTATAGTGTATTCTAGTGGTCTCAGGAAAAACTACAACAGAACCTACAAAAAGAGAACAGAAAATATTTTACAAAAATAAATGTAACAAAAATTGTGACACATTATGAACATTTTATTTTAAAAATTAGACAAAGGCAAAATATGTAAAGAACTTCTGTGTTTATCACAAGCTATGGTCCCTTAAATCAAGGTCTCCCTACTGAATTGTTACATTCACTAAAATATATTTTCTCACAGAACCCTCCTTATGCTTAATAGCATTCCTTTTTAGTCAATATGTGAAAATACCTTCTCATTCATACCGTTTTCCACTGTTTTAACACTCAGCTCACTGTGTTAACCAATCTTTCTTGTTTGCTATTCTTTTTCTGTCTAATTCTGCCTGTAAGATAAAAAAGCAGATCTTATATCTAGCAACTCCATGTTTGATACATAGGCAGGCCCTCCATAAATGACCTTTATTGGATAAAAATAGCATAAAAATTGTTTAATAACTTAATACACTAAAGGAGTAATTTTAGCTTTGTTTCAAAGCCTATTATTATAAATATTATGCTAGGAGTATAATAGCATCTCAATTGTATCTTAAATGTGCATGCTAAAAATAATTTGATTAATTTCAATGAACTATTACTGAA
Organism: Symphalangus syndactylus; assembly: GCF_028878055.3. Taxonomy (NCBI): domain Eukaryota; kingdom Metazoa; phylum Chordata; class Mammalia; order Primates; family Hylobatidae; genus Symphalangus; species Symphalangus syndactylus. The sequence goes on along the minus strand of NC_072430.2, from coordinate 68,997,478 downwards.
TTCCTATGATTTACAGGCACTGTGCTGGCTGCTGGGACAACCTACAGCTTGTAGTTAGGTAAGGGTGGAAGGTGAGGGTATGCCTAAGAGACAGGAATGTAAATAACTACAGCATACTGTTTAAGAGCTATAAGGGCTACTAGCAAGTATTACAAGAATGCAGATAAGGGATTATCTAATTCAGTCAAAACTGGTGTCAAAGAAAGCTACCAAAAAGAAGGTAACACGTGGGATTTTAGCTAAATCTCAAAATGCCAGTGGGAGTTTTCCAATCAGAAAATGGATTGATGGAGAGGGCATTTCTGTCAGAAGCGACATCTTAAGTGGAAGAAAAAAAAACACACATAGTGGGTCAAAAAACAGCAAACAGAATAATTACACCCAAAAGGTATGGAAGGAATGGAGACAGAGAATGGACAGAAAGGGCCTGGTTGTGAAGAACTTTACTAAGAACCTGAAATTAGTTAGATATTTTTAAACAGGGATATAATAGAATTATCATATTTGTGTTTTAGAAAATGAATTCTATGGATATGGAAAACGAACTAAAATATGGAAATACTAGAAGCAAGGAGGACAGTTAAGTTACTACAGTAGGGTAGATAAAAGTAGCAGTGAATAGAGAGAAATTTTAAAAATGGTAGAAATTTTTCAGAATTGTATTTATATAGTATTTGAGGTTCCTCAGCATAGATGTTCCTAAGTCAACCTCAGATTATACACTATGTAATCTTGAAAATTTATATTAAATTTTATCACACATTAAGGAATGTTTTGATAAATCCACTGCTAGGTAAGTAATTCTTCTGTAACGTTAATAATTCGGTTTTACTTTTGGATCCTAAAGTGGGACTACTTAGAAAATCTGTAAAAATCATGCAAAGAAAATCATGTAAAATCATGATCTTTACTTAGGCATTTACAGGTGAAATGACAAGGTATCTGGAATTGCATTAAAATAGATCAAGGTGAAAAAGACTGACAAAAACATTAACTGTTAAAACTTGGGGCTGTATATAAAAGATATTAGTTTCTCTATGAGTATATTTCAAATTTTCCTCAATAAATTTTTTTTAAATTCAATTTAAAATTCAAGCCACAAATAAATGCTTTTTAAAAATTTCTTAGATTATACAAATAGTGCCATAACATCAAGAATAATTCCAAATCATTCCATATACTTCAAAAGATACAAACCAGGCTGGGCGCGGTGGCTCACGCCTGTAATCCCAACACTTTGGGAGGCCGAGGTGGGCGGATCACCCGAGGTTGGGAGTTTGAAACCAGTCTGACCAACATGGAGAAACCCGTCTCTACCAAAAATACAAAATTAGCCGGGTGTGGTAGTGCATGCCTGTAATCCCAGCTACTGGGGAGGCTGAGGCAGCAGAATCGCTTTAACTCAGGAGGTGGAGGTTGCAGTGAGCCGAGATCGTGCCATTGCACTCCAGCCTGGGCAACAAGAGCAAAACTCCATCTCAAAAAAAAAAAAAAAAAAAAAGACACAAAAGCAAGAACTCTTTTCCAGGAGCAATCCCATTTAGTTAAGAAAGAGAAGAAAAAAATCTTCCCTAGATTCAGCCAGTTCCTTATCTTTACTGTCCTTCAGAGTCAAATTTCTTAAAAAAATAAGCAACTCTGCCAGGCGCGGTGGCTCACGTCTGTAATCCCAACACTTTGGGAGGCCAAGGCGGGTGGATCACAAGGTCAAGGGATCAAGACCATCCTGGCCAAGATGGTGACACCCCATCTCTACTAAAAATACAAAAATTAGCCCAGTGTAGTGGCACACACCTGAGGTCCCAGCTACTCAGGAGACTGAGGCAGGAGAATGGCTTGAACCCAGGAGGCAGAGGTTGCAGTGAGCCGAGATCACGCCACTGCACTCCAGCCTGGTGACAGAGCAAGACTCTGTCTCAAAGAAAAAAAAATAATAATAATAATAATAAGCAACTCCATCTCTCCCCACTTCATCCTTCCCAGCCCTCGATCCTCTGTGATCTGGCTCATGTTCCTGCTGCCTTACTGAGGCTGCTTTAGTAAGGGTACCAGTAAGCTTCCAACTGGCAACTCCAAATGACTATTTTCAGTATACAATTTACTTGGAGTCTACTTAGCATCTTCAGTTATTGAACTTCCTCCTTTAACTCACTTCCAAAATACTACTCTCTCCTCCTTCCTTCTCTATTTCTTTGTTGGCTCTTCTTCCTCTGCCTTCTCTTCGAATATTTCTACTTCCTGTCACTCCTTATAGTTCTCTCTTCTGTTTCCACAATACTTGTTCTATCAACTACTCCTTTCACTTCATTCACAATAATACTGATGATTCCCAAGCATATATCTCTCATCATGCGTCCCCCTCACATATCTGCTCTTTAATTCTTCTTTTTAATTCATTTGATACCTTCTAAAAGTCTCTCATAATTCAGATAGTCCTTCAAGCCAGGAACCTGGGAGTCGTTCTCAAATTATCTTTCTCACTCACCCACTGTCCCATCTCCAAATTTTTATATAAGCTTCGGATTTCATGGACTCTACTTAAAATTTTTTATAGTTGATGTGTCTCTATTTCAGCAGCTACTGTGTTATCATTTCTCATCTTAGACTATTACAATCTTTCTGCCTGTGTTTACAGATCTTTCCAGTCCACCCCCACACTGAGGTCAGGAGATCTTTCTAAAATGTATTTCATACTCTATCTTGCTTAAAACTTTCAAGTGCTTAACAACTAAATGCAGTATATATTTCCAGATTGGATCCTGGACCAGGAAAAAAAATGCTATAAAGATCATTTTTAGAACATCTGAATATAGACTATATCAGATAATAGAATATCAATGTTACATTTCTTTAATTTGGTAATGTACTATAATCACATAAGGAAATGTCCTTGCTCTTAGGAAATATACACAGAGGTAGTTAGGGACAAACTAGCAAATGATTTAGGGGAAAAAATGATACCTATACAGAGAGCAAACACAATAAAGCAAATATAGCAAAACATTTTCAATTGGTGAATCTGGGTAAAGGGTATACAAGATTCTTGCAACTCCTCTATTAGTTCGAGATCATTTTAGATAAAATTTTTTGGGCTGGGCATGGTGACTCACGCCTATAATCATGGCACTTTGAGAGGCTACAGCAGGAGGCCTGCTTGAGCCCAGGAGTTCCAGACCAGACCTGGCAACAGGGCGAGACCCTGTCTCTCTAAACAATTAAAAATTTATCTGTGTGGACTGGAGTATATCTGTATTCCCAGCCACTTGGGAGGCTGAAGTGGGAGGATCACTTGTGCCCAGAAGGTTGACACCACAGTGAACCATGACTGTGCCACTGCACTACAGCCTGGGCAACAAAGCAAGACCCTGTCTCAAAAAAAAATTTAAACCTCCCACATTCCCTGTTACATGTAAGATAAAAGTTTGAACTCCTTGGTTAGGCTCTCTGTGATCTAACTCTTGCCCCCTCTACCATTATCGGTCATCAACTGAGAGGAGGACCACAACCAACATCCTACTCTCCACACACAAAAATTACAAATTTCTGAACACACCAAACTGCTTTGTTCCATGTCAAACATGTTCTCTCTACTTCCTGCACCTTGTCTGTGTGACAAGCACCTTCTTATTTGATGCTATTCAAGCCTCACCTCCTCTTACTCTGCACTCCTTTCTACTTTCCTCTTCCAGATGAACATAACCACTCCAGGCCGCACGCGGTGGCTCACACCACCCAGCACTTTGGGAGGCTGAGGAGGGCGGATCAAGAAGTCAGGAGATCGAGACCATCCCAGCCAACATGGTGAAACCCCGTCTGTACTGAAAATACAAAAATTAGCTGGGCATGGTGGTGAGCGCCTGTAATCCCAGCTATTCGGGAGGCTGAGGCAGGAGAACTGCTTGAACCCAGGAGGTGGAGGTTGCAGTGAGCCAAGATCGTGCCACTGCACTCCAGCCTGGCAACAGAGCAAAATTCCATCTCAAAAAAAAAAAAAAAATCTCGAATACTCGGCCAGGTACATTGGCTCATGCCTGTAATCCCACCACTTTGGGAGGCTGAGGCGGTGGATTACCTGAGGTCAGTAGTTCAAGACCAGTCTGACCAATATGGTGAAATCCTGTCTCTATTAAAAATGCAAAAAAATTAGCCAGGCATGGTGGCATGCGCCTGTAGTCCCAGCAACTCAGGAGGCTGAGACAGGAGAATTGCTTGATCCTGGGAGGCAGAGGGTGCAGTGAGCTGAGATCACACCACTGCACTCCAGCCTAGGCAACAAAGCAGGACTCCACCTCAAAAAAAAAAAAAAAAACTCACTACTCCCAAATTATGTATTTTTAAAAATGTTTTTTATTTCTTATTTTTTTTATTTTTTTTTGAGACAGAGTCTTGCTCTGTCACCCAGGCTGGAGTGCAGTGGTGCAATCTCGGCTCACTGCAAGCTCCACCTCCCCAGTTCACACCATTCTCCTACCTTAGCCTCCCAAGTAGCTGGGACTACAGGCACCTGCCACCATCCCTGGCTAATTTTTTTATATTTTTAGTAGAGACGGGGTTTCACCGTGTTAGCCAGGATGGTCTTGATCTCCTGACCTTGTGATCTGCCCGCCTCAGCCTCCCAAAGTGCTGGGATTACAGGCGTGAGCCACCATGCCCCGCCTAAAAATGTTTTTTCTTTCCATGTCCCTAATACAGCTTTTCATCAACTTTCCCAAAGTATGAAAAGAAACACATATTTTTCACTAAGAGGTCAACCTATTTTCAATCTCTTATGCCATTTAAAGATTCTACATGATGATGAACATAAGTTCTAATAAAATTTTATCTGTTTCTCATTATTCATAAATATCATCTATTTATCTAATTGCATCTAAATGCTATTCTATTGCAAATATCCCATTCGCCAACTTCAAAAAGAGAAAAAAAGACAAGCATCATTAAAAACAAAGCAAGAAAGTAGCAAAATAGATAATTCCAATATCACCTATAAGTACTCAATTATCTAAAACAAATGAATTCAGATTGTCGACAAAAAAATCCAAGGCCCATTCATTAAAGCAAATAAATAACTCATATAACTTCCAAAAATCTCACTCATGACCCATTTTCCTTTACTTGTGACCCAAATTTAGTTACTAGAGTATCTTAGACACTAGCAAAATAGAAAGGTAAGATAAGCTTCTGGAGAGATTTTTAACGGCAGACAGCAAAGGAACAAAATACACAAAAAAAGTCTATAGGCTGGGCACGGTGGCTCACGCCTGTAATCCCAGCACTTTAGGAGGCCGAGATTGGGGGATCACAAAGTCAGGAGATCGAGACCATCCTGGCTAACATGATGAAACCCCATCTCTACTAAAAATACAAAACATTAGCCAGGCGTGGTGGTGGGCACCTGTAGTCCCAGCTACTTGGGAGGCTGAGGCAGGAGAATGGAGTGAACCCGGGAGGTGGAGCTTGCAGTGAGCCGAGATTGCACCACTGCACTCCAGCATGGGCGACAGAGTGAGACTCTGTTTCCAAAAAAAACAAAAAGTCTATATAGAATCTTAACATAGTCTGCTAGAACAATTTTTTTTCTAAAGAAAACACATCAAATTGAATAATATTAAATGACAGGAAAGGAGTAAACATTATAGAAACTTCCTTTAAAAATTAAAAACTATTTCAACTTTAAAATGAATGGGTATTAACAGTTCAGGGAGCACATCTGCTTCTTCAAAACAGGCAGAGTAGGAAAAAAATGTTGCTAATTTTTAAGAAATCATATAAATCAGCTTTCTGATTATTAAACTATTCATAATAAAATTAACATATTACAACCATTCATACAAATGTTTACTATAGACACACCTGAACTCAAGCAGTATTAACATTTCAATTTATTTTAGGAATGATGAAAAAATTATTCCAACATTTAAGAGACCACCATTTTGGCCAGGCCCAGTGGCTCACACCTGTAATCCCAGCACTTTAGGAGGCTGAGGTGGGCACATCACCTGAGGTCAGGAGTTCGAGACCAGCCTGACCAACATGGAGAAACCCTGTCTCTACTAAAAATACAAAATTAGCTGGGTTTGATGGTGCATGCCTATAATCCCAGCTACTGGGGAGGCTGAGGCAGGAGAATTGCTTGAAACCGGGAGGTGGAGGTTGCAGTGAGCCAAGATGGCACCATTGCACCCCAGCCTGGGCAACAAGAACGAAACTCCATCTCAAAACAAACAAACAAACAAACAAAAAAGAATACCACTTTTTGTTTTACTAAATTACCTTTCCTGTTTAAGAGCATACTCCAACATTTTTATCCTCCTCACAAGATCCTTCTTCAAATTTTCTTGGCCCTTCCTTTCTCCCTGTAGGAAGGCAATCTGGGCCTGAGTAGGGGAAAGACAGACAAAATTCAGTTTAGACCAAAAAAAAAAAAAGCTTTTTTAACCCAGTAAAGAACCTTTGGAAGTTAGAACAATTAGATGCAAAAATATTTCCTTTACACATTTCTCACAAAGTATGTACAAATATAAAAATGCACTGACTGCAAGGGGGAAAAAGGATTTAAGTTAAAAAAGGCAGGGGGACATCTAAATGCATTTTACTTCAGGGTAGGGATTTTACAACACATAGTCCACATCATTTAAGAGTCTACAATAAAAAACAACTAATACTGCCTGGTGCGGTGGCTCACATCTGTAATCCCAGCACTTTGGGAGGCTGAGGCGGGTGGATCACTTGAGGTCAAGAGTTCAAGATCAGCCTGGCCAACATGGTGAAACACTGTCTCTACTAAAAATACAAAAGTTAGCTGGGCCTGATGGCACCTGTAATCCCAGCTACTCGGGAGGCTGAGGCAGGAGAATTGCTTGAACCCAGGAGGCAGGGGTTGCAGTGAGCCGAGATTGCGCCACTGTACTCCATCCTGGGTAACAGAGTGAGACTCCATATCAAAAAATAAAATAAAACAACTAATATTAATGCAAACACATGCAAGGTGTACAGTACAGTTTGCTAAAGTGTTTGTCTTTTTGCCGTCAACAAGATCTTTTTATAAAGCAGGAAGGGTTAAAGTAAAATCAGTTCTTATAATCCCCTTGCACAAGCTTCATCATATATTTAAATTTTATGACAGATTCCTTAAGTGACTTTATTTTGGACCTCCCCTACAAACAATAAACTGCTCCCTTTTCTCAATCCCCACCATTTTTCTCACCCACCTTGACATGTAATCCACAGAAAAAAGAAAGTTGGGAAAAGGAAAATTAGAGACAATGGCCTTCTGCCCATTCCTGCCCCCCACCCCAAGGAATTACTAAAATCCTACATTTGAACATGAAACAAACTGTAAACAACTTTTAAAGTCAGCAAAACAGAGGGGCTAGGAAAGAGTAGCTCTCCAGAATATTAAAAGAACATTTACAATTGAAATACTATCTTTCACATAAGAAGATGAAACTATGTCACAAACACTAACTTGTTAAAGTGACTCATACTACCTCTTAAAAGTCACAAGGGCCTCAAAACTAGCTATAAATTTCACTATTCTCACATGTACCACCACCCCCATCTATTATGCTGACCCACTAAGACAGGTAACAATGTTATTTATGTATCTACAGTGCTTTCCATTAAGTGAGCAAGAACTTTACATTTAAGGATGACCTTGCCACATCCCTAAGGAATTGTGAGGATTGTGCAACTCTGGTTTAGCAAGTGAGCCATTAAACTTAATTCTCATTCAAACTTAGTTTGAATGACCTTTGTTTCTATTCGGTACCACAAGAAACATAAAATCCAACTTATCTAGTCTCTTATAACTTTCAAAATGTAGGTAGTGTTAAGCTTTTGTTTTCATTTCAATGTGCTCTTAAATTTTACATTACAATTAAAGGAAGGATTACATTTATCTTACTGAAATAAAAGTAGTCTGAAAACAATTCAATTGTTTTCAGAGGAAAAGGCATCAAATATCCACAAGACTCTTTTGAAATTATATATTCTGCAGTGGGATAATTATGTTACCTAACCAGAACAGTAATGACACATGCATTTAAAGCTGATAAAAATTAAAGTCTTGTCAAAAGGAAGTGACAGCCCAACTTGTCAGGCCAAAGATGCTTTGGCATAGAACTTTATATGCTCTTTAAAATGACTTTAATAAAAATAATAAGCTAATCTATGCAATCAAACTTTGAAGGTAATAACAATATCAATTATCAATTTTGTCCTCTTGATACTCCTTGGCTAGTTTTGCATTTCTGCTAACATCATTGGTCCTGGATGATTCTGAAACTTCAGCCTACAATACCGTAAAGTCTTTACTGTATATGTTCAACTTCAAGCATAAGAGAAATTACAATTAAAAGTATAATCAGAGGCTGGGCACAGTGGCTCAGCCCTGTAATCACAGCACTTTGGGAGGCCGAGGCGGGAGGATAACTTGAGCTCAGGAGTTTGAGCCTAGCCTGTGCAACATAGCGAGACCACGTCCCTACAAATAATTTAAAAAATCAGCCAGGCATGGTGGCATGTGTCTGTGGTCCCAGCTACTTGGGAGGCTGAGGCAGGAGAATTACCTCAGCCCAGGAGGCCAAGGCTGCAGTGAGCAGTGATCACACCACCACACTCTAACATGGGTGACAGAGTGAGACCCTGTCTCAAAGAAAAAAAACAAGGGGGGGGCAGTGGGTGGCGGGGTGGTAATCAGGGCCAGGCATGGTAGCTAATGCCTGTAATCCCAGAACTTTGGGAGACTGAGGTGAGAGGATTGCTTGAGGCTGGAGTTTGAGACCATCCTGGCAAACATACCAAGACATCTCATAAAAAAATTAAAAATATAAAAAATAAAGTACAATCAGATTTCTCCTTTTCCATCAGATGGATAAAGTTCAGTAATTTAATAACATGGTAGAAAACAGACATTTATATGTTAGCTGTGGTGATATAAACCAGTTTCACTTTATAGAGGACAACTGGTAATATCTGTGAAGTTTGTAAATGCATATACCCTTTAACTCAACAATTTTAGAATGTTATCCTTCAAATATATATTTGCACATACGTTTAATTATATAATACATGACTGATGAAACACAGACAAGAATATGTATACAACCCAAATGACCACCTAAAGGAGACCGGTTAAATATATGAGTATAATTGAAAGAAAATTAGGACCTGAACTAAGACCTTTGAGAAAAGAGTAAAAGACTATGAGAATAATGTCAATCTTTTACCTTTTCTTCTCTACGAAACTTAGATGTTAGAAACAAAAAGTCTTAAAACACATTCCTACATAAAAAAAAGAATTCCTTCTGTAAAACGACCTCAGTCAAAAACATAATAATTGGTATAAATTCTTACTCTTTTAAAATAAAGATTAAATTCCCACTAAAAATTCTCCAGATATGGCAGTATATTGCTCTTTGAATTGAACTGAGGAAGGGCGAGGGTGAGAGACATAAAAGACGAAAACAGTGAAAGGAAGAAAAAAAGGGAAGGAAAAAAGGTAAAAAGAAAAAGAGGAAAATAGGTCGGACACAGTGGCTCACACCTGTAATCCCAGAACTTTGGGAGGCTGAGGCGGGGGGATCACTTGAGGTTAGGAGTTCGAGACCAGACTGGCCAACATAGTGAAACCCTGTCTCCACTAACCATACAAAAATTAGCCAGGAACTGTATTCCCAGCTACTCGGAAGGCTGAGACAGAAGAATCACTCAAACCCGGGAGGCGGAGGTTGCAGTGTACAGAGATCGCACCACTGCACTCCAGCCTGGATGACATGGTGAGACTCCATCTTAAAAAAAAAAAAAAGGCAGGGCGCGGTGGCTCATGCCTGTAATCCTAGCACTTTGGGAGGCCGAGGCAGGTGGATCACGAGGTCAGGAGTTCAAGACCAGCCTGGCCAAGACAGTGAAACCCCATCTCTACTAAAAATACAAAAAAAATTAGCTGGTCATGGTGGCAGGTGCCTGTAATCCCAGCTACTTGGGAGGCTGAGGCAGAGAATTGCTTGATCCCAGGAGGTGGAGGTTGCAGTGAGCCGAGACCACACCACTGCACTCCAGCCTGGGCAACAGAGTGAGACTCCATCTCAAAAAAAAAAAAAGTGTTATGAATAAAATATGTTTAAAAAATTAGAAATTATCAACTGCCATTTATCGGTACAACTAAACCTAATGATAACAGGATATATTTCTGGAGAAGAAAACTTTGGAATTATCTTCAAGGAAAATGAATGTTGAACTTCCATGATACTTTATACGTATTTTTCGCAGTATAGAAAATTAGATATTCACTTCCTATTATAAACAAAAAAGATAAAAATAATAGAAGGAAGATATTTTACTAAGTCTGCATGACAGAAAGAAAAATTTTTTTTATTTAATTTTTTATTTTATTTATTTTTTTTGAAACGGAGTCTCACTCTGTTGGCCAGGCTGGAGTGCAGTGGTGCCATCTCAGCTCACTGCAAGCTCAGCTTCCCGGATTCACACCATTCTCTTGCCTCAGCCTCCTGAGTAGCTGGGACTACAGGTGCCTGCCACCACGCCCGGCTAATTTTTTGTATTTTTAGTAGAGACGGGGTTTCACCATGGTCTCAATCTCCTGACCTCGTGATCTGCCTACCCTGGCCTCCCAAAGTGCTGGGATTACAGGCGTGAGGCGTGAGCCACCACACCTGGCTGAAAATTTATTTTTATATTATTTTCAATTCTAATTTGTCAAAAGGATATATGTAAATAGGAAAATAAATCTTCTATATTTAAACAGGTTTATCTGCATACGTAATATCTAATAAACAATTAAAATATTTAAAATGTACCACTTAATTTATTAAAGCCCCCCCCACCTTTTTTTTTTCTTTTGAGATGGAGTCTTGCTCTGTCGCCCAGGCTGGAGTGCAGTGGTGTGATTTCGGCTCACTGCAACTTCAGCCTCCCGGGGTCGAAGTAATTCTCCTACCTCAGCCTCCTGAGTAGCTGGAATTACAGGTGCGCACCACCACGCCCAGCTAATTTTTGTATTTTTAGTAGAGACAGGGTTTTACCATGTTGGTCAGGCTGTTCTCAAACTCCTGACCTTGTGATCCACCCACCTCGGTCTCCCTAAGCGCTGGGATTACAGGTGCAAGCCACCGTACCCAGCCTTATTGAAGCCATTTTAAACTACCTTGTATTCTAAAATTTAAAAGGGCTAGGATTCAAAATTGAAATCACTGAGAAGTATATTCAAAATGAAAAATACACAAAATTCTTGGGTTGGACACTTTTCAGTAGCTTTTCAGCTACTTGCTATGGAATATAAAGAGCATTCACTTTTACAAAAATCTAAAATAAAATATTATAAAGCTTGATTAAGGTTCTCATCTTTTGATTTGAACACAAACTTCAAAGTAAAAGAGGAAATATATAAGTAAAAGTCAATTATATGGTTACAGTGTACAATGAAGTTTCAATAATCTGCTTTATGTCTTAATGCCTTCTATAAACTATATCTATTCCCTCTGAAAAGCTTTGGATTATATTATCCTCTTAAATCTAGGCTGCTAGTTTTCTCTGGCACATAATCACTGCCTCTAGCCCTCTCTCTTAAAGACAGTGTCTTTATCAGTCTAGGCGTGGTGGTTCATGCCTGTAATCCCAGCACTTTGGGAGACTGAGGCAGGTGGATCACCTGAGATCAGGAGTTCGAGACCAGCCTGACCAGTATGATGAAACCCCATCTCTACTAAAAATACAAAAATTAGCCAGGCATGGTGGCGTGTGCCTGTAGTCCCAGCTACTCAGGAGGCTGAGACAGGAGAATTGCTTGAACCTGGGAGGTGGAAGTTGCAGTGAGCCAAGATCATGCCACTGCACTCCAGACTGGGTGGCAGAGCGAGACTCCATCTCAAAAAAAAAAAAAGTGTCATTATCATTTGGTGACATCAAACGTTACCATCAGAATCACCCAGATGACTTGTTAAAACACAATTTTTTAGGTTCTACCCTCAGAGTTGCTCATTCAGTAGGCCTGGAGTGGGGCCCAAGAATTTGCATTTCTAGTAAATACCCAGGTGATAATGCTGCTGATCTGGGACCACCCTTGGAGAACCACTGACTTATACCATTTTTAACATAGTTAGAAGGCCAAAAACAAAAAACAAAGCAAAACAAAACAAAACACAACAAAACAAAAAGCAGGAAATAGTCTGTTAAGGAGCAAGGAAAAGAACAGTCCTAGAGGCCGGGCGCGGTGGCTTACGCCTGTAATCCTAGCATTTTGGGAGGCCGAGACGGGCGGATCACTTGAGGTCAGGAGTTCTTAACCAGCCTGGCCAACATGGTAAAACCCCCATCTCTATTAAAAATATAAAAAAATTAGCCAGGTGTGATGGCAAGCGCCTGTAATCCCAGCTACTCAGGAGGCTCAGGCAGGAGAACTGCTAGAACCCGAGAGGTAGAGGTTGTGGTGAGTTGAAATCATGCCACTGCACTGCACTCCAGCCTGAATGACAGAGCAAAACTGTCTCAAAAAAAAAAAAAAAAAAAAAAGGAAGAAGAAAAAGCAAATAGTCCCAGAACCCTCTTTTTTTCCCAAAGTGTTGGGATTACAGGTGTGAGCTACCGCGTCCAGCCCCAGAACCCTACCCTTTTTACTCCACAGAAGTATGGAGTCTTATACAGGCCTTCAAGCTGACAAACGAGTACATACTAGCTTTTTGATTCTCTTCCAAATTCCTTATTTGTGACTATACTTTTGGCAGTCTCCTGATAAAATGAAATCTACCAATGTATTTCAGTTCAATCACATGTTTGGGAAGTACCTACTTCCCATCAGGTCTAAACTGCTATAAAGGAGAATATAGGAAAAACAAATAAAACCAAGTTTCTACCCACAATGTACTTCCAATCTAGTTAGGGTACAAGACCAGCACACATATGTTCACGAAAACAGCTAAGAAAAGATAGTGCAGTACTAATAAATGAGGATTCAACTGATAAAATCAAATATTTGTATTTGTTCATTTAACAATATTAACTAAATACCTACTTTGTGCCTGGCACAGTTATTGGTACTGGGACTGAAGTGGTGACAAAACAAAGCAGAACAATCCAGTGAATGAAACACATGTTGCCTAAGACGTATGTGTACCAGTAGCATATGTTATATTTACTTAGAACCAGAAACACAGTTGCAGGCAAAAGCAGAGAATATAAAAATAAACACAAAAAGCAACTGGATGCCTATTTAACTCTGGAGTCAAGTAGAGAACTGATGTTCAACTTAAAAATTGCTTGCTTGCTTATTCATTTATTTGTTTATTTATTTGAGACAGGGTCTCATGCTGTTGCCCATGCTGGAGTGCAATCATAGCTCACTGCAGCCTCGAAATCCTGAACTCAAGCAATTCTCCCGCCTCAGCCTCCCAAGTTGCTGGGACTATAGGCGCACACCACCACATGTGGCTAATTTTAATCTATTTGGTAGAGACAGGGTCTTGCTATGTTGCCAGGCTGGTCTGGAACTCCTAGCCTCAAGCAATCCTCTCACCTTGACCTCCCAAAGTGCTGGAACTACATGCATAAGCCACTGCACCAAGCCTAAAAACTGTATTCTAATCTGGTATTTATTCTACAGCTAGTTTTACTCTTTTTTTGAGATACTCTCACTCTGTTGCCCAGGCTGGAGTACAGTGGTGCAATCTCGGCTCACTGCAACCTCCGCCTCCAGGGTTCACGCAATTCTCCTATGTCAGCCTCCAGAGTAGCTGGGATTACAGGCACCCGCCACTGCATCTGGCTAATCTTTGTATTTTTAGTAGAGACGGGGTTTCACCATGTTGGCCAGGCTGGTCTCAAACTCCTGACCTCAGGTGATCTGCCTGCCTCCGCCTCCCAAAGTGCTGGGATTACAGGTGTGAGCCACCGCACCCGGCCTAGTTTTACATTTTAACAAACTAGTGAGTCTCCTGAAATATTCCTAATAAATAAAATTACTGTACCATTTTATTTATTTATTGTTACATTTCAAAAAAAGGTAAGATGTGAACTTATGGATTATATTGAAAATAAAGATAAATTTCATTTTATGTTTTTTAGAGATGAGGGTCTCTCTTTGCTGCCAGGTTAGGAGTGCAGTGGCATGATCATAGTTCACTACAGCCTTGAACTCCTGGGCTCAAGTGATCCTTCTAGATAACATTTCACCTCTGAAATGCTATAGGAGATACTGGTATATTCTTTCAAAAGCAAGCTCTCCATCCCTAAATGTCAGATTGCAAATATAGATTTTCGTATACAGAAAACCCTCAACTGCTCAAATTCTCACTTAAAGCACTAAATTAATTACACCCACATTATCACCTTATGGCAGCTTATAAATAAATGTACGTCAGTAGATTTCTTGAGATCCCAAAGGCTCTCTCAGAACTCGAATCAGTCAGTTAAATTCCCTCAGTACATCTTCCTATCTTTCAACTCTTTATAAATGTTCCTTATGTTTGCTCAAAGGGCTAGAAATTCCGTTTTTTTTTTTAACTTATACACACACACATATATATGCAGTTAGCCCTTCATATCCATGAGTTCTACATCTGCAGATTCAATCAACCATCTATCAAAAACATTCAATAAACAATAAATACAAAATTTTAAAAATATGGTATAACAACTATTTTCATAGCATTTACATTAAGTATTATAAATAATCTAGAGATGATTTAAAGTATATCGGAGGGTGTGCATAGTTTATATGCAAATACTATGCCACCTTATATAAGAAAATTGGAACTTGAACATCCAGTTATTTGTACTGGATGGGGGAGTTCCTGGAACCAATCCCCTACAGACATTGAAAGATAACTGTATATGTACATATACACATATGTAGAAGAAAAGAGAGAATAAGATATCAATCAAGGGAGGAATTCTGCTGATTTACGGTATGAGACAATATGACATTCGTAGATTTAACATTCATGTTAAATGTTTTGAGAGCTACCCAGAAGATACTTTGTTAAGGCAATGGAGAAGCTAGAGGCCCAATCTAGGGGCTAAATGCATGAGTCTAGCCTAACACCAAGCATTTGTTTTTGGAAGTTTTTTTGAGACAGGGTTGGAGTGCAATGGCACAATCACGGCTCACTGTAGTCTTGACCTCCTGGGCTCAGGCAATTCTCCTGCTTCAGCCTCTCAAGGAGCTGGGCCCACAGGTGTGTGCCGCCATGCCCAGCCAAGCATTTGTATTAAAGTTAAAAGGCAATGACTCTAAACAGTTTAAGAAAAAAAACTGGGCTGGGCACGGTGGCTCAACCTTGTAATCCCTGCACTTTCGGAGGCCGAGCCGGGCAGATCATGAGGTCAGGAGATCAAGACCATCCTGGCTAACACAGCAAAACCCTGTCTCTACTAAAAATACAAAAAAATTAGCTGGGTGTGGTGGCGGGCGCCTGTATTCCCAGCTACTCGAGAGGGTGAGGCAGAAGAATGGTGTGAACCTGGGAGGCAGAGCTCGCAGTGAGCAGAGATCACACCACTGCACTCCAGCCTGGGTGACAGAGGGAGACTCCGTCTCAAAAGAAAAAAGAAAAAAACCCAAATCTATTGATGTAAAATGCCCCCTGCCCCCACAAAGAAAAAAAAATGTAAGGACTAAGAAAATGGCAGCTCTTAACCAGGAAAAGAACAGAAATGTTCTATACCTCCGCCACCAAAAATCACTGAACTAATTCAGCAAATGCTGTAACCTGAGCAAAAAGGATTCAAGTGAAATAAAACCTTCATTAAAGTTGAAAAGGATATTAACTTGTAGAATATGCGTACATGTAAGAAACATAACGTATTACTCTCAATGGAAATATAATTCAGATAAAGAATTCCACAAAAAGATGTCTTAATCTTAAAATCTGAGGATTTACAGAGCTCTCAGAAAGTATTACTTGCAAATGATAAGTCTTCTATAATGTATGATTTTGTTTATGGTTAGCTCCAAAAGAGTTTTTAACATGTTTTAAACCAACATGATTATCTGTTGATAGGCATATAATCTCTAAAGAAGTATTCTTCAATAGGCAACACTTCTCATATTTAAAACATTCAGTCTTTATGTATAAATTATGAATCCATAAATCTTAAGGAACTACATAAAGCCCAAACTCTTCCCAACGGAACAAGGCTATCGACAATCTGTTCCCATCCCCTCTATCTAGCTTTGTCTTCCACATTCCTACTCACACATCCTATGCTCCAATCAAAGTAGACAATTAGGCTAGGCACGGTGGCTCATGCCTGTAACCCCAGCACTTTGAGAAGCCTAGATGGATGGATCGCTTGAACTCAGAAGTTTGAGTCCAGCCATCGGCAACATGGTGAAACCCCGTCTCTACTAAAAATACAAAAATTAGCCAGGTGTGGTGGCTCAAAACTGTAGCCCCAGCTACTCGGGAGGCTGAGGCACAAGAATCACTTGAACTTGGGAGGCAGAGGTTGCAGTGAACTGAGACTACGCCACTGCGCTCTAGCCTGGGCAATAGAGGGGAGGATGGTGGGCAAAGGAGGGAACGAAACTCACAATTTTATATTTTAAAAAAAATAAGTAGACAATTAGTCTTCAGATACTACCTGAACTTTCCCAGCTCCATGCCTTGGCTTATGCTCTTCTCTCTCCTACCCCTCCAAATGCCCTTTCATTTTCAGATTCTACCAATGTCCTAGTCTGAGCCTACACACACCACAGTAATCCCTTCTCCGAATTCCAAGGGCATTTATTTTCTATTTAAAAACAAAACAAGAAAACATCTGTGTATGTACATATTTTTAACACTTTATGAGACTTATATTAATGTTCAGCAAAAAGGCAAGAAAATAAGGACTTTGGCATACTTAATATGCATCACGTACTCTACCAAACACCTTCTATAATTAATCTCATTTAATTAGGACTATGACATAATTATTATCTTGTTCTCTTTTAATTTTCAAAATGTTCATAATTTATCTCATCCCAAACCAGATAAGCCCTCTAAAGGCAGAAGCCTTCATTCACGCACACAACATAAAATAATTAAGTGCCTACTAAGTGCTTCCCACTTGTATTGAGGACACACAAAAAGGGGATTTTTGCATTCTACTAGATTATAAATCTGCTGAGGTTAACAGCTAAATAAAAATAGACTTAACTGTTCCATCCCAAAGTGCCTTGCAATACTGTGGTTATTCAATGTTATTTGATTTAAAAGATAAAAGTTCAATCACAGTAAATGGAAAAAAACAGGCAAGAAGGTACAAAGTAGAAGTATAAACAATAATTACCATAAACTAGAAAGTTTGTTTTTCCTTAACCTTTGAAATTTTTTTTTAAATTCTCAATTCTTTTGCCTATACAAAGGTGGCTATGAAATGTGAATTAGAGCTCCTATTAATAAAACAAAATAAATCAAAAATGTTGGTATTAACGTGTAAATAAAAAATTTATAGATATTATAAATACTATGTACTTAGACAAAAGCAGATAGGAAATATCATGAAAGCAATTTCTCTAAAAAAACACTTATGATGCCTAATCCCCTGAATAAAGACATTTAAGCCTTTCTTGCTTCATATTTAGACAAAAATCTTCCTGCTTGCTTATGTTCCTATTTCATCTCTGAAAAGAGTGTAAGCAACCAGTTGTTTGAGGCACCATTCTTGGACAGTAATAGTGTGCTGTCCTTAGTATATGAAGATGTAATTACTGTAGTAACAACAAAAACCTAAGCTTTTGGATTGGATTCTGTTTTGGTTTTATTTTCTTCTACCACTACAATAAATGACACAATCTTTCACTCTTAACGATAAATGGTGCATAATTTTAAGAAAATTACGTGGAATTAAGAGAGAAATTCATGCTCATGGAACACAATTTATATTCTGTGAAGTATTAACAACGACTAAGTGAATGAACACGTAATCTGACTTAACTAACACCATCTTATTAATTGATATTACATACATAGATCAAAATTTTGTAATATATTGAATAAGACTTAACAGAAAACTACATATATGTAAGTGATTAATAATCTTTCAATATGATGATGAAGCCAACAGAAAACTATAAAAACTGTATTTGAGAAAGATGGAAAGTGGTAATAGCAGTATATATGTTCTTCAACTTCTAAATTAGAGAAAATCTTATGAGTCAGCAAGTTAACATTTAATTTGATTATTTTTGATGTTACCAGCCCCAGAAATAGCATTCTGAAACAGATTACAGGCTTTCTTCTTTATATTTGTTGATACATCAACTATCGCAACTCACCTTTCATTTTGTTGCTAAATTTTCAGAATAAAGTGTGTGTGTGTTAAAATTCTCCTTCTAAAATAATCTTTCTATGTTCTTACATATTTAGGTTTGGAATATGGTTCATGATGGCAGAATTGTCCAGGTCAATATAGTAAAATACTCTGACCAAGACAGTAGGACCCAGACTCAAGCTGGGGAAGAGATAAATAAGCTCAGTTAAAAAGAAAAAGAGGGCCAGGAACGGTGGCTCATGCCTGTAATCCCAGCACTTTGGGAGGCCAAGGCGGGCAGATCACCTGAGGTCGGGAGTTCCAGACCAGCCTGACCAACATGGAAAACCCTGTCTCTACTAAAAAATACAAAATTAGCCGGGCGTGGTGGTGCATGCCTGTAATCCCAGCTACTTGGGAGGCTGAGGCAGGAGAATTGCATGAACCTGGGAAGTGGAGGTTGCGGTGAGCCAAGATCATGCCACTGCACTCCAGCCTGGGCAACAAGAGTGAGACTGTCTCAAAAAAAAAAAAAAAAGAAAGAAAGAAAGAAAAAGAAAAAGAGGTCGGGCATAATGGCTCAAGCCTGTAATCTTATCACTTTGGGAGGTCAAGGCAGGAAGATGGCTTGAGCCCAGGAGTTCAAGACTAGCCTCGGCAACACACTGAGAATCCATGTCTACAAAAAACTAAATAACTTAGCGGAGCATGGTGCTGCACACCTGTGGTCCCAGCTACTTGGTTGGGAGGCTGAAGTGGGTGGATCACTTGAGCCAGAGAGGTTGAGGCTACAGTGAGTCATGTTTCTACAACTGCACTTCAACCTGGGCTACAGAGCGAAATCTTGCCTTAAAAAAGAAAGAAAAGAAAAAGAAAAAAGAGAAGAAGAAAAGAAGAAAGAAAAGAAACTTGCTGCATAGACATGACCATATTCATTTGAAAGCAAGTTAATAAATATGTATCCTGAAAAGATAGTTTAGAAAAGAAACTTACAGGCTATGACCAGAGTGATTATAAAGCATTCTCTTAACAGTTTGCAGGAGGAAGAAAAAGTGTATTCTTTAAAATGATTTCATTACTAGTAAATAGTTCTATAAGGAAAAGTAGGGGCAAAAAGGCAAAGAAATATGAAACTAAGTCAATGAAAAGCAAATAGGCTATGATCACACATCTAAAGGCCATGAACATGGCAATGAGTATTTTAAAGAATCTAAAAAGTGTACTTTGAATTTTAAAGTATTTTAAGAGATTAATTTTATAAAAGGAAAGACAGCGTTATCATGCAGAAGGAACATATTTAGTATAATCAAAAGTTTAAGAAATTGGCCAGGCGTGGTGGCTCACACTAGTAATATCAGCATTTTGGGAGGCCAAGGCGGGCGGATCACCTGAGGTCAGGAGTTCAAGATCAGCCTGGCTGACATGGTAAAACACCACCTCTGCTAAAAGCACGAAAATTAGCCAGGTGTGGTGACGCACACCAGTAATCACAGCTACTTGGGAGGCTGAGGCATGAGAATTCCTTGAATCTGGGAGGCAGAGGTTGCAGCGAGCGAAGATCATGTCACTGCACTCCCGCCTGGGCAATAGAGCAAGATTCTGTCTCAATTAAAAAAAACAATGAGTTTAAGAAATAAAGGAAAGCTGAGTGTAAGGAAATCTTTTCAAGGGTAGTACTGGTATAGCTCAAACCTGGTTTGAATTCCAGCTTTGTCACTTACTGGGTAAGTAAGTAGCAGCCTTAAGCCCAACTGCTGTTTGCTATTTGCATGTATTTTCATAAATAAAAGTGGTCTGTAATGTTTTTACAGTGTTGTCAAACTTCAAGATTATCAAAACTATTAATATCCTGTTTAATGTTTAAGAATAAATAACTACTTGATATCTTTTAACTACTGTCCTATCACTGACTTTTAAGACTCTTACTGACAATTTTGTGATTTTTCATGTAATCATCCTTTATATCTTACTTAGCAAGTTCTCTATTAGACATAATATATGTCTACTGAATGAAATTTAATTACAGATACCTTTGAACATTTATTAAATTTAAATTATATTTGTACTTGTAAGAAATATTTAAACAATGCTTTATTTTTCTAAAATAAAAGAAAACCAATAGCACAAACCTTCATTTTCTAAGTGTGTCAAGTTGTTTTGTTTTTCTTTATTTGTTTGTTTGTTTGTTCTTTGAGACTCAGTCTCCTCCTGTTGCCAGGCTGGAATGCAGTGTGCGAGCTCGGCTCACTGCAACCTCCAACTTGCTGGTTCAAGTGATTCTCCTGCCTCAGCCTCCCGAGTAGCTGGAATTACAGGTAGGTGCCCCTACACTGGGCTAATTTTTTTTTTGTATTTTTAGTATAGATGGGGTTTCACCATGTTGGCCAGGATGGTCTCGATCTCCTGACCTCGAGATCCGCCTGCCTCGGCCTCCCAAAGTGCTGGGATTACAGGTGTGAGCCACTGTGCCTGGCCTATTTTAACCGTTTTATGTCTTCTGTTTTTGTGTGACAATGAAATGAGTTAATATTTCCCGCCTGCACCAACCACATTTAGGCTCTACCTTAATTGTTGATGAGGTCTTGGAGCCTCCCTTCTGCTCCCAGAGGCTTTTCTTGGTCGTGTCTCCAGCCACAATATCCTGGGGGCAGCAGAAGGGTATGTCACAAGGGCAGACCCCTGGATCTCGGGGAGTAGAAGCCCTGGGCCCTTCTCTCCTGCCTTGCCTTACCTGGCCAGGGGGCCTGGGATCTGCCTACCAAAACTTTTTCTGTGCAATCCCAGTGGAAGAGGCAGGGAAAGGAATAAAGGTGCCACCCACCTCCACTCAGACAACACAGCCTTCTACACCAGCAAGGGTGAACCCAACCCTATGGCAATACCTCAGGGTTCTGTCTGTCCACATTCATCCTGGACAGTCCCACACTTGTCTTAACAAGGAAACCTGGCCTGCTACTAAACTCCCAGGTGCTGGCTCTGCAGCCCAGCCTTGCCTCTGGAGAGGACCTTACCTTGCAGGATGGAGTCTTGGCCGCAGACTGAGCCTGTACCTTACCCGTCTCCCACCGACTCTTGGTACTGGCCACGGCCATGCTGGGCAGCTCTATGGAAGCCTGGTGGGCTAGCTTGGGGGTCTGGCCAGTGGTCTGCAGAGGAGGAAAAGCATCAGGGTTACCTTAGTGGACAGCCACCGTGGTGACATCAGAGGGTCACACTGGGCAACCCTCTGCTTTGTGTTTGTGTTTTCTCTGGGAGCACTTTCCCAATGAAGCCCTAGAGTGGGGATCACTGGAAAGATGTGCCTTCCTCCATTCGATGCAATTGTGAGACACCTCCCTGTCCTGAAGAGCATCAAGGAGATGATGGCGCACAGGACAGATGTGGGTCTGCCTCCATGCTGCTCAGGGGGTAGGGCTGCGGGACCATGGGATGGATGGAGGGACACTGAATGGATGGAGAGACAGTGGTTAAATTGCAGAGTATTGGTTGGATGGAGGAGCATTGATTAGATGGAGGAGTATTGGTTGTATAGAAAGGTGTTGATGAAGGAATATTGATTGGATGGAGGAGTACTGATTATATGAAGGAGTATTTGTTAGATGGAGGGGCATTGATTGAATATAGTAGTATTGGTTGGATAGAGCCATATTGGTTCAATGAAGGGGCACTGATTGCATGCAACGACATTGATCGGCAAAGGAGTATTGGCTGGATGGAAGGGCACTGGTAGGATGGAAAGGTATTGACTGGATGGAGGAGCAGTGAATGAATGAAGTATTGATTGGATGGGGAAGTATTGCTTGGATGGAGGAATATTGATAGGATACAGGAGCATTGATAGGATGGAGGAGTACTTGTTGGATGGAGAGGCATTAATTGGATGGAGGAATATTGGTTTGATAGAAGGATGTTGGTTGGATAGAGGAACATTGATTGCATGGAGGAGTACTGGTTGGATGGAGGAGTATTGGTTGGTTGAAGGGGGATTAATTGAAATCAGAAGTATTGGTTGAATAGAAGGGCACTGATTGGATGGAGGAGTATTGGTTGGTTGAAGGGGGATTAATTGAAATCAGAAGTATTGGTTGAACAGAAGGGCACTGATTGGGTGAAGGAGTAATGTATGGATGGAGGGGCATTAATTGAACAGAAGAGCACTGATTGGACGGAGGAATACTGGTAAGATAGAGGAGTGCTTCTTGGATAAGTGAGTACTGGGTGGAGGGAGGGGTACTGGGTGGATGGAGGCACGCTGATTTAGCAGAGGAGTATTGGTTTGATGGAGGGGCACTGGGTGGATGGAGGGGCACTGATTCAGTAGAGGAGTATAGGTTGGATGGAAGGATACTGGTTAGATGGAGATGTCCTGATTAGATAAAGAAGTAGTGGTTGAATAGAAGGGCACTGATTGGAAGCAGAGGCATTGATTGGGTGAAACTATTTTGGTTGGATGGAGGGAAATTGACAGGATAGAAGGCCACTGATTGGATGCAAGGCATTATTGGATGGAGGGGCATTGATTGGATGAAGTTGTTTGGTTGGCTGGAGGGGAATTGACTGAATGGAGGAGCACTGAATGAATAGGGGTATTGATTGGATGAAGGTGTATTGGTTGGATTGAAGGGAGTTGGTGGATGAAGGAATATTGGTTGGATGCAGGGACACTGACTGGATGGAGGAGTATTGGATGATTGGATGGAGAGGTACTGATTGAATGGAGGGGCTGGCATGTGGGATTGGCATTGGTTACATGGTGAGCCATTAATTGGATAGACAAGTATTGGTTGGATGGAGGGTATTGGTCAGATGGAGAAGCATTGATGGATGGAGGAGAATTGATTGGATGGGAGGGACATTGATTGGATGGAGGGGCATTGATTAGATGGAGAGGCACTGATTGGATGGAGTAGTATTGGATGGATGGAGGAATCTTGATTGGATGGAGGGGCATTGATTGGATTAAGGAGTACTGGTTGGATAAAGGGGCATTGATTGACTGGAGGAATATTGGCTGGATAGAGGAGCACTGATAGGATGAAAGAGCATTGATTGGATGGTGGAGTATTGTTCCGATGGGGGCATTGATTGAATGGAGGAACACTGAATAATTGGAGGAGTATTGGTTGCAGGAGTATTGGTTGTATAAAGGAACATTAATTGGATGCAGGAGCATTGATAGGATGGGAGATTATTGGTTGGATGGAGTAGCATTGGTTGGATGGAGGGGCATTGATTACATGGAGGGGCATTGATTAGATGGAGGGGCATTGATTGGGTAGAGGGGCACTGATTGGATGGAGAAGCATTGGTTGGATAGGGTGTTGGTTGAATAAGGCAGCATTGATTGGATGGAAGGGCGTTGGTTGGATTAAGGAATGGTGCCAGGATGCAGGAGGGACCTGACAGCAGAGGGGAGCCAGGTCATACCTCAATGGCCTGGGTGTATTGTTCCAGCCAGTGGTCAATCTTGGATATGGGCAAGTCTGGCTGGGATTTCTTCACACTGTTACTGGAGGGTAGAAGATGTGTCAGGCTCCATGTCTCCCACAAGGCTTCTCCCAACCTGCCCAAGCCTCTCCCAGAGCCCCCTCGGTCTCCAGATCTTTACCCTGTGACTCCCTTCAACCCCCTCTTGAGGAAACCTAAGATCTGACCCCAGAAAGCAGACAGACAGACAGACAGACCTCTTCTCTATGGAGCGGTTTAGGAACTCGGTCCTGTCGATGAGCTGCAGAGGGTGGAGAGAGACACAGGCCTGCAGCAGCTAAGGTAAAGCCCACCCTCCATCTCCCCAACTACTCCACCCACTAATCCAACCCCCAACCCTTATATCACGGGGGTTTGCTGAGCGCCGGGCAATGGGGGGATAGCAGACAAAAGCCAGGCCTGGGCCTGGTCTTCCTGTGGCTGGCATGTGGGATTGGCCTTTTGGGTATGAGTCCGGGAGAGGGGAGAAGATGGAAGGCTTTGCAGCTTGACCTACTTTGATGGGAGGGCTCAGGGGAGGCGAGCTCTGTTCGATGGTCCCCTCCAAGACCAAGGGGCTGGGTGTCCTGGGCTGCTATTTCTGGTGCTAGAAAAAAAAAAAACAAAAACAGACATCCCAGGTGACCCCCTGCTTGTACCCCTCCTGCCCTGCCCAGCACCTGTGGGAAAAAATGCTGTTCCTCCCTGAGCCCCAGGTTCTCTGTGGCCCTGACATGCTCGTTTTGGAGCTGGTGGGGAGGGACCAAGGAGTCTGGGGAAATGACTCCAGATCGTGCAAGAGGATCACTGAGCCTCGCCCTCTCTGAGAATGTGGGCCCAGAAGGGGCTGCAAGGTCTAGGGGTGTGGGGTGCTGACCCACTCTGGCCTAGACCCACAGGGCCCACAGAGTGGTGCAGACAGCAAAGGCTGGCTCATCCCTGGGGCGGGGGTACACCCAGACCCTCTGAGGTGGAGCCATCACCTCCTCCTGTTCCTCCTCAGCCCCTGCGGCCCCCAGGTTGTCCTGGACAGTGTCCTCTGGGTCTGGCCCCTCCTTGCTCAGACTCAATTCCTCCAGGTGGACTTCGTCGCTGTCCTCCTTTTCGCAGGCATGCAGGCTGGGCCTGTGGGTGGAAAGGGAGGCAAAGCCGTTCTAGGGCCGTTGGATTGCTTGGTTGACCCCTTCCTTTTTCCAAGCCTCAGTTTCCCCATCTGTAAAATGAAGGTAGTCAGGCTACTTGAGTGCCAAGGGTTCTGAGACCCAAGCCCATTGGGAAACAAGGTCCAGTGGCCTCAGAGCCAGCACAGTCTGCTTGGGCCGCTGTGTCAGGGCCTGAGGCCCTTGGGGAACTGCCCAGTCCCCGCTAGGCAGGGCTCTACAGACTGAGGGTCCCCCAGGCACAGAGGCTGGGTTCAACCCCCCAGCTTTCTGGCTGGGCCTCAGCTTGGCAGCTGCTCGCCACTCAGTTGGTCTGGCGGGGTCCCCGCGGGGCCGGGCTGCCGGGGCCACCACTCCTGTTCTGCTCCCTGTGGGGGCCCTTGGGTGTTTGGGGGACTGGAGGCTGGGTCATTTGGAGGGCTAGGCAGGGGTAGGGGCCAGGTCACTGAGGAGCAGGGCCAAGGGGCTGCCGGCTGCGGGGGAGGGAAGGCCAGCCAGCTGGCAGCTTCCAGCGGCTCTGCATTTGA
This sequence comes from Symphalangus syndactylus, assembly GCF_028878055.3. Lineage (NCBI taxonomy): Eukaryota > Metazoa > Chordata > Mammalia > Primates > Hylobatidae > Symphalangus > Symphalangus syndactylus. The sequence goes on along the minus strand of NC_072430.2, from coordinate 68,972,076 downwards.
GCAGGACTGAACCTGGAGGAGAAGATGGGAAATTCTCGAATTTTCCATGATTTCAGGCCCCTGGGTATGCGTGCCAGCCAAGACCCAGACCCACCCGCCCAAGGTGGGCAGGGGTCTGAGCCAGCAGCAGCCACACAGAGGGGCCATTCAGGAGCAGCTCTGTGCAGCCAGGCAGGTGCAGGGGGTGGGGTGGCAGCCGCAGAGCTGGGCTCCACGGAAGAGTCAAAGCGCCCCCTGCTGGTGGGAGCAGCCTTGCCCGCCTAGGCCTGAGGCCAGGGAGAAGGGAGCTGCCTAATCTCAGAAAAGCAGGGCCGCTGACTCCTAAGCGCATAGGGGGAGACTGAGGCCTGGGGAGGGGGGCGGTGGGCACTGCGCCAGGCCAGGACCAGTGGCTCTTGGGGAGTGGGAGCCTGGTTGTAGGAGGACAAGGGAGTGTCGCTCAGCAACACTGGTCCCTAGAGCTCCAGGCTGGTTTAGGGCCTCAGAGGGGCCAGGAAGAACCCTGACCAGGGAGAACTGTCAGCCCAGCCATGAACTCTGTTCCCACTCAAGGCAAGGGGGTCCTGGGCAGGGCTGGGGTCCCAGATGGCCCGGGCCCTGCAGGGCAGGTGGGGTCAGCCCCTTCATGGCCGCAGATGACAGAGTGGCAAGGAGCCTGAGCAGGGGTAGTGAGGTGGGGCTCGGGAGCAGCCCGTCGGGCCTGTTGGGGTTGAGACAGGCACACACATCCCCACATCTGGAAAGTGCATCCTCCCGGCCAACTCTCCGGCGTGCACATCTGGAAATACCTGCTCCCCTCTGTGGGAATGGAGATCTGCCAGCCCCGAGGGAGGAAGGGGCGGCGGCGGACTCTCAGCCTCCGTTACAGAAGCGGCCGCAGCTGTGTGCTGATGTGGCAGCACCCGGCCTGGCCTCACAGCTGCCTGGATGGGGCCCAGGGGCCGTGGGGAGCCCCAGAATGAGGTTTCCTCACGGCCCCTCGCCGGCCACCATGCTGTCTCGCCCTCTTCCTCCCTTCCCTCCTTTCTCCCCCTTTCCTGGCCATGGGGGCATTTCAGGGGCTCCTTGGAAAGGGGAGGATGGGGTGGCTGCTCAGGCGCAGGTTGAGGGCCTGAAGGGAGCTCTGCTGTGCCCCAATCCGCCCAGCGCCTGCCCTCAAGGTCCAGAGGGAGCCCCGCTCTACCCAGCACCTGCCCTCGAGGTCCAGAGGGAGCCCCGCTCTGCCCAGCACCTGCCCTCGAGGTCCAGAGGGAGCCCCGCTCTGCCCAGCACCTGCCCTCGAGGTCCAGAGGGAGCCCCGCTCTGCCCAGCACCTGCTCTCGAGGTCCAGAGGGAGCCCCGCTCTGCCCAGCGCCTGCCCTCGAGGTCCAGAGGGAGCCCCGCTCTGCCCAGCACCCGCCCTCGAGGCCCTCACTCACCCGTCCTCTTGCTCCCCCTCAGGACTCCTGCACCGGGGGGGCTCTCCACTGTCCGAGGCACCCTGCGCCCCCTCGTGCTGCTGCCACTGCTCTGGCCTCTGGGACCAGTTGCCAAAGCCCTCATCCTCATCCAGTTCAGGGGCCTCCGAGGGCTTCAAACTGAGGCTGAGGGTAGCAGCAGGGAGCTTAGGACTGGGCAGCTGCTGCCTCCTCTGCCCAGGGCCCACACTCACCTCACAGCGCCCGCTCAGGCCCTGGACTCCAAGTGTGGGAGACCCTGTCTGCCACAGAGCTGGCTCTGGGCTGTGTCTCCTGTGGTCAGAATCCCTGAGGGCAGGGCTGTGCCTCCCCCGTCGGTTCTGGGGCAGCCTGAGAACTGTGCTTCTTCTATCAGTCCAGGATTCCTTGAGGCTCAGCAGGGCTATGCCTCCTCCATCAGTCTGGGGCTACCTGAGGGCAGGGATATGCCTCCCCCATCAGTTTGGGGCTCCCTGAGGGTAAGGCTGTGCCTCTTCCATCAGTGTAAGGCTCCCTGAGGGCAGCGCTGTGCCTCCCCCATCACTCCGGGACTCGCTAGGGCAGGGCTGGGCCTCCCCCGTCAGCCTGTGGCTCCCTAAGAGCAGGGCTGTGCTTCTCCCATCAGTCTGGGGCCCCCTATGGCAGGGCTGTGCCTTCCCCATCATCCCGGGGCTCCCCAAGGGCTGCCCTGGTCCTCACATGAGGACCCTACATGAGGTCCTCCTAAGCCTCGACTTCTCAGGCCTCCCATGTGGCAGGGGGAGCCCCGGGATAGCTGGGGCCCTTGGTGGGGGTGGCCAAGGGCCTGACTATGGTGACCGCTGAACCCCACTCTGCCCAAGGCTGCTGACTTGGAGAAAATGGAAGAAAAGAGGCCAGGAGGAAGGGAAGCATTATTGGAAAAACAGCCCAGCCCAGCTGCAGAGGCCTCCTGGGCCCAAGGAGGAAGCAAGCCAGCCTGGCCGCCAAGTTGGACGTAGCTCTGTGAGTCACTGGCGGGGGAGTCTGGTGGGGGGCTCGGGCCAGGCTGCATGGCTGGGGTCAGAGGCGGTCCGAGCAAGGGCCAGGGCACGGGCACAGAGCCTGGGTCAGCACCCAGGAGGCAGCCAGGTATTGGCAGACCCTCATCCAGGGCTGTGGCCACCCTCACCCCAGGAGCACTCACCCACTCCCGCGCCTGCTCCTGGGGGCCCTTCCTCGCTCTCATCCTGCACTGGAACCCCCAAGCCCAGGCCCTTGACCTCCCCCTCTGCCCAGGCCCCAGGGTACACAAATAGGGGCTAGAGCCCAGGCATGCGGTAGGGGGCTGCTCACAGCATCTCCTGCTCCGGCCTCTTGGGGACAAGGCCACCTCTGTCCTCGTCCTGGGCCGGAAGCTGCCTGTCTCTCTCGTGCTGGCATTGCTCGCAGAAGGCCTCCTCCTCGTCCTCCACGCTCCAGGAGCAGTGGGCCTGGTGGGGGACACAGAGGGAGTCACACCACAGCCAACACAGGTGCTGTTTTGCACCCATTCTTCCCATCTACACAGGCCTTGCTGGGGCCACACGGTGCAGGCAGCCCTGTCAATGAAGGCAGTCCCAGGCTGGCCCTCAGGCCTCACCTTGTCCATCTTTAAATAGAGGCTGCCCACATGGTCATGAGGTGCCCTCTGGCCCAGGAGAGGGTCCTGGGACCCTGTGAGGATCTGGGCACGCCTGTGCCCTATGGGAATGAAGGTGGGACTCCAAGGCCCATTCAAGCCTGAAGAAACTCAAGGACAGGACAAAAGACCCTCTGTCCCCCTCTCCCAGTCTGCCTCTCTCCCTAAGTAGAACCAGGACCTAGACCCAGGTGACCCTGGAGGGCCCAGGAAGAAGATACTGGAGTCCAAGGAGACTGGCCGCAGAGCACCACCAGGAGGCACCTCCACCCCACCTGCGGGTGCTCCCTCCTGCACCCCAAAGGCAGGGCGTGTTGGGGAAAGGGGACCCCGCAGGAGGTCCAAGGCTGAGGAAAGGAGGGCCTGAGCATGTCCAGGCAGGACACCTCCTGTCCCACCACCAGCCCCGCTCACAGAAGCCCTGCAGACCCGTGGGCTCCTGCCTGGGCGTAACCCCATAGCTGGGGGCACCTTACAGGGTCGGCTCACCCAACCCCACCCCATCCTTATTTCAGAGCCCTCTGCGGAGTCTCTCTGAGCTGTTTCTTTTGTTTGTTTGAGACGGAGTTTCGCTCTTGTCCAGGCTGGAGTGTAATGGTGTGATCTCGGCTCACGGCAACCTCCGCCTCCTGGGTTCAAGCGATTCTCCTGTCTCAGCCTCTTGAGTAGCTGGGATTACAGGCATGCACCACAATGCCCAGCTAATTTTGTATTTTTTAGTAGAGACAGGGTTTCTCCATGTTGGTCAGGCTGGTCCCAAACTCCCGACCTCAGGTGATCCACCCGCCTTGGCCTCCCAAAGTGCTAGGATTACAGGGATGAGCCACCGCACTCAGCCGATTGAGCCATTTCAAAAATGGGGAAACTCAGGGAGTGCTTCTGCTCTCAGAGCCTGAAACCATGGCTTCTTGGGGTCCCACACGCCCCCCTCAGGGACAGAGGTAGACGCAGGCTGGCCTGGACCCGGGCATCAGAGCCCCGGCCCAGCAGCTCTCAGATGGTCCACGTCCTGCAGACACCACTGACTCAGCTGTCAGGGCCCTGCCTCCCATCACCCTCCTAGAGCCTGAGGGGGGTCCAGGGTCTCTATGCTCCTACAGGGCTTATTATCCCAGACCCAGGGAGGGAGCCCAGGCCAGAACAGGGAGCAGGGCTGGGGTCTCCCTGCTGGGGTCTCAGTTCTTCCCGGCCAGTGGCCGCTGCCTGACCCTGCAGCCTGATCCCCACTGGGCCCCAGTCCCCAGGCGAGACACCCCTGCCAGCGTGTGATCTAATCTCTCCTAGGTCTCCCCTAAGCCTCTCAGACAAAAGCCAGGCCCTTCTACACGCCCGAGTTCAAGGCCCACTCCCCCCGACAGAAGCCACAGGGGACTCCAGCCACTCAAACCCAGCCGCCTGTGCACCCCGCCCCCCGCATCCGCCTGCCTCTCCTGCTCCTCAGAAGTGCCTTCAACTCCAGGCCCCCGAGGAAGCCACTTAATTCCCCACACCTGACTCCCATCATGTGGGCAGATGAGGCCCAGCTTCCCGCTTCTGCCGGCCTCCGCGTGGCTGGGGGCTGCTGGGCCTCGTTCCACCTGGGGACGCAGAGCCTGGGGTGCAGGGGCCCTCGTGCTCACTCACGCCCCCACTCACGCCCCAGCCCCTCCAAACGGAGGGCGGCGTAGAGCTGGGGCAGAGTGTTGAGGAGGTGGAGGGCTTCCATGGAGGAGAAGCCTGGCAATGTTGCTCCCCGTGTTCCCATGTCCCAGCCCCTCCATGTGAGCAAGGTCTCAGCTGGGGTGTGTGTCCCTGGGCCTGGGGCATGAGACGGGGCCCAAGCTCCTCCTTGGACCTGGGCTTCCGATGGGTCCAGGGCCCTCACTCCAGCTCCACAGACCCCCTCCACCAAGCCATAGGGGAGGCGGGGCTTGGAAGCACACATTGGCGCAGAGACCCCAGAAGCTCTTGTGCACACGTTTCCTCAGGCCTACCCCTAAGGGCAACAAGTCTGGGCCCCAACAGCCCCGTAAAGGCCCTCGCTCTGCTCACAGCTCATGCCCAACACATGGAGTGCGGCCGGGCACGGGACTCCCTAGGCCTGGGGCACACGCAGGTGCGCACCCAACTCACACACGTTCTCCATGAGCCCACGCTCCGGCCACACAGGCTCACATGCCCGCACCCCATGCACACACAAGTATGCACGTGCTCACACACGGGAACCCTTGACATCCACGTGTATGTGCAGACAGGCTTGGGAACAAGGGGACCACGTCCCCCTCCAGGGATCCCTTCAGGGTGCTGCAGCCTCACTTTAGTGAGGCAAACGTTGACTGTTTGCCTTGCCATTGCCCCGACAACGGCGGAGCCGGCCCTGGCACGAGGCCCAGGTGTGTACTCTGGGAACATCATCTCTGCAGAGCTGGGCCCCTGGAGGATCACTATGACTGAGCTCTCCCTGGCTAGTGGCCTGTGGGAGAGAGTGGGGGTGCAGAGTAAGCATATCCTGGTGTCTCCCCTAAAACCCAGTGCTGGGGAGAAGCCCCGCCGGCCCTTGGCCTCTGACCCAGCAGAGCTGAGGACGCGGAGGCCTCTGGGCCCCTTCTCCATCTCCTCCCTTTCCCCTACCCCAGGATATGAGTCATGTGGGCCCCCTCCCCATGACCTCACCCCCTCACTATTCCACAGCTGAGCTCCATTCTGGGAACTGAAAGGGGTGGGGTGGGGGCCTCTGGCCTGGGAAAGACGCCCCCTCCGGCCAATGGCCCAGGCCCCTTGGCATGCACCTCAGAGCTGTCAGGACTCTGGGATGGCCGACTCCGCCTGTGGCCCTGGCTCAGCCTCGTGCAGCTGGGAGGGATTTGGTGTTCCTGCGCAAATGCAATTAGGCGATTTCCTTTGTCTGTTCTGGCTCCGAAGCCCAAGGTTCAGCCCAAGGGGCCAGGCGGTGGGGGGGGCGCCATCCACCTCCCACCCCAGCACACCCCCGCACCCTCACAGTCCCAGGCTCCACCTCGGGGCCTGGCCCCCAGCCAGGGACACCAGTATGCACAGAACCCTGACGGATGCCTCGTTCTGAGTGGAGCTCCCCAAGCTCAGGTCTGTTCCTGTCGGCCTCGTCCACTGCCAACCACCCCCGACTCGGGATACTGGCCCTTCTTCTCCTTCCTCCATAGACCCCCCACCTCTACCTCCCAGTCCCCACTGAGGGCCTGACAACGCCCACCCTCGGCCCAGCACTCCCAGCTACCCACCACCGTCCTCCCTCTGCCTGGAAGTGCAGACACTTCCAAAATGGGTGTCCGGCTCGGTCTCCGTCCCGATTCTGCCCCCTGCAGGCAGCTCCTGTGGCTGCCCCACCTGGCTGTCCTGAGCCCAGAGGTTGGCTGGAGAGGGTCAGTCCTCTCTGGGGTCCTGAGGAGTGAGGAGGCTCTGGTGAAGAGCAAGGGATGCAAGATGTCGAGGGGAGGGGGAGCTTCTCCTCCAGGCCTGACCACAGGTCTCCTGGACACCACAGGGAGCTGGCAGGAGGCCTGGGGAGTTGGGCTGGGCCTTCCACCAGGGTGGTTCGGGACTCCCTGCACAGCACTGAGGTCTCTGGTCCCCTCATGAGCCCAGCCTCCTCTGGAGTCATAGACTTGACCCCTCAAGTCACTGCAGAGCCCAAGAGTGGAGAGACACAGCACCGTGTGCCGGGAAAAGGTGCCCACAGGGGCCCTTCATGGCTGAGGCTTCCAGAGGGTAGTGGGACAGCAACCCTGCTCCCCGCCAGCCGCCTACCTCAGCGTTCATGATACGGCTTCGGAGTGTGGGTCGGGGTCTATCTGGGAAGCCAGGGCAAAGGCGGTGGCAGCTGGCAGCACCCATACCCACAGCTGGGGCACTGCTCACATGAGCCTCCATCAGCAGGCCCCTTGGTCGTGCCCACACGCAGGGGTCCTGGCCCAGGGAGGGGGTAGTCCAGGGAGGGGCTCGAGGGTGTGGCACAGGCCAGCTGTCACTCTTCCCTGGAGAGGCAGCTGGGGACACAGCTGGGAGGGGAGCCAGGAACAGAGACAGCCCGGGGCCAGCAGGTGGGTGACAGGTGGGGCAGCGGGAGGGGCAGGCGCCATCCGCCTGGGGCTGGGGTGTAGAGACGGGAACCTGCCCCCCAATGCCTGGTGCTGGCCCAGCCTCCCCCCGGGGCCTCTAGCGCCTTCCCAGTTGTGTCTGCACCCTCCTGGACATGGCGGGGGAGGATGGGGATCAACCCCTTTCCTTGTAGTCCCGCGCCAGTGGGCGAGAGAGACGACCCAGTGAGCAGGACCGTAGCCTCTCTGCCTGAGGAGGCCAGGTGATGAGCCACACGAAGCGGGAGGAGGCCTTGAACTTGGGTCTGAAAGATGAGCAGGGGTTTGCTGGGCCGGGTGCAGGCAGGAGCTAATGCAGGAAAGCAGAGAGCAGGAGCGCTTAGAGGGAGTGGCTCTGTGCAGCCGGAGCCAGATGGGTGAACCTCACTCAGGAGGAAGTACTGGGACCCTCTCTGCTCACGCTGGGTCCCCCGCCTCCCTCTAGGATCCCCACACCCAGGTCCTTCTGGGCCTCTGCCGCACAGATCAGGTCTGGAAGGCTCCCTGGAGGAGGCGGCGCCTGGACTTGGACATCGGCCTGCAGAGCGGGCTTCCCTCACAACCCTGGGAAGACAGAACTCCTCAGCGGGTTGATGTGGGGGAGGTCGGAGCCTCCCTCCAAGGCACCAGCCCAGTGCTGGGGGCGACACAGAGAGCCAGAAGCTGGCGGGGGCGGGAGGCTCTGCCCCCAAGGGCTTTACATGCCGAAGCCCCCATGGCCGAGCTGGGACCCGGGGTCAGCCCAGGCAGGCCGTGAGAAAGGAGATTGTGGGCCCCACCCCATCACACAGGGAGGAGGTGCTGTGCCCGCTGGGGGGGCAGCTGCCCCTCTCTGGGGCCTTTGGGTGGGAAGAGGCTTGGTGAGGTAGAAAGGCCAGCCCCAGCCAGCAGCGTTACCTTCTCCCAGTGGCAGCCCTTTGTAACCCGGGGGGTCCCTGCAGGGCCTCTCCTTGTTTTCTCACCATGGGGCAGCATTTGGGGGCCTCTTGAGGGACCCCCTAGATGCTTCTACTCAGAGCCCCCAAAGCCAAGGAGCCTCCACTCCTCTGCAGCCTCCCCTGCCGGTTCTCCCTACCCAGGGTTCAGTGGCCTGGGGGCTGACGGAGGGGTTCGGCTCTGCCAAGGCCCCTCCCGGCGCCTCCCTGGCTCATCCAGCCCACCTCCTTCCCACGCTGGCTCAGGCAAAGTGCGCTGGTCACCAAGAGCCCTTCCTGACCAGCCCCGGCCCCTTCTTGGCCTTCGCCCCACCTGGCCTCCCCTGGAGCCCTGGCCTGGGTGCTGGGCCTGCTGGGTCCAGAGCCCACCCCGCCCTGAACAACCCCAAGCCTCAGCCACCCTCAGTTCTTACCCCTTCACAGCTGGGAAGTGGAGCCTGGGCCTGAGGTCTCCCGTGCGCCTCTCTGCGCCGGGGCTGTGGGCCTCTCTGCGCCTGCGCCGGGGCTGTGGTCCTCTCTGCGCCTGCGCCGGCGCTGTGGGCCTCTCTGCGCCTGCGCCGGCGCTGTGTGCCTTTCCGAGGGCAGAGCTGCGTTCTCCTCAGCACACACTCGGAGAGCATCGCGAGGGCGGAGCTCAGTTCTCCTCTGCACAGACTTCGGAGATAAAGCGAAGGCGGAGCAATGTTCTCCTCAGCACAAACCCGGGCGGGCAGGGGGCACCGCGAGGGCGGAGCTGCATTCAGCTCAGCACAGACCTTGGGGCACTGCCTCGCTTTGGGACAACTCGGGGCCGCATCGACGGTGAATAAAATTCTTCCTGTTTGCAGTCGTGTTTGCGGTTGGTGGCAGCGATGGACACTGCAGCCAGCCAGAGCGTAGAAAGGCGTCGGGGTAAGTGCGCTATCGAGGCTGCACTGCGGGTGGCCTGGGACGGGTTGGGGGCCCTATCTCAGGCGTCACTGCCCGCCTTGGGTGGCTGGTTGGGTGTGCTATCTGGGGCTGTGCTGCCTGCACCGGGCGGGGGAGGGGGCGGTTTGGGGGCCCAAACCGGGGCTGCACTGCCCTTGGCGGGGAGCCGGTTGGGGGCACTATCCCAGACTGTCTTGCTGGTAACAGGGAGGTGGGCTAAGTGTGCTATACGGGGCTGCACTGCGCGGCTGTGGGGGGGGGTGGCGGTTTTGGGTTGAGGGCGCTATGGGGTGCTGCAATGCCCATGGTGTGGGGAGGCGGGGCGGTTTGGGTGTGTTGGGTGTGCTATTGTGGGGGGACGACACTGCTGGTGGTAGGGGGCAGGGTGGGTTGGGGGCCATATCAGGGGCTGCGCTGATTGCTTTAGCTAGGATTTCTGGTACTATGTTAAACAACAGTGGTGACAGGGGGCACCCTTATCATGTTCAAGATCTTAGAGGAAAAGCTTTCCATTTTTCCCCATTCCATATGATTCTAGCTGTGGGTGTCTTTCCTTTAGTTTTTATTACGTTGCGGTATGTTTCTTCTGTACCCATTTCTTTCAGGATTTATAGCATGAAGGGATGTTGAATTTCATCAAATGCTTTTTCAATTTCAGTTGACATGATCATACTGTTTTTGTCGTTTATTTGGTTGATATGATGTATCACATTGTATGTTGAGTGACCCTTGCATCCCAGGGATACATCCCACTTGATCATGATGAATTATCTTTTTAATGTATTACTGAATTTGATTCACTGGTATTTTGTTGAGGATTTTTCCATCAATATTAGAGATACTGGCCTGTAGTTTCCTTCTTTGATGGCTTTGTCTGATTTTGTTATCACAGTAATAATGGTCTCATAGAATATGTTTGGAAGTATTCCCTCCTGTTTTTCAAAATGGTTTGATTAGGATTCATACTAGGTCTTTAAATTGTTTGGTGTGAAGCCATCAGCAGTGAAGACATCAGTTCCTGGACTTTTCTTTACTAGGAGACTCTTTCTGGTGGCTTCAATCTCATTACTTGTTACCAATCTGTTCTGGTCTTGGATGTTTTCATTGTTCAGCCTAAGTAGGTTGTATGCATCTAGGAATTTGCCAATTTCTACTAGGCTTTCCAATTTATTGGCATATAATAGCCAGTTATGATCCTTTGAATTTCTGAAGTATTAGTTGTAATGTCTCCTTTTTTTATCTGTTGATTTTATTTATTTGAATCTTGTCTCTTTTTTCTTAGTTAGCCTCGTTAAAAGTTTGTCAATTTTGTTTAGCTTTCCAGAAAACCAACTTTTCATTTAATCTTGTGTGTTTTTTATTTCAATTTTATTTCTGCTACGATCTTATTTATTTTCTTATTTTCGGTTTAGTTTGTTCTTACTTTACTAGTTCTTTAAGATGTATTGTTTATTTGAAGTTTTTCTTTTGTTTGGATGGTAGGCACATATAGCTATAAATCTCTGCCTTTGTACTGCTTTCTGCGTAACAAGTTTTGGTATACTGTGTTTTTATTACCCTTTGTTTCATGAAATTTTTGAATTTCTGTCTTAGTATCTTCATTGACCCACTAATTTATTCAAGAGGGTAGTGTTTAACTTCCATGTGATTGTATTGTTTCCAAAATTACTCTTTTTATTGATACCTAGTTTTATTCCTTTGTAGTCAAAGAAGATAGCCATGGAGACAGCAGCGTGGTCAGAGTGGTAGGAGCCGGCCATCAGCGAGAGCTTCTCCGTGCCTGGCTGCTGGGTGCTAGAGCCTGCGGCCCACTGGCTTGCCTCACTGTGGTTGGCGGTGGCGGTGACAGAGACTGCAGCACGACCAGAGTGGTAGGACAGGGGCTATCCAGGGCTGCACCTTTCTCAGTGTAAGATGGGTTGGGGGCACTATCCAGGGTGTCATTGCCTGCATTAGGGGTACTGGTTGGTAGCACTGTACAGGGCTGCACTGCCCACGGCAGGGAGGGTGGGTTATGGGCGCTTTCTGGGGCTGCAATGTCCATGGAGGAGGACAGGTTAGGGCACTATCGGGTATACGCTACTGGCGGCATTGGGGGATGGAGGTGGGGGCGCTATTGAGGGCAGGACTAGCTGTGGACGGGGAGTGAGTTCGGTGCTATCAGGGGCTGCACTGCTGGTGGCGGTCAGCAGAGTTGGCATCCAAGGAAGGAGTGGTTCTCCTCTCCGTGACTCCACACTCCAGAGGGCGACCCACTCTTGGTCATACTGGAGTGCGGCAGGCGTGCAGTGCTTGCGTGGGAATCCTGAGCATGGCAGAGCCCCCACACCCACCTGTTCCTGGGCCTCTGCACTCGGAGTCTGTGCCTCAGAGGCTGCCAGGCACCCCTGGGGACACCACGGGGGACAGGGCCCTGTGCATGGAGGCGTCCGAAACAGGAATTGGCACCTGGGTGTGGAGGGCTGGCTGGGTCTGAATTTTTCTGCTTCTCCTGCTCCCCAAGGAGTGCAGCCCCAGTGGGCCCAATGGTTCCTGTGGAGTGGGGAGCTGGGTGCTGTGGTGACTCCAGCACCCAGCCCAGACCCCAGTTCCTGGCCAGCTTGGGCGAAAAGGAGAGGCTGGACTTTGGAGGGTGGGTGTGAGTGCCTTTGCTGAAACTGGCCCCTGCCACCCAGTGGCTGGCATGACAAGTTGAGGCTCTAACCCTTCCACCCCTCACATCTTCCTCTAGGCTTTTCTGGCTTTGCCCGCCCAGCTGCTCCATGCCAGGAGGAGGAGGAGACACCTAGAGCCTGCAACACCACGGCTCGCCTCGCTGCGGGTGGGTGGCAGCAACGGAGACTGCAGTGCGCGGGAGTGGTAAGAGAGCGGCTGCGCTAGGAGGGAAGGCGGCTGCAGCCAGGGTTGGGGGTCAGGCTTACAGCGATGGACGGGCTGCAGCAGTGGCCAGGTGTAGGAGCCTTGTAGGGAGGGCCGGTGCATTGGCAATGGGCCTGGCCTTGCCCTGCCCCTGCCGTGGATCTGGCCCTGTACTGCCCTGCCTTGCCCTGTACCTGCCCTACTGTTACCTGGACTGTCTCGGCCCTGTCCTGCTCTGGTCCCATCCTGACCCTGTCTTGGCCCTGTGCTACCCTGTCCCTGCCCTGGTCTTGCCTTGGCACTGGCCCTGCCCTGAACCTGCACTGGCCTGGGCTTGGCTCTGGCTGTGCCCCTTGTCCTGACCCTGGTCCTGTCATGGCACTGGCCCTGCCAATGGTCATGGTCCTGCTCCTGTTCTGGCCCTGACCTGGCCTTGGACATGTCCTGGCCCTGCTTTGGCCCATCCCTGCCCTGTCACCACCATGGGCCTGCCTGTTCTGCCCTCTCCTGGCACTGACCTTGCCCTGTCATGGCCCAGTGGTGCCATTGCCCTGCCTTACCCTGCACTGGTTGTGCCTTGGCCCCGCTTGGTTTTGGCCGCTTCCTGGACCTGCCCTGACCCTGCCTTGGCTTTTGCCCTGCCCTCACTATGGCCTGGTCCTGGCTCTAGCCCTGGTCCTGCCATATCCCTGGCCCTGCCCTTATCCAGGCCCTGCCCCTGCTGCTGCCCTGGCCCTGGCCTGGAACCTGGTCCTGTGAAGGACCTGCCCTGACTCTGCCATGGCCCTGGCCCTGCTCTGCCTTGGTCCTGGCCCTGACTCAGACCCTTTCCTGGCTCTGCCCTGGCCTTTCCCTGGCCCTGAGCTGGCAGTGGTCTGCTCCTGGTCTTGCCATCAGCCTGTCATGCTGTGCTCTGGATGCGTCACCACCCTGCCCTGGCCCTACTCTGCCTTTGACCCTGCCCTGGCCCTACCTTGGCCCTCACCCTAGTCTTCGCTAGGCCCTGCTCTGGACCTGGCCCTAGCACAGACCTGGCCCTGACCCTGGCCCTGGTCTTTGTCCTGCCATATCCCTGGCCCTCAGGTGGACTTGGAGGTGTCTTGGCCCCGGCGTGACATGGCTTTGCATTAGCCTGTCCCTGCCCTGCCCCTACTAGCGCCTTGCCCTGCTCTGCCCTGTCCCAGTATTGACCTGGCCATGCCATTTCCCTGCCCTACCCTGCCTTGGCTGTGCCCTGGCTCGGTTCTGGCCCTGGCCCTGGCCCTGCCCTGGACATGCTCTGACACTGCCTCAGCCTTGGCACTAGCCTGGCTCTTTCTTGGCATCAGCCCTGCTCTCTCTGTGGACCGGCTCTTGTCCTGTCCTGCACTGGCCATACCATGCCCTGCCGTGCCCTGCCCTGACTCAGCCCTGGCTCAGCCCTGGCGCAGCCTTGGCCTTGGCGTTGCCCATGGTCCTGCCATATTTCTTGCCCTGTCCCTACCCTGGCCTTGGCCCTGACCCTTACCTTGTTCTGGCCCTGCCCTTGCCCTAATGCAGCCCCTGGACCTGTCCTGGCCCTGGCCCTTCCCTGCTTGAGACCTTGCCCTGGTTCTCCCCTGGCCCTGACCCTGAAATGCTTTGCCCTACCCTGGCCTTGCACTGCTCTGGCCCTTGCCCTGAATCTGGTCCTGTCACTGGCCTAGCCCCAGACCTGTTGCTGGTCTTACCATGACCCAGACCCTGCCTTGGCCCTGCCTCGACACTGTCCTGGACCCTGGCTGTGCCAAGATCCTGCACTGTCCTTTCCCTTGTTTTGCTCCTGCCCCAAACCTGGTCCTGCCCAGGCCATGGCCATGGCCCTGGCCCTGGCCCTGCCCTGGCTGTTCCCTGGCCCTGCCCAGGTCTTGGCACTGGCCTGGCCCTGCCCTGTCTTGGCCCTATGCTTTCCTGGCCCTGCCTTGCCTGCCCTGGCCCTGCCTTGGCCCTAGCCTGGCTTTGACCCTGCCCTGGCCCTACCTTGGCCTTCACCCTAGCCTCACCTGGGCACTGTGTTGGACCTGGCCATAGCACAGACCTGGTTGTGGCCCTGACCCTGCCATGGCCCTGTCCCAGACCCTAGCCCTGCCAAGTACCTGTCCTGGCCCTGCTCTGGGCCTGGCTTTGTCCCTGGTTCTTAGATGACCCTAGCCCTGCCCCTGCCTTTGCCCTTGCCCTGACACTGGCCTTGGACATATCTGTGGTCCTAACCCTGGCCTTCCCCTGGAGCTGCCACTGTCTTGGCCCTGCCCCAGCCCCAGCCATAGACCTGCCCTGGTTGGTCGTGCCCTACCTTAACCCTGTGCTACCCTGGGCCTGCTCCACCCTGCCCTGGCCCTGCCCTCCCTTTGGCCCTGCCCTGACCCTGCCTTGGCCCTCACACTGGCCCTAGCACAGACCTGGTCCTATCTTTGGCCTTGGCCTGGCATTGACACCTCCTGACCCTGGTCCTGCCATGGCCCTGGCCCTGCCATTGACCCTGACAGCCCTGGCCCTGGCCCTGTCTTGGCCCTGGCCCTGAACTGGCCCTGCCCTGACCCTGGCCCTGAAGTGGATTTGCAGATGTCTTGTCCCTGATTTCACCTGGCCCTACCATGGCCCTGTCCCTCCCCTGGCTCTGTCCTGGTCTTGTGCTGACCCTGACCCAGACTTTGGCCCTGCCCCGGCCTTGTCCTAGAGCTGGCCATGGCCCTGCCTCTGCCCTGGACCGGCGCTGGCACTGGCATGGACCCTGGCCCTGGCCCTTCGCTACTTAAGGCCACACCATGGCCAAGCCCTGGTCCTGACCCTGTCCTGGCCCTAATTTGGCCTGGCTCTACCCTGGCATTCTATTCTGGCCCTAGCCCTGACCCTATCACTGTCCCTGTCCTGGCCCTAGCCCCATTGCTGGTCCTGCCATGGCCCTTGTCCTGACATTGCCCTTTCCTGGTCCTGGCCCTGTCCCAGCCCTGCTCTGGCCTTGGTCTGAATCCTGGCCCTGCAATGGACCTGCCTTGGTCCTTCCCAGACCCTGGCTCTGGCCCTACCTCTGCCCTGGCCATACCCTTGCCCTGGCCTGGACCCCGGTCCTGGTCCTTGTCCTGCCCCAGCCATGGCCCTGGCCCTGCCCTGCCTGTGCCCTGTTCTATCCTGGGCTGGCCCTGCCATGGCCTGGTCTTGCCATTGCCCTGCCCTAGCCTGCCCTGCTTGTGCCCTAGATCTGTCCTGGCCTTTGCCCCTGTCTTGGTTCTAGCCTTGACTCAGCCCTGGACCTTCCCTGACCTTGCCTTAGCCCTGGCAATACCCTGGCCTTGCCTTGGCATTTGCCCTACTCTCTCTATGGCCTGGCTCTGGTCCTGCCCTGCTCTGCTCTTGTTCTGTCCTGGCACAGCCCTGGCCCTGGCCCTGGCCCTGGCCCTGCCGTATCGCTAGCTCTGCTCCTGCCCTTATGCAGGCCTGACCCTGCCCCTGCCCTGGCTTTGGCCTGGACTTGGCCATATAGTGACCCTGCCATGACCCTTTATTGGCCCTGGCCTGGAACCTGGCCCTGCCAGGGACTCGCCCTGGCTCTGTCATGGCCCTGTCCCTTTGCTGGATTTGGATGTGTCCTGTCCCTTATTTGCCCCGGCCCTTCCCTGGCTCTGCCATACCCCTTCTCTGGGGTAGGGCCAGGGTCAGGACCAGACCAGGGCAGGGTCAGGACCAGGGTGGGGCCATGGTAAGGCCTGAAGATGGGAAGGGCCAGGGCAGTGGCAGGACCAGGGAAGGGTCAGGGCCAGGGATGTGGTACGACTAGGGGCAGAGCCGCCACTAGGGCTGAGCCAGGGCAGAGCAGGAGAGATTACATTAGGTTATTATGTGAAATTTTTATTTTAGATTTTTAAGATAACTGTAGTAGTAGTAATAATGTCTATACTATGTTGTTTGTAATGGTAATAATATTTGCAGTAAATAATCACTAAATTTTAACTAATACTATCTTTACTTCCAGTAGTGTTCTATGAGTATAATTTTATCAATATGTAAATATCTGAGGCATTGATTCGCACAATAATTCCATGTGCTAGGTACTTAAAGCATCCCCATTTTCCAAATATAGGAAACAGGCATACAGAAGTTAAATACTTGGCCAGATTACTCCTATAATCCCAGCACTTTGGGAGGCCAAGGCAGGCAGATGGCTTGAGCTCAGGAGTTTGGAACCAGCCTGGGCAACATTGTGAAACCCCATCTTTACTAAAAACGCACAAAAAGAGCTGATTTAAGTTTCTTGTAGGATTCTGGTTATAAAACACTGGTCAAACACACAGGGCATGGATAGGGCAGGGCCAGGGACAAAGTCAGGCCAGGAAGGGGCCAGGGCCAAGGCAGGGCCAGAGCTGGACTTGGAGGTGTCCTGGCCTGATTTGCCCTGCCCCAACGTTGGCCCAGCCCTGCTCTGGCACTTCCTGACATGCCGTGTCCCTGGCCTGAGCATTGGCCCTGGCCCTGTCCTGCTTCTGGCCCTGCCCTGGAGTTGACCAGGCACTGCCATGGCCCAGTCCTGCATTGCCCTGCCCTCCTCTGCCCTGGCACTTCCATGGCCCTGCCTGGGCCCTAGCTCTGCCTTGACTCTGGACCTGCCCTGACCCTGCTCAGCCCTGGATCTACCCTGACCCTGCCTTGGTGTTGCCCTCCCATCTCTATGGCCTGGCTCTGGCCCTGCCTTGCACAGGCCATGCTCTGCACTGCGTGTCCCAGCCTGGGCCCAGCCTTGGTCCTACCATATTCCTGGCCCCAGCCGTACCTTTGTTCTGGCCCTGACCCTGCCGTGGCCCTCTCCTTGCCCTTCCTTGGTCCTGCCCTGCCCTTCCATGCCCTGGCCATGCCCTCACCCTGCATTGGCCCTGCACTGGTCCTGCCCTGCCCTGGCACTGCCTTGGCCCCGGCCCTGCCTTCTCCCTGACCTTGCCCTTGCCCTGCCCTGGCCTGACCCCAGGCCTACCGAGTCCATGAAATGGCCCTGGACCTGCCTTGCCATCGTCTGTCCTGGCTGTCTATTGTCCCCACCATGCTCTGGTCCAGTGCTTGCCCTGGCTCTGTTGCTAGTCCTGCCACTGCTATGGCCCTGCCCTGTCTTTGGCTATGCCCTGTGCTACCCTAGTCCTGCCCTGCCTTGGGCTCGGCCCTACCATGGCCTTCTCCTACCCTGGCCTGGCCCTACCCTGGCCTTTTCTACCCTGACCTTGCCCTTCCCTGGTCTTGCCGTGTTCTGGCCTTGCCCTGCCCTGGCCTTGGCTTTGCCTTGTCCTGGTCCTGGTTCTGCCCTGGCCCTGCCCTTGCTCTGGATCCTCTCTGGTTCTGCCTTCTCCCTGGCCCTGCCGTTGCTCTGGCCCTGTCCCTGGCCCAGCCTTGACCCTGGCCCTGGCCCTGACAATCCCCAGGCCCCACACTGGCCATGCTTGGCCCTGGCCCCTCCTTTGACCCTGCCCTGGCCCTGCCTTGGCCTTGTGCCATCTTAGTCCTGCCCTGGCCCTAAACTCGCCCTGGCCCTACCCTCACCCTACACTGGCCCTGCCCTACCCTGGCCTTGCCCTGCCCTGGCCCTGCCTTTGGCCTGCCTTGGCTCTGGTTCTGCCCTGGCCTTGCCCTTGCCCTGGACCCTCACTGGCCATGTTTTTTCCATGGTCCTTCTCTGGCCTTGCCCTTGCCCTGTCCTCTTTCTGGTCCTGCCATGTTTCTGGCCCTGCCCTGTCCATGTCCTGGACCTGACTTTGGCCCTGGACCTCCCTGTCCCTGCCCTGCCATACCCTGGCCCGTTCCTTGCGCTACACTGACCCTGCCTTGCCTTGGGCCTGTGCTACCCTAGCCCTGCCCTGGCCTGCTGGCCCTGATCCTGCCATAGCCCTGGCCCTGCCCTGGCCCTGGTTCTGCCCTGCTTCTGGCCCTGGCCTTGGTCCTGTCATGTCCCTGGCTGTGACCCTGCCCCTGGTTTTTCTCTGGCCATGACCCTGCCCCAGTTCTGTCGTATCCCTGGCCCTGTCTCAGTTCTGTCCTAGCCCTGGCCTTTCACAGTAGTTTATGCTTAGTAAGGGCTCCATAGTGTCTGTGAGTTGAATGTTGTGTTCATAGTATCTGCCAAAACAGAAAGAAAAAAAAACAAAAAAAAATGATGAGAAGTTGAAGCTTTGTATTTAATATGCCTTGAATTATAAGTGCCTGTTATTAGTTGTATTACATATAGGTCATGGTTTTGTACACATAACTCCAAACCATTGATACTGTTAAAAGAATATATGAATATATGAAAGAATGCATAAACATAAGAATGTATGACCTTTCCAAATTAATTTTTATTTTTAGCACTATTAGATTTTTCTCAGTGTAACAAATGTTTATTCCTATGTAATTAAGGGCATATTTCCTGTACAGAATATTCATATTACCTAATTGAAAATTATATAATACAAAAATATAATACTATTTTTAGGCCAGGCATGGTGGCTCCTACCTGTAATCCCAACATTTTGAGAGGCCAAGTTTGGGGAATCATTTGAGGCCAGGAGTTGAGCAGCCTGGGCAACATAGTGAGACCTTGTCTTTATTAAATAAATAAATAAATAGTTTGGGCACTGTGGCTCATATCTGTAATCCTAGCATTTTGGGTTGCCAAGGCAGGAGGATTGCTTGAGCCCAGGAGTTTGAGACCAGCCTGGGCAGCATAGCAAGCCTCCATCTCTACAAATAACAAAATATTAACCAGGTGCAGTGGTGCGCACCTGGGGTCCCAGCTACCTGGGAGGCTGAGGTGGGAGGTTTGCTCGAGGCTGCAGTGAACTGTGAATGCACCACTGCATTCCAGCCTAGGCCACAGAACAGGACCTTGTCTATAAATAAAGAAATAAGTAAAAATATAAATAAAAATAAGTAAAAAGAAATATAAGTAAATATAAATATAAGTACATGTAAATATAAAAATGAATACATGAAAACAAACAATTTTTAAATTTAACATCACTGAGGGCATCCTATCCATTTCATTTCATGATTCCATTACATCATTTCACTTAGATGAAATGATAAGATGACTTGAGATGAGATGAAATGATGAGATGAAATGAAGAAATGATAAGATGAGATGAGACGATGAGATGAAATTTTGAGATGAAATGGTGAGTAGAAATGGTGAGATGAAATGAGACAAAATGACAATGTTGAAAAGAAACTGAAAGGAGATGAGATGAAATGATGAGACAAAATGACAAAGTTGAAAAGAAACTGAAAGGAGATGAGATGAGATGAAATGAGGTGAAATGATGAGATGATGGATGAAATGATGAGAGGAAATGAGATGAAATGATGAGAAGAAATAATGAGATGAAATGAAATGAAATAATGAAATGATATGAAATAATGAAATGAGATGAGATGACATGAAATGAGATAAAATGATGTGATGAAATGAGATGAACGATGAGATGAAATGATTAAATGAGATGAGATGATAAGATGAAATGAGATGAAATGATGAGATGAAATGAGATGAAAAATGAGATGAAATGAAATAATGAAATGAAATAATGAAATGTGATGAAATTGAAATGAAATTAAAATGAGATGAGATGAGATGAAATGAGATGAAATGATGAAATGAAATGATGAAATGAGATGAAATGATGAGATGAAATGAGATGCTGAGATGAGATGAAATCATGAGATGAAATGATGAGATGAAATGATGAGATGAAATGAAATGAGATGAAATGAAATGAGATGACATGAAATGAGATGACATGAAATGACATAATGAAATAAATGAGATGAAATGAAATAACGAAATAATGAAATGATGAAATAATGAAATGGAAATGATGAGATGAGAAGAAATGATGAGATGAAATGATGAAATGATGAGGAGATGAAATGATTAGATGAAATGAGATTAAATGATGAGATGAGATGTGATGAAATGATGAGATGAAATGATGACATGATATGATGACATGAAATCAGATGAGATAATGAGATGAAATGATGAGCTGAAATGATGAGATGAGAAGAAATGAGATGAGATGAAATGTGATGAGATGAAATGACATAATGAAATGAAATGATGAAATGGAATAATGAAATGGAAATGAAATGGAAATGATGAGATGAGATGCAATGAGCTGAAATGATGAGATGAAATGAGATGAAATGATGAAATGATGAGATGAAATGATGAGATGAGATGTGATGAAATGATGACATGAAAGGATGACATAAAATGAGATGAAATAAGATGTAATGATGAAATGAGATGAGATGATAAGATGAAATGAGATGAAATGATGAGATGAAATGAGATGAAAGATGAGATGAAATGAAATAATGAAATGAGATGAAATGAAATGAAATGAAATAAAGGAAATTATGAAATGTAGTGATGAAATTGAAATGAGATGAGATGAGATGAAATGAGATGAAATGATGAAATGAAATGATGAGATGAGATGAAATGAGATGATGAGATGAGATGAGATGAAATCATAAGATGAAATGATGAGATGAAATGATGAGATGAAACGAAATGAGATGAGATGTAATGAAATGAGATGAAATGAAATGACATAATGAAATGAAATAAATGAAATGAAATTAAATGATGAAATAATGAAATGGAAATGAAATGGAAATGATGAGATGAGAAGAAATGATGAGATGAAATGATGAGATAAAATGAGATTAAATGAGATTAAATGATGAGATGAGATGTGATGAAATGATGAAATGAAATGATGACATGATATGATGACATGAAATCAGATGAAATAATGAGATGAAATGACGAGATGAAATGAGCTGAAATGATGAGATGAGAAGAAATGAGATGAGATGAAATGTGATGAGATGAAATGACATAATGAAATGAAATAATGAAATGATGAAATGGAATAATGAAATGGAAATGATGAGATGAGATGCAATGAGTTGAAATGAGATGAAATGATGAAATGATGAGATGAAATGATCAGATGAGACGAGATGTGATGAAATGATGACATGAAAGGATGACATAAAATGAGATGAAATAAGATGTAATGATGAAATGAGATGAGATGAAATGAGATGAAATGATGAGATGAGATGAAGTGGTGAGATAAAATGATATGAAATGATGAGATGAACGATGAGATGAAATGATAAGATGAACTGATAAAATGATGAAATGATGAGATGTGATGAGATGAAATGATGAGATGAAATGAGATGAGATGACATGAAATAATGAAATGAGATGAAATAATGAAATGAAAAAATGAAATGAAATTGAAATGAGAAGATACGAGATGAGATGAAATGATGAAATGATGAGATAAGATGAAATGAGTTGATGAGATGATGAGATGAAATGATGAGATGAAAAGATGAGACGAAATGATGAGATGAAATGAAATTAGATGAAACGTAATGAGATGAAATGAAATGACATAATGAAATAAATGAAATGAAACAATGAAATGAGGTGAAATTAAATGAGATGATGAAGTTAAATGACGAAATGAAATAATGAAATGGAAATGATGAGATGAGATGAAATGATGAGATGAATGATGAGATGAAATGATGAGATGAGATGTAATGATGAGATGCAATGAAGAGATGAAATGATGAAATGATGAGATGTAATGATGAGAGGAAATGATGAGATGTAATGAAACGAGGTGAAATGAATGAGATGAAATGAAATAATGAAAGGAAATTGAATTGAGATGAGATGAGATGAAATGATGAGATAAAATGATGAGATGAAATAAATGATGAGATGAAATGATGAAATGCTGAGGCAAGATGAGATGAAATGAGGAGATGAAATGAGATGAAATGATGAGATGAAA
The DNA here is from genome assembly GCF_028878055.3 of Symphalangus syndactylus. Classification (NCBI taxonomy): domain Eukaryota; kingdom Metazoa; phylum Chordata; class Mammalia; order Primates; family Hylobatidae; genus Symphalangus; species Symphalangus syndactylus. Next base: position 68,950,350 of record NC_072430.2, on the reverse strand, counting down.
TGAAAGGATGAGATGAAATGATGAGATGAGATGAAATGATGAGATGAGGTGAGATGAGATGAAATGAGATGAAATGATGAAATGATGAGATGAGAAGAAATGAGATGAGATGAAATGATGAGAGAAATGAGATGAAATGAAATGAGGTGAAATGAAATGAAATAATGAAGTGAAATAATGAAATGAAATTGAAATGACATGAGATGAAATGAGATAAAATGATGAGACGAAATGAGAAGAAATGAGATGAAATGATAAAATGATGAGACGAGATGATGAGATGAAACAATGAGATGAAAAATGATGAGATGAGAAATGATGAGATGAAATGATGAGATGAATTGAAATGAGATGAAGTGAAATAATGAAATAATGAAATGAGATGAAAAGAAATGATGAAATGATATTGAAATGGAATTGAAAGATGAGATGAATGATGAAATGTTGAAATGATGAAGAGATGTGGTGAGATGAAATGAGCTGAAATGATGAGATGAAATGAAATGAGATTAAATGATGAGATGAAAAATGATGAGATGAAATGATGAGATGAAATGAGATGAATTGAGATGAGATGAGATGAAATAATGAAATTAGGTGAAATAATGAAATGAGATGAAATGAAATAATGAAATGAAATTGGCATGAGATGAGATGAAATGATGAGATGAAATGTTGAAATGAAAGGATGAAATGAGATGAGATGAAATGAGATGAAATGAATTGAGATAAAATGAGATGAAAAATGATATGAAAAATGATGAGATGAAAAATATGAGATGAAATAAAATGAGATATGAAATGACATAATGAAATAATGAAATGAAATTAGATGAAATGAAATGATGAAATGAAATAATGAAAATGAAATGGAAATGAGATGGGATGAGATTTGATGAAATGATGAGATGATATGATGAAATGATGAGATGAAATGGGATGAGATGAAATGATGAGATAAAATGAGATGAAATGAGATGAAATGATGAGATGAAGTGATGCACTGTCAAGTGTGTGTCTCTTTCCCAACCAACAAAAATTATAATTCATTAATTTTAATTTTATTATTTAAGAATATTCTTAAGAGTTGAAGGAAAAATAATACCTGTGCATTATGGGTTACAACCTAAGTATAAATAATACATAAATATATTAAAACTTACAAAGAATATGTTTTGGAATCGAATATACCATGCTCCTGTGATGACAGTTATTTCATGCTGGTTGTCACAATTTTACATGAAAAACTAATGACAAAATGTTTTTAACTGTTTCTAAAAATAACAGTTTCCAAAATAATTTTACATCCGAAATATGAAAAAGATGTCTTTGTGTTCCTTAATGTGATGAGATTTTCACACTCTGCACATGATAATTGTTAAATTTTTATTGTGTTGATAAATTGTATATCAAATAAAAAATGTTATTACCTCTTAGGATTTTTAGGTGATATAGGCAGAATGGAAGGCAAATTTTTATAACTTTGTCTAAATGAACTTTCCAAATGCCTGAGTATTAAAAGATAGCTTGTCTATAAATCACAATGTATATATTACTGTATGACCTAGGACCAATCAAAACTGTTATCTCTGATAACATTATATTGTGCCCAATATAAAATAGATATAATACCTCAAACTTAAATCCAGGCATTGTCATTGAATATCTTAAGAATATGCAGCAAAGGCGCTTTTAAAAATAAAAGCTAGTGATTGTACTAAATTTGTAAATCACATAGGATAGTGGGTCACTTTAAGAATATTAATTATTTCAATCTATAAACGTGGATGTCTTTCCTTTTTTGTGTTTTCTTTAATTTCTTTCATTAATATTTGTCATTTTTGTTGTAGAAATCTTTTACTTCCTTGGTTAAATTTATTTCTAAGTACATTTTTGTAGCTATTGTAAAAGGAATTGCTTTCTTAATTTCTTGTTTCAGCTAGTTTAGTATCAATATATAGAAATGCTACTGATTTTTGTATGTTGATTTATATCCTGCAACTCACCCTTCCATCCTTCCTTCCTTGCTTCCTTCCTTCCTTCCTACCTTTCTTCCTTTCTTTCTTTCTCTTTCTTTCTTTTTCTTTCTTTCCTTGTTTCTCTTTCCCCTTTACCTCTTTCTTCTTTTTCTTCCTTTCTTCCCTTTTCTTTCTTTCTTTTTCTTTCTTTCTTTCTCTCTCTCTCTTCCTTCCTTCCTTTCTTCCTTTCTTTCCCCTTTCTGATTTTCTATCTATCTAATGCTCTAAGTCATACAAAGAAGAAAAAACATGAGCATTTGCCACTGCTTTTTCTTCTTGCAGACAGTTTCATTGGGTGATTGTATTTGGTTGGGTAGTGACCTGTAGCTATTAGTGACCTGTAGCTGCTGTAACAAGTTATCACAAAGGTGGTAGCCGAAAACAACACAAATTAACTGTCTTACAGTTATGAAGAACAGAAGGCTGAAGTCAGTTTCTCAAGGCTAACATAAAAGTGTTGGCAGGGCTGGTTTATTTTAGAGGCTTTGGAGGTGAATGCATTTTCTTGCCTTGCCAGCTTCCAGAAGCTGCCTGCTTTCCTTGGCTCATGGTCCCTTCCTCCACTTGCAAAACCCACACCCACATCACCCTGGGCTCTGCTTCCATTGTCACTTCTTCTATAACTTTGATCCTCTTGCCTCCCTCTCATAAGGAGCCTTCTGATGACAGACGGCCAACCCAGAGAATCCAGGACAGCCCCCCATCTTAGGATCACTAATTAAACCACAGTTCCAAAGTGTGTTTTTCCAGGTGAGGTCACATACTCACAGGTTCTAGAGATTGGGATCTGGACAGCTTTGGGGGATATTATTCATCTACCATATGGGGAGTGGGATGTATAAATCTTTGGGGCCATTATTCTGTCTATCACATGTGGATTTGGATGTTGACAACATTTTTAGGGTCATTATTCTGTCCACCACGTGGGGATTAGGGTGTGGACATCTTTGGGGGCCATTACTCTTTCTACCACAGGGGATTATAGTGTAGACATCTTTGGGGGCCATTATTCTGTCTCCCACATGGGATTAGGATGTGGACATCTTTGGGGCCATTATTCTGTCTCCCACATGGGATTAGGATGTGGACATCTTTGGGGCCATTATTCTGTTTACCACATGAGGTTAAGATGTGGACATTTTTGAGGTCATTATTCCCTCTACCACACAGGGATTAGAATGTGGACATCTGGCCGGGCATAGTGGCTCATGCCTGTAATCCCAGCACTTTGGGACGCTGAGGCAGGCAGATCACGAGTTCAGGAGATCAAGACCATCCTGGCTAACATGGTGAAACCCCACCTCTACTAAAAATACAAAAAATTGGCCGGGCGTGGTGGTGGGCACCTGTAGTCCCAGCTACTAGGGAGGCTGGGGCAGGAAAATGGCATGAACCCAGGAGGCACAGGTTGCAGTGAGCTGAGATCGCGCCACTGCACTTCAGCCTTGGCGACAGAGCGAGAGTCCGTCTCTAAATAAATAAATAAATAAAAAATAAATAAAAGCGTGTGTATACGTTCATATATACACATGGTTTCCAGGTTACAATGGTTGGATTTACAACTTTTCAGCGTTACGATCAGTGTATCAAGATACTAAATGCATTTTTAAGTTAGGGTATATGGACCCACGATGGACTTGTGGGGAGGTAACCCCACTGTAAGTCAAAGAGCATCCCTCTGTGTGTATATAGATTCTCCACCCCCTAAAAAAATTATAAGCACTATGACCAGCCCTAAAGTGGCTCAGGCTCATGCATGCAGCCTGCCTGGGCTTGAATGCTCTTTGCAAACATACGTTAGATCTAGACAGCCCAACTCTTCAGGGAAACCCTCTTGTTGCCATGGCAACATGTGGACCATTCCGGAAGGGCGTGAACCGGTGCCTGCCAGCAGGTGGCAGCATGGGGCAGCTGATGGAACCCAGCTCCATTAGCGCCAAGATTGCACCTGTCAGAGGCAGTCAGGGCTGGGGTGACCATGAATGGGGAAAAAGCAACCCCCCACCCCAACTTTATTGCTTTGCTGCTTTTTTTTTTTGAGGTGGACTCTCGCACTGTCACCTGGGCTGGAGTGCAAAGGCATGATCTCGGCTCACTGCAAACTCCACCTCCCGAGTAGCTGGGGTTATAGCCACCTGCCACCACACCCGGCTAATTTTTTTGTATTTTTAGTAGAGACGGTTTCACCATGTTGGCCAGGCTGGTCTCGAACTCCTGACCTCATGACCCGCCCGCCTCAGCCTCCCAAAGTGTTGGGATTACAGGCGTGAGCCACCGTGCCCAGTCTGCTTTGCTGTTTTAAATGTTAGGTTTCACTGAAAACAATCCCGCATCCAAAAGGATTTTTTCATTATTTTCCCCTATCAAGGGCAGGTACACTAAAACTTCAGAGGCTGGCCTGGCGCAGTGGCTCATGCCTGTAATCCCAGCACTTTGGGAGGCCGAAGGGGGTGTATCAGTTGAGGTCAGGAGTTTGAGACCACCCTGGCCAACATGGTGAAACCCTATCTCTACTAAAAAGCACAAAATTAGCTGGGCGTGGTGGTGGGAGCCTGTAATTCCAGCTACTCGGGAGACTGAGGCAGGAGAATCGGTTGAACCCGGGAGGTGGAGGTTGCAGTGAGCCGAGATCGCACCACTGCCCTCCAGCCTGGGCAATAAGAGCAAAACTCCATCTCAAAAAAAAAAAAAAAAAAAAAAAAATCAGAGGCTTACATTTTCTCTTGTCGAAAAACAAGGGGAGGGGTATTTTCCCACTTTCCGCCCCACCCCCTTCCCCAGCAAACTGGTAGCTGCAAGTTCTTTGTCTGCCTTTTTCAAATGTGTGTAAATCTTTTAAAGAAAGCTGCACCACAGCTCAAGAATGTTTCCTGAAGTGTCTGGGAGGAATCTCTTTGAAATGTGATCCCCAAGGGAGAGGAAAAACAGCTTCATCTCCCAGTGTCCATGGAGGAGAAGAGCTTAATTTAAGCTGTTACCTGACTCCAAATTGCGAAGCCTACACCTCCAGTCAAAATGAGTCCTCGTTTAGTTTCAGAAAGTGAAAGGAAAGGGCTGTCTCCACTTTGCTGCGTAAAAGGAAGAGATTTCGTTCTTTCTTTTCCTTTTTTTTTTTTTTTTTTGAGACAGAGTTCTGCTCTTGTTGCCCAGGCTGGAGTGCAGTGGCGCGATCTCGGCTCACCTCAACCTCCACCTCCCAGGTTCAAGCGATTCTCCTGCCTCAGCCTCCCGAGTGGCTGGGATTACAGTCATGCACAACTATGTCCGGCTAATTTTTTGTATTTTTAGTAGAGACAAGGTTTCTCCATGTGGGTCAGGCTGGTCTCGAACTCCCAACCTCAGGTGATCCGCCTGCCTCGGCCTCCCAAACTGCTGGGATGACAGGCATGAGCCACCGCACCCAGCCCATAAAAGGGTGAGATTTCTTCTGTGTTTCTGATCCCTTTCACGGATGGTCTGGGATGTATGTCACATTTGAATTTAATGCTTGTTCCGTAGAAAAATGGTTTTCTTTTTCTTCTACTCTTGAGGAGAGGGGTTAAAGAAGGAGTTCCTGGATTGGGAGGAGATTATTTTGCTTTTTTTTTTTTTTTTTTTTTGAGACAGAGTCCCTGACTCAGTCTGGAGTTCCCTGGACGATCTCGGCTCACTGCAACCTCCGCCTCCAGGGTTCAAGAAATTCTCCTGCCTCAGCCTCTCAAGTAGCTGGAATTACAGGTGTGCACCATCATCCCTGGCTAATTTTTCTTTTTTTTTTTGAGACGCAGTCTCACTCTGTCGCCAAGGCTGGAGTGCAATGGCGTGATCTCCGCTCACTGCAACCTCTGCCTCCCGGGTTCACACCATTCTCCTGCCTCAGCCTCCCGAGTAGCTGGGACTACAGGCGCCTGCCACCACGCCTGGCTAATTGTTTGCATTTTTAGTAGAGACGGGGTTTCACCATGTTAGCCAAGATGGTCTCGATCTCCTGACCTCGTGATCCGCCCACCGTGGCCTCCCAAAGTGCTGGGATTACAGGCGTGAGCCACCGCGCCCGGTCTATTTTTCTTAACTAAGAAATGTGTATGTGTGTGCATATAGTTGTCTGGCTGGTAGAGGTGGAGAGCTTCATGAATTTGTGTATGCATGTGTGTTTCTGCGTGTGTCTGTGTGTATGTGTTTGTGCGTTATCTGTGTTTGTGGTTATGTTTGTGTCTGTACATATGCATGTGTCTTTGTGGATGTGTGTTTGCATATGTATGGCTGTCTGTGTGTGTGTTTGCCTGTTTGTGTATGCATGTGAATGTGTGTGTTTATATTTGTGTATTTGTGTCTCTGTGTGTATGTGTATTATGTATTTGTACATGAGTGTGTTTGTGCATGTGTCTATTTGGGTGTGCATGTGTGTGTGTGCATGTGTGTGTATATGCATGCTAGTGTGTGTGCAGTTGTTCGTGTATGCACTTGTGCATATTTGCATGTGTGCGTATGTTGTGTAGATATGGATATGTATCAGTGTGTATGCCTGTTAGTATCTGTGCATTTGTGTGTATGTGTTTGTGTATGTGTATAATTGGGTGTGTGTGTATATATGCATGCTAGTGTGTATGCAATTGTTTCTGCATGTATTTGTGCATATGTGCATCTGTGCATTTGTGTGTGTAGATATGGATATATATGAGCGTATTTGCCTGTTACAGTCTGTATGCATTTGTGTGAATGTGCTTGTGCATGTATATTTTTGGGTGTGCATGTGTGTGTGTGTGTGTATGCATATGTGCATATATGCATGCTAGTTTGCAGTTGTTTGTGTATGCATATATGCATGTGCGCATTTGTGTGTGTATATACGGATATGTATGATCATGCGTGTCTATTAGTGTCTGTATGCATTTGTGTGTTTGTGTGCATATGTGCATGTGTGCATTTGTGTGTGTAGATATGGATATGTATGAGTGTGTATGCCTGTTAGTGTCTGTATGCATTTGTGTGTGTGCATGTGCATATCTGGGTGTGTGTATATATGGATATGTATGAGCGTGTATGCCTGTTAGTATCTGTATGCATTTGTGGGTATGTGTTTGTGCATGTGTATATTTGGGTGTGCATGTGTGTATGTGTGTGTATATATATGCATGCTAGGGTATATGCAATTGTGTATTTGTGCATATGTGCATGTGTGCATTTGTGTGTGTAGATATGGATATGGATGAGCATGTATGTCTATTAGTGTCTTTATGCATCTGTGTGTTTGTGCATGTGTATACTTGGGTGTGCATGTGTGTGGGGATGTGTGTGTGTGTGCGTGTGTGTATATGCATGTTAGTGTGTATGCAGTTGTTTCTATATTCATTTGTGCATATGTGCATGTGTGCCTTTGTGTGTGTAGATACAGATATGGATGAGCGTGTATGTCGATTAGTGTCTTTGTGCATTTGTGTGTATGCATTTGTGCATATGTGCATGTGTGCATCTGTGTGTGTGTGTATGTATGGATACAGATGAGCCTGTATGCCTGTTAGTGTCTGTATGCATTTGTGTGAATGTGTTTGTGCATGTGTATATTTGGGTGTGCGTGTGTGTGTATATATGCATGCTAGTGTATAGGCAATTTTGTGTGCATATGTGCATGTGTGCATTTGTGTGTAGGTATGGATATGGATGAGTGTGTATGCCTGCTAGTGTCTGTATGCATTTGTGTGTATGTGTTTGTGCATATGTGCATGTGTGCATTTGTGTGTGTAGATATCGATATGTATGAGCATTTATGCCTGTTAGTGTCTGTATGCATTTGTGTGAGTGTGTTTGCGCATATGTGCATATGTGGTATGTGTGCATGTGCATATTTGGGTGTGCATGTGTGTGTGTGTATGCATGGTAGTGTATACACAATTGTTTGTATGTGTGCAGATGTGCAGGTATGCATTTGTGTGTGTATATATGGATATGGATGAGCGTGTATGCCTGTTAGTGTCTGTATGCATTTGTGTGTGTGTGTTTGTGCATATGTGTATGTGTGTATTTGTGTGTCTATATATGGATACGGATGAGTGTGTATGCGTCTTAGTGTCTGCATGCATTTGTGTGTGTTTGTGTATGTGAATGTGAGCATTTGCATATGTGTGTGTATATGTGTGTCTGTATGTGTGCATCTATGTGTGTGTGCGTGTATGTGCATGTGCGTATGTGTATAGGCACGCGCTGATTTGTGTGTGTGAGGGGAGGGGGCACAGGCAGACCCTCTCTGTGTGGTCCCGGGTGGGGCCTGGTGGCAAGGAGCCTACTGCGTTCAGCCCTGGGTGGATGCGGTAGCGGAGGGAACAGCAGGGCAGCGTCTGAGGTGTGAAAAACACAACCTGCCTCGAGAGAGCCCTGTTCTCTGGGCCATCTTGGCTTCTCGGGCCACAGGTGCATTCCTCACAGGTGACCTGAGGGTGGAGGAAAGGCCGTCTCTGCAGGCCAGGGGGCTCGCTGGTTAGTGCTTACACCCAGTGTGCACCTGGACGGCACCAGAGATCTTCCTACCTCCCAGGAGCCGATGCACGATCTCAGGGAATCTGGCCCTCGTCACCGTCGACCTCGGGCACCACGAGACTCCATTTACAGACGGGAAGCCGCCTGGGGCTGACTTTGCTGACCCCTGTCCGGCCTCGATGGGTCTGAGCGGCAGGTGCCATTGTCTTCCCAACAGCGGCGTGTGACCCAACACGAGTTCGGGAATGCGAACATTCTCTTCTCGGAGCTTCGCAAGCTGTTTTAGCACAAACTCACTGCTCAGCAGACTTCTTTGAACAAGGAGTCGTCTTAAAAAATGACACTTAAGCCTGTAATCCTAGCACTTTGGGAGGCCGAGGCGGGCGCATCGCTTGAGGTCAGGAGTTCGAGACCAGCCTGGCCAACATGGAGAAACCCCATCTCTACCAAAAAATACAAGAATTAGCCAGGGTTGGTGGCTCATGCCTGTAATCCCCGCTACTCAGGACGCTGAGTCAGGAGAATCGCTTGAACCCGGGAGGTGGGGGTTGCAGTGAGCCGAGATTGCACCATTGCACTCAAGCCTGGGCAAGACAGCGAGGCTCTGTCTCTAAAATAAAATAAAGATAAAAGAGTAAAATAAAGTAGAATAAAGTAAAATGAAATATAAATATAATAATAACAATAAAAATGTAATAATATAATAAAATCTGCCTACATAGGTCAGTGTGCAGGTGGCGAATTGACTCCTTGCTCCGTGGCGTCAGAGCCTTGAAGAAAAGGGGGGTCACTGAGAAGGGGGGCGGGTCAAGTAAGAAGAAAACGCCAGAAGGCTGATGCAAATCCCAGACCTCAAGGAACAAGGGAGGGGCTGTTCTATCAAGTCCTGACGCCCAGGGGTAAAGGTAGAGGAGAAGGAATCCATTCTTTGCCTTCCCTCTCTTCCCACCCCCTAGCCCCTGCACCTGCTCCCCATTGTCTGATCCCTGCTGAAGTCACCCAGCCAGGGTGATGTCAAGCAGAGCCAGGCAGATGTCAATTACACAGGGCCTTCTCTCTCTTCCCGCCCTAGTCCCTGCACCTGCTCCCCATTGGCTGAGCCCTGCTGAAGTCACCCAGCCAGGGTGATGTCAATGAAAGCCAGGCAGATGTCAATTACACAGGGCCTTCTCTCTTCCCGCCCGCTAGCCCCTGCACCTGCTCCCCATTGGCTGAGCCCTGATGAAGTCACCCAGCCAGATGATGTCAATCCGAGCCAGGCAGATGTCAATTATACACGGCCTTCTCTCTCTCTCTCTTCCCGCCCCCTAGCGCCTGCACCTGCTCCCCATTGGCTGAGCACTGCTGAAGCCACCCAACCAGGTGATGTCAATCAAAGCCAGGCAGATGTCAATTACACAGGGCCTTCTCTCTCTCTCTCTTCCCACCCCCTGGCCCCTGCACCTGCTCCCCATTGGCTGATCCCTGCTGAAATCACCCAGCCAGGTGACGTCAATCAGAGCCGGGAAGATGTCAATTACACAGGGCCTTCTCTCCCCGACCCCTAGCCCCTGCACCTGCTCCCTATTGGCTGAGTCTAGCTGAAGTCACCCTGCTATAGAGCCAGGCAGCTGTCAATCACACAGGGCCCACAACAGCCCAGAGATGGGTTGAGTGCGAATTTGGTGGACCCTGTGAATAACGTCAGCGCCTGCACAGTGGGAAGGGGTCCCCCATGTCACATTGCTGCCAAGTTTCAACAGCGCTTAGAGGGGAAGCGGCAGAAGTGATTCGGCTTCTCAATGGGCTTGCCCCGGCGTGCACTTGAACGAAGCATTGGCGGGAAGGAAGCTTACAAATTCATCTGGGACCACCAGCTTCTGGGGATCCCGTGAGATTCGGTGCATGGAGGGTTTGTGAAAACAGCAGAGTGAGTTATGTGTCATTTACTGCTGTTCTCTTTGGTCACGTTGTTCTTTTGTTTTTTGTTTAAAAATAGGTGACTTTTAGGCCGTACGCAGTGGCTCACGCCTGTAACCCCAGCACTTTGGGAGGCCAAGGCAGGAGGATCACCTGAGGTCAGGAGTTCGAGACCAGCCTGGCCAACATGGTGAACCCCTGTCTACAATAAAAATACAAAAATTAGCCTGGCGTGGTGGGGGGTGCCTGTAATCTCAGCTACTTGGGAGGCTGAGGCAGGAGAATCACTTGAGCCTGGGAGGCGGAGCTTGCAGTGAGCCGGATACGGCCACTACACTCCAGCTTGGGCAACAGAGCAAGACTCTGTATTAAAAAAGAAAAAAAAAAAATGTGACTTTTAGGCCGTACACAGTGGCTCACGCCTGTAATCCCAGCACTCTGGGAGGCCGAGGTGGGAGAATCACTTGAGCCCAGGAGTTTGAGACCAACCTGGGCAACATAGCAAGACCTCGTATCCATTTATTAGATTAAAAAAAGAATAAGTGACTTTTATTTGTCAGAATGAGTTATACAAATTCGGTGCTTTTTAAAATTTTTATTTTATTCTTTTTTTTTAAATTTTTCATTTTTTGAGACAGAGTCTCACTCTGCCGCCCAGGCTGGAGAACAGTGGTGCGATCTCGGCTCACTGCAACCTCCACCAACTGGGTTCAAGCGATTCTCCTGCCTCAGCCTCCTCAGTAGCTGGGATTACAGGCAAGCACAACCACGCCCGGCTAATTTTTTTGTATATATATATATATTTTTAGTAGAGACGGGGTTTCACCATGTTGGTCAGGCTGATCTCGAACTCCTGACCTCGTGATCCGCCCGGCCTCCCAAAAGTGCTGGGATTACAGGCGTGAGACACCGCACCTGGCCTTATTTTATTCTTTTTTAATTGAGAAAAATTGCACATATTCACGGGATACATAGTGATGTTTCTATGCATATAGTGTATAATTATCAGATCCTTATAGCATATAATGATCAATGTATAATGATCAGATCCATATAATCTATAACGAGATGATTGATAGCACATCCATCATGTCAAACAGCCCTTCCTTCCTTCCTTCCTTCCTTCCGTTCTCTCTCTCTCTCTCTCCTTTCTTTCTCTCTTTCTTTTTCTGTCTCTCTCACTTTCTCTCTTTTGGTCTCTCTCTCTCTCTCTTTCTTCCTGTCTTTCTTTCTTGTCTCGTGCTCTCATACAGGCTGCAGGGCAATGGCGTGATCTCGGCTCACTGCAACCTCCACATCCAGGGTTTGAGCAATTCTCCTGCCTCAGCCTACCAGGTAGCTGGGATTACAGGTATGTGCCACCACAGCCGGCTAATTTTTGTATTTTTAGTAGAGACAGGGTTTTGCCGTGTTGGCCAGGCTGGTCTCGAACTCCTGACCTCAGGTGATCCACCTGCCTCAGCCTCCCAAAGTGCTGCGATTACAGGCGTGAGCTACCATGCCCATCATTTCTTTGTGTAGGGAATATTTAATATCCTCCTTTGAAAGTGTAGGCCAGGCGCGGTGGCTCACGCTTGTAATCCCAGTGCTTTGGGAGGCCGAGGCGGGCGGATCACGAGTTAAGGAGATCAAGACCACGGTGAAACCCCGTCTCTACTAAAACTACAAAAAAAAATTAGCCGGGCGTGGTGGCGGGCGCCTGTAGTCCCAGCTACTCAGAGAGGCTGAGGCAGGAGAATGGCATGAACCTGGGAGGCGGAGCTTGCAGTGAGCTGAGATTGCGCCACTGCACTCCAGCCTGGGCGACAGAGCGAGACTCTCTCAAAATAAAAAAGAAAAAGAAACTGTAGAATATATTATTGTTAACTATCATCATTCTACAGGGCTTTAGAACACTATAATTTATTCCACTTGTCTAGCTGTAATTTTATATGCTTTAATAATTGTTTTCATGTGGACATAATAATTCTCTGGGAAGAAAAAATATAAAACAATAAATGTCACTCAGAACAGTAATCAGTAATGCTGTCAAAACTTTATTCAGGCTGTGTGTGGTGGCTCATGCCTGTAATCCCAGCACTTTAGGAGGACGAGGCGGGTGGATCACTTGAGGTCAGGAGTTCGAGACCAGCTTGGCCAACATAGTGAAACCCTGTCTCTACTAAAAATATAAAAAATATTAGCCAGGCGTGGTAGCAAGTGCCTGTCATCCCAGCTACTTGGGTCCCACCTGCAAGCGCCGCTAGCCTATCCCTGCGCCCTGCACCCCTCCCCGACTTTGGTTTTGGGCAACCTCTCTCTGACCCCCAGCTCCCAGCCCCTCTCGCCCCTCCTCTGCACTTCAAGGCCGTCGCTCATCCCCCAGCCCCCAGCCTCTGCCTCTGGGTTCTGTCCGCGCCCGGGTGTACGCCACCCACCCCTAAACCTCGTAGGCATTCGGGCAGCCTCAGCGCGCCCCGGCCCCCAGACGCGCCCAGCCAGGCCTCCTCCACTGCATACGATCCCCTGCACCCCGCTGCAGCCCCCGCACCTCTTCCAGCGCCCTGGCTGCCTCTGCCCAAAGCCGGCGCTGGGGGCCTGGAGGGCAGCGATTGGCCTCTGTCCGGAAGCCCGGCCTCGCCTCCGCCCAGCCCCCGTAGGCGCGGGTCAGCTCCTCAGCCCTGCAGCCCCTGCCCGCAAGCCCCAGCTCCTCCTGGTGCCCAGCCCCAGCTGCGGGGAGAGAGAGACCCAGGAACCGCCAGTGTCTGTGCTCCACGCCCGCGCCCCGCCCCTCGCCCGCCGCGGCAACCTCGGCAGTCGGCGGTTTCTAGGTTTGGATATTTAACCTTTAATCGGCTGGCCCCAAAGTAAATGTTTGCGATGACTTAAGGCCCTGGGCCCAAGGCCAGCGCGCAGCCCGAGTGGAGGCCGCTCTGGAAGCCTCCCAGAGGAGAAGGCAGGGCTCATACACTATCTTGTTGAATGCATGAAAAATGCACGTGCGCATACTTGCACGCATGAATGAATGAATGAATGAATGAGTGCACGAAAGAGAGAAAAAATGAGTGTTCAGGCCTCAGCTGTTGAATGCATAGCGAGTGAGAGACTGGCTTTACGCCCGCGGTGAGTGCATGTATGCGTGAGTGCATGTATGCGTGAATGCATGTGAGGCGAGAATGAACAAACAACTACTCGTGACTGAGCGAGCGAGGAAATGAATGAACCAGTGAATCAACGTTTGAGCCAAAGAGGGAATGAATGCATGAGTTGAAGGCATGAATGAGCCAATGTATATATGAATGAATTTAGAGATACATGCATGAATGGAGGAGTGACTGTGTGGAAAAAATAGGTGAATGCATGCATGCATGAATGAAGGCATGAATCCATGAATGAGTGAATGAATGAGTTGAATGCATGAATGATTGAACAAGTGAATTCATGCATGACCGTGTGAGAACATGAATGACTGAGTGAACAAGTGAATTCATGCATGCATAGTGCATGAATTAGTGAAAGGTGAATTCATGTATGCATGAGTGAGTAAACAAGTAAATTAATGCCTGCATGAATGAGTGCATGAATGAGTGAACAAGTGGATTCATAAGTGATTGAGTGCATGAATGACTTAAGAAGTGAATTAATGCATGTATAAGTGCAAGTATGAGTAAGTGAACAGGTGAATTCTTGTATGCATGAGTGCATGTATGAGTGAGTAAGCAAGCCAATTCATGTATGCTTGAGGGCATGAATGAGTGAACAAGTGAGTAAATAAGAGAATTCCTACATGCATGAGTGAGCGCATGAATGAGTGAGTGAAAAAGTGAATTCATGACTGCATGAGTGAGTGAGTGAGTTCATGCATGCAGGATTGAATGAGCACATGAAGTCATGCATTTATACGGAATGAATGAATGTGTGTGTGAGTGATTGAACAGAATACATGACAAGTGAATATGTGGATGAATGAATGAGTGAATAAATATGTATGAGTACATGAATGAGCTGAACAAACTAGCATGTGTGTTAATGCACACACACAAGTGAATGAGTGAAGACTGCATACATTTCATGAATTAATGTATTATGTATAAATGAATGAATGAATTGAATGCATGAACAAGTTAATGGATGCATGAATGAATTAAGTGAAAGTGTGAATGCATGCATGCATGCGTGAGTTAAATGAATGAAGCAATGAATGTGTGAATGCAAGCATGTATGAATACATGAGTTGAATGAGTGATGATTGTGTGAATGCAAGCATGTATGAGTGCATGAGTTAAGTGAATAAATGAATGTGTGAATGCATGCATGTATGAGTTGAATGAGTGAATGAATGTGTGAATGCATGCATGTGTGAGTGCATGAGTTGAATGAGTGAACTTTCTTGGAGAAAAAAATTCCAAAAGAGACAGCAAAGGAACCCAGATTCTCCCCAGAGCTGTCAATAGTGATCAATGCAAGCTACAGCCAGGCCTTCCTGATCTAGATTAATACCTAGGATGATCGATGGTCTGTGGATACCAGGCACTCTGCTGAGGTCTGTTCCTGCATCAGCTCAGCCCTGGGGACAGGTATTGGTGGTGTTTTTAGGTCTACTTCATAGATGGGCCCAGAGCTGTATATAAACAGTGGAGGCTATCTCTGACCTCCAGCAGGCTACATGCAAGAATTTAACTCATGACCACTGGGGCTTTGTAAGATATCTGCAGGGCATATTAAGCATCAAGAAAGCACCTTTATTTATTTTTTATATGTTATTACAACATAGGTTTTTCTGCATTCGTTTGTGTTAAACAGGTTTACATATCTAATTTTATTGATTTATTTGTGAAAACTTATGGGGTACAAGTGCAATTTTGTCACATAGTTAGATACTGAGTTGTGGTGAAGTCTGGGCTTCCAGTGTAAGCATCACTTAAGTCATTCATGCACTCAATCACTTATGAATTCACTTGTTCACTCATTAATGCACTCATGCAGGCATTAATTTACTTGTTTACTCACTCATGCATACATGAATTCACCTTTCACTGATTCATGCACTATGCATGCATGAATTCACTTGTTCACTCAATCATTCATGTTCTCACTTAGTCATGCATTAATTCACTTGTTCATTCAATCATTCATGCATTCAACTCATTCATTCACTCATTCATGGATTCATGCCTTCATTCATGCATGCATGCATTCACCTATTTTTTCCACACAGTCACTCCTCCATTCGTGCATATATCTCTAAATTCATTCATACATGCATTGGCTCATTCATGCCTTCAACTCATGCATTCATTCCCTCCTTGGCTCAAATGCTGATTCACTGTTTCATTCATTTCCTCGCTTGCTCGTTCACGAGGAGTTGTTTGTTCATTCTCGCCTGTACATGGTACCTATTAAGTAATTTCTCATTCTCCACCATCCTCCCACTCTCTCACCCTTCTGTATCTCCACTGTCTATTAATCCACTCTCTATGTCCACATGGACATATTATTTAGGTCCCACTTTTGAGTGAGAACATGTGGTAATTGACATTCTGTTTCTCAGTTGTCTGACTTAAGATAATGGCCTCCAGTTTTATCCATGTTGCTGCGAAAGATAGAATTTCATTCTTTTGCATGGCTGAATACTATTCCATTGTACACATAAATCACATTTTCTGTATCCAATCACCTGTTGATGAGCACCTGGGTTGATATATCTTTGCTATTGTGTGTGGTGCTGTAATAAACATATGAGTGCAGGTGTCTTTTTGATATAATGACTTGTTTTCCTTTAGGTGAATACCCAGAAGTGGAATTGTTAGATCAACTGGTAGATAAAATTTTAGTTCTTTGAGAAATCTCTGTATCATTTTCCATAGGAGGTCCACTTTTAAATCTGTCCAGCCTCTGAGGCATTGGGAAAATCCTTAGGAGCCAAGAAGTGTCCCTAAGACCCCCCTTTGCCAGTACGACCTCAGTTTTCTATCCTCTGGATGCCAGCCCCAAAGAAGAGAAATGCCAGGATGAAGCTGGCCCCTCCAAGGAAGTCTCAGTTCTTGTGCAAGGAAGGGGAGACTTTCCCAGCTTCTGTGCTTTCTCCTTGTTGGCTCCAATAGTCGCCAGATGTCTGCACAGCCTCGTGCTGCCAACTCATTCCATGAGGCCTTCATTGGCTTCTCATTGCTCCAGCAGGGAAACCGTGGAGTGCTGTACTCTTGCTCTGGATAAGGGAGGATCCTCCTATGGGAAAGGGTCTTACGAGTGTTCTAACAAAAGGTGTATTTACAAATGACTCAGACACTCCTGCTTCCTGTACTGTTCAGAATGATGTGATTGTCAACCTGATCCTTTTCCCAAGTTTAGATGGAAGTTACTACTGGAGTTTTTCACCAAGGCGTTTGTGACATTCAGGGCTGGATTCTCTGTGGTGGGCGTGTCCTGTACACTGTAGGGTGTTGAGCAGCGTCCCTGGGCTCCATCTGCCAGGTGCCATTGGCACACTTTCCAGTAGTGACAATTGAAACTGACCTCAACCATTGCACAGTGTCCCCTGATAGGAGCAGGGGCAGAATTATTCTTAGGCTGTGAGCCACTGTTTAGGTAGATGATAAATGAATAGACAAATGATGGATAAATAAGTAGATCAGTAGATACATGATAGATGATACATAAGTAGATGATAGATGAGATAGGATGGATGGACAGATAAATGATAGATAGGATGGAGATATAGATAGGTGATAGATATACAGATACGTAGATACATAGATGGAGACAGATAGATGATAAATAGTAGATAGATAGATAGATAGATAGAATAAGTAAACATGATAGGAAGACTGATGATAAATAGAGATAATAGATTGATATAGATAAATACATGAGAGATAGATGGAGATGGTAGGTGATATACAGAATGATAAATAGAGAGATAGATGTAATAGATAAATAGATAGATGATAGATAGAGAGACTGTAGCTCACTCTCTGTGGTGGGGCTGTCGTGTGCACTCTAGGGTGTTGAGCAGCATCCCTGGACTCTACCCACCAGGGTCCAGTAGCACCTACCCCCTCCCAGTTGTCACAACTAGAAAGATCTCCAGACCTTACCCAATGACCCCTGAGGGTGAAATCATCCCCACTGAGAAAGGCTGCTCTGTAGCAAGAGAGCTCCTTCTGGGTGGAAGCAACTTGGGACTGCACCAAGCAGAGCCACTGCCAGGCCCTAAGGAAAGACATGGGAATGCTGCCCCTTCCTCAACCTTCCCGTGGCGTCTTCACCTTGTGTTTCCAGGTATTCCCAAAGTACAGTGACAGTTGTCACAATGAACCCAATGAACACAACCCCACCCTGGCAGCCTCAGGATAGATTCTGTCAGCTGTTGAGCAGCTCACTGGCAGGGTAGACTGGCAGGGGCCTGCCTCCTGCCTCCTTCTAGGCAGCTCTTATCTCCCCGGCCTGGTGAACACATTTTTCTCCCCATGCATAACAGAAGCCTCTGATCTCCTTAACACACATCACCCACCCCTGGGCATCTTATCCGGAGCAGAAGTTGGGTAAAACTCATCTTCATTTTGAAGTCCCAGTCCTTAAGGGCTTGAGGTCTTTGTGGTGGCATCATCCTGTGCACTGCAGCGTGTTGAGCAGTGTCCCAGGGCTCCACCCACCTGATACCTGGAGCACCCCCCACACAATGGTGACGACATCACCAAGAGTCCCCCAACAGAGCAAAAACTTGGGCTTCTATTTCCTTGTGATGTTTTTAATGCACTCCCTAAATTAAGAAAACAAAGTAAACAGAGCTTTCCTGTGCTTTAGCAAGGCTGTGGAAAACTTCAAATTACACTGGTGGCTTCTTTAGCCTATAGCAGACTTTCTCAGACTCTTCAATGTTATTTGGGGCTAGATAATTACTGTGGAGCCATCCTGTGCACTGTGCCTTATTTGGCAGCATCCCCTGGGCTCCACCTGCTACATGCAGTACCGCACCCCACCTAATCCTAACAAGCACAAGGGACTGCACACATTGACATGTGTTCTCTGGCATCAAAATCACCCAAGTGACAGCCACTGCCATAGTTAGATGTGGAGAGATGGATGATAGGTAATAGAAAACAGATGAGAGATAGATAATCAATAGATGATAGGAAGATAATGATAGATATAAATAAACAGATAATAAGTAGATGGTAGAAAAACAATGATAAATATAGATGGATGACAGGTAGATGATAGAGAGAGAGATAAATGAGGATTGATAGATTAGAGAAACAGATAAATAATAGATAAATGTTGATGATAGATAATAGATAAATGATGATCATGATAGATAATAGATAAATGATGATCATGATAGATACATAGATAATAGATAAATGTGATGATGATGATAGACAGGCAGAAAGCCGTAATAGATAAATATAGATAAATGACAGATAATAGATAAATGATAGGTGGATGGATAGATAGATATATAGATTGATGTTAGATAGATTATAGGTAGACAATGGACAAATAAATGATGAGGATAGATTAGATTGAGAGGCAGAAAGACAGGCAAGCAGACAGATAGATATTTGATAGAAGAAGATGAAGAAGAAAAGAAGGAGGAGGAGAAGGAAGATAGGAAGACAGATAGATACTAGATAAATGATACATAATAATAAATAATGATAGATGGATGATGGATGGCTAGATGGATGGACAGATAATAGATAAATGACACATAGGTAATAGATAAAAGATGATGATAGCTGAATGGATGGATAGATAGATAGATACATAGATAGGCAATAGATAGAATCTTTCTCAACTTTACTACTATTAAGTTGAATGACTCTCTGTGGCGGGCATCCTCAACACTGCAGGGTGTTGAGCCGCGTACGTGGGCCCCACCCACCAAGTGTCAGGAGCACTGCTCTTCTCTCTGGAACAGGGGTCTCCAAAATAGAGTCTCAGGCTGCGTTTTGCTGAGAACCCTCACCCCATTTTTGATTTTGAATTCGGGGTGAGATGTGCAGGCTCAGTCCTGGTCCGGCAGCATCAGCATCACCTGGGAAAACTGTGTCATGCACATTCTTAGGCATCTGAACTCTGAAATCAGAACCCTGCATCTTGGGGCTCCCCCCGGCCCCGCTATGTGAACCAGACCTCCAGGAGTTCCTAAGGCACAGCCAGGCTTGAGAGTCACTGCTTGCCTTTCTGAGATTTGAGGGTGTTGGGGAGGGGTAGCTGGAGCCAGGAGGGCTGGAGAAGGTGGGGCATGGATTTGGCAGAGATACAAAAGGGTTGAAACAGCCGGAAAGAGACGTTGGCCCAATTGCAGGGATGTTTAAACAGCATGTTTAGGGAATGCAGGAGGCCTCGGTCTCCCAACACAAACATGTGTAGGTGTTGCACCATTCTCTGCCCCATAAATCACCCCATCCCTCCTCACCTGCCTGTTTCTCCCATTCCACTGAGAATTTGTGCTCTGAAAGCAGAGTATAAGGCACTAAGTCACAAGACAATGCTCATGATCCGCGGGCAAAAGCGTAGCTCCGTTTTTAAACCCGGAGGAGGCATCTTCCCCGGGGGTTGCCAGGCTTCTGTTCCTGTGTGTGTTGGTCTCCAGGAAGCCATAGAGAGCTTGGCAGCAGGTCAGCTTTGTCATGGGTGCATTCGGAGTAAACCTTTCTCTCCTCCCTGTTGCCGGGAATAGGCGAGTGCCAATTTTCCTAGGGAGGCATTTGAAAAAGACGTCAAGACATTTATATGCCTGGGACAATTTTAATAGAGAGTTAGTTACAAGACCTTTTTGAAGTTACCTGTGTACTGGGAAAGGAAGGATTGAAACCCAGCAGGCAGCTGGGCATGGTGGCTCATGCCTGCCATCCCAGCACTTTGGGAGGTAAAGGCAGGAGGACCGCATGAGCTCAGGAGTTCCAGAACAGCCTGGCCAATATAGTGAGATCCCTCCGTCTTTACAACAAATTTAAAAAATTAGCATAAAGTGTTGGCACACGCCTGTTGTCCCAGCTACTCAAGAGGCTAAAGTGGGAGGCTCGCCTGAGCTCAGGAATCCAAGACCAGCCTGGCCAATCTAGTGAGATACCCCTCATCTTTACAAAAAAAAATAAAAAAGAAAAACTTAGCTGGGACTGTTGACACATGCCTGTAGTCCCAGCTACTCAGAAGGCTAAAGTTGGAGGATTGCTTGAGCCTGGGAGTTCAGGGCTGCAGTGAGCCATGATCAGCACTCCAGCCTGGGTGACAGAGCAAGACTCTGTCTCAAACAACAACAACAAAAATCAAAAACAGATGTTTGTGCCAAGCTATCGGATTGCACAAAATGATTGTGACAAAGGTTCTAAGGATTGAAGACAAGTACAGACTGAGAGAACACATTTACGATACACAGAACATGCATCTATATGTATGTGTGTGGGTCACAATTGCAATTACATCTCAATATTTTATATTTTGGTAATGATTAACATGGTAATATATAAAGAACTACATTGGCAAATGACTTGACACAAAAATAAGCAAATAATTTGCAGCACATGCTACTGGCTACCCAGTCAGCCATCATTTTTCCTTATTGTTGGTGAAGCCTGTATTTTTTCCCAGGGTTACTTCATGCTTTCTCACCTGATCCCTTTATTTATTTATTTATTTATTTATTTATTTATTTATTTGAGAGGGAGTCTCACTCTGTTGACCAGGCTGGAGTGAAATGTGAAATGGTACGATCTTGGCTCACTGCAACCTCCACCTCCTGGGTTCATGCGACTCTCCTGCCTCAGCCTCCCAAGTAGCTGGGATTATAGGCACCCAGCACCATGCCTGGCTAATTTTGTATTTTTAGTAGAGACGAGGTTTTACCACGTTGGCCAGGTTGGTCTTGAACTCCTGACCTTATGTGATCCTCCTGACTCAGCCTCCCAAAGTGGAATTCCAGGCATGAGCTGCCATGGCTGGCCTGCACCTGATTACTTTTAGTTAGGGGCTGTGTGTAAATCAGGGATGAGGAATTGGGGGTGACACCTGAAAGAATGTCTTTGCTTTTAAAAGAGAAAATCTGAGAGGAAATGATCTTAATTGGGCGTCCGGATATTAGTGTATGAGGCTGTGATGGCTGGAGGTACAGCAGCTTCTTCCATGAGTGAAATGGGCTGATGACATATGAAACACAGGACTGCAAGACACAGAGAACCTGGCTACTGGAGGACATTGTTAAGCCCTCAAATTGACCCAGACCAGAGGTCCTGAATCTAAGTGCATCTTGTTACAGATGCTGTCTTTATTGCTTCAACCATTTTGAGTTGGCAGAGATAGAAAAGGATTGAGGCAGTCAGACAGGGAGGGAGATTGATAAAACTGCAGAGATTTCAAGGGGAAAGTGCCATCATTTATAAAATCGAGCAGAAATTGTGAAACATGTTGGTCACAGAATTCCTTTGCCCTCTTTTTTTGTTTTGTTTTGAGACAGAGTCTCGCTCTGTCTTGCCCAGGCTGGAATGTAGTGGCATGATCTCAGCTCACTGCAACCTCCGCCTCCCAGGTTCAAGCAATTCTCCTATCTCAGCCTCCCAAGTAGCTGCGACTACAGGCACATGCCGCCACACACGGTTAATTTTTGTATTTTTTAGTAGAGACAAGGTTTCACCATGTTGGCCAGGTTGGTCTGGAATTCCTGACCTCAGGTGATCTGCCCGCCTCAGCCTCCCAAAGTGCTGGGATTACAGGCATGAGCCACAGTGTCTGGCCACCTGGACCCATTTAGGTTCAATAAGTTTACTGAGGCTCCAGAGGAAGGTCTTCAGGACTCAGACCTTAGTTATAGATTAGAAGGAGTTAATCACTGTTTTTAGATGAATGCACACTTACACGTAGACATACAACTTAGAAGGTATAGAAGCTCTAGAGAACTTTGTAATTTTGAGTTGGTCTGGCAATAATGTCCAGGCCTTCTCCCTATAACTGGTTACGGAGATAAACTTCCTCCTCTCCTAGTTCATCTGCATATTGTTTTTGGGCCACCAGAATAAGCATCCTGACCCTTGGTTTAGTCCAGAAACAAAAATTCAAACCGGAGTATGACAAATTATCAGCTTGAACCTGGGAGGCAGAGGTTGTAGTGAGTCGAGGTTGTGCCACTCTATTCCAGCCTGGGTGACAGAGTGAGACTCCATCTCAAAAATAAATAAATAAATAAATAAATAAATAAATAAATAAATAAATAATTTTAATAGCTTATTTTTCTCTTATTTTCCTACTAAAGTAAAAGGAATAGCAAATAGCATTGTTATTATCTATTACTCCTACTGGCAGTAGGTCTTCCTAATTAGAACATTATTTACTTCATTAGCTTTCTAAAATGCTATATTTTGATAGACTGCTTTATCATTTTCTGGGTGAAACAATAAATTATTCTTCATTTTCCAGATATAAAAGGATTACTTCTAAAATCACATTAAATGGAGAAGAATTTAATGAAAGTAATCAATTTTTAAAAGATCGTAGGCTTTTGTAATGTTCAAAATACCTATTTTTTTCTCTTTTAGAGACAAGGTCTCACTCTGTTCCTCAGGCTGGCGTGCAGTGGCACAATCATAGCTCAAAGCAGCCTTGACCTCCTGGGCTCAAGTGATCTTCCTGCCTCAACCTTCCAAGTAGCTAGAACTACCGGCACACACCTAATTTTTACAAATTTACAAATTTACAAAAAATTTACAAATTTACAAAAAAATCCAGCTAATTTTTACAATATTTTTGTAGAGATGGGGTCTTGCTTTGTTACCCAGGCTGGTCTCCACCTGCTGGCCTCAAGTGATTCTTCCATCTTGGCCTCCCAAAGTGCTGGGATTACAGACATGAGCCACTGCACCCAGCCTGAAAAATCTAATTTTTAAGAGATCTTTGGGGATATATGAATTTTAGTGTGGTCACCCCTTTGTAAAATTTTTAGTATCTTAATCATTAAATTTAGTGACAATTAATATCCAACACTCCCTCTTTTTTATTCTGAATATTTTGTGAAATTGTTGTACAGCTTATTTTAAAAGAGCTTTCATACTACAGATCTAAGAATAATATATTGAAAAAAATAAAATTTCTGAAGCTATAAGGCCAACAGCTGCAAGGCCTCCTTAATATGATATATTGTTTTTAGTTTTACAGGAGATACACACACACACACACACACACACACACACGTAATATACATATTTTTCCTTTTGCATGAAAATGTTGTGATTAAAGCTTAAATGTCATTAGAATCACAAGATAACACTAGTGTCCTCCTTAGCTAAACTAATGAGCCTATTTCCATTTGGATTTGTACACCCTAATTTTTTTTCTCTGCAGCCTCAAGGTCCCATTTGCATAGAAAAGTTATGAAATGAAATAAAATCCATGGTCCTCACCACAAAACATGACTTCTGCACAGAAAACATACAGTAGGAAAAGTCTGAACTCTTTAGCAAGTCCTCAAAGGCAAAAAGTGGCATCTGTGGATTCGAGAGGCAAGTATCACCTTGACTCAAATGCTTCATATAACTGCAGAATCCCTCACTTTATCCATTTGAAGGAAAACTGTCAACCCTGTATTTTGGATCAATGAAGCCAAGCAAACAGGACAGCTGCAACTTTTGCACGATTGTCTAAGAAGATGTGTTTTAGATCTGTCAGATGGCATTAAAAAATCTCCTCTAGGTCTGAGTCGGTTGTCAGAATGATAAATTTCAGAAAAACCAAGCCGCCCACTTCTGACTGTTTTGAACTTCATAGTAGAAAATAATATCAGAATCTTGCCATTTGCTATTTCTACCAAAGCAGGGCAGCTTTCCAAAACTGGTGTCTCATCACAAGTTTATGGGTGAAAAGAATCAAATTTCCTTCCCTTTCTCCCTTCCTTCCTTCCTTACTCCTTCCTTCCTTCCTTCCTTCCTTCCTTCCCTTTCCTTCCTTCCTACCTACCTACCTACCTTTTAACAGTCTCACTCTGTTGCCCAAGCTGGAGTGCAGTGGTGCTATCACAGCTCTTGAATTTCTGTGTTCAAGTGATCCTCCCACGTAGCTGGGACTACAGGTGTGCACTATGACACCCAGCTAATTTTTTACTCTTTACTAGAGATGGGGTCTCACTATGTTGCCCAGGCTGGTCTTGAACTCCTAGGCTCAAGCAATCCTCTCACCTAGGCCTCCCAAAGTGCTGGGATTACAGGTGTGAGCCATTACACCCAGCCTAAATTTTTGGAAAACTATACCAAAGCCACAAATTTTTCAGGGTTAGTTATTACCTTCAAATGATGCCTAACTGACATTTCTGACCATCTAAATGAACTTAATTGAAAAAAAATCAAGGGCTACATGAAAATAGCACGTACTGAAAACCTTGATGGGTTCAGAGCAAGAATTTGCTTTTGGTGAAAAGAATTACATGGTTCACTGCTGATGGTTTTAGAATTTGAATCCTAAAGAAGAACCGTTAAAATGAGCAGGACTATATCTGTGCATGCATGAAAAGAAATGTCATTGTTTCAAAATACTAGAGACGAAAAAGTTTGATGGTATTTGAAATCGACTGGCCCCATCACAGTACACTTCAACATGACATTAATCAATGAGTAAAGTGGAAAGACCTATGAGATTTAAGAGTCTCACTTAATATGGCAATAAAAGATGGTGTAAATGAAAATTTCCATTTTCATAAATGCATAAACCTGATTTCCCAAGAAGCCAATGGATGCAAAGAAAGAGTGAGTGAATTTAATGAACAAACACAAACAATATTAGAAAATACTTGCTGAAGACAGATCAGATTGCCATTCTTGGAAATGATGCGGTGGATGGTGAGCCCTTGTCATCGAGGATAAATGTATTAGAAGGTGCAGAATTGCTAGAAATCAGAAGGAATGTTGATGAAACTGATTTACGTGTTAAGGTAAATTAGTCTTTAAAATCTCTGGAAGTAAAAGCAATGAAATCTACGTGTAATTATCTGAAAGTGGATAAAATAACAGTATACAGATTGTATGAAAAGTCTCCAAAATGAACAAGTCAGAAAACACACACACAATTTGAAAGTCAAATTCCAAAATGTCTGCAGAAACATAAAGTCTTAGTAAATTGTACTCTCCCCATCAATATAATGAATGATCAGCAAAGATTGAAAGTGAATTTATCCTGGAAGGAAGAAGGAGAATCTTTCCCAAGCAGCTGAAAAGATCATCTATTCATTCAGGGAACTGAATGCCTATGGAATTCAAGCAAAAATTCTTCCAGCAAAAAAATATCAGAAAGAACTACTGATTTTTAGCAATTATCCTGAGAGGATAAGTCTCATGTTGTTTGAAGACTTAATGAGAAAACCTGGGGACTTGGTTAACTTAAGAAAATGTATGTATCAGGAAAAAAAATTGAGGGGGAAATTAAAATTTTCACAAAGTATCTTTATGTTCTTGGTGTTCAAGTAAAGCAAGGATGGGGGGATGTGTAAAGGTTCTCACAGAGCTCCCAGGAATTCTTTGGATAACTGGATCCCCAAGAAAAATTTAAATTTAGATTATTCCTCAGTTATCTTTTGCATGCAAAAAACACAGGGAAAGGATTCCTCCATTAGACCTACCGGGTCCTGACACCAATTTCTCCCCAAATGCAAGACTGACTTACTATGGTGTTCCTCATCCTGGAAGACAATTTTTCGTTAAATCGCGAAAGTTATCTTTCAGCTTCAGAAATAGAGATGACCCACCATTTGCCAGAGTGCAGTCATGTGACTTCACCTACCCACAAAGGATGCTGGAAAATGTAGCTCAGCTGGGGAACAATGACCGCAGTTCCATACACCAGAAATACAGCACTATTGAAATTATTAAGACAGAAAGAAGGGATTTGGGTGGACAACGTGTGCATTCTCTAAGACTCCGTGTTTTTAGTTAGGTTGAGCAGCCTTGGCTTCACGCTCTTAGACTTCTGAAACAATTCTTTTATTTTTATTTTAAGTTCCAGAGTACATGTGCATGCTGGAAGTGCAGGTTGTTACATAGGTAAATGTGTGTCATGGTGGTTTGCTGCATCTATCAACCTACCCTCTAGGTATTAAGCCCAGCATGCATTAGCTATTTTTCCTGATGCTCTGCCTCCCCACACTTCACCTGCCAACAGGCCCCAGCGTGTGTTGTTCCCCTCCCTGTGTCCATGTGTTCTCATTGTTCAGCTCCGACTTATAAATTAGAACATGCAGTATTTGGTTTTCTGTTCTTGCATAAGTTTGCTGAGGACAATGGCTTCCAGTTCCATCCATGTTCCTACAAAGGACATGATCTCATTCCTTTTTATAGCTGCATATATATATATATATATATATATATATATATATATATATATATATATACATATACACACACACACACACGTGTGTGTGTGTGTACATTTTCTTTACCCAGTATATTATTGGTGGGCATTTAGGTTGATTCTATGTCTTTGCTATTGTGAATAGTGCTCCAATGAGCATACACATGCATGTATCTTTGTAATAGAATGGTTTATATTCCTTTGGGTATACTCCCAGTAATGAGATTGCTGGGTCAAATAGTATTTCTGGGTCTAGATCTTTGAGGAATTGCCACACCATCTTCCACAATGGTTGAACTAGCTTACATTCCCACCAATAGTGTAAAATTATTTCTATTTCTCCACGATCTCACCAGCATCTGCTGTCTCTTGACTTTTTAATAACCACCATTCAGACTGGTGTGAGATGTTATCTCACTGCGGTTTTGATTTGCATTTCTTTAATGATCAGTGATGTTATGTTGAGCTTTTTTTCATGTTTGTTGCTTTTGAGCCAATCCTAAGAAATGCCCTATGTATTTCGATGAGATTGATTTTATTTACACTAAGAGAGAAGCTTGTTTTTTTCCCCAACCCCTGGGCAGCCCTTACTGCCTCGCAGGCACCACTGAGAATGCTTTTCGCACATTAAGTCATTTCTTTCTTTCCTTTTTTTTTTTTTTTTCCTTTTTGTGACAGGGTCTCTCACTCTCTCACCCAGGCTGAAGTTCAGTGGTATGATCTCCATTTACTGAAACTTCGACCTCCCTGATTCAAGTGATTCTAGTGCCCCAGCCTCCCAAGTAGGTGGAATTACAGGCATGCACCACCATGCCTGGGTAATTTTTTGTATTTTTGGTAGACACGGAGTTTCACCATGTTGGCCAAGCTGGTCTCAAACTCCTGACCTCAGGTGATCCACCTGCCTTGGCCCCCCAAAGTGCTAGGATTACAGGCATGAGCCACCGTGCCCAGTCTTCACACATTGTCTTACATCCTCAACACATCTTGGAGAGGAAGATCTTCTTAGGATACCTCCCCTTTGTTTCCCCAAAATGGGGTAACCGTGGCCCAGAGAGGTTGTATAACTTGCCTAAGTGTGCACAGCTTGAAATGGAGAAACCGGGTTGTGAATCTGTAAATTGAGTGTCAGAGTCTGGTATTTAACCCTGGCTAATCTTGCGTACTACCTCTATAGGCAAGCTAAACTAATTCCCCACCATTTTTAATTAGGCGGAAAAACATGTATATGGCATGTGTTAATGCATATATTCATTCCCTGGAACTGCTATAGCAAACTATTGCAAACTGAGTGGCCTAAACAATGGATATTTGTTTATTCTTGCACAGTTCTGGGGGCCAGAAGTCCAAAACCAGGGTGTCCACAGGGCTATGCTCCCTCTGAAGTCTCTAGGTAAGGATCTGTTCCAGGGTCCTCTCCTTTGGGTAGTTCTCTGGCTTGTAGTAATATCACTCTAGTCTTCTCCTTGTGTGACTACCTATATCCAAACCCCACATTCTTATAAAGACACCAGGCCTGTGGGATTAGGAACTCACCTCACTCCAGCATGACCCCATTTCAATAACCTAATTACCTCTGCAACAGACTTCTTTTTAATAAGGCCACATTCTGAGGTGCCAGGCATTAGGACTTCAACATAGGAATTTGAGGGGACATAATTCTACTCGTATCAGTGTGTTAATACTGTGCTTGTGTATGTGTGTGTGTTTTTGTGTGTAATTGGGTATTCCAATTCCAGTAGTCAAAGGCAAATCAGCAGAATCATACATTCCTCTCCCCTAAAACCAGAAGAATTTCATATAGTGGTTTATACTTGGACAAAAAAGTTATTTTTCCCGTGTAGAACAAGTTAAACAAAAATATAGCTCGTATATTTGTCATTTTCCGCTTCACCCTACTAAAATTAGTCATGTCTTCTCTTCATTCCATCATGAAGATATTTATCCGTTGACCACCAAATGCATTCAAGTCCCCACAAAGAGGAGGTAAGCGTGGCTTTTAACATTATACAGTTGACCCTTGAACAATGTGGGGTAGTGAGGGGAACTGACCCTCTGCACAGTCGAAAGCTCATGTATAACTTTTGACTCTCCGAAAACTTTACTCATAGCATACTGGTTGACTGAAAGCCTTACTGATAACAGTTGATGAACACATATTTTGCATATGTATTACATACCATATTATTACAATAAAGCTAAAGAAAATGTTACGAACAAAATCGTAAGGAAGATAAAATTAATGAATTTACTATTTATTAAGTGGAAGTAGATCACCATAAAGGTCTTCATCCTTATCATCTTCATGTTGAGTAGATGGAGGGTTGGTCCTGCTGTCTCAGTAATGGCAGAGCCAGAAGCAAATTCACATATAGGTGTACCTATGCAGTTCAGCCCTGTGTTGTTCAAGGTCAACTGTAGAGTCAAGGTTATCCTTCTCTAAAATACATGGAGATGACATCTTATCAAGGCTTTTTTCATCTGTTCGATTCTCACCTTCTCAGCATGAAAACAGAATACCCAACAGGTGGTCCTCATGACCCCTGAAAGAGAGGTTCCCCCAAGCAATCATTATTCAAATATTTTCATTTTAAGTAGATTGAACATGATCCTTGTCACTTAGGTGAATTTTATCTCATTATTAAGTAACTCTATGAATTTCCTATGTTCATAATCTTGAGCTTTAAAACAGATTTGTTGCATCATATTCACAGCTATGGAGGTTCATAATTTTGGGGCCACTTCTACAGCCATTTCATGAAATTTATTTGTGAAATATAGAAAAAAACTATGCAATAATCAAATCCAGTTATTTTTCTTTTACATTTATTTACAATGATTAAAAATGGTTTACGACAGTTTTAGAAAATGGAATGGATTAAAGGCTAAAAATGTTTAGATTCCATTTAAGTAGGTATGTGTGTATGTAACTAAAAACACAGAGACTTTTTCACAAGAATTTAATTAAGCTTATGCTGAAACTCTTATATAGAAAATAGTAATGGAGCATCAGACATCACCACTCCTGAAAGCAACCTTCTACAAGAATTGAAAAGTGCTGTGGGACCTAATACTGAAACAGGAAATATGGACTGTCTTCAAATTGCACAAATGATGCATGAATCCACATTTGAGCCCCGCAGCTCCGAGATGCCTAATGTGAATGATTAAAGGTATTTTACAAACTGGGGAGCTCTTCCAAGTGCTTTCCACTTTCAACCTTCTCTGAGACCCCAATTCATAATGGTGAGCATAAAACATGCATACTTGGAATTTTTATGGGTCCCATATATACATTCCAGACTGCACATGAATGTCTTAATCTTTGGTTCTGATATTTATGGCAAAGTCGAAATGTTATATGAACATTAACCTTAGTTTACTCAAACTATATCAATATGCCCAAACCATCCTTTTTTCTGTCCCCACAAGTGTTTCTAAAAGAGAAGCAAAAAGCTGGTATACTTCTTGGATGCCTAAGGATTTAAGATTTCCTACTCTGGTGAATAGAAAAAGTATAAACCAAGGAATGCAATGTTGTTGCCCTAGGAACTAGTACTTACAGACTATCAAAGACTAAAACCACCACAAAAAGGCTCAATGCCTGATAATCACCATTTCTGTCTCCTATGTGCCAAAATATATCAAAACCATATGATTTCCTAAGAAAAAAATCCCAAGATTTCCCCCAGTTGGTTTTAACACCAGTTGTTTTGCACTTAACATTTCAAAATGCAGCCTTATTTTCTCCAGGTAATAATTTTATGTGCAGATACATCAAAGCTGAAAGGATGATCAAACCCTGCTTGTGGGTGTCAGAAATAATGCATCCCCACTTCATTCACAATAATGAATGCTCAATGATTTTTTATATCACTGAAGAATTTAGCATCTTTGGAACTCAACAATATTCTCCATCTCCCAGAAGCTGATAACATCCCCTCCCCACCAAGATACTCTGCCTCCCTACTGCTCACTGCTTTGTGCCATCAACATGGTTAAGCATGTGTGTGTTATTGCACTATGAAGTAGCTGAAGATCTCAGAACAGAGAGCCACACTCTTTTTGTGCAAATGAATGGCCAAACCAACAGACAAGTAATCGTTTTTTTAGAATGCAGGGTCTAGCCGCCTAACTTATCTTTATAACCACATCACATCCAATGAGTTGGGAATGCTTAACGAGAAAGCTCACGTACTTCACACAGAAGAAAACACACTTTAAGTCATCAAGTTGTGTCAAGAATAAAAGGAAATTTCCACGGCAGT
Source organism: Symphalangus syndactylus (assembly GCF_028878055.3). NCBI lineage: Eukaryota > Metazoa > Chordata > Mammalia > Primates > Hylobatidae > Symphalangus > Symphalangus syndactylus. The sequence goes on along the minus strand of NC_072430.2, from coordinate 68,919,404 downwards.
GATAAACAACGTTCTTGTTTCAGTTGTTTTTCCTCTAAGTAATGGGGGATCTTAACATCTTCCGACATTTTCTGGTTCTGAAAGGAAGATTGGAAACAAATGTCATTGTGGGGACAAAAAAAAAAAGTCTATTAAACAAAGAAAAAGAAAACCAAGATCCAACTGTATGTTGTTACAATAGACTCTTGCTCTATATTTAGCAGAAGGAAGATTAGACAGAAAAAAATGAAGCAGAAATGAAGTTGCACATCTTAAATATATACAATGTTTATTATGCTTTAAAAAAATCTAGAATGAAAAATCCATTAAAAAAAAGAAAACCAAGATCCAGCTGTGTGCTGTCTATATGACACTTGCCTTACTTTCAGCAGGAAATAGAACAGAACAAATAAATTATGCAGAAATGAAGTTGTGCATCTTAAATATATACAATGTTTATTTGTCAACTATACCTTAATAAAGCTGGAAAAATTAAAAATAGAAAATATTTGGGCCAGGCGTGGTGGCTCACACCTGTAGTCTCAGCACTTTGGGAGGCTGAGGCAGGCAGATCACGAGGTCAGGAGATCGAGACCATCCTGGCTAACACGGCGAAAACCCATCTCTACTAAAAATACAAAAAACCAGCCAGGCGTGGTGGTGGGTGTCTGTAGTCCCAGCTACATGGGAGATTGAGGCAGGAGAATGGCGTAAACCTGGGAGGTGGAGCTGGCAGTGAGCCGAGATCCAGCCACTGCACTCCAGCCTGGGCAACAGAGCAAGACTCCGTCTCAAAAAAAAAAAAAAAAAAAAAAAAAAGAAAATATTTAAAAACTCTTAAAATCGTATCTGGAAATAAATATCAGTTTTCAAAACATTGTTTTTTTACGTTTTGCCATTTGTTAAGGATTTTGACGATCTTAAATGAATTGAGTAACTTTCTTTTTGGTTAAAACTAATATTTGTAGGAACTTCTTTTTTTTAATATGGCCTTGTTGGTCTTTATAACTTCTGAAGTGGTGTTGTCATTTTCTCCACTTTACAAAATAAAAGCAAAGTATGATTCTTAAAAGTCCACATCAAGTGACAGACATCTGCTTCTATGTAGCTCTGTTACAACTCTTTACCTACAAAGTGTGCAAGCTTCAGTGTATGGCCTCAGCATGTATACAGTTCCACAGGTTGTGCACTGCATCACATCACCATGGATATGGTTAGTATACCATGCACAACATCCTTTAGGAAAGAGAGAAAATTCATGACCTAACTAAGGAGAGGTGGACAGCTGGGTACCATCAGCAGCAGCCTGGAACCTTAGAGTCAAGTTCACAGATCTCTGAGCCCCATTTGATACCAAGCCCATATATAGTGCTGTCATACACATATTTCTTAGATAATATAAAGGCTTTACAGCCAGCGAGGTGATATAGGTCCAGGATCCACATAAATGTCACTGTCCACCTTGAAGAGATCTCCCTAAGATCAGCTCACTCTATCTGCATCCTCCTGTCTGATCTCAGGAACTTTAAGGGAGGAAAAGATAAATTTGGTGCTTGGGAATACTTGGTGAGAGTATCATTGAAGTACAATGGAGAAAGTAGAAAAAATACATACCAGGTAGCCAAAAGGCATGAAAGAGCTTCAAGACATTACACCTCTTTAGCAAAAACGTGGTTCTACCTCAAATGGGGCAGGCATCATCCACATTTTTAAAACTACACCTATTTCAGAAACTCAACTGGCCCCCACGCCAGTGATTTTCCTTATAAAATATTGCACTAAAATATATTTGTCTTCATTATTGAGTTTATGGGTGACCCGTCCCCCGCCCTTACATTTTGTGCTTGTGGAGATGGGTGCCTCTCTCTGCTTACTCAGTTTCAGCCGTTGGTTAACAAAGGCTTACAACTCACTGCCACGAAGGCTGCTGAACGTGGTGTTCATTAATGATGGCTGCTATGTTGGGTGAAAAAGTGTTGTCACTGAACCCAAGAATCTGCTCTCAGGTTGTCAGGAAAATAAGGCACTTTTTCAGAAACTCACTTTCCTCCTAGAATTCCAGGATGGGGCGTAACGTAGATGGAGGCTCACCCCAAACAGAGGTTCATTAGCTAATGATTGATACTGCCCATTCACCAGTAGAGCACGCGCATGGGAAGGTTTTAGGATTTTTGAGGCCAAATGCAAATCCTAAAGCAAACACCATAGGAATGGGCATCCCTTTCTGGTTTCCTTCAGGGACACAAAGAAGGTATGAGTTAGAGGCCGATTGGCAAACTCCAGACAGATTCTGATGTGAGTGGCCTGAGGTTTAAACCAAATCTCCAGGGACCCCCAGTTAAAGATCTGAGTCACTCTTTTGGCTATAAAACAATCCTTGACTGCTGTTTCAGAGATTTCTTTAGGGCATCCTCTGCTCTCAAATCCCAAGTGATTCTTCAAACCCAGGAGTGTGGAGCCAGCATTGAACCAGGAAGCCACAGCAGATCTTTCTTTTCCCCTATGGTCTGAGCTCAGCTTCGGAATTCCAGAGAGGCTTATAATTCAGTGTTTCAGTAGTTTTCTTTGTGGGTGGGGTTCTGTGGAAAACATTCACATTCAACCCAGATATTTTTCCTGACTCACCTGTGATGAAAACTTCACTGAATACAAAACAGAACTATATTTGGTTAGTTCAACCAACCATCATGCTTTAGTCCTGCAATGTAGGTTAGTAATTTTTTTGTTTCTTTTTCTTTCCATTTTTTCTCCCCCTTTTACATTAGACAGATAATGTGCCAGTGTCATTGTAACAAGGTTTAGAGGAAGGTACAGCCTACACCTGACCATGAAAACCCAGTCGTTGGCCAGGCGCGGTGGCCCACGCCTGTAATCCCAGCACTTTGGGAAGCCAAGAGAGGCAGATCATCACTTGAGGTCAGGAGTTCAAGAACAGCCTGGCCAACATGGGGAAACCCCATCTCTACAAAAAATACGCAAATTAGCCAGGCATGGTGGTGCATGCCTGTATTTCCCAGCTCTTCAGGAGGCTGAGGCAAGAGAATCTCTTGAACCCAACCCAGGAGGTGGAGATTGCAGTGAGCTAAGATCGTGCCACTGCACTCCAGCCTGGGCAACAGAGTGAAACTCTGTCTCAAAAAAATAAAAATAAATTTTAAAAAATCACATTATTAGGCAAGTTATGTATATTGAACTTAACCAAGAATAACTTTGCTGGTGATAGACAACCAAAAGCAATTTTTAAAATAAAAAAAATCAGGCATAGTAACAAAGAAAACAATGTTTAGAGCCAAAGTTACCATTGGGTCCTGAAACAATTTCTCCTAGTGTTTAGTTTGAAATAACTGGCTACGATTTCATGCCCAGCAGTGTCACCACCACCATGGATACAATGGAAGACACGATTTTTGCTACCATATTGCCTGCAGGACTGGAGAAAAGGCAAGCTCATCTGAGAAAAAAACATGGCTGTAGGAAAACTGCTTAAATATTAGCTTGGTCCAAAAGTTATTACGGTTTTTGCCATTGAAAATAATGACAAAAACTGCAATAACTTTTGCACCAATCTAATAACTTCTCCATCACATCCCTTCCCACCCTTGTATCCACAGAAAAAAAAAGTTAATTAAAAAAAAATCCTTAGGAAGTAATTGTTTTCACAAAGAGCCAAGCTTGTCAACCACATTTTACCATTGAAGACAACCAAAGGCCAGGATTTGCACAGACGAGGCATTTGGCATTTTTGTTTGTTGAACTCAATTCATGTATGCCTTTTAATTAATTTTATTTATTTACTTATTTATTTTTTTGTGAAGGAATCTTGCTCTGTTGCCCAGTCTGGCATACAGTGGCGTGATCTCGGCTCACTGCAATCTCCACCTCCCATGTTCAAGTGATTCTCCTGCCTCAACCTCCCAAGTAGCTGGGATTACAGCTGTATGCCATCATGTCCAGCTAATTTTTGTGTTTTCAGTAGATGCAGGGTTTCACCATGTTGGCCAGGCTGCTCTCAAACTCCTGATTTCTGGTGATCCACTCACCTGGGCCTCCCAAAGTGCTGGGATTACAGGCGCAAGCCACCACGCCTGGCCTGATTTATATTTTTAGAGATAGGGTCTCACTATGTTGCCTAAGCTTGTCTTGAACTCCTCGGCTCAAGTGATCCTCTTGCCTCAGCCTCCTGAGTAATTGAGATGACAGGCACACGTCAAAACGATTTCATGCCTTTTTAGATGTAGAATGCTCACTCATGCAAACATATTATTCAACTAATAACTGCCAGATAGGCTTGCTTTCAAAGGCATGCTGGAACTCTAAACCCAAGCACACACTAGACACAAGCATCTTCAATGCCTCGATGGCAAATTACTCTAGAGCTTCAGTACTCCAGCACAAAGAACAAGAAGGAGCTTGATATGGCAAAAATCAACACTTCCAAAGGGAAAAAAGGTGGCCATTTGAAATAGCCACCCCTTTCCATGCATGCCTTTCTTCAGACTGGGTTGAACGCCTGGGCCAATACATGGCATGGCATAGGTGAGGGACACAAGGCTGCTCCATGAATGAGGCTGCTAAGTTGGGGGGAAGAGTGTTGTCACTGAACACAAGAACCTGCTCTACAGCTGATGCTGCCACTCACTGCACCCTACCTCCTGGGAGAGACAGCCCTCTCTTCCGCCCCTCCCTACGTGCACACACTCCATAGTATGATTTCAGTGTTCACCATCCAGAGGTGGAGCTGCATCTTCATTCTGAGAATCCAGGCTTTCGCCAACAGAATGTCACACAAGTGAAGACACGGTGGCTCTAAGCCCAGGCACGCTTCTCTTCATGCTCTTGGTACCCTGCCTGGTCTGTGGTGTGTGATGAAGCCTGGCCTGGCTTCCTGGAGGGATATGAGAGTCCACATGAAGCTGAGATGAACCATTCCACCTAAGGCCCCAAATACATAAGACCCAGGAAACATGGTCAAAGTGCTGGCCACACCTACAGCTGACTGCACACAAAGTAGCAGTTCAGAAGATACCAGGAGGACCACAAGAATGGTTTCAGCCCAAATTTCTGACTCACATCATCATGAACATAGTAAATGGTGGTTATTTCCAGCCACTAAGTTTTGGGGTCTTTTGTGACACAGCATAGCTGACTGATACATACCTTTTCCTCTCTCCCTTCTCTTACAAATCAATCAAGTAGAATCAATTGTCATTACCAAGTGGTCATCCAAGCTGACTGCTTCTCTTTGCCTCCCTTGCTCAGGCTTTAATTCAGCCTGTCATCATTTCCAGAGGGTACTAAACTGGTCTGAAATGGGGTCTCCCTGGGCCTTAGTGAGCCCCCTCAGGTCCATTCTTCACCTACACATCCAGCAGGGGCAGGCTCTTTCCCATGAAGTTTCTATGAAATGCAGACTTCACCTCGGCTAACCTGGTGGTCTTTCCTTGTCACCGCTGCATCCTTCCCTGGTTCCTGTTGCATTCCACACTCTGGCTACACAATCTCTGGTGTCCCCATATGTGTACCCAGCTCTACCTAGCACACTATCTTCCCTGACACTTCACTCATCTCCTGGGCACCTCCCACCCGTATTTTGGGGATTGGTTTGGATATTGTTATCTCCAGGAAGCCCTACCTCCCTCACCTAACCCAGTCTAGGAGTATCCCTTCTGCCTTGCTACAGGATCCCATATGTTCCAGCAAATTATTCATCAGATTTGACTGCAATTACTTGTTTATTTGCCTTGCCCTTTCCAACTCTGGACCTCACTTTACACCACAGAGGGAAAAAAGAGAATCAATACATCTTTCTAAGGATGCCAACATACCCCAAAAATATTGATACTAGTATTCTGCATGTTCATTGAAAAGTAGAGGTCACCTTCAATCACTTTCTCCTCCCGCATAATTGAAAACTCACTAGAGTCTTGGGGTTGACTGTGTTTACTCTTAACTTTAACTCAAGCAGATGTCAGCCCAAATCTCTGAGAGTATGAGTCTTAGGGAAGGGGGAACCTGTTCTCCCAGCGACACAGGACACAAAGTCAGCCTTCTGGGCTTCAAGTTCTCCCTCCTTTGACCTGAGATGGCATTGACAGTGCACTCTGATGGCTTCCTTGGGCAGAATGTTCATAACTTCCTTTCTCCTGTCCGTCTTGGGTTTCAAGTTAATGCTGATCAAAGAAAGGGGAACAATGGTGGTATTGGGAGAAATGCAATAGTCTCAGCACGCATTCACAGCCTTACTCTGAGAGCTAAGGGGCATCTTCTGCAGCGAAAACCAATGCTTGCCTCTCCTTTCTCTGAACTCTGATTGGTCCTGTGCTGAAGATCAGACATTTCTATTCAGAAGCTACTTTATATACATACAAAGTGTGAGTGCTCTATGAAAGTTGTGAGATTGGGAAACAGAAGCCCACACAGCTCCTCCCAGCACTGATTAAGGAGAGTGTGCTCTTATTAAAGGTTGGGACCAGGTAAGTCAATCAGTTACCTTCTGGATTGCCATATGTTGAATGGTGATCTCCACTTGTAAATGGAAAAGGACGCTTGTGTATATTCAGCAGAGCTTATGGAGTGCCTTCTATTGCTGGGCACTGTTGAGGATATGATTATGAACACAGCACAGAGATCACTGTTTTCAAGGAATTTCCATTCTTGTGCACAGAGGGGGACAGTCAACCAGCATAAGGAGGAGGAATGTGAATGTGTATGCCATGTCTAATGGTCATTAGCGGAATGGGGATAATACCGGGGAGAGGGAGATGCAGCTTTAATTTCAGGATTGGGGAGTCTACGTACATGCGCATGCAAAACACACACAGGCTGACAACCCCATGGACACACATGCACACACACACGCCATTCACACACATATGCACGTGCAACACACTGACATGCACAAATGTGTGTGCACATGCATACATACATGCTGCATGCAACAAGCATGTGCAACAGACAAGCATGAATACACATGTGCATGCACACATACATTTACAGACATGTGCAACACAAATACAAATGCAACACTGAAGCACACATGCACTCAATGCACACATCCACACATATGCACATCCCACACATACGCACATACACACACATGCACATACCACGAACACAGGCAACAAAAGCACATATAAAGCGCAATTTGCCCAAACACACATATATACAGGTGTGCATGTTAATACATGTATGCAAAACACATGCATGTACAAATATGCACACATTCATCTGTGTATGTTCATGCCCGTACACACACATGTATACAATCCACATGCAGATGCACATTATATATTCCTGCAGTATGCACATGCACCACACGAGCACACCCAGATGCACACTCCTGCATCTATCCACATGCACACATGTGCTTGCACACCCCTAAATGTGTGCATGTGAATGGACACACATGGGAAACATGTAATACATATGCAACCCAAGCACAAACATGCACACATGCAAAATCCACAAGCACATGCCAACACATCTGTGCACATACAAACATGCATGTGCTCAATCCATGTGTGCACACAAGTGCACACGAAATCCACGTGCACTTCTGCACGATTACAAAATCCACATGCACATGTGCACACGCATGCGCACAAAATACACAAAGCATAACTGTGTGTGAACACATATGCATACACACACGCACCCAATAACACCTGTAAGTGGGCCATAGTTCCTTTCAATAAATTAAGTCCTCAGGGCATGCACAACATCTTCCCCCAGCATGAATGACCAAGGAAAATGCAAATTAAAGACCCGAATGGCCAATCAGTTGTTGTGCGTTGGAAAAAAGCACCAGCTTCCCATCAGTGCAGACAGTGTGTTAGTTATTTGCAAATGGACAGTTTTGCCTCACATATTCTGTAAGACGTAATTCCTTTACCGTAAGTATTTCCATAACAAGAGGTGCGTCTATAGCCCCTTCTTCCTGCAAGATAGAAAAGAGACAATGAAATGCTAGATATTGCTTGGGAAGTCTACATGATCTTACAGAAGCAAGCACATCAGCAAACCTGAAGCAAGATGCTCTTAAAGGCTGCAGAGATTCCAATGGCTCTCCCAAGGCCAGGGAAGATGCACAGATAGCATCTGGCCTGTTTACTGTTTACACTGGTAGCTGAAGGTGCATTAGATGCACATCCCTGAGGGTCTGGAGGCCTGAGAGAGATGAGCAAATGTGTTTTCTTGGACATAAAAAAAAATGCCAGCAAATGTTGGTTAAATAAAGAGAATAGGATGAAAATGCAGGCCATAAGTAGTAATCATAACCCATTAAAAAAAAGAGTTTATCCAGGTTAGGTGTGGTGGCTCACACCTGTAATCCTACCACTTTGGGAGGTCACGGCGGTAAGACCACTTGAGCTCAGTTGGAGCCCAGTGGGAGAAACATAGCAAGACCCCATTTCTACTAAAAATAAAATTTTAAAAAAACTAGCTGTGTGTGGTGATGTGCACCTGTAGTCTCAGCTACTTGGGAGACTGAGGCAAAAGATTGCTTGAGCCTAGGAGGTGGAGGCTGCAATGATCTATGATCACGTCCCTGCACTCCAGGCTGTGCTGCAGAGTGAGATTTTGTCTCAGAAAAACAACCACAAAAGTTTTTCTATATTTTTCTAATGTGTTAAGAGCAATTTTTAAAAATACAGATTTGAGATTTTTAAAACTAATGGTTTGTGCTGATTTTGAAGTGGAATGAGTTACGTGGATAATGGGTTCTACGGGCTGAACTATGTCCCCCTCCAAATTCCCAGGTCGCAGTCCTAACCCCCAGGGCATCAGACTGTGACTGTATTTGAACACAACGTCTTTAGAGAGGTGATTAAAATAAAACGAGGTCATAGGGTCGGCCCTAATCCAACAGGACTACAGTCCTTATAAGAAGAGGAGATGAGGACACAGACACACACAGAGGGACGACCCTGTGAGGACACAGGGAGAAGATGGTGTCTACAAGCCAAGGAGAGAGGCTTCTCGGGTGGAACCAACTCTGCTTATACCCTGGGCTTGGACTTTCGGCCTCCAGGACTGTGGGAGAATGAATGTCTGTTGTGTGTAAGCCACCCAGTCTATAGTATTCTGCGATAGCAGGCTGAAATGGACTAAGACATCTCATAAGAACAGGAGATTTTAACACAGACACGCACAGAGGGACGACCCTGTGAGGACACAGGGAGAAGATGGCATCTCCAAGCCCAGGAGAGAGGCTTCAGGAGGAACCAGCCCTGCCCACACCTGGATCTCAGACTTCCAGCCTCCAGAACTGTGGGAGAATCAATGTCTGTGGTTTAGGCCTCCTGGGCTGTGGGACTTCGTAGTGGTGGCCAGAGCAGATGCATAAAGGGCTGTGATTTGAATTGTACTGAATGAACATAGCAATTGGAGGGGACCAAATAGGTTCTCAGGGAAACGTGCTCCTTTCCCATAAGACACTGACTTGTAAATAGCTCACATTCTCAACTGGGCCACCCCATGAGGTCTGGTGCTATTGTCAAACCCTGAGAATGCAGGTGATGACAAGGGAGGGATTTGGAAGGATTTCGTGATGAAGACCTTGTTTCCTGAGCACACACTTTTGTTTTTGTTTTGTTTTTTGTAGTTTTTGAAATCGATTTTGGCTCTTGTTACCCAGGCTGGAATGCAATGGAGCAATCTCGGCTCACTGCAACCTCCGCCTCCCAGATTCAAGCAGTTCTCCTGCTTCAGCCTCCTGGATAGCTGGGATTACAGGCATGCGCCACCACGTCCAGCTAATTTTTATTTTTTTGAGATGAAGTCTTGCTCTTGTCCCCCAGGCTGGAGTGCAATGGCATAATCTCAGCTCACTGCAACCTCCGCCTCCCGGGTTCAAGCAATTCTCCTGCCTCAGCCTCCCAAGTAACTGGGATTACAGGTGCCCGCCACCATGCCCGGCTAATTTTTATATTTTTAGTAGAGATGGGGTTTCACCATGTTGGCCAGGCTGACCTCGAACTCCTGGCCCCAGGTGATCCATCCGCCTCAGCCTCTCAAAGTGCTGGGATTACAGGTGTGAGCCACTGTGCCCAGCTAATTTTCATCTTTTTAGTAGAGACAGCATTTCACCATGTTGGCCAGGCTGGTCTTGAACTCCTGACCTCGTGATCCGCCAGCCTCAGCCTCTCAAAGTACTGGGATTACAGGTGTGAGCCACTGTACCCGGCTAATTTTCATCTTTTTAGTAGAGACAGCGTTTCACCATGTTGGCCAGGCTGGTCTCGAACTCCTGATCTCGTGATCCGCCTGCCTCAGCCTCCCAAAGTGCTGGGATGACAGGCGTGAGCCACCATGCCCAGCGTGGGGTTTGGTTTTGCACCAGTAATAGCTTAGCCTCATTTCACTTTCACATCCATCCTGTCCAGTGTGTGCCATCTTAGCTATCCCACGGATGGGGAACCAGACCCTCCAAAGTCACTTCAAATCCCACAGCTCACTTCGGGGCAGAAACCAGGTAGTCATGACACCAGCAATGGGAGCAGTATTGGTTCTGAGATTCCTGCAGAAGACGGAAATGTCTCATTTGTCAACAATAGTCTGGGCCGGGAGCCGTGGCTCACGCCTGTAATCCCAGCACTTTGGGAGGCCGAGGGGGGCGGATCACGAGGTCAGGAGATCGAGACCATCCTGGCTAACATGGTGAAAACCCATCTCTACTAAACATACAAAAAATTAGCCGGGCGTGGTTGCAGGCTCCTGTAGTCCCAGCTACTCAGGAGGCTGAGGCAGGAGAATGGCGTGAACCTGGGAGGCAGAACTTGCAGTGAGCCGAGATCATGCCATTGCACTCCAGCCTGGGCGACAGAGCAAGACTCCATCTCAAATAAATAAATAAATAAATAAAATAAAAATAAAAAATAGAGCGTATGATTTACCGGCATAGAATAGTCGGTGTCTTTGACACACTCGATATCGGTCACATTTCTGTTAAGGTCCCAGGTCAACTGTTGAGACTTTGCTTTCATCCTTAGGTTCGTGATTGGTGGGTTTGGATCTAAAATGGTGACAGGTTGGAGTTAGAAGAGATACATAAGAATCTTAAAACAGCATTGTAAGGGGTATGGCCAATACCTTTGGGAGGTGGAGTTTTTATTTTTAAAAATTTTTTGAGACGGAGTTTCACTCGTCGCCCAGGCTGGACTGCAGTGGCACAATCTCGGCTCACTGCAAGCTCCACCTCCTGGGTTCAAGAAATTCTCCTGCCTCAGCCTCCCGAGTAGCTGGGACTACAGGCGCCTGCCACCACGACCGGCTAATTTTTTTTCTTTTTTTTTTTTTTTTGTATTTTTAGTAGAGACGGGGTTTCACCGTGTTAGCCAGGATGGTCTCGATCTCCTGACCTCATGATCTGTCTGCCTCAGCCTCCCAAAGTACTGGGATTACAGGCATGAGCCACCTCGCCTGGGCCAAGAATCTTAAAACAGCACTGTAATGGGTATGGGTTTCTTGCCTGTGGAGTTAGACAATACCTTTGGAAGGTCGAGTTCTCTCATTTTATTTTTTTTTAATTTTTTATTTTTTTGAGATGGAGTTTTGCGCTCGTCACCCAGGCTGGAGTGCAGTGGTGCCATCTCGGCTCACTGCAACCTCTGCCTCCCAGGTTCAAGCTATTCTCCTGCCTCAGCCTCCCAAGTAGCTGGGACTACAGGAACCCGCCACCACGCCTGGATAAATTTTGTATTTTTACTAGAGACGGGGGTTTCACCATGTTGGCCATGATGGTCTCGATCTCCTGACCTCGTGATCTGTCCACCTTGGCCTCTCAAAAGTGCTGGGATTACAAGCATGAGCCACCACACCCAGCTGATACACAAAATCTTAAAACAGCATTGTAATGGGTATTTTTGTTTGTTTGTTTTGAGACGGAGTCTCACTCTGTTGCCCAGGCTGGAGTGCAGTGGTGTGATCTCGGCTCACTACAACCTTCACCTCCCGGGTTCAAGCGATTATCCTGTGTCAGCTTCCTGAGTAGCTGGGATGACAGGCACGCACCACCACACTTGGATAATTTTTGTATTTTTATTAGAGATGGGGTTTCTCCATGTTGGCCAGGCTGGTCTCGAACTCCTGACCTCACATGATCTGCCTGCCTCGGCCTCCCAAAGTGCTAGGATGGCAGGCGCAAGCTACTGAGCCTGGCTGGGAAGTGGAGCTCTATGTAGACAGGAGACTACCGTGAGCTGGTAGAAGTCATAAACCGGATGGGTGTGCTGGCTGACGCCCGTAATCCCAGCACTTTGGGAGGCCAAGGCAGGTGGATCACAAGGTCAAGCGATCAAGACCATCCTGGCTAACACGGTGAAACCCCGTCTCTACTAAAAATACAAAAATTAGCCGGGAGTGGTGGCGGGCGCTGTAGTCCCAGCTACTCCAGAAGCTGAGGCAGGAGAATCGCTTGAACCTGGGAGGGGGAGGATGAAGTGAGCCGAGATCACGCCACTGCACTCCAGCCTGGGCGACAGAGTGAGACTTCGTCTCAAAAAAAAAAAAAAAGTCATAAACCAGTAATGCCATATTGATTTAATCAGCCTTCCCTATCAGGGTGATTTTATCACATTCCCAAAGGTGTGGGATGTGGGGAGAGGGGACACTCAACCACACAGACCAATTATACCTTTTATAACCAGGTATGTCATGCGTGTTATTTTCAATAACTGAGAACAAACTGTGGTTTAGGAATGTCACACAAAGGCCGGGCATGGTGGCTCATGCCTGCAATCCCAGCACTTTTGGAGGCCGACGGGGACAGATCACTTAAAGTCAGGAGTTCGAGACCAGCCTGGCCAACATGGACAAACCCCATCTCTGCAAAAATACAAAAATCAACCAGGCATGGTGGCAGGCACCTGTAATCCCAGCTACTCGGGAGGCTGAGGCAGAAGAATAACCTGAAACCTGGATGTAGAGGTTGTAGTGAGCTCAGATCATGCCACTGTACTCCTGCCTGGGTGACAGAGCAAGACTGTCTCAAATTAAAAAAAAAAAAAAAGAAATTTCACACAAAGTCTTCTACATAGACGGTGATTTTTGAAATGGCAGTTCGCAAATTGCAAAAGAATGTATTTTTCTTTTCTTCTTTTTTTTTTTTTGAGACGGAGTTTTGCTCCTGTTGCCCAGGCTGGAGTGCAATGGTGCAATCTTGGCTCACTGCAATCTCCGCCTCCGGGATTCAAGGATTCTCCTGCCTCAGCCTCCTTAGTAGCTGGGATTACAGGCATGTGCCACCACACCCAGCTAATTTTGTATTTTTAGTAGAGACAGGGTTTCACCCTGTTGGTCAGGCTGGTCTCGAACTCCTGACCTCAGGTGATCCACCCGCCTCGGCCTCCCAAAGCGCTTGGATTACAGGCGTGAGCCACTGCGCCTGGCCAACCATGTATTTTTCAATATGAGGCATGATTATTATACTGTGGTATCCATTCTCTTACATAGCTCCCAAACTGAGCAATTCTGGTATTGATGGAAAATCAGAGTACATACATTCCAATACATGTTGAAGTGTAATGAAATAGTAACATATTAACACCACAGTGTCAGAGTAGAAGGAGGTCTCTTTAGACCGGGAACAGTGGCTCACGTCTGTAATCCCAGAACTTTGGGAGGCCGAGGCGGGTGGATGAGGTCAGGAGTTCGAGAGCAGCCTGGCCAACACGGTGAAACCCCATCTCTACTAAAAATACAAAAATTAGCCGAGCATGGTGGCACGGGCCTGTAATCCCAGCTAATCAGGAGGCTGAGGCAGGAGACTGACTTGAACACGGGAGGCGGTGGTTGCAGTGAGCCGAGATCGTGCCATTGCACTCCAACCTGGGTGACAAGAGCAAGACTCCGTCTCGGGTGGGGCGCGGTGGCTCATGCCTGTAATCCCAGCACTTTGGGAGGCCAAGGCAGGTGGATCACGAGGTCAGGCGATCGAGACCATCCTGGCTAACACGGTGAAACCCCGTGTCTACTAAAAAAAATACAAAAAACTAGCTGGGCATGGTGGTGGGCGCCTGCAGTTCCAGCTACTGGGGAGGCTGAGGCAGGAGAATGGTGTGAACCCGGGAGGCAGAGCTTGCAGTGAGCCGAGATTTCACCACTCCACTCCAGCCTGGGTGACAGAGTGAGACTCCGTCTCAAAAAAATAAAGAAAGAAAAAGAACGTCTCTCTTAGCCATCACAGGGCTCAAGATACTTCATAAATGACCTGTACAAAGATGTTAAAGGCAATATTCTTTTTTTTTTTTTTTTGAGATGGAGTCTGGCTCTGTCACCCAGGCTGGCGTGCAGTGGCACAATCTTGGCTCACAGCAACCTCTGCCTCCCGGGTTCAAGCGACTCTCCTGCCCCAGCCTCCTGAGTAGCAGGGATTACAGGCACACACCACCACGCCCAGCTAATTTTTTGTATTTTTAGTAGAGACGGGGTTTCACCATGATGGCCAAGCTGGTTTTGAACTCCTGACCTCAAGTGATCCTCCCACCTCAGCCTCCCAAAGTGCTCGGATTAAAGGCGTGAGCCACCGCGCCGGGCTGGTAAAAGGCAATATTCTGTCACATTTTGCCAGTCACCAAAAGCTAGAAACACATCAGCTATTTCTCTGGGGTTTATCTCTGATCGGCCACTTAGAAAACTTGAGGAAATGACTTTATATATAAACTGTAAGGATCTTTAACTGGTTATCAAGGTCAACAACCTTGGTTTGATAAGCAGGACCAAAGCATAAGAATATCTAGACTTCTGGAATTTTTTTCTCCTAACTTAGAAGGATAATTCTTTAATTCCCTTTAAACAAACTCTCTGGGAAAAAAATTCTTATAAGAAATTCATTCATCCATTCATTCATTTTGAGACAGAGTCTCACTCTGTCATCCAGGCTGGAGTGCAGCGGTGAGATCTGGGCTCACTGCAACCTCCGCCTCCTGGGTTCAAGCGACTCTCCTGCCTCAGCCGCCCACGTAGCTGGGATTACAGGCGCCCGCCCACCACCACGCCCAGCTAATTTTTGTATTTTTAGTAGAGATGGGGTTTCACCATGTTGGCCAGGCTGGTCTCGAACTCCTGACCTTGTGATCATCCACCTGCCTTGGCCTCCCCCAAAGGATTGGGATTACACACTTGGGCACGGTGGCTCACGCCTGTAATCCCAGCACTTTGGGAGGCTGAGGAAGGCAGATCACCTGAGGTCAGGAGTTCTAGACTACTCTGGTTAACATGGTGCAACTCCGTCTCTACTAAAAACAGAAAAATTAGCTGGGCGTGGTGGTGGACACCTGTAATCCCAGGTGCTTGGGAGGCTGAGACAGGAGAAGCAGTTGAACCTGGGAGGTGGAGGTTGCGGTGAGCCATGGTCACACTGTTACACTCCAGCTTGGGCAACAAGAATGAAACTGTGTCAAAAAAAAAAAAAAAAGAAGTTAAAGAATGAAAAGCAAATTAAAGTTAAAAGAAATTCAAGCTAAAGTGAAACCCTGCAGTAATAGTAAAAACCAATGAATAAAAAGCTGAGCACAGTGGCTCACACCTGTAATCCCAGTACTTTGGGAGGCCGAGGCGGGCGGATCACCTGTGGTCAGGAGTTCGAGACCAGCCTGACCAACATGGCAAAATCCTGTCTCTATCAAAAATACAGAAATTAGCTGGGCACGGTGGTGCGCAACTGTAATCTCAGCTACTCGGGAGGTTGAGGCAGGAGAATTGCTTGAATCCGGGTAGCAGAAGTTGCAGTGAGCCAAGATCACACTATTGCACTCCAGCCTGGGCAAGAGAGTGACACCGCCTCCAAAATAAAAACAAACAAAAAGAAATTAAAAAAATAAGATAAACAATGAAGGAAACTGGAAATTGTAATTGGCGCTGTTGATCCCAGCGTGAGTTTCATCAAAACACCTCACATGGCGTCTGTGTCACAATCAGGTCCCTGCCTGTGAGGTCGTATTACTGTTTTGCAAGATGCTGCATTACAGGGAACTTGGCGACGGGTACAGGGATGTCTCTGAGTCATTCCTGACCACGGCACGAGACTGCCATGAGCTCATCATGAAAAGGGTCCCTGAAGAACGGCATGCTGACATTGTGTGTCTGTCCCCCCGCCCCCCTCCCCAAGTGGCACGTGGATCTTTTCTCCAGCTCTTACCCTCCTTTGTTTGCAGGAGACAGCGCATGGCGATGAGGAGCAGGGTGAGCCAAAGGAGGACCATCAGCAACGCAGCTCCCAAACGCAGGACAGAGGTGCCTGCTGGAGGAGAAACGAGAGTCAAGCAGCGGGGACTGGCTGTGAAACTGGGTTGTGGGTAATGAAGGATGTTTGACCCTTCTGGAGCCTGGTGCTCACAGCAGGAGCTGCTTCTGCAGGGAAAGGGGTGGTGAGTGTGCATGTGTATGTGCAAATGTGCCTTTGCACACGCATGCATGTCGGAGTGTGCATGTACGTGTGCACGAATATCCATGTGCGTGTGTGTACGTGGGTCTATATGTGTGCATGTCTGTGTGTAGCCATGTCTGCACATTTGCATATGACTGCATGCATGCCTGTGCACACATGGGTACTGTGTACATGTGTCTATGTGTGTGTGCTTGCACATGTGTGTACATTTTTGTGCCCGTGTGTATCTGTGTGCACACACGTTTGTGGGTTTTCTTGTGTGTGACAGACTCTCGCCCTTGTTGTCCAGACTGGAGTGCAGTGGCAGAATCTCGGCTCATTGCAACCTCTGCCTGCGAGGTTCAAGCGATTCTCCTGCCTCAGCCTCCTGAGTAGCTGGGATTACAGGAACACGCCACCATGCCTCGCTAATTTTTGCTTTATTTATTTATTTGTTTATTTAGAGACAGAGTTTTGCTCTTGTTGCCCAGGCTGGAGTACAATGGGGTGTTCTCGGCTCACCGCAACCTCAGCCTCCCGGGTTCAAGTGATTCTTCTGGCTCAGCCTCCTGAGTAGCTGGGATTACAGGCATACGCCACCACGCCCAGCTAATTTTGTGTTTTAAGTAGAGATGGGTTTCTCCATGTTGGTCAGGCTGGTCTCGAACTCCTGACCTCAGGTGATCTGCCCACCTCAGCCTGCCAAAATGCTGAGATTACAGGCGTCAGCCTCCACGCCCAGCCTACTTTTTGTATTTTTTAGTAGAGATTTCACCATGTTGGCCAGGCTGGTCTCAGACTCCTGCTTCAGGTGATCCACCCACCTTTTCCTCGCAAAGTGCTGAGATTACAGGTGTGAGCCACCATGCCCGGCTGTGTTTGTGTGTTTTCATGCATGCAGATACACACAGTGTTTGTGTGTTTGAATGCGTATGTATCTGTGCATGCATTCCATGTGTACACACGTGCATACACAAATATACATGCATGAGAGTCTGCCTGTGTGCATGCATGTGCCTAAAAGTGCATATTTGTTTATGTGCATATGTGAATGTATGTGTACAAATGTGTTTGCATGAGTGTGTACGTGTGCATGTATGTGCATCTGTGTGTGTATGCGTCTGTGTGTGTCAGCCTTTCCATTTTGAAAGAACCCTTGCCGGCCGGGTGTGGTAGCTCACGCCAGTAATCCCAGCACTTTGGGAGGCCGAGGTGGGCAGATTGCCTGAGGTCAGGAGTTCAAGACCAGCCTGGCCAACATGTCGAAACCCCGTCTCTATTAAAAATACAAAAATTAGCCAGGCGTGGTGGTAGGTACCTATAATCCCAGCTACTCGGGAGGCTGAGGCAGGAGAATCGGTTGAACCTGGGAGGCAGAGGTTGCAGTCAGCTGAGCTTGTGCCACTACACTCCAGCCTGGATGACAGAGTGCTGGGGCAACAGGAACAAGCTATCATGTGCAGCTAAGTTATTGCATTTTTTTTTTTTTTTTATGTGTGTGACGGAGTCTCACACCATTGCCCAGGCTGGAGTGCAGTGGCACGATCTCGGCTCACTGCAAGCTCCGCCTCCCAGGTTCACGCCATTCTCCTGCCTCAGCCTCCTGAGTAGCTGGGACTACAGGCACCCGCCACCACGCCCAGCTAATTTTTTGCATTTTTAGTAGAGAATGGGGTTTCACCATGTTGGCCAGGATGGTCTCGATCTCCTGACCCCGTCATCCACCCGCCTCGGCCTCTCAAAGTGCTGGGATTACAGGCATGAGCCACCGTGCCCGGCCTGCATTTTTTTTTAAGAGATGGGGTCTCACTATGTTTGTCTCACTGTGTTGCCCAGGCTAGCCTCAAACTGCTGGATTCAAGGGATCCTGCTGCCTCAGCCTCCCAAAGTGCTGGTATTATTAGGTGTGAGCCACCACACCCAGCCCAGACAGCTTCTAAAGCTCTTCCCACTTCTCAAGGTGTGGTCCATGGCAGCATTACTAGCACCACCTGAGAGCTGCTGGGAGGTCCTTGGCCACCACCCAGAAGTGAGAATCCGGTGCCTGAAGGTGGGGGACATTGCTGCCCTCTAGTGGCTGAGGACATGCTCCTCTCTGCAGCCGTCCCTGCCAGTCCTGACCAGTAACTAGGAACGCTTAATAACAGGAATTGTGGCCAGGCACCGTGGCTCATGCCTGTAATCTCAGCACTTTGGGAGGCCGAGACGGGCGGGTCACCTGAGGTTGGGAATTCGCGACCAGCCTGACAAACATGGAGAAACCCTGTCTCTACTAAAAATACAAAATTAGCTGGGCGTGGTGGCACCTACGTGCCTGTAATCCCAGCTACTCGCGAGACTGAGGCAGGAGAATTGCTTTAACCGGAGAGGCGGAGGTTGTGGTGAGCAGAGATCGTGCCATTGCACTCCAGCCTGGACAACGAGTGAAACTCCGTCTCAAAAATAATAATAATAATAAAATAAAATAAAAATAGGTTGTTTCCTAGTTCTGCAGACCAGAAGTCTGAGAAACGCATCTCAGGGCCATGCTCCCTCCGGAGGCTCTAGGGGAGGATCCTTCCTACCTCTCCCAGCTCCTGGGGGCTCCAGGCATCCCTGGGCTTGTGGTCCCATCACTCCAGTCTCTGCCTCCGTCTCCACGTGGCCTTCTCCTCTGTATCTGTGTCTCCTCTTCTGTCTCTTACAAAGACACCTGTCATTGCATTTAGAGTCAACCTTAATCCAGAATGATCCAATCTCAAGGTCCTTAACTTAATCACATCTGCAAAGACCCTATTTCCAAATAAGGTCTTACTCACAGGTTCTGAGCATTAGGATATGGACAAATGTTTCTGGGGGCCACTATTCAATCCACTACAATTGTATCCAGTTCATTCTGGAGGCTCTAGGGGAGGATCCTTCCTGCCTCTCCCATCCCCCGGGGGCTCCACGCATCCCTGGGCTTGTGGCCACATCACTGCAGTCTCTGCCTCTGTCTCCACGTGGCCTTCTCCTCTGTGTCTGTGTCTCCTCTTCTGTCTCTGATAAGGACACCTGTTATTGATTTAGGGCCCATTCTAAATTCAGGATGATCTCATCTTCAGATTCTTTTTTTTTTTTTTTTTTTTTTTTGAGACAGAGTGTCAGTCTGTCTCCCAGGCTGGAGTGCAATGGTATGATCCCAGCTCACTGCAACCTCTGCCTCATGGGTTCAAGCGATTCTCCTGCCTCAGCCTCCCCAGTAGCTGGGATTACAAGTCCCTGAGACCATGCTGGCTAATTTTTGTATTTTTAGTAGAAACAGCATTTCACCATGTTGGCCAGGCTGGTCTTGAACTCTTGACCTCAGGTGATCTGCCCGCCTCGGCCTCCCAAAGTCCCTGTAATCCCCCAAAGGGATTACAGGCGTGAGCCACTGCACCCAGCCCATCTTCAGATTCTTTACTTCATTACATCTGCAAAGACCTTATTTTCTATTTTATTTTATTTTATTTTATTTTGAGATGGAGTCTCACTCTGTCACCCAGGCTGGAGTGCAGTGGTGTTATCTTGGATCGCTGCAAGCTCCGCCTCCCGGGTTCACACCATTCTCCTGCCTCAGCCTCCTGAGTAGCTGGGACTACAGACACCTGCCACCACGCCTGGCTAATTTTTTGTATTTTTAGTAGAGACAGGGTTTCACCATGTTAGCCAGGATTGTCTCGATCTCCTGACCTCGTGATCCGCCTGCCTTGGCCTCCCAAAGTGCTGGGATTACAGGCGTGAGCCACTGCGCCCAGCTCATCTTCAGATTCTTCATTACATCTGCAAAGACCTTATTTCGAAATAATGTCCCATTCTGAGGTTAACGTGGACATCCATTTTAAGGGTCACTGTTCAACCCACTAGAATTTTTGATCTGAAAATCTTTCAGTGAGCAGCTTTGGAGGAGGGATGTCGCTCTTTCCACCGTGTGGATGTTGAATGGCTGAGCCAGGGACATTCAGGAAAACCATGGATCCTCCGAAAGCTGCCCTGTGACCACAAAGGGCCCCACAGCTAAACAGTTCCATGAAATGAGGGCTGAACTTGGAGGTGACTCATGGCCCAATCATAGGATGTCATTGAGAAAGAAAAAGATACTTACAGGATCCTTCTTTGGGGAGTTACCCTGTAAAAAAAAAATAACACCATTAAGATGGTAAGTGGGCCAGGCACGGTGACTGACACCTGTAATCCCAGCACTTTGGGAGGCTGAGGCAGGCGGATCACGAGGTCAGGAGATTGAGACTATCCTGGCTAACACGGTGAAACTCCGTCTCTACTAAAAATACAAAAAAAATTAGCCGGGCATGGTGGCAGGCATCTGTCATCCCAGCTACTTGGGAGGCTGAGACAGGAGAATAGCTTGAACCTGGGAGGTGGAGGTTGCATTGACCCAAGATGGCGCCATTGCACTAAAGCCTGGGCAACAAGAGCGAGACTGTCTCAAAAAAACAAAAAAGATAGGGTGTTATTATATTGCCCAGGCTGGTCCTGAAATCCTGGGATCAAGAAATGCTTCTGCCTCAGCCTCCAAAACTTCTGGGATTACAGGCATGAGCCACCATGCTGGGGTAATTTTGTATTTTTAGTAGAAAAGGGGTTTCACCACGTTGGTCAGGCTGGTCTGGAACTGCCGACCTCATGATGTGATCCGCCCACCTCGGCCTCCCAAAGTGATGGAATTTACAGGCATGAGCCACCGCACCCGGCCGATACTTGGGGCAAGTTTGTGGCCATTCACAGGCATGAACAGTGTGGCCAAAAATCTGAGTTGCGTGATGTGGATGTTCTCAGCTACACTGAAGAAGCAAGATTCTGCCTTTTTGTTACACTTTCTACAATACACAAGGGTCTCCTTTTGCAGTCCGTTTAGCTCCACATTGCTCACATTTTAAGATTTTGCTTGGTGATGGTCACTGTTTAAGTTAACCCCCAAGCATGTACTGAAATGCTGTCTGCAGTTCTTTTTTTTTTTTTTTTTTTTGAGACGGAGTCTCGCTCTGTTGCCCAGGCTGGAGTGCAGTGGCACGATCTTGGCTCACTGCAAGCTCTGCATTCGGGTTCATGCCATTCTCCTGCCTCAGCCTCCTGAGTAGCTGGGACTACAGGCGCCTGCCACGTCGCCTGGCTAATTTTTTGTATTTTTAGTAGAGACGGGGGTTTCATCGTGTTGAACAGGATCGTCTCGATCTCCTGACCTAGTGATCTGCCCACCTCACAGCCTCCCAAAGTGCTGGGATTATAGGCGTGAGCCACCGTGCCCGGCCGCTGTCTGCAGTTCTCAAAAGGGACCAGAATGGGTCAATCCAAAATATGCCAAGTTGGGGCTGAGCGTGGTGGCTAACTGTAATCTAATCCCAGCACTTTGGGAGGCCGAGGAGGGCAGGTCACGTGAGGTCAGGAGTTCAAGACTAGCCTGGCCGACATGGTGAAACCCCATGTCTGCTAAGAAAAATTACAAAAATTAGCTGGAGGCGGTGGCGTCTGCCTGTAATCCCAGCTACTTGGGAGGCTGAGGCAGGAGAGTCGCTTGAACCTGGGAGGTGGAGGTTGCAGTGAGCTGAGATCACGCCACTGTACTCGAACTTGGGTGACAGAGTGAGACTTTTGTCTCAAAACAAACAAACAAAAAACAGAGATCATAGGTTGACGAAACAGGCTGAGTGCAGTGGCTCATGCCTGTAATCCCAGCACTTTGGGAGGCCGAGGTAGGTGGATCACAAGGTCAGGGGATCGAGACCATCCTGGCCAACATGGCGAAACCCCGTCTCTACTAAAATACAAAAAAAAAAAAGAAAAGAAAGAAAAAAATATTGGCTGGGCATGATGGTGGGTGCCTGTAGTCCCAGCTACTCAGGAGGCTGAGACAGGGGAATCGCTTGAACCCTGGAGGCTGAGGTTGCAGTGAACCGAGACCACGCCACTGCACTCCAGCCTGGGTGACAGAGTGACACTCCGTCTCAGAAAAAAAAAAATAGCCACATTGGCATATAAATTATTCTGAACTGAGACATTTGAGAATCAACGGATCTAGAAAGAACCTTCTTGGAGCTTCCCTTTTCTGACTAAAAGCAAAAACCTCTGAGAAACGATGAGTGTTGTAAATTCTCTCTCTCGGGAAGTTGTATGAACATGAAGAAGACAGCATTAGCCGAGTGCGGTGGCTCACGCCTGTCATCCCAGCACTTTGGGAGGCCGAGGCGGGTGCATCACCTGAGGTCAGGAGTTTGACACCAGCCTGGAGAACATGGTGAAACCCCGTCTCTACTAAAAATACAGAATTAGCCAGGCGCAGTGGCAGGCGCCTGTCATCCCAGCTACTTGGGAGGCTGAGGCAGGAGAATCACTTGAACCCAGGAGGTGGAGGTTGTAGTGAGCCGAGGTCGTGCCACTGCACTCCAGCCTGGGCAACAAGAGCAAAACTCCATCTCAAAAAAAAAAAAAAAATTCCATCTCCTTGTCTTGTCTCTAATACCCCAAACAGCTCAAGGAGAGGCCAGTGTGTGTAACTTTTTGGGGCAAATAGCACCAACACATAAACCTTCCCCTAATCCAGAAAACCTCTCTACACATCTAGAAAACAAAGGCAATTATTGACTGGGCCCAGTGGCTCACGCCTGTCATCCCAGCACTTTGGGCAGCTGAGGCGGTTGGATCATGAGGCCAAGGGTTGGAGACCAGCCTGACCAACATGCTGAAACTCCATCTCTACTAAAAATACAAACTTACCTGGCTGTGGTGGCGCATGCCTGTAATCTCAGCTACTCAGGAGGCTGAGGCAGGAGAATCGCTTGAACCCAGGAGGCAGAAGTTGTGTTGAGCCAAGATTGCGCCACTGCGCTCCAGCCTGGGCAACAAGAGCAAAAATTCCATCTCAAACAAGCAAAAAGGTAATTATTTTATTACTGAACTGGCATGAAACCTGAATGGGATAAACATGTCAGGCAATCTATAATAAAGGATTGCAAGACAGAAAGAAATCTTCCGGCCAGGCACAGTGGCTCATGCGTGTAATCGCAGCACTTTGGGAGGCTGAGGCGGGCAAATCATGAGGTCAGGAGTTCGAGACCAGCCTGACCAACACGCTGAAACCCCATCTCTACTAAAAATACAAACAAATTACCCGGGCATGGTGGCGGGTGCCTGTAGTCCCAGCTACTCGGGAGGCTGAGGCAGGAGAATCTCTTGAACCTGAGAGGTGGAGGTTGCAATGAGCCAAGATTGTGCCACTACACTCCAGGCTGGGTGAGAGTGAGACTCTGTCTTAAAAAAAAAAAAAAAAAAAAAAAAAAAAGAGTAAAAGCGTAAAGAATGGCTGTAATTCCAGAACTTTGGGAGGCTGAGGCCGGAGGATCACTGGAGCCTAGGAGTCAACACCAGTCTGGGCAACATAGTGAGATTCCATCTCTACAAAAAACTTGGGCTAGGCGTGGTGGGTCATGCCTGTAAACCCATCACTTTGGGAGGCCAAGGAGGGTGGATTGCTTGAGGCCAGAAGTTCAAGACCAGCCTGGGCAACATAGGGAGACCCCCGTCTCTACTAAAAATACCAAAATTAGCCAGGCGTGGTGGTGCATGCTTCTATTGCCAGTTACTCGGGGAACTGCTTGAACGCAGGAGGCAGAGGTTGCAGTGAGCCAAGATGTTGCCACTGCATTCCAACCTCGGTGACAGAGCGAGACCCTGTTGCAAAAAAAATTTTTTTTAATTAAAAATTAGCTGGGTGTGGTGACATTCAGCTGTGAGATAAGTGAGTACTCACATGAGCTTGCTAGCTGGAGTATTGTTATAGAGAATTCTTGAAGCATTGGCTCTTGAATGTAACATACAGTCTCCATAGACTTTTCTATTAAACTAAAGAGCTTCTGCACAGCAAAAGAAACTACCATCAGAGTGAACAGGCAACCTACAGAATGGGAAAAAATATTTGTAATCTACTCATCTGACAAAGGACTAATATCCAGAATCTACAAAGAATTCAAACAAATTTACAAGAAAAAAACAAACAACCACATCAAATGTGGGCAAAGGATAGGAACAGACACTTCTCAAAAGAAGACATTTATGCAGCCAAAAGACACATGAACAAATGCTCATCATCATGGGTCATCAGAGAAATGAAATCAAAACCACAGTGAGATACCATCTCACACCAGTTAGAATGGCCATCATTAAGAAGTCAGGAAACAGGTGCTGGAGAGGATGTGGAGAAATAGGAACATTTTACACTGTTGGTGGGACTGTAAACTAGTTCAACCATTGTGGAAGACAGTGTAGTGACTCTTCAAGCATCTGGAACTAGAAATACCATTTGACCCAGCCATCTCATTGCTGGGTATATACACAAAGGATTATAAATCATGCTGCTATAAAGACACATGCACATGTATGTTTACTGTGGCACTATTCAAAATAGCAAAGACTTGGAACCAACCCAAATGTCCATCAGTGATAGACTGGATCAAGAAAATGTGACACATATACACCATGGAATACTATGCAGCCATAAAAAAAGGATGAGTTCATGTCCTTTGCAGGGACATGGATGAAGCTGGAAACCATCATTCTCAGCAAACTATCACAAGGACAAAAAACCAAACGTCGCATGTTCTCACTCATAGGTGGCAACTGAACAATGAGAACACTTGGACACAGGAGGAGGAACATCACACACCGGGGCCTGTCATGGGGTGGGGGGAGGTGGGAGGAACAGCATTAGGAGATATACCTAATGTAAATGACGAGTTTTTTTTTTTTTTTTTTGAGACGGAGTCTCGCTCTGTCGCCCAGGCTGGAGTGCAGTGGCGTGATCTCGGCTCACTGCAAGCTCCGCCTCCCGGGTTCATGCCATTCTCCTGCCTCAGCCTCCTGAGTAGCTGGGACTACAGGTGCCCACCACTGCACCTGGCTAATTTTTTGTATTTTTAGTAGAGACACGGTTTCACCGTGTTAGCCAGGATGGTCTCGATCTCCTGACCTCGTGATCCGCCCGCCTCGGCCTCCCAAAGTGCTGGGATTACAGACGTGAGCCACCACGCCCAGCCAATGACGAGTTAATGGGTGCAGCACAACAACGTGGCACATGTATACATATGTAAGAAACCTGCACATTGTGCACATGTACCCTAGAACTTAAGGTATAATAAAAATAAAAAAGGAAAAAAAAAGAAAGTCAAAAATAAATCCATATCAAATTTGGTCTTACCAACCTCACATTATGAAATCTACTAAATATCTTGAGACTTTAACATAGATTCTTATAATCAATAAATGAAAATATTTGTGATATGTAAATGTATGATGTTGCTTTTCCTTTATATAGACATCAAGTGTAGAATATTTTTATTTTCAAACTGTAGTAATACTATATAAATTAACAATATTTTACAGGATGCTTATTCTGTTCCAGACGCTACACAAAGTCATGTTATATAGATTATCTTGATTTACACATAATCTAGTTCTTTGATTTAATGAGAAACCTAAGAGGAATATACACTGTGTCTATTTTACAGAGGAGGAGCCAAAAGCAAGAGAGGCATTGATCATACCTCATTTACAAGGAGGAACTAGGGTATACCTGCTTCTAATGGTAGAAAACATTGTTCAGCTGCACCTAACAAGGGAAGTGAGAAAACTTCTTTTAAAAAATGAGTAAGAATGTACAGAAAAAATTATTATGTGATGAGAAAATGATATGCTTAAGGAATAATGCAGGTTGAATTTGTCTATAATTAAAATTTTTTATAAAAATGCTTTTCATAGTGCTGTTTTAGGCACCATAAGAGAGATAAAAATTTAACTGATATTATTTAAAGGAAAATGAAGGATTGCAACTGGACTGGTGGGGGTATAACAATATTCAGATTGGAAAGGAAGAAGGGAAACTGTCTCTATTCACAGATGACACTATCATGTATATAGAAAATTCAATGAAATATATAAAAATGCTTCTGAATATAACAAAAAATTGGGAATTGCAACTAAAAAAATTCTACATATAATAGTATGAAAAACAATATTTAAGAAAAATCTGGAGAGAAAAAGATGTGAAAGGCACATACACCAAAAAACACACAATATTCCTGAGAAAATGAAAAATCACATAAATAGAAAGCTGTACATTTCTCAGTGGTCAGATTTCCTACTGTTAACATGCGAATTATCCTCAAATTGATCTATAGATTCAACACAATCCTAATCAAATTCCCAACAGGACTTTTTTTTGACATTGACAAACTGACTTTAAAATTTCTATCGAAATTCAAAGGACCTATGAAGAACTAGCTTTGTAAAAGAACATTGTTAAAGGACTAATACAGCCTAATTTCTAGATTTATGATAAAGCTAAAGTAACCAACAGAGTGTGAAATTTGTGTGAGAGAAAAATCAATGGATGAGAAAAGTGTCCAGAAATTGACCTTCAGAAAGTATACACAACTGATAGTCTGCCAATTTCCAAATGTCATTCAGTGGAGAAAATTTAGTCTTTACAAAAATAGTTCTAAAATTATCAGATATATGTAAGCAATAGGTATATTTTTAAATAAAACTTTGATCTGTATCTTGTGCTGTTTACAAAAATTAAACCTTGACCTTTGGATAGGCCAAGTTTTCATAGATACATCAAGAGAAGCACAATCCATGAAAGAACAAATTGATCAATTGGATTTCATCAAATTAAAAAACTTCTCTTTGACACTGTTAAGAAAATGAAAGGGAAAAGCCAAGTGAAAAATTTGCAAATCATATATCTGATAATTTATTTACATCTAGAACACAGCAAGGATTCTCATCACTAAATATGATATCCAGCAACACAATTTAAAAATGGGAAAAAGATCCACAGAAACTTCAACCAAGGAGAGATAAAGATGGCAAATCAGCAAATATAGAGATGTTCAATAGCAGTAGTCATTAGGAAACGCACATGAAACCCACAATGAGATTCCACTAGGTACCTGTTAGAACCTGGGCTGCGCTTGTGATGTCAGCACTGCTCCGCCTCCAGGAAGGAACCTGGGCTGTGCCTGGCTGGCGGTCTCCTAGTGACTAGAGCAGCAGGGATCAGGAACCGCAGAAGCTGGAGACGCGGCACCCCAGCGAGGGCCACCATGGGGGACCAGAGGCCGCAGGACTGGCTGAGGTCCCCGGGCATGGACTCCAAGTCCTGGTACTGTAACCAACCGTCTTCCAAAGACTTTCAGATGCGCAAGCACGGGCGCCTGAGGTTCCCATCCATGGACACCCAGAACTGGGTATTTGTGAAGGAGGGCCTGGACGACTTCCGCTACGGCTGTGCGTCTCCCGAAGACACTCTCGTTTGTCGCCGTGACGAGTTTTTAATGCCAAAAAAACGTCTCAGAGGGTCCAAAGCTGACCCCAAAAGCAGGCAGAAAAAGCTCCTCAAGAAAGCGGCCCTATTTTCCAAGCTCTCTCCAGCGCAGCTAGCACGGAAGGCATTCGTAGAGCAAGTGGAAGCCGAGATCATGGCCAAGCATCCCTTGGCCATGTACCCCAATTTGGGAGAAGATCTGCCTCCAGATCTCCTACTGCAGGTGCTCGAACAGCTGGATCCGGAAAGGAAGCTGGAGGACGCTTGGGCTCGTTGCGAGGCCCGGGAGAAGACAACGGAGGTACCCACCGATCCTGGTCAATATCCCCGTGGGGAATTCTGCCTGCAGCCTCCCGAGACTGGAGGGTCCCATCTGAGCCTGGAGCTTCCCACAACTCCAGTGTCCAGTCTCCACCCGCAGCCTCCCAAGACTCGTCCGGGGTCAAGTCTCCGCCCGGAGCCTCTCAAGACTCGTCCGGGGTCAAGTCTCCGCCCGGAGCCTCCCAAGACTCGTCCGGGGTTCAGTCTCTGCCTGGAGCCTCCCAAGACTCGTCCCGGGTCAAGTCTCCGCCTGGAGCCTCCCAAGACTCGTCCAGGGTCCAGTCTCTGCCCGGAGCCTACCGAGACTGGAGTGACCCATCTGCGCCCTGAGCCTCCCAAGACTCGTCCAGGGTTCAGTCTCCACCTAGCGCCTCCCAAGACTCTGGTGTCCAGTCTCCGCCCGGAGCCTCCCAAGACTCGTCCGGGGTCAAGTCTCCGCCTGGAGCCTCCCAAGACTCTGGTGTCCAGTCTCCGCCTGGAGCTTCCCAAGACTCTGGTGTCCAGTCTCCGCCCGGAGCCTCCCAAGACTCGTGGGGCGTCCAGTCTCTACTCAGAGCCTTCTGAGACTGGCGTGTCCCATCTCAGCCTGGAGCCTCCCAAGACTCGTCCAGGGTCCAGTCTCTGCCCGGAGCCTACCGAGACTGGACTGACCCATCTGCGCCCTGAGCCTCCCAAGACTCGTCCAGCGTTCAGTCTCCGCCTAGCGCCTCCCAAGACTCTGGTGTCCAGTCTCTGCCCGGAGCCTCCCAAGACTCGTCCAGGGTCCAGTCTCTGCCCGGAGCCTACCGAGACTGGAGTGACCCATCTGCGCCCTGAGCCTCCCAAGACTCGTCCAGGGTTCAGTCTCCACCTAGCGCCTCCCAAGACTCTCGTGTCCAGTCTCCGCCCGGAGCCTCCCAAGACTCGTCCGGGGTCAAGTCTCCGCCTGGAGCCTCCCAAGACTCTGGTGTCCAGTCTCCGCCCGGAGCCTCCCAAGACTCGTGGGGCGTCCAGTCTCTACTCAGAGCCTTCTGAGACTGGCGTGTCCCATTTCAGCCTGGAGCCTCCCAAGACTCCTCCAGGGTCCAGTCTCCGCTGGGAGCCTCCCAAGACTCGTCGAGTGTCCAGTCTCCGCCAGGAGCCTCCCAAAGCTCCAGAGTCCCATCAGTTCTCGGAGCCTCCCAAGAAAGAACTGCTTGGGGAAGATACAACAAGCACAAAAGGGTGCGTTTCTGACTATCTTCAACCTAGATACAAATCGGAAAAACTGCGTGAGTTTTTCAAATGGGCTGCAGACTTTGCAGTTGATGAAGAAACCATTTGGAATCTGTGTCTATTTCCCACCATGTACAGAGCAACCCATGACGACCAAAAGTTGAAGAACATAAACGAGTGTTCCTCAGAGCTGAAGTACACCATGCAGCTGGGTGAAAAAGATAAGGACAAATTCTTATCCCAGGAAAAACACCGGGACAGGAAATTCCACAGGCCATCGAATGTTTACATCACTCAGCCTGTGAAGATGAGGTATGGAGCATGGTACCTGAATCCTAAATTGTGGAAGAAGCGAAGAAGTGATGAACCTTTGACTGACCCCAAGCTCTTAGTTAAAAACCCCGAAGAACCTGACATTCTGGACGAGCTTTATGGACCAATCGCCTTCAAAGATTTCATTCTAAGAAAGGGCTATGAAATGCCTGGAATCATCGAAAGGCTGTTTGCGAGGAAGAGATGGACTTATGACTCTGTTAAGACCCC
Source organism: Symphalangus syndactylus (assembly GCF_028878055.3). Lineage (NCBI taxonomy): Eukaryota > Metazoa > Chordata > Mammalia > Primates > Hylobatidae > Symphalangus > Symphalangus syndactylus. The sequence goes on along the minus strand of NC_072430.2, from coordinate 68,889,663 downwards.
TGTTGAAAGAGCAATGAAACTTTACAATTATGAAGACATCATAAAGTCACCAGATTAGGCACTTTTCAATTGACTACTCGATTGGGTATTTCTTGCTGTCATTTTAATGATCAATCATAATTTATGGTGACTGGCCCCGTGGATGTACAACTTCGGCAACATCTGTTAACTCAATACCTAATGTTTATCAATATTTCTTAATGACCTGCTTTGGCTTCATCATTTCATATATTTTATCAATTATGTGATTAATATTCACATATACTTTTTCACACTGTTGAAGCATTGTGAATATTACATCATCATGTCAATTATTTGTAAAAATACATAAAACCAGAAATTATTATTATTAGAATTATTCTTTTAAAGAGAAATAGGCTTGGGCACATTTGCTCATGCCTGTAATCCTCCCCGCTTTGGGAGGCCCAGGTAGGTGGATTGTTTGAGCCCAGGAGTTCAAGACCAAGCCTGGGAAACATGGTGAAACCTGGTCTCTATAAAAAAATCCAAAAATGGAATCCACAATGCTTCAACATTTATGGATTTTTTTATAGAGACCAGGTTTCACCATGTTTCCCAGGCTGGTCTTCAACTCCTGGGCTCAAGCAATCCACCTACCTGGGCCTCCCAAAGTGGGGAGGGTTACAGGCATGAGCAAATATGCCCGAGCCTGTTTCTCTTTTAAAGAATAATTCTAATAATAATAATTTCTGGTTTTATGTATTTTTACAAATAATTGACATGATGATGTAATATTCACAATGCTTCAACAATGTGAAAAAGTATATGTGAATATTAATCACATAATTGATAAAATATATGAAATGATGAAGCCAAAGCAGGTCATTAAGAAATATTGATAAACATTAGGTATTGAGTTTACAGATGTTGCCGAAGTTGTACATCCACGGGGCCAGTCATCATAAATTATGATTGATGATTAAAATGAGAGCAAGAAATACCCAACTGAGTAGTAAATTGAAAACCACCTAATAAGTTAATTCAAGATGGGTTAAAGACTTACATGTTAGACACGTTGGATTCCATTTTTGGATTTTTAACTACCTAAACTTTCTGTTGGTATCTCTAAGGCTTATTCTCTAAGAGGAAGAGAGAACTAGAAATAGCTCAATCTCAACAAGGACTGAAGCCCAGCTGCTAATAATAAACTCATTACCACATGATTAAGGAGATCTTCCAGTAGCACATCTGGTTGAGGGAAACAAAATGAAATTTCTCAGGAAGAAGTTAACGTCAGATGGAGTTTTAAAGTATCTGTACATTTTCCGCACATACTATCCTGAATAAAAAATAACCAGACATAGGAAAAGACAGAACTTAAGTAAACATTAATTGTAAACATGACCATTGCAATTGACCCACAATATAGTCAGGTATTTGAGATATCAGGCAAAAACTAAAATTGCCTGGAGTGATATTTCAAAAAACGGAATGGCAAGTTAGACAATTTTAGCAGAGAACTGAAAAAATTAAAAATGGACACTTTAGGACTAAGTATACAATAAGCAATTTTAAGAACTCAGTAAATAGATTTAATAGTACGTCAGACAGCTAAAGAGAAAATCAATGGCCTAGAAGACAAACCAGAAGAAAATATCCATATCCAGCTATTGAGAGAAAAACAGAATAGATAACAGAGAAATAAGTGTAGGAGACATCTGGGACGTGGTGAAAAGTATAAAAATGTATAACTGGAGTTACAGAAGAATAGAAGAGAAAGATGGCACAACAACAATATTTGAAAAACTAATGGCTAAGAAACTCTTGAAGCTGGAAAATACCAGTGACAGATTCAGGAAATGCTACAAACCACAAGAATGACAAATAAAAGGAAAACCACACCTAAACATATCATACTAAAATTTCTGAAAACCAAACATGAAAATAAATACACATTTTTGTTTGTTTTAAATTTTGTATTCCTGATTTTTGTGGGTACACAGTACGTGTATATATTTTAATACTGATATGTTAGTATCAACAGAGAAATAATTTCACTGCCCTAATAATTCCTTGTGCTCTGTCTACTCCTCCCTCCCTTAGAAACCTTAAATCTTTGAAAGTTACTGACCTTTTCACTGTCTCCATAGTTCAGCCTTTTACAGAATGTCGAATAGTGGGAATCACACAGTACACAGCCTTTTCAGATTGCCTTTTTCCACCTAGTGAAATTAGTTCATCTATGTCTGTTTTTATCACTGAATAATATCCCACTGAATGGATGTGCCATACATTGTTCATCCATTCACCTATTCAAGGATGTCATGGTCACTTTCAAGTTGTGGAAATTATGAGTAAAGCTGCTATAAACATTAGTTTTGTAAGAAAGTTTCAAGCTGTTTTCCAAAGTGGTGTACCATTTTGCATTTTCACCAGCAAAGAATGAGAGTTCTTCTTACTCAACTTCCTTGCCAGCATTGGGTGCTATCAGTGTTTTGGAATTTTCCATTTTAATTGTTTCTCCATAGTTGTTTCTTATTGTTTGTATCAATCAAGGTTCTTGAGAATGACAGAGCCAATAGGATATACGTATATGTAAAAGGGATTTATTAGGGAGAATTGGCTCACATGATTACAAAGGTGAATTCCCACGATGGGACTTCTGCCACCTGGGGACTGAGAAAAGCTGATAGTGAAGCTGACAGTGCTGCCCTCAGTCTGAGGCCAAAGGCCCAAGAGAACCCAGGAGCCTGTTGGTGCAAGTCCCAGAGTTCAGAGGCCAAAGAACCTGGAGTCCGATTACCAAGGGCATGAAGAGAGAAAGCTAACTTCTGGCAAGGGGAGGGACGGTCGGAGCAAGAGACCTCAGCAAGCTGAATACCCCCCTTCTTCTGCTCCCTTTGTTCTATCTCTGTTGGCAGCCAATTGGATAGTGCTTATCCACGTTGAGGTGGGGTTTCCTTTCCCAGTACTCTGACTCACATGTCAATCTCTGAAAACATCCCTTTGCACGCACCCAGAAACAACGCTTCAGCAGCCATCTAGGCATCCTTCAATCCAATGAAGTTGACACATACTATGAACCATCATAATGTTGTTTTAGTTTACAATTCCCTAATTACATATACTGTTGAGCATGTTTTCATTTGCTTATTTTCCATTTGCAGATCTTCTTTCATGAGGTGTCTGTTTAGATATTTTATCTGTTTTTAATATTGAGATGTTTGTTTTCTTATAGTTGAGTTTCTAGAATTCTTTATGTATTGTGAATAGAAGTTCTTTATTCTACGTATGTTTTGAAAATATTTTGTCTCACTGTATGACTTGATTTTCATTCTCTGAACAGGATGTTTCACAGAAAAACGTTATAATTTTAAGGAATTCCAACGTATCTACTTTTTTCCATAGATGATGCTAATGGTGCTGTATCTAAATAGTCTTGGTCAAACCGAAGGCCACCGATATTTTCTCTTATGTTATCATCTGGGACTTTAATAGTTTAGCATTTACATTTAGGTCTACAATGCATCTGATGCTATTGTTTGTAAAACGTGCAAGGTCTGTGTCTACATTCATTTTTTTGCATATGAATGTCCAATTATTCTAGCACGTTTTCCAATTATTCTAGCACATTTTGTTGAAAACAGCATTCTTTCTCCACTAAATTTTCTTGCTCATTTGTCAAATATAAATTGGTTATATTCATGTAGGTCTATTTTTGGACATTCTATTCTGTTCCATCGATCTATTTTTCTGTTTCTTTACCAATACGACAATATGTTGATTACTGTAACAATATAGTCTTGAAGTCAGGTAGTATTAATGCTCTGATTTTGTTCTCCTTCAACGTTGTGTTGGCTATTTTGGGTCTCTTGCCTTTCCACATAAACTTTAGAATCAGTTTGCTGAAATCTACAAAACAATTTTGAATTTTGATTGGAAATGCATTGAATCTATGGACAATTTTGAAAAAGTTGACATCTTTAATTATTCATTAACTTTTTAGTTTCCCTTTATGTACATCTTATACATATTTTGTTAGATTGTACCTAAGTATTTCACGTTTTTGGTGTCAATATAAATGGCATGGTGTTTCTAATTTCAAATTCCAACTGTTCACTTCTAGTATATAAAAAAGAAAATGGGCCAGGCATGGTGGCTCATGCCTATAATCCCAGCACTTTGGGAGGTTGAGGCAGGCAGATTATGAGGTCAGGAGATCAAGACCATCCTGGCCAACATGGTGAAACCCTGTCTCTACTAAAAATACAAAAATTAGCTGGGCATGGTGGCATGTGCCTGTAGTAGTCCCAGCTACTCGGGAGGCTAAGGCAGCAGAATCGCTTGAACCTGGGAGGCGGAGGTTGCAGTGTGCCAAGATAGCGCCACTGCACTCCAGCCTGGTGACAGAGTGAGACTCTCGTCTCAAAAAAAGAAAAAGAAAAAAAAAGAGAAAGAAAAAGAAAATCGCTTTTGTACACTAACTTTGTAACCTGCAAATTTTCTGTAATCACATATTTGATCCAGAAGATTTTGTTGATTCTTTGAAATTTTCTACATAAGCAATCATCTCAACAACAACAAAAAAAGAGTTTTATTTTTTCCTTTTCAATCTGTATACCTTTACTTCCATTTCTGGTTCTACTGCATTAACTAGGACTTCCAGTATGATGTTGATAGGAGCGGTAAGAGTGGACTATCTTACTTTGCTCCTCATCTTAGCATGAACTTGGTTTCTCTACTTTAAATATGACAGCTGTAGACATACAAACTCCAGGGGAACTCAGTCTTAGGAAGCATGTTCACTCTTTTGTGAGTTTTACCTCCAGGAGCCCAACTATATTTTCACAGTGAAGATCGGAAAAAATTACCGTGTGTACCTTGGTGGGGGGGGGGCGGGGGGTAAAAAATAATCCCTTTGAAAAAAAATATGCCAGAAGAGATAAAAGAACACCTTACCTATAAAATCACAAAGAAAAGAATTATATCTTATTTCTCCCCAGAAAACATGCAAGAAGAGAGTGAAAATTTAAATTGAGAAGAAAAAAAATACCCCTACCAGCCTAGAATTCTGCATTCTGCAAAATCATCCTTCCAAAATGAGACAGAAATAAAGACTTTTGCAGATGGGATAAGTTGAGGGAATTTGCTGCCAGTAGATTTTCCTTGCAACAAATGTTAAAGGAATATATTCAAAGAGAAAGAAAATCATACAAGTCAGACGATCATATCTCCATAAAAAAAGATCTTTAGAGAAGGAATAAGTGATGATAAAATTGAAATGCTTAATTTTATTTTTTCAGTGATATAACAGATAGTTGTCTTTCAAAATGACCATAGCAAAAATATATGATTATAAGTGAATGAATGACAGCAATGATGTAAGGGATGAGAGAAAAATTGGGAATATGTGTTATTATAAGGTGCTTGCATTGCCTAGGAAGCAGTATCAAGTTATTTTAAGGTGGACCTGTAACAAGTGCAAATGTATATTGCAAACTCTACGGCAACCCATTTTAAAAAGTTTCAAAATAAGTATCACTGATATGCTAAAAAAAAAAAAAAGTAGATAAAATGGAATCACAAAAAAAGCTGAATTGCGATGACAAAAGGCAGAAAAAAGAATAGAAGAAAAAATAGGGATAAAGAAGAGAAGAAACATGGTACATATTAATTTAACTATATCAATAATCACATTAATTGTCAATTGTTTAAATACACCAATGAAAAGACAAAGATTGTCACAGTGGATCAAATATAAAACCCAACTATATGTTTTTTACAAGAAACTCACTTTAAATATAAATGTAGATATATAAGATAGAAGTAAAGCGATGCAACAAGATGTATCATGCTAACATCTATCAGAAGGAAAGTCCAGTAGCTGTATTAATTTCAGCAGAGCAGACTTCAGAGCAAGAACAAGTATCAAGAATATAGAGAGGTACTAATGTGATGCCCTACCTTGTTTTAACCTGATTGACCCTCCCTTAGCTGAGAGAGCCACACAGACTCCATTTTGGCTCCTTCACTTGCAGCCCCTTACCCGCCCCCCCTTCCTCAAGGACTTAACTAGAGCAAGCTGACTCCAAGCACATCCAGGAACACACTTACTGATAAGATACTGAGACAAGCCGCACCAGCAGCTCCTAGGGACGTGCTGGGTGGATGGTACCCAAAGCCCATGCATTATCTCTGTGATAGTTTGAGCCCCTGCACCTGAAACTGTTTATTTTTCTGTAACTATCTCTGTAACCATTAATTCTTTTAACTTTTTGTCTGCTCTGCTACTGTAAAAATTGCTTCAGCTAGGCTCCCCCTCCCCTTTTAGACCAAGGTATAAAAAAGAAATCTAGTCCCTTCTTTGGGGCCAAGAGAATTTTGAGTGCTAGCCGTCTCTCGGTCGCCGGCAGTAAAGGACTCCTGAATTAGTCTCAGACTGTGGCGTTTCTCTATAACTCGCTCGGTTACAACACTATGTAATGATAAAAGTTTCAAGATGAAGAAGAAATAGGTATAAAATTAGGAACTCATTCTAAAACATGTTTGAAACTTTTGTGTTTAGGTTATTGCAGAGGAAGGGGCAAGTTTGGTGCTCCAAATTCCTGTTTTATTTGCCATCATAGAAAGGATCTGAATTTGCAAGATACTTCACAAAAGTCTGATTTTCTTTTTTCACTTTAAATGTGGTATTGTAGTTACTGTAATGAGGTAGCATCGACACTACTAATACTTACCCTTTGGAGTTTACCCCAAGACTTTACCGTAAGACATCATCCAGATCACTGTGCTTTCTTTTTAAAAACAAGTCTTCATTGAAAAGCACAAATTAGACCACCACAAATACAAATTAGTAATAGCCAGAAATGTATGTAGCAGCGATTTTTTTTTTTGGACAGTCTTGTTCTGTCACTCAGTCTGGAGTGCAGTGGTGTGATCTCAGCTCACTGCAACCTCCACCTCCCAGGTTCAAGCAATTCTCCTGCCTCAGCCTCCAAGAGTAGTTGTAACTAATAAAGGTATCCACTACCACAACCAGGTAATTTGTATAATTTTAGTAGAGTTGGGGTTTCACCATGTTGGCCATGCTGGTCTTGAACTCCTGACCTCAGGTGATCCGCCTCCCAAACTGCTGGGATTACAGGAGGCACCGTGCCCAGACTTATTTAGCATCACTTTTAAAAATTGCTGACACATTTGGGTTGGTTTCAAGTCTTTGCTATTGTGAATAGTGCCGCAATAAACATACGTGTGCATGTGTCTTTATAGCAGCATGATTTATAGTCCTTTGGGTATATATCCAGTAATGGGATGGCTGGGTCAAATGGTATCTCTAGTTCTAGATCCCTGAGGAATCGCCACACTGACTTCCACAATGGTTGAACTAGTTTACAGCCATAAAAAATGATGAGTTCATGTCCTTTGTAGGGACATGGATGAAACTGGAAACCATCATTCTCAGTAAACTATGGAAAGGACAAAAAACCAAACACCGCATGTTCTCACTCATAGGTGGGAATTGAACAATGAGAACACATGGACACAGGAAGGGGAACATCACACTCCGGTGACTGTTGTGGGGTGGGGGGAGGGGGGAGGGACAGCATTAGGAGATATACCTAATGCTAAATGACGAGTTAATGGGTGCGGCACACCAACATGGCACATGGATACATATGTAACAAACCTGCACATTGTGCACATGTACCCTAAAACTTTAAGTATAATAATAAAAAAATTGTTGACACATTGCAGTATCTTTCTAATTTTCTCTAATATCCTTAATTATATAATGTGATTTTTGAAGAATTCTTACATTAAGATAAAGATCAAGAAGGCCGTTAGCAAAGGATTTTTAAAAGAGTAGTTTTTTTACAAAGATTATCCATTTTCAACAGATTTTTCTTATGAAATAAATTTCTCCATCTCTTTTAAAAATATGAAACTTGGCTCCCATTAAATATGCTCATTTTTAGTTACTCATGGGATACCCTTACTTATCTGTGATAACAGACACTTGTCATAATTTCCTGTATACTCCTAATGTCAGAGGTATGTTTACAAGTGGTATCATTTACTTCTGGATTTCATTTCCAGCTATTTAATCTCCAGATGCATGAAAAAGCATTTTTAAGATTATCTCTGAAAAAAGTACCTGCTTTTTATCTACTCAAAATATATCTACACTTAACAGAAGTACACTTTGGATAAGCAGTTATTTTCAGACAAAACTTTTACTAAGGTAAGTATATGATAACATAGATAACGGAGGATATCCATGTGTAACTAAAAGTCAAAGTATTTACTTTACCTGGAAGCTGTGTTTTATGTTTTTAAAAAACCTGAACTAATTGATTTCATACAAAAAAAGTGCTAAAAGAAAAATGCATAATCTCTGTATGATAAAAACATTTTTTCAAGCTGTGCAAATGACCTTCTTGATTTTTATTTTACCTTATCTAAGAATGATTTTAATACGCAATAATACAATTTATAGCAATATATAACAACTGCATTTAATAATAATGCACAAAAGTAACAAAGCAATGCAGATAAAAATGTTACACTGAACTCATCATTTGACATACTTCATGTATTAGAAAAATTTACTGAATAATGTCAATTATCAAAACATGTAGCTGCTGTGTAGTCCATTAAAAACTGGTATTTCCAGCATTTATATAATATACGTATATTTGTGTTGAACATAGTGTTAATACTTTTTATACTTTTTTAAAAAGAAATTGTATGCCTTTTGTTCAAAACCACTATAACTTACTTGACCTGTGTGTGATTTTTATTTTTCATTAAAATATTTAATTTCCAATACAGTTTGGATGCAGGATAGTCTGCATTTTAGGAAGCAAAAAAATAAATTTTAGAAAGGTAAAGTATCAAAGCAAGTTTTGTAGTAATAGTGATGTCTAAAAGTTAAAATAGCAGTAGCTGTCATTGAATGAGCACTACTATATTTCAGGCACTAAGCTAGATTCTTACAGACTCTTTAATATTAATATCATACTTTATAAATGTGAAATTTTAGACTGCAAAGTAGGTAACTTGCTAAAAGTCACAGATGTAATAAACCATGAATCTAGAATTTGAACTTAAATCTTTTGGCTTCAGAGAGGAAAACAAAAGGAGAGGCAAATAGCTAGACGAATCAGTTGACTGACAGTCCTATCAGCTTCCCTTTACCAAGTGCTGATCTCATCACACCAACATAACTTTGTAAAATGTGTTTATTATTTCCATGTTCAAAGTGAGTGATTTAAAGCTAAAAATGATAAGAAATGTGTCCTTGATAGCAGCTATCACTGGAAGATCCAGAATGTAAACCAATACTTCACTATCCAGTATTACTCATTTCAAAGCACTCACCCTTTCTGCTATCACATACAATTTCCACCTCAAGTAACAAATTCAAATATAATCAGTACAAAGTTTATTCTACCCTGAAAATGAAATGTATGATATTCAAGAGCAACTTGATGATTCAGATCTAAGAAAACATAGTACTCTCAAAATGACAAATAGTGAATAAATATTACCTCTGTATTGGATGTCAAAAAATGCCTAAGGACAAGACACTTCAAGCTGGAAAAATTAGAGTGCAACCAAAAGACAATGGAGAAACCAAACATAGCTGGTCACATATGTATTTTTGTGCAGATTTTTAAGTCTGGGAGGCTTTTGTTTCCTAAGCAAACATTTATTTTGTTGTTAGCCAGAAATTTATATCTCCCCAGGTTATGTAAAATACTGAAAAAAGAAATATGAAAACTTTCTTATTTTTGGGTGTGTCATCAAACAGTGCCTTACATATTTGAATGACTACATTTTCAAAAGCTGCCAAATTTTAATTTATTCGGTTAGTAGCTCTGTATCTACACATATTCAACATTCAAAGTAAGGAATCTTGTAGTGTGTGTTATATTGTTCAAGTATTGATCATTTTGTTGCAACTCTGGAAACACATATTAGCCCCCGAAGCCTGAATTAGGGGTATCTACATAGAGAGGAAATTATTGGCTTATCAAAAGTGTGCATAGATTCTGTCGGTTAAGTCTATCCATCATAGACTTCCTAAAAGGTGGATCAGATTCTAAGCTCTCCCAGTTTACTTTGTTATGGTTTATTGGCACATTCATTTTATACAACTGTTTATACAAAATAAATGGCTGCTCATACCTTAAGCCCCTCCATTAGTGGAGTCCAATGAACCATTTAAGATAACAAAAACATACGAATCTTCAGTTCCTACTACTACCATCACAGAAGGTTCAAGCTGTAGAATATTTGATGTTTTCTGCTCTCAAAGTTCTGATCCAGTTCTTTCTCTTACATAACATCTGTCCATGTCCTTGCTCAGAGGGACTCAGTGCTCATTCACAATAAAGATCCCTTTATTGTGGTGAATGTTTAATTTCTTACTAATATTCAGTCAAATGCAATACATGTATATTTCCATTCCGTCTGTGCTGCTATAATGGAATATAAGAGACTGGGAAATTTGTAGAGATTCTTTATGGTTCTGGAAACCGGAAAATCCAAGATGCAAAGGCAGGCGTCTGGTGAGGACCTTCTGTGTCATCTCATGGTGGAAGGTGAGACAGCAAGAGATTGAACTCCCAGCCTTAAGTTATTTTAAATCAGCATGAATCTGTTCACAAGGCTTCAGAGCCTTTATGACCTAAACACCTCCCATTGGGCCCCCACCTCTCAACAGTCTTTCATTGGATTATGTTTTCAACACATGCCTTTTGGAGGGACACATCCAAACAATAACAATATACAACAGCATTTTCTTTTTTAAGTGATCATTTTGATGAATTTTGACAAATGTTTACAGTAGTGTAACAACCACTTCAATGGAGACATTTCATCCTAAAAATTCCCTTGTTCTATAGATTCAATTTTTATATTCTCCTGAAATTTTATGTTGAAATCTAATACCCAATATAATGATATTGGGAGATGGAGGCTTTGGAAGGTGATTAGGTCATAAGAACAGAGACTTACTCAAAGGAGTTAGTGCTTTTTATGAGACCCCGGAGATATCCCATCCTTCTACAATGTGAGGAATCAAAAAAATGACAGGCACCTCTGAATCAAGAAGTGAGTCATTACCAGGCACTGAATCTGTCAGTAACTTGAATTTGAACTTCTACTCTCCAAAACTGTGAAAAATAAATTTTGGTTGTTTATAAACAACCCAGTCTATGATATTCTGTTACAGCAACCTAAAGTACTATTACCTAGTGCCCCTTTGTAATCAGTCCTCACCCCCAACCTGACAGCTAGCCCGTCTACCCCACTCAGATTTGGGTGGCTACAGTTTTGGCTATTAAATAATGTCACAAAAATTGAGTCATATACTATGTAGCCTTGATTGTTTTTTATTGAGTTTACTTAATGCTTCGGAGATTTATTCCTGCTGTTACATGTGTCTCTATTGTATTCTTTTTTATCGCAAACTAGTGTTCCATTTGATTATACTTTTACTAATACATGGGCTTCTGGGTTATTTCTAGTTCAGGGCCATGCAAATAAAGTTGCTATAAACATTAACAAATGGGTCTCTGTATGAACGTGCTTTTATTTCTCTTTGGTAAACATCCAGGAATTGATAGTTGAGTCATATGATAAATGTATATTTAAATTTAAAAGAAACTTCCCTATTGTTTTCCAAAGCAACTATACCATTGACGTTTCTACATATCCTCACCAGTACTCTGTCTTCTGTAATTTTACTATAGCCATCCTAGTAGCTATATAGGGCATCTCATTGCAGTTTTAATTGCATTTTCCTAAAGACTAGTGGCGTTAAGCAAATTTTCACTGCTTATTTGCCATTGGTATATATAGTGGTTCCACGTTCTCCATGATGGATTAGTTCTAGAACCCTGATGGATGCCAACATCCAGAAATCCTAAAATTCCAACATTGGCCCTGTATAACCTGGGAAAATTAAAAGTTAGCCCTCTGCATCCTTGGGCTGCCCAATCTGGGAATACTATATTTTCTATCCATCGTTGGTTGAATCTGCAGATGTGGAGCTCATACACATGAAAGGCCAACTGTATTTTTTGAAAGTCCAGTTTTTAGTCTGTTTCTACCAGTTATAAAAATTTCTAGTTGGCATATATGGAAACTGTTTTTATGTGGATGGCTGAGGATTCTTTTGGAAAAACACATTCTCAAAAAAAGAACATAGGGATTATAAGCCTGACTTTATAGCAAAATCTGATTTTTTAAAAAGGAATTTTTATTAAAATGCCTAAAAACATTGGGGCCCTGTTGACATCACTTGGATACCCGGCTGGTATAATCTATGACAGTATAAATTGAAAGAGCCCGTCTATGTACATATGCATGGAATATGAGACACTGAGGACTTTGACACGTTGGTAGTTACATCCACTGGTAATTAGGCAGAGTATGGGGAGCTGCCAGGATTAAGAGAGGGCATAGTGTCAAGTATGCATCGTGAGAAGCAGTCAACAGAAAAGAAAGTGTAACCTAGTAAACTGTGCAGTTCCTGCAGGAATCTGGCAGGAATGGGACACAGTGGGCCTAGCATGGCCTACCAACCCCTGCTGAATCCTTGAAATGCCTTCTAAAAACCTCCAGAAAGAAAGGATAGAGTACTGTATGGAGAGTTGAAGGTTCTGGTTTCTCCTGGCTCTTGTTTCTGTTTACGATTTGTATCTGCAGTAGTTTCCTGGGGCTGCCCTAACAAAACAGTGCACACTGGGTGGCTTAATCAGAAGTGTACTGTCTCAGAGTTCTGGAGGGTAGAAGTCTAAAATCATGGTGTTGAAAAGGTGGCTCCTTCTGAGAGCCACAAGGAAAAAGCTATTCCAGAGAAATCTCTCTCCTAATGTCTTGCAGCTTTGGGTGTTTCTTGGAGTTTTAGTCTGTTCTCCTGCTGCTCATAAAGACATACTGGAGATGGGGTAATTTATACACAAAAAGAGGTTTAATGAACTCACAGTTCCATGTGCTGGGAAGGCCTCACAGTCATGGCAGAAAAGAAAGGCTCATTTCACATGGGGGCAGACGAGAGAATGAGAACCAAGCAAAGGGGAGACCCCTTATCAAACCAACAGATCTTGTGAGACTCATTCACCACCACAAGAACAGTATGGGGAAACCACACCCGTGATTCAATGGTCTCTCACCAGATCCCTCCCACAACACATGGGAGTTACAGGAGCTACAACCATGATTCAATTACCTCCCACCGGGTCCCTCCCACAACACATGGGAGTTATGGAAGCTACAATTCAAGATGAAATTTGTGTGGGGACACAGCCAAACCACATCGCTTGGCATATCAACGGCATTCTTCATGTGTCTTCACATCACCTTTTCTGTATGCCTATCTGTCCCTGTGTCCACATTTCTCCTTTTGGTAAGGACAGAGTCATACTGGATTAGAGCCCATCCTAACGACCTCATCCTGACTTGGTCATCTGCAAAGGCTGTATTTCCATACAAGGTCACATTCACAGCTACTGGAATTACCGCCTCATTATTTGCTGAAGGGACACAATTCAACCCATAACACTGTCAGTCTAGTAATTGTGCCCTTTTAGGTAATTTCTGTTTTCCACTCATAATTTAAAATGAAAGTGTCTTCAAATTATAAAAGACAATAGTGCTAAGAGAAAATTTCCATCAATCTATGATTTTAAACTCCTCAAAGTGCTAAGAGAAAATATCCATCAATCCATTATTTTAAATCTTTCTAAATTATTGAGAGTAAGATACATAAAATAAGACAATTTTCAGAACAGGCATGCTTGTTCACGCCTGTAATCTCAGCACTTTGGGAGGCTAGGGAGAGCAGATTGCTTGAGCTCATGAGTTCAAGACCAGCCTGGACAACAATGTGAAACTTCATTTCTACTAAAAATACAATTAGCCTGGTGTGGGCGTGGTAGCAAATGCCTGTAGTCCCAGCTACCCAGGAGGCTGAGGTGGGAGAATTGCTTGAGCCCAGAAAGTCAAAGCTACAGTGGGCCATGATTGCACCACTGCACTGCACCCTGGGTGACAGCCTGAGACCCTGCCACAGACACACACACACACATATTCAAATAAATGATTCAGTTTACATACTGAAGAGCACCAAAAGATATGCTTCAATGAGAAAAAAATTCTTTTTAGAAGAAAAGAGTAAGATCTAAGTGACACTGAGTTATACAGGAACTTGAAAGTGTGTTGTGTATCCAAATAATAACCAAAGTAGCAACAATAATAACACTAAGGATAATGACTATTTAGCTTGGAATTTAAAAAACAATGTATAATTATATTTACAAATAGCAATAACATAAAAACTGGAAGAGATCATCATATCTAAAATTTTCTATAGCCCTTAAATTGTTCAGGTAGAAGGAGATGATTGATTCAAGTTCTACTTTATGAATGCAATGTTGTGCTTCGTTAGTGCTAATGTACTTTGTTCAACATTTAAGAATAACTAAATAAAGAGCAATGAAGAGACAGATTAAATGGAAAAACAAATATACAAACAAACAACATACCCCCCCAAAAATATGCAGTCAAGTCAATGAAAAGCAGGAAACAAATGAAAAAAGTAAAGTAAAAATTCAGTGAAATTTTCTTAAAGATGTAGAAATAGATCCATATGTTTCAAAATCATATTTACTATGAATAGATTAAGTTCATTATTAAAAGATAGAGAGTACAAGCTATGACAAAGGATCTTTAAATGCTGAGGGATATAAAATGATGTATCATGCCAAACTTTAGATTGTATAGTGATATTAATATCTCATTAAATATACTAGAGTAAAATCTGAAATATATTAAAAAATTAACTTTGGGAAGCCGAGGCAGGTACATCACGAGGTCAGAAGATCGAGACCATCCTGGCTAACATGGTGAAACCCCATCTCTACTAAAAAAAAAAAAAAAAAAAAAAAAAAAAATCAGCCAGGCGTGGTGGCGGGCGCCTGTAGTCCCAGCTACTCGGGAGGCTGAGGCAGGAGGATGGCGTGAACCCAGGAGGCGGAGCTTGCAGTGAGCTGAGATCACACCACTGCACTCCAGCCTGGGCAACAGAGAGACTCCGTCTCAAAAAAAAAAAAGAATACACGAACAATACAAATGCCTTTAATTCCGTTCAGACTTAAGACTTCACAGTTCTCAGAGAAAACATAGAAATTATTTTTTTTGCAGAGATATATTTAAAGGCATAATTATATTTTTAAGAGCTTGCCAGATTGTAGCAAATATAAGTAACTTGAACTAGCAAATAAGAAATTCATAAATGTAGCTAGCTGCTCAGTATTGCTGATTTGATATCATTTGATATCTTCGAACTGTACCAACATTTAATGAGGATATAATTGAGTGAATCCTGCAACAGATTAACATATGTGCTAAAATGAACTATAACGGATATATACATTTCCAATGTCATTTAGAGCAAACACTTGTATTAATCAGGCTCAATTATATGATTCCTACATTGAATCTTTGAACAATTGAGTTACAGTGGCAAATAGACAAATGACATTAGATCATAAATTGATTTAGTAGTCTTATATAATTTTTAAGTAGAGCCTGAAGAAAGAGTGCTGATCATGAAATAGTATCCTAAAAGAATGCAGCTTTTACTTAATAATACAAGGAAATCAGAAAATTTGTCAAGGATCATGCAGCATAGTGAGCAGTGATGATTTACATATATCAGAATTGATGATTTACATATATCAGAATAGATATTCATTAGGAGGGAAAGGTAAATTATTAAGAAGTATTTGTAAAGTGTACACTATTAGAGAATGAACATAATCAAATAATTACAAATACTTTTAAATCTTAGGCATCTTATAATGTAGATACGGAAAGTCTAAAGTTAATGGATTTATGAGGATGTCTTAGTCACTGAGGCCTATTATTAGTTAATTCTCACCTTGCTATAAAGAACTAACTGAGCCTGGGTAATTTATAAATGAAAGAGGTTTAACTGACTCACAGTTCCACATGGCTGGGGAGGCCTCAGGAATCTTACAATCATGGAGGAAGTCACCTCTTCACTGGGCAGCAGGAGAGAGAATGAGTGCCAGGAGGGGAAATGCCAGACTATTATGAAACCGTGAGAGCTCATCAGAACTCACTCACTGTCATGAGAACAGCATGAGGGAAACCACCCACACTATTCAATTACCTCCCACTAGATCCCTCCCATGACATGTAGAGATTATAGGAATTAAAATTCAAGATGTGATTTAGGTGGGCAGACAAACCATATCATTCTGCCCGTCTTCTCCAAAATCTGATGTCCTCACATTTCAAAACAAACCATGCCTTCCCAACAGTCCCCCGAAGTCTTAACTCCTTCCAGAATTAATCTACAAGTCCAAGTCCGAAGTCTTACCTGAGACAAGGCAGTTCCCTTCCACCTAGGAGCTTGTAACATCAAATCAAGTTAGTTGCTCCCATAATACAAAGTGGGTATAAGCATTGGGTCAATGCAACCATTTCAAAAGGGAGAAATTGGCCAAAACAAAAGGGATACAGGCCCATGCAAGTCCAAAATCCAGTGAGGTAATAATTAAATCTTAAAGCTCTAGAATAAGCTCCTTCAACTCCATTTCTCACATCCAGGACACACTGATGCAAGAAGTGGGCTTCCAAAGCCTTGGCAACTCTGCCCATGAGGCTTTTCAGGGTACAACCCCTCTCCCAACTGCTTTCGTGGGCTGGCTTTCAGTATCTGCAGCTTTTCCTGGGGCACAGTGCAAGCTATCGGTGGATCTACCATTCTGGGGTCTGGAGGATTGTAGACTTCTTCTCACAGCTCCACTAGGCAGTGCACCAGTAGGGACTGTCTGTGGGGGCTCCAACCCCACATTTCCCTTCTGCACTTCCCTAGCGCAAGTTCTCCATGAGAGCTCCACCCCTGCAGCAGACTTCTGCCTAGACATTCTGGTGTTTCCATACATTTTCTGAAATCTAGGCAGAGGTTCCCAAACTTCACTTTTTAACTTCTGTGTACCCATGGGCCCAACATCACATGTCAGTTGCCAAGGCTTGGGGCTTGCACCCTGTGAAGCAATGGCCTGAGCTTTATATTGGCCCATTTTAGCTACAGCTGGGATGCAGAGCACCAAGCCCTGAGACTGCACACAGCAGCAAGGTCCTGGACCTGGCCCTGGAAACCATTTTTTTCTTCTAGACTTCCAGGCCTGTGATGGGAGGGGCTGCTGTGAAGACCTCTAATACACTCTGGAGACATTTTCCCTACTGTCTTGGTGATTAGCATTTAGCTCCTCATTACTTATGCAAATTTCTGCAGCTGGCTTTTATTTCTCCCCAGAAAATGTTTTTCTTGTCTATCACATTGTCAGGCTGCAGATTTTCCAAACTTTTATGCTTTGTCACCTCTTGAATGCTTAGAAATTTCTTCTGCCAGATACCTGAAATCATCTCTCTCTAGTTCAAAGTTCCATAGATCTCCAGGGCAGGGGCAAAATGCTGCCATTCTCTTTGCTAAAGCTTTCCATTTCCCAACAAAGTTCCTCATCTCCATCTGACAGCACCTCAGCCTAGACTTCATTGTCCATATTCCTATCAACATTTTGGACAAAGTCATTCAACAAGTCTCTAGGAAGTTCCAAGCTATCTCATATCTTCCTGTCTTCCGAGCACTCCAAACTGTACCAGCTTCTGCCTATTACTCAGATCCAAAGCTGCTTCCACATTTTCAGGTATCCTTATAGCAGTACACGACTCCTGGTGCCAATTTACTGTATTAGTCCATTTTTTACATTGCTATAAGGAAATACCTGGCACTGGATAATTTGTAGAGAAAAGATGTTCCATTAACTATACATGGCTGAGGAAGCCTCAGGAAGCTTACAATCATGGTGGAAGCCACTTCTTCCAAGGGTGAAGAGAGAAAATGAGTGCCAGCAGGGGAAATGCCAAATGCTTATAAAACCATCAGATCTTGTGAGAACTCACTCCCTATCATGAGAACAGCATGGTGCAAAACCACCCTCCTGATTCAGTTACCTCCCACTGGGTCCCTCCCATGACATGGGATTGTGGGAATTAAAATTCACTGGAGTGGGGCCACAGCCAATCCATATCAATTTTTTTTGGTTTAAATGTTGAAAAAGTCTGCAGAGTGATGACAATTTTGAAATTACAAGAATGAAATAAGGCACCTCCAAAGGTGGAGTTTGAAGAAATGAAGAAAAAAGCCCATCTCAGGAAAAAGCTGCTCTGATGAAACTCCAGATTAAATTTGGTGTGGACCCCTAATGTTAATTGGATCACCTTTATGAACGTGTGTAACCTATACAGTCCCACAGAGCCCTATACTTAGAAGGTTCCTGCATTGCTTTTCTGCTTGGCTGTCCCTTTCTTTATATTCTTAATATATTTTTTAAAAGGGCTCTAGGTATTACCACAGCTGGCCCTGTGCTTTAAAAGGAATAGAATGAAAAAAGCAACCTGTAAATAAATAGTATTGATAAACAAAGCAGCATACACGCTCCTAATGTAACTATGGTGAAGGGATTGGGACTGGGAGTAGTTTGAGAACAAGAGCAAGAACATATGAGAAAGAGAATAGCTGGTAAATCAACAGGCCTCTGGAAGCCTGTGTGTTTTTGGATATCATGACCACCAATCATTTATTCTCATTGTCATGAGGTGGTTCAATGTACTAAGTCAAAAGGTCAGAAATCTGCATTGCCACACCTTCTCTGCCTACCACCACTGCTTAATGACAAGAAACTCTACAAGAAGTGAAAAGGCATAGTTGACAAGCAAGCTGGTACAGTTTCCACATAAAATTGTAGAATTAAAAAAACTGAAAGGGGCTTAGTTAAGGGACTAGTCCTAGAAATTAATTAACTGCTGCATTAGCCCATTTTCTTGCTTCTAATAAAGACATACCTGAGCCTGGGAAGAAAAAGAGATTTAATGGACTTATAGGTCCACATGGCTGGGGAGGCCTCACATTCATGGCAGAAGGAAAGCAGGAGTAAGTCACATCTTACATGCATGGCAGCAGGCACAAAGAGAGAGAGGGCCTGTGCAGGGGAACTCTTCTTTTTAAAACCATCAGATCTCATAAGACTTATTCACTATTATGAGAACAGCACAAGAAAGATCCATCCCCATGATTCAATTACTTCCCACTGGGTCCCTCCCACAACACGTAAGAATTATGAAAGTTCCAACTTCAGATGAGATTTGGGTGGAATCACAGCCAAGCTATACAATTCCACCCCTGGACCCTCCCAAATCTCATGTCCTCACATTTAAAAACCCATCATGCCTTCCCAACAGTCCCCCAAAGTCTTAAGTCATTTCAGCATTAACCCAAAAGTCCACAGTCCAAAGTTTTATCTGAGACAAGGCACGTCACTTTTGCCTATGAGGTTGTAAGATCAAAAGCTAGTTACTTCCTAGATACAATGGGGTACAGGTATTGTGTAAATACAGCTGTTTTAAATGGGAGAAATTGGCCAAAACAAAGGGGCTAAAGACCCTATGCAAGTCCAAAATCCAGCAGGGCAGTTAAAACTTAAAAGCTCCAAAATGATCTCCTTTGACTTCATGTCTCACATCCATGTCATGCTGATGGAAGAGGTGGATTGGCATGGTCTTGGGCAGCTCTGCTCCTGTGGCTTTGCAGGGTTTAGCCCATCACCTGGCTGCATTCACAGGCTGCCATTGAGTGCCTGTGGCTTTTCTAGGGGCATGGTGCAAGCTTTCAGTGGATCTACCATTCTGGGTTCTGGAGGACGGTGGCATTCCTCTCACAGCTCCACTAGGTGTTGTCCCAGTAGGTACTCTCTGTGGGGGCTCCAACTCCACATTTCCCTTCTGCACTTTCCTAGCAGAGGTTCTCCCTGAGGGCCCCACCCATGCAGCAAACTTCTGCCTGGGCATACAGATGGTTCCATACATCCTCTGAAATCTAGATGGAGGTTCCCCTACCTCAACTCTTGACTTTTGTGCACCCGCAGGCTCAACACCATGTGGGAGATGCCAAGGCTTGGGGGCTCCACCCTCAGAAGCAATGGGCTGAGCTTGGCCTCTGTTACTCACAGCTGGTGTGACTGAGATACAGGGCACCAAGTCCCTAGACTCCACACAGGAGGGGGACCCTGAGCTCCACCCATGAAACCATTTGTTTCTCCTAAACCTCTGGGCCTGTGATGGGAAGGGCTACCACAAAGACCTTTCATATGCCCTAGAGACATCTTCCCCATCGTCTTGGTGATTAACATTCGGCTCCTGGTTTCTTATGCAAATTTTGCAGCTGGCTTGAATTCCTCCTCAGAAAATGGGATTTTCTTTTCTATCTCATTGACAGGCTGCAAATTTTCCAAACTTTTATGCTCTGTGTCTCTTTTAAAACTGACTTCCTTTAACATCACCTGTCACTTCTTGAATGCTTTGCTGCTTAGAAATTTCTTCCACCAGATTCTCCAGATCATTTCTCTGAAGTGCAAACTTCCACAAATCTGTAGGGCAGGGGCAAAACGTCACCAGTCTCTTAGCTAAAGCATAACATGAGTAACCTTTTTCCGAACGAGTCTAGTTCCTCATCTCCATCCGAGACCTCCCCCACCTGGATATTATTGTCTGTATCATTATCAGCATTTTAGTCAAAGCCATTCAACAAGTCTCTAGGGAGTTCCAAACTTTCCCACATTGTCTTGACTTTTGAGCCCTCCCAACTGTTCCAACCTCTGGTTGTTACCCAATTCCAAAGTTGATTCCACATTTTGGGGTATCTTTGCAGCAATGCTCCACTCTACTGGTACCAATTTACCATATTAGTTTGCTTTCATGCTGTTCATGAAGACATACCAGAGACTGGGAAGAAAAAAAACTTTCATAGACTTACTGTTCCACATACCTGGGGAGGCCTCACAATCATGGTGGAAGGTAAGGAGGAGGAAATCACTTCTTACATGGATGGCAACAGGCAAAAGAGAGCTTGTGCAGGGAACTCGTGTTTTATAACCATCAGATCTCATGAGACTTATTCACTATCACAAGAACAGTGTGGGAAAGACCTGACCCCATAATTACCTCTCACTGGATTCCTCCCATGACACATGTAAATTGTAGGAGTTACAATTCAAGATGAGATTTGGGTGGGGACACAGCCAAACCATATCAACTGTCATCTTGTATCTTTTCCTTATTATAATCACTGTACTAGTCAGGGTTCTTTAGAGAAATTGACCAATAATAGATAGATACATACATACACACATAGATGAAGAGATTTATTATGGGACTTGGCTCACAAGGCTTGGGAGACCCACCAGTCCCACCATCTGATGTCTGAAAGCTAGAAAACAGGAAAGCAGGTACTATATATAATTCAGGCTCAGTTTAAAGGTCAAAGAACCAGAAGTGCCAATGTTTAAAGTCATCATGGATGAATGTCCCAGTTAGGGCAAATTCACATGTAGTCTACCTTTTTGTTCTATTTAGGACCTCAGGGGATTAGAAGACTCCTGTTCACATTTATGAGGGCAGATCATCTTCACTCAGTTTACTGATTCAAGTACTAATCTCTTATGGAAAGACCCTCACAGACACACTCATAAATAATGTCTTACCAGCTCCCTGGGTATTCCTTAGGTCAATAAAGTTAACACAAAAAATTAAATATTTCATGAAAAAGACAAGGACTAGACAACAAAAAGATGAATGTATATTTTATTTTTAGTTTTTTTTAGTTTTTTGTTTTGTTTTGAGATAGAGTTTTGCTCTTGTTGCCCAGGCTAGAGTGCAATGGCGTGATCTCTGGCTCACTGCAACCTCCGCCTCCTGGGTTCAAGCGATTCTCCTGCCTCAGCCTCCCAAGCAGCTGAGATTACAGGCCACCACACCAAGCTAATTTTGTATTTTTAGTAGAGACAGGGTTTCTCCACATTGGTCAGGGTGATCTCGAACTCCCAATTTCAGGTGATCTGCCCGCCTCAGCCTCCCAAAGTGCTGGGATTACAAGCATGAGCCACTGCACCCAGCTATTTTTAGTTATAAATACGACTCTTACCTTACCTTCCCATGGTGGTAATTCTAGCTGAGTGTCGTTTTTTAAGCTCACAACTAAATTACTTATTTCCATTTTAGTAATACACTACAAAAGACTAGTATATCTTTCAGTAATTTATTAGAAAAAAATCACGATTTTGTTATTGAAACCTTGGCAAAATTAAATTGAGCATTAATGCACTCCACCTCAATCTATCCTGGAGTAAAAAATAAGCCACTTTTAGAGGCCAACTCTGTAAATGTGTTTCACAAAAGCCTAGTCATCCCTAAGTTTCCCCTTAATTGTTCCAGAGCCAGTCCCCAACAAATGTGTGCACAAAACTCAAAGACAGGTGACCCAAAACAAATTCTTTCCCCTATGAAGTCTAACCTCTATAATTCTGTTATCCCTGAAGTGAAGTTTCCAGAAAAACATGTGATCGAGAGATAAACCAAAGTATTAAAAACATATCTTATAAGCTTGTTTAATTTTTAAAAGGATTTTAATTATAGCTTTTAGAAAAGTTAAAGTTTAGTAATTCTGTAATAAATACAGTTGAGATATACTTTATGCATTGAGAATGTTAAGTATGTTTCTGGAAACATACTTGATAAGCTTATTTAATTTTTAAAAGGATTTTAACAATGGTTTTTAGAAAAGTTACAGTTTAGAAATTCTGTAATGAATACAATTGAGAGTTTTTTTATACCTTGAGAAATCAATTATTAATTTGAAGAAAAAAAACACACATGCCAATTAAAAGGAAATTCCTAGTTGTGATCAGTAACAGTGTGGTAGAAACATTGCCAAAAATGGGCCTGCAATTGCTGACATGCAAAACCACCACCAATCACAGAATGTGTGTTACACATCCTTAGCACATACTTCTACAACTTCTCATCAGTTCATCTGTTTCTCTGTCCGCAGCCCCTCTGATATCTCTATGAATTTTGTAGGCCAGCTTCAAATTTTATTTTGTATTGACATCATTCTTATATTAACACGGTTCCAGCAAAGCTAAAGTGAGCACAGACAAACGTTGAGAAACAAATCTTTTTTTGGTAATCTTCATACTTTTCTTTAACGTGTTCTTTTAAAACCTGCAACTCCTAAGAAGTTATTTACTTCTATTTCTTTCTTGTTGTAAATTATAAAGTAACTTAATTTCCAACAGGTATTATTGCAAAACAGTCATTTTTGAGCTGTGTTTGAGAAGGAAGATCACTTTGTTGGGTTAACCAATTTTAAATGCTCCTAAAACATAGAGCCCCTTTAAGAATATTTGGCCACCCGCAGTGGCTCTTGCCTGTAAATCCCAGCACTTTGGGAGGCTGAGGCGGGTGGATCCTGAGGTTAAGAGTTTGAGACCAGCCTGGCCAACGTGGTGAAACCTCGTCTCTAGTAAATGTACAAAAATTAGCCAGGCATGGTGGTGCACTCCTGTAGTCCCAGCTACTCGGGAGGCTGAGGCAGGAGAATTGCTTGAACCTTGGAGGTGGAGGTTGCAGTGAGCCAGATCGCACCACTGCACTCCAGTGCAGTAAAATAAGTTCTAAGGGGAAAAGTTATAGTTAAAAAGCTTCCATTTAAACAGAATGCAGATCTTAAATCAAGAACTCATTTGTACAACTAGAAAAAGAAGAACAAAAAAACCCAAAGGCAGCAGATGTAGAGAATTTAAAATGTAGAGAAAAATCAATGAAATCAAAAGTTGATTCTTAAACAAAAATCAATGTGAAAAACCTTTAGGTAGATTGAGTTAAAAAAAAGAAGGCTCAAATCACCAAAATCACAAATGAAAGTGAGAACATTGTTACTTGCTCTACATAAATAAAAAGTATTATAAGAGTACTATGAACAATTATATGTCAAAAATTGAATGAACCAGATGAAATCCAGAAATTCCTAGAAATATGCAACATACCAAGACTAAATCAGGAAAAAATAGAAAATCTGAATAGATCTATAATTAGTCAGGATTATGGATCTGTAATAAAAAATCTAGCAATAAAGAAAATTCCTGGACCTGACAGCTTCACTGCTGAATTATACTAAACATTTAAAGAAGAACTGTAATAACACCAGTCCTTCATAAACATTTCCAAAAACTTAAAGAGGAGGATTACTTCATATGAGGCTAGCATTACCCTACTACCAAAACCAGACAAAGACATTGCAAAGAACAAAAAACAAGAAAACACAATAAACTAATATCTATTATGAAAATCAACGCAAAAATCCTCCACAAAATACTAGCAAACCAAACTCAGCAGCATATTAGAATGACCAAGTGGGATTTATTCCTGGAATCTAAGCATGGTTCAACGCATGAAAATTGATCAATGTAAATACTTCATATTAACATAAGGGGAAAAATAAGCATAACTGTCTCAATTATACATTTAGTAAAATTCAACATTTTTCATATCAAAAACACTCAACAAATTAGGAACTGAAAAAAACTACCTTAACATAATAAAATCCATATATAAATGTTCAACAGCCAAAATCACACTCACTGTTAAAAGATGGAAAGTTTTGCCTCTAAGATCAGGAACAAGACAATGAGGCATACATTGCCACTTGTATTCAACAAAATACTGAAAGTCCTAACCAGTGAAATCAGGCAAGGAAAAGACATAAAAGGCATCCAAATTGGACAGGAAGAAGTACAATTATCTCTGTTTGAACACAGCATATTTTATGTAGAAAACTCTAAAGATAGCACACACAGTTAAAACTAACAAACAAATTTAGGAAAGCAGTAGGATACAAAAGCAACACATAAATATTAGTTTCATTTTTACTTACTAACAATAAACAATCAGAAAAGAAAATTAACAAAATAATTCCATTGATTATAACATCAAAAAGAATGAAATACTTAGTAATTAACTTAGCCAGGGATATGAAAGACTTGTAAAATGAAAACTATGGAAGACATAAATACATGGAAAGATATTCCATGTCCATGTGTTGGAAGACTTAGTATTTTTAAGATGTTAATACTACCCAAGGCCATCTTTTTTTATTTTTTTTATTATACTTTAGGTTTTAGGGTACATGTGCACAACGTGCAGGTTTGTTACATATGTATCCATGTGCCACGTTGTTTTGCTGGTGGGACTGTAAACTAGTTCAACCATTGTGGAAGTCAGTGTGGCGATTCCTCAGGGATCTAGAACTAGAAATACCATTTGACCCAGCCATCCCATTACTGGGTATATACCCAAAGGACTATAAATCATGCTGCTATAAAGACACATGCACACGTATGTTTACTGCGGCACTATTCACAATTACAAAGAGTTGGAACAAACCCAAATGTCCAACAACGACAGACTGGATTAAGAAAATGTGGCACATATACACCATGGAATACTATGCAGCCATAAAAAATGACGAGTTCATGTCCCTTGTAGAGACATGGATGAAACTGGAAAACATCACTCTCAGTAAACTATCTCAAGGCCAAAAAAACAAACACCGCATGTTCTTACCCAAAGCAATCTTAACATTAAATACTATGCCTTTCAAATCTTCAGCAATTTTTATAGAAAGAAATCATCTATTCTAAAATACATATGGAAAAACCAAGGGACACCAAATAGCCAAAACAATCTTGAAAAAGAACAAAGCTGGAGAACTCACACTTCCTGGTTTCAAAATTTATTACAAAGCTTCAGTAATCAAAACAGGGTGCCACCGGCATAAAGACAGACTTATAATAAGGCCAATGAGGTAAAATCGAGATCCCAGAAATAAACCTTCACATATATGGTGAAATGATTTTTGACCATGGGTCCAAGACCATTCAATGTGGGAAAAAGCAATCTTAAAAAAAAAAAAAAAGATGGTGGGATGGTGGTGGAACAACTGAAAAATCACATATAAAACAATGAAGTTGGAACCTTGTACAACACTATGCAGAAACACTGACTCAAAATTATTCAAAGATCTAAATGTAATACAAAAAACACTATAAAACTCTGAGAAGAAATAATAGAACAAAAGCTTCACAACATTAGAGTTGGCAATGATTTCTGAGATGTGACATCAAAGGCACAGGAAACAAAAGAAAACAAATTAAAAATGGTACTTGATAAACTTTTTTTAAAAAACTGCATTCAAAAAATACTATCAGAATAAAATGGCAACCCAGAGAATGAAAAAAAAATTTTCAAATGATATTTGACAAGGGACTGAGATCCAGAATAGATAGGGAATTTTAAAAACTCATCAACAAAATAAAACAAATAGCCTGATTCAAAAATGGGCAAAGAATTTTTCTCCATAGACATTTCTCCAAAGATTTAATAGAAATGGTCAATAAACACATCAAAGGAGCCCCAACATAATTAATCATTAGAGAAATGCAAATCAAAGCTACAAGAGCACCTCACACCCATTATGATAGTTACTATTAGAAAAAACAGAAAATAACAACTGTTGGCAAGAATGTGGGAAACTATAACACTTGTGCACTGTTGGTGAGGATGTAAAATGATACAGACACTGTAGAAAACAGTATGTCAGTTCTTTAAAAGATTAAAAATATAAGTACATATAATCCAGCAACCCCAATCCAGGTATATACTCAAGAGAATTTAAAGCAAGGTCTTGAAGAGATACTTGTACACACATGTTCTTAGCAGTATTATTCACAATAGCTAAAATGGAAGCAATCCAAGTGTCTGTCAGTGGATTAATGGATAAGCAAAATGTGGTGTATACAAACAAAAGAATATTATTCAACCTTAAAAATGAATACAATTCTGACATATTCTACAATAGGATGAAATTGAGGTCATTATGCTAAATTAAATAGCCAATAACAAAAAACAAATGCTGTATGATTTCATTTATATGAAATCTTAGGTTCTTAGAATAGTCAAAATCACAGACAAAAAGAATGGTAGTTTCTAGAGATATGTATTGATTAATGGGTCAAAAGCTTCAGTTTCACAAGACTAAAGAGCTCTGGAGATAGATGGTGATGATTATTGCACAATATAAATGTACTTAGTGTCACTGACCTATATATAGCCATACACCACATAATGATGTTTCTGTCAACAACAGACCACTTACAGATCATTGTTGCCATAAGATTGTTATGCAGCTGAAAAATTCCTATTGCCTAGTGAAATTGAAGCTATCATGTCATAGTACAATGCATCAGTGCATTGCCTTTTCTATGTTTAGATACACAAATATTTAACATTCTCTTACAATTGCCTATAATATTCAGTACAGTAACATGCTTTACAGGTTTGTAACCTATGGACACAATGTATCACTGTCTTTTAAGTGATGCGTGGTCTACTTTAAAATAATTAAGATAATAAATTTCACATTATTTTATTTTGCAAAGTTACCATCTCTGTCTTCAGTTACGGATATTGGCCAAAGTCTGAAGCAGGTGAGAACCATGATAATAAAATGAGAAGAGGTTTGTTAGGTGGAGCAGTGAGAGTTTGATAGAATTTACTGTCAAGATACGATGCATAAGAACAGGCATTCATTATTACATGAAGAATAACAATTTTTAGAAGAGTATATGCTATATTATTCTATTTAGATAAATCTAAATAAAAATGACGTGTGTATATTTTATATGATTAGAATAAAGATCTCCAAGAAAACATGCAGATACTAATAGGGATTAGAAAGTTTTGGTAGAATTGATGTCCATTTAAATAAGAGTATTACCCTTATGTTCCAAGTGTATATCATGCTTGTAAAATAAACCAATACATTATACAAAATATGCTACTATTAAATTGAAACCAAATTCTTCTAATTATCTAAGAAAGGCAGAATTATGTAATGATCAGAAATAAACCCCTAAGCCAGATTTTCTGGATTGGATTTTCAGGTCTTCTATCACTTACCATTAGTAGTGTGATTAACCACTAGCGTTAACTTCTCCATTCCTCATAAATTTCTGTCAAGAATTAAGTGTGCGAATACATGTACCTCTAGATGTATGCATGTACATAGCATGCAGAAAACATAGCATGCAGAAAAATACTGGCTATTTTTAATTTTTATTGTTATTATCCTATTGGGCTATTTGTGTTCATTCCAGTTAATGACTATAGTATAAAAATTTAAATTTATGCTACAAATTTATTTTAAATATTTATGCTTATCTCATAGTACCGAGTATTCAAATGCTTTCAGTTCTTTTTATCAAATGCTAATTACTGGTTTAACCAGAGATCCTAATCTGTGTCACAGTCATTTTCCAAGCTTGCCATTGAAAACTAATAGTCTAATAGCAATAAGTAGACCAAAACTAAGGTGATTGGATAAATATCATAAGGTATTTTACTGTGAAATTGGTATCTATATGTATTGCTTATAAAGCTCAGTAATCTGTTCTTGAATTGAGAAATTATTGAGACAACATCAAAACCTGTCATTTTTGTTTCTGTTGTTGTTATTGTTTGTGCAGTAAGAGCTTCTAAATTTTATGACCGTTTGAAAGAGGCCTATATACACCTTGCCTGAATATTAAGTCATGTGAAATGATAAAAAGCTTTCTGATTTATTGGGTTAGACAAAGAAAAAATTGAGAAATTGAGCATCATTAAAGACTTTTGTTATTCAAACTGTGCTTAGAATGAAAAGAAAAGCCACAGATTGGGAGAAAATCTTTTCAAAACACGTATCAGATAAATTAGTGGTATTTAAAGTACACAAAGAACTCAAAAATAAGAAAGAAAACAACTCATTTAAAAAATAGGCCAAAGGTCTAAATACAGCTGTCAAATATGGATATTGAAGGGTTACTAGTCATATATCATTAGGGAACCGCAACTCACAGCAACAGTGAGATATTATTACATGACTATTAAAATGGCCAATATCCAAAAGTCTGATAATACCAAATGTTGGCAAGTGTGAGGAGAAACAGGAACTTTTATTCACTGCCGGTGAGAATGCAGAATAGTACAGCTAGTTTGGGAGTCAGTTTGGCAGTTTCTTATAAAAGTAAACACACTCTTACGACACAATCCAGCAGTTACATTCCCTGGTATTTACTTACAGGATTTGAAAACTTACATGCACACAAAATCCTTCTTCCCATGAATGTTACAGGAGCCTTATTCATGATCACTAAAATCAAAATGTCCTTCAGGAAGTGAATGGAAAAATAAACTGTGGTATATCCAGGCAAAGGAATATTATTCTATCAAGCCACAGAAGACACACGGGAACTTTTAAATGCATATTGCCGAGTGAAAGAAGCCAGTCTGAAAGTCTACATACCGTGTGATTCAACTACATGACCTTCTGGAGAAAGCAGAACTATGGAGACAGTAAAGAGATCAGTGGCTATTAGGGATTTGGACGAGATTTGCGCAGTCTAAACATATCATGTGCCAACAATGATGTAAAGCACTGAATATGTGAGATAAAGTATGATGAATTCTATTGACAAATACAGGCAATGGCTTCCATTTAACTGAGAAGAAACCATATACCTAGCACAAGTCTTTTTCTGTGCATTAACTTTTTGTAATACAACTATATGAAGTTATAGCTCATTTTATATATAAATAAAAGCGTTTCCAAAGGTTAAGAAAGGGCACAGTGAGAGGGAGAAGCACAGTCTGGGTTGGTAGGACAATCTAGTTGTCTATCTGTGATTTAAACCCCTATAAACATCATCTCAATCTACTAATTTATCTGGAAGATAAATGAATGGATAGAGCAATGAATGGATAGAGCAAGGAAGAATTTTAGGAAAGTGAATCCATTATTCTGTATGACACTGTAGTGACGATTATTTGTCATTACACATTTGACAAAACCTATGGAATTCATAAGACAAGAAGTAAACTCTAATATAAACTACAGACTTTAGTCAATAATAATGTACCAATATTGACTCAACTATAACAAATGTACCACACTATTGCAAGATGTTAAAAATCGGGGAAATTGGGGTAGAGGCTGAGGATGACATGTGAATGCTTATTCACTTCTTTCTGCAAACCTAAAATTGCTTTTAAAAAGTCAATTAATAAAAATTAAAACAAGGCAGGGTTTTCATGCAATGGAAAACAACACAATTTTAGTAAGTGACTGATAATTATGCTTATGCCACTTAGCTAGATTACATTTCATTGATGAATAGTTTCATTATGTTATAAAGCAAAATAAAGTCAGATATCTAGAGAAATTGATGTTAATGGTTAGAATAAAAGCATTTTCACCTCCGAAGTCAGAATGAGCTCTTTAGAATCAGTCCATTTTATAGTTAAATCAATCAGTTTGATTTAAAAAAATTGAGAAAAATATTAACTTCACTTTTTCCACCAAACTCAATGTCATGACAGCATTGTGAGTCATTTCAATCTAGGATTAAAACCTATTTCTGGACCCAGTGGACTTACTGTGATACATTCTGAAAATGTAAGACATTAAAGTCCAGTCGTTGTTTGATCTGCTGTCCTCTGCAGTTATCAAAAGGTCAATTTATCCTGCTTTTTTCTCTTTTTCATATATCTTGCACTTCAGCTTAATATTAGTATTAAGCTAAATTTCTTATTTTATTTTGATTGATAAAGGAAGAAAACAGATTGTTTCAATACAGTTGCTGAGAATAAGCAGCAAAATGTACTTATAAAGTACACAAGACAGCTATCAGATAAAAATTTCTTCAAAAAAAGATTTGGAAATTTTTATTGCATGAATGTTCAAATGGAAAGGAAAATTTTCTGGATTTTTTTTCCACCACACGAGTAGCAGCACTAAAGTAGTGAACAATGCCCCTTCAATGAGTAGTTTTCATATATTTCTGATATCAGAAATGGATTGTTAGTAACTAGTTTTAAAAGCAGAGCATTTTCGTCCATGGCATT
Organism: Symphalangus syndactylus; assembly: GCF_028878055.3. Classification (NCBI taxonomy): domain Eukaryota; kingdom Metazoa; phylum Chordata; class Mammalia; order Primates; family Hylobatidae; genus Symphalangus; species Symphalangus syndactylus. The sequence continues at coordinate 68,858,766 of NC_072430.2, read as the reverse complement.
GCCCTGAATTCCAAAGCCCAAATTTAACTTAGGCTAATTTCTCTCTGCTGGCAGCACCATTAATTTCTCATAAATAACATTTCATATATATATATATATATATATATATGTCATTCTGATGATGTTAAAGGAGTTCACATATTATGGGCCTACAAGCCAAATTCAATCAATGGCTTGTTTCACATGGCTGAGAGCTAAAAATTGTTTTGGCATTTTTGAAGTGTCTAAAGAAGGAGAAGGAAGGGGAGAAGAAGAATCAGTAGATAAAGGAGAGACGGAGACTACATATGGCCAGCAAAGCCTACAATATTTACTGTCTAGTTCTTCACAGAAAGAAGTTCTCCAATCTCGAACAAAACACACACATTTTTGTTTGCCAAAAAAGGACTACAATAAGTCTTAACATCATTGATAGGTTCTTGAAAACTGGTAATAGGTCTATATATTTATGGTCACGTGTGATGTTTTGATACACGCATACAGGGGGGATAAATTGGGGATGGTTAATTGGTGCAAAAATACAGTAAGCGAAACCCATTTTACCATAGGTTGACATAAAAAAGAGTTAAGCTTCTATGGCTTTTGGTAACAAAAACATCAACAGACCTGTAAATAAAGATCAAAACACTTCTAATATTAAATGCTGAAATAAATTTGAGCTATTCATACACTTAAGATTAATAAAAACTAGTAAAATCATTATTTACCTACTCATTTCAGTTTAGGGTTGCAGTTGGCCACAGCCTATCCTGTCAGCTCAGGACGTAATGTGGGAACCAGCCCTGGACAGGACGCCATCGCATTGCAGGTGCACTCACACATACCCACAGTTACTCAGACTGGGACCACACAGACATGTCAATCAACCTCACGTGCACAGCCTTGGGAAGTGAGAGGAAACTGGAGCATCCAGAGAATATCCATGCAGACATGGGGAGGATACATAAGCTCTACACAGACAGTGAACCCCAACTGGAATCAATTTGTTTTTTCTCATCAACATTATAATGAAATGACATTGAATGAAACGTCGTTATTCGAAGACCTGCTGTACTCAGTTCTAAACATTTCAGAATTAAGAGATCTACACACATCCTCCTCTATATAACGGAGTGGGTCTCTTAAAATTTCCTGGCAACATACTCTTAGCCTGCCTAGAAAACACTTTAGAATAGAACTGCATTATAATAAATTTTCATATTCTATTTATATCTTCATATTTCTCCCTCTGCTTATTAAGGTATAAACTTGTATATGTAATCCTTCAGTTCCTTAACAAGGGGAACATATGATCTCATGATGCGTGTTTTAATTTCTTAACTTTGTTGAGATTTGGGAATGTGAGGAGGATGGAAAGGAAAGAAAGGAACTCAGCAGCTATAAAAGAAATCTGACCTTTAATTTTTTTATTGAATTTGTTTCTTCTTTTATTTTTCCTTACTTTGGAAAAATGAGAGCTTCTAGTTTTACAAAGGGTACCACCAATTTTAGGATAAAAATTTGTATTTGTGGGATAACACAAGTTGGAGACACAATGACTTAGAGATTGCATAACAATTTCATCAAATAAATGTGACGAAAGTAGGTGATATGCACACACACACACACGAAGTGATAAAACCACTGATACAGACACCCAGATGGCACTTAATGTACTTTCAGTCTTAAATTCTTTCTCAAGGACAAGACATTCGTTTGCAAATGATTTAGCATTCAAAAATGATTAAACACGAGAAAAAATGCATTGCACATAAAGTTCAGATTACAAATGAATTAAAGTCATACTAATATAACTATAATTTATAATGAATTCAAATAGCTTTCAGAAGGGTCATCTGTGGAATGTTAAGAGCAATCTGAATTTATTTTTCTGGTAACTGGTCACAGTAATGTTTTCTAGACTAGTGAGTGAGTGCTCATACAGCACCATGTGTGTTCAACAACACACAAAGTTGGATGACAAAATCTACTTTAGTGAGAAGGCAGCTATTTCCAGAGGCACCAATACTAATGTTAGTTTTGAGTTTTTGGTTTGCTTTTATTTGTTTACAAGGCGATGTAATGTTTAAGGAAAAAAAAAAAATCCTACCAGTCCATGTTGAGTGAACATTTCAATCCATGTAAAGGCGAAAGTCAGCTGCCACTATGCCATGCAAACCTTATAGTACGTGACATGTTAAATCGGTAACCTCAAAAGGGACTTCTGAGAAGCTATGAGTAAAAGGCACACACAAAATGCCTCTGAGATAAATTCACAAATGAAATGGAAAATATCTGTGTATATCCAAGAATAATAGTAATTATCAGAAAACAAGAACACTTCTAAATTGAAAGAATCCTTAAAGTAAAAGTAGACCAAAGAAAAAGAAATAAAGATGAGAAGTGAGATGAGGCGGAAATGGTAAGCGACAAGGAGACATACTGAGAAAAAAAGTAGCTAAAGATAGTGTATTATTTCAGCAAAATTAAGTATATCAATACTGAGAAATATGACTTGAAATAGATTCAGTACCTCAAAGCAGAAACATAAATAACATCTGGCTTTTTCTTTTGATAACCAGTATTTTAAATACAAAAATCTAAAAATATTATCTTTGTGTAAGAGTTGCACAGTTATCATTCCAATCCTCAGGGTGCATTATTTCAAACTAAACGGTAATCATTTCAATAACAAGAATGCACTATAAATACTGTATGGAAATAAATGTTCTAACAGATGTTAACCAGACATTAGTCTTCACTGGTAAGGATTGATTTGAAGGTGTCTGCAGATAATTATAACTTGTTTTTATAACATAACTTAGCAGCTAAGTAGTATAATGAAAAAGGGGTATTCAAATTATAAGATATAAAATATTAAAGATAGAAGAGCATGTTTATTTTTTCAATATAAATATTGTTACAGCTCAGAGAAACAGTATGAAATCTCAGGGGTCATGAAAGGCCACATTCTAGAGATAGTGACTGTCAGGTATGGCAATTCTCCTACAGCGTGGTGCCTGTTGTCATGGAACAGCATGTCTCTTACAGGGTACTACCAGAAGGCTCAAACAGGAAGAGCCAATGGTCCATGTGAGAAACCACGGAAGGCTAAAGATAGACGGAAATATTTGGGCCACGTTGAAGAACAAGTTCACCAGGTGAATTGGCATGTGGCTAGGGTACAACTTCCCATACATACGTAAATAATGAAGCAGTAAAAAAATTATCAGAGAAGTATTTTATTATTATTAGAGTCATGATTAGCACTCTCCTCATCAGGAGAGTTTTATGTTTTTTTCTAGCCCTACTCTATACTTTTTAAACACAGTCTCCAATTTTGAAAATAAAAGTTTCTTATTTTTAATTCAAATCTCAATTAAAATAAAACAAAAACCAAAAATGTAGAAGTTCTTTATTTTGACCATCTATATATCACACACAACAAAAAGACTGATAAAATTCCACTAAACACAACAGCTAGATCCTTATTCCCGTTAATGCTTAAGCCCATTCCAATAAGGATGGTGTACCAAATCTGCCCTTGCCAAGGCTACCTGGGGCCTTCGTTTCATTATTTGCAATGGACAATTTTAACTTCACATCCATGTTGGCTTCCTTACATCCTAGATGCACATACAGCCAGATTTTTTCCCATCAGACGTGATTTGATCTTCCAACCTCGGAATGCCTTGACGACTTCCTCTTTATCTAAAGATCACTTTAAAAAGCCTGAAGTATTTGGCTCTTCCCTAAATTATTGGCCCGACATAATGTCATCCTCCCATTGGCTTTTTATTATTATTATTATTATACTTTAAGTTTTAGGGTACACGTGCATGCACAATGTGCAGGTTTGTTACATATGTATCCATGTGCCATGTTGGTGTGCTGCACCCATTAACTCGTCATTTAGCATTAGGTGTATCTCATAATGCTGTCCCTCCCCCCTCCCCCCACCCCACAACAGTCCCCGGAGTGTGATGCCTTATCTCAGATCTTCAAACAAGTTATATTTCCTGCCTAAGATCTTTGTATGAGTGAGTGAAAAGTCTGATGAAGATAGTTCCTTTTTGCCCCCAAAGGTTTTACTGATCATGCTAATAATGAATTTGTTATTTTAATCTCTTACTGTTATACTCAGGCTTAAATTCTCTACCCTACACACTTCAGTTGACATAATTTTAATTTCCACTATGATGCTTCTCTCTTTTCTATCAACACTCTCTCCCCACAGGGTTTCATCTAGACCAGGAGTCAGGAACATTTTTGACAAAGAGCCAGACAGTAAATATTGCAGGCTTTGTGTTGCCAAGAGGCAAATTTGTGGAACTTTCCCTGCTGAAAAATTTCCCTGTATTTTACATTTTAGACTTATAAATGACACATGTACTTGTAACTCATGAACCATACAAAAACAGGCAGCAGACCAGGGCTGGCTCATGGGCTGTAATAGTTTGCCAACCCCTCACCTAGATTCATGACTTTAGGCATCATCTATAGGCTACCATTATCTAACTCACATCTCTAGCCAAATCAACTTGTCAGTGCCTACTTGATGTCTCCACTTGGATTCTAACTAGCGTCTTAATTTAAGATTAAAAAAATGTAAAATCAATCACACATATGCACCTACCCACACCTCTGTCACTTGCAAACTACCTCATGTCATCAAGATGTTGCTATATCACTAAAAGTGACCATAATCCCCCATGTCCCTAAATCCAAATAGCTTGATATAATTCTTGCTCAGTAAATGCAATCATCTTCAAATCAGCTTTCAATCTCAACTGATTTTCTCCAACTTTATTGCTACAATCATAATCCCAACCACCATCATCCTTTAACTGGACAGGTACAATAGTTAGCTAAATGAACCCCCTTCCTTCACTACTGTACCCTTCCGTAACAGTACACCCTCCTAAGAGCTAATCTCATCATATCACATATCCATCATACACTTTTCAGTGTAGTTAATTTATATTCACACTTTGATATAAGATCTAAATTTGGTCCCTGAGGGCACTCATGTAATCTCTCTCCATGCTCTTCCTTCATGGACATTCCATCCAGCCAAACCGGCCTTCTTTTCTTTGTAAGAAACTATCAAGCTCTCTTTTCAAATTACAGAATCTTTATATCTGCCCTTCTTTCTGCTCAGAGCACCCCAGATCTTCAAAGTACCTTCCTATTTGTCTTCACTCAACTCTCAAATGAAATATTACCTCCTCAGAGAGAAACATTCTCTGAAATACCTACAGGCAGATCAGTGCCTTCCTACTTGCCAGTTTTACTCAACCATGTTATCACATGTAATCTTCTTCATAGTAGTGTACCTTATAGCCCTTCACACCATTGCTTTGTTTAGGTATTTGTATGTCTTCTTCCTCTTTCCCTCCTCACTACAGTAAAGCCAATTGTGTCTTTGCCTTCTTCACTGCTATATCCCCTAGTGCCTGGTAGGCTTTCTATAAATAGCCATTTATTGACTTATTGACTACATGCATATGCTAATCCTTTTTACTAGTTTTTGTTATACTATATATTTCTCTTTTCCCTCTCTTTGCTTCCCTCTTCTCATGTCCCTTGATGCTTCCTACTCAGTATTAACATGTACATCATTTTGTGTCTTCAGCATTTCTCTTTTCATTACATTATGATAAAATGAGAATTCTATTAGATGCAAACATAAATTCTGAATGGCATGAAAGAAAAATTAAAATCAAAGCTGATCTTAACAAAATGTATTATCTGCTTGTATGTATATACAACTATTCATATACAAAGGCACACATGCATTTGTAGTTTTGAAAAATATCTATTTCACTTCAAAAATTCATTGAACAATATTACGTATGGCAAGAAAACTGCTCTTTTTGAAGGATCTTTTAAAAAGTGTTAAACTTTATTAGATACTTCAAAGTAGCAAAGCTCAACTTCATCACAATTTTATAATAACACTGCATACTTTCAATTTTATCCGGAGAAATATACCTATCCCTTGAAATAAACTCAGTGAACTTCCTGCTCACAGATTTCATTTCAAGCCTTGAAAATGCAGAAAATCAATGCGAAATATACTTGCCCCAAAAGGAAAAGAAAATTTCAGGGGTGTCAGGATGTTTTATCACATAAAATACATAATTGCAATTTGTATCTGAGCAGGCAACGCACTTCCAAAAATAACATAATACTTATCACAAAATACATTCAGAGATACTAGATTTGGCACAAACCACTCCATACAGCTATTCATCAAATCAGTATTGAAAGCCTTATTACAAAATCTATGGCCCTTTTCTACTCTCCAGCAGACATTTCAGGATGCCACAACCTTGCAGCTCCACTCTATCATTAATTTCCCCTAAATACACTTGGCAGAAGAATGAGAAACGTCACATTTTTCATTTAATTTCTAAAGAACATCACACCCTTTAAGAATAGGTTCTTGAAATTTTAAAATGTAAAACATAAAAACTCTAAAGAAACAAACATCCAAAAACTTTTCTTCAAAATCACAACTTTATATGCTACGTGTTCTTCTAAAATACCACACACACAAACTCACATGCATACCCACCCACCCAAAACACACACACGTATAATCTCAGGTGGCTTCAATTTTGATGCATTTACTCACACTTAATTCTATTTCAATTTAACTGGTGCAGGGGCATTACAATACCCTGTAACAAAAACCTGGCGGAAGATTACAACAAATTCCTTAAACGTCAAACCAAAGACTCACATAATTTCATCATAAAGTGAAATTCGCATCCAACTCTCAAAGAGTTAGAACATCCTTGCACTTACCTTGGCCTCGTCCATTCCCCTGATGACCCCAAAAGATCACAGTCATCACCAACAGTCCCGGAGCCCACGTCCACATCCTTCTAGTGACACGTTCATGTCTTCTGGCCATTGCATCTTAAGCTCTGCATATTCAGTGGGGTGGATGTGAAAGTACAATAAATTACATTCTTAGAGAAATATACTACGACTCAAATCCCGTATCTAATATGCATTGTGCTTTTCTGAATTATCCTGCTTACAAGGAGGTACATTTGAAAATCATGCTTCCCTTTAGGATTGTCATATTGATGATTAATATGAAAGCTCATTCATCTTTCTTCTAAGCATTCATCCGAATTACATTTTTAATATCATTTTCCAAAACAGGCCATTTAACCTATGAATGTTAAAAAGTACTCCGAATATACATATTGGAGTTCAGTCAAGCAAAAAAAATTGTGTATGGACACTACTTAAGTATAACTTGATATTTAGGCAAATTGATGAATTTAACATACCATGTAATCTCTACATATATACAAAAGGACTTTTCAACACATTATGTAAGTTGAGCATAAATACAATAGAATCCTTCCTGTTTCTGCCATAAGATTCAGAACAGTCGCTGACCTTTCCGAATAATTGCCAAGTCTCCTTGTTCTCCTGAAGCCTTCAGGAGAAGGCTCTACCATGCACCCTGTTTGTCAACACCAAACTCGAAGTATACCTGATGTCATCCCTTCCTTTTACCATCTTCCTACCTGTATCCAATCCGTAGCTCAACCATTTCAAACTTGAGAAATCTCTAATGCATCCATTCTGCTCATTCTCTATAATAACCACTCTAGGTCAAACCAGGGCCAAACCCATCAGTTCAGTTCAATATCTTGATGGGTCCCTAATGTGTCTGCGTATTTCCACTTCCCTCCTTCTACCATCTGTTCTCTAGAAAGCAAAGAGAGTAATCACCAAAAAAAGAAAAACGAAACCAGGAAAGGAATTACATCAGGTCACTGCCCTAGATAAATCTTCCAGAAGCTTCCCAATACTTGTGCAAGAAAGCTCACACCCCATATTCTGACCCTCTAACTCTAAATGTATGTATAACCTCATCTCATGCATCCCTCACTTACTATGCTGCAGCTACCATGGACTTCTATTTCTCATACACGCTGAACATTCTCCTGTTTGAAGGCCTTGTCATGTGTTCTTTTGGTTGCCTGGAATTCTCTTATCATCTTCTCTTTCAGGCCTGATCTTAATTTCCTCAAAGTGGCCTTTCTTGATCCCACCTTATCTCACTTCATCTTCAACCTCTTTTAAAAGTCCTCAGTCTGATTTTTCTTCATAGCATTTATTATAATATGCCAATATCTTGTCCATTTATGTGATCACTATCTTATATTGAGAGCATTTTAAATAGTCATTTATTTATTTTCACACATACATACATACACAATATTTATACCTAATATTTGTTCATATATGTTTTTCACATTCTTTAATATAATCTTCCTCTTCACCTTATTCACACTGCACTGATATGTTATAAAAATATAGGCACCCAGTAACTACTTTTTATAAAGTAAAACAAGGTTAATATTAACTACTTAAATTAGGTGGAGCCAAGATGGCGGATTAGGAACAGCTCCGGTCTCCAGCTCCCCAGCGACACAGAAGACTGGTGATTTCTGCATTTCCGCTTGAGGTACCGGTTTCATCTCACTAGGGAGTGCCTAACAGTGGGTGCAGGACAGTCGGTGAAGCGCACTGTGCGCGAGCCGAAGCAGGGGGAGGCATTGCCTCACTCGGGAAGCGCAAGGGGTCAGGGAGTTCCCTTTCCTAGTCAAAGAAAGGGGAAACAGACAGCACCTGGAATATCGGGTCAGTCCCATCCTAATACTGCGCTTTTCCAACGGGCCTGGAAAACGGCACACTAGGAGATTGTGTCCCGCACCTGGCTCGGAGGGTCCTAAGCCCACAGAGTCTCGCTGATTGCTAGCACAGCAGTCTGAGATCACGCTGCAAGGCGGCAGCGAGGCTGGGGGAGGGGCGCCCGCCATTGCCCAGGCTTGCTTAGGTAAACAAAGCAGCCAGGAAGCTCGAACTGGGTGGAGCCCACCACAGCTCAAGGAGGCCTGCCTGCCTCTGTAGGCTCCACCTCTGGGGGCAAGACACAGACAAACAAAAACCCAGCAAGAACCTCCACAGACTTAAATGTCCCTGTCTGACTGACAGCTTTGAAGAGAGTAGTGGTTCTCCCAGCACGCAGCTGGAGATCTGAGAACGGACAGACTGCCTCCTAAAGTGGGTCCCTCACCCCCGAGCAGCCTAACTGGGAGGCATCCCCCCAGTAGGGACAGACTGACACCTCATTCAACCGGGTACTCCTCTGAGACAAAACTTTCAGAGGAACTATCAGACAGCTGAATTTGTGGTCTCACGAAAATCTGCTGTTCTGCAGCCACCGCTGCTGACACCCAGCCAAACAGGGTCTGGAGTGGACCTCTAGTAAACTCCAACAGACCTGCAGCTGAGGGTCCTGTCTGGTAGAAGGAAAACTAACAGAAAGGACATCCACACCAAATATCCATCTGTACATCACCATCATCAAAGACAAAAAGTAGATAAAACCACAAAGATGGGGAAAAAACAGACCAAAAAAACTGGAAACTCTAAAAAACAGAGCACCTCTCCTCCTCCAAAGGAACGCAGTTCCTCACCAGCAACGGAACAAAGCTGGATGGAGGATGACTTTGATGAGTTGAGAGAAGAAGGCTTCAGACGATCAAACTACTCTGAGCTACGAGAGGAAATTCAAAACAATAGCAAAGAAGTTAAAAACTTTGAAAAAAAATTAGAAGAATGGATAACTAGAATAACCAATGGAGAGAAGGGCTTCAAGGAGCTGATGGAGCTGAAAGCCAAGTTTCGAGAACTACGCGAAGAATGCAGAAGCCTCAGTAGCAGATGCGATCAACTGGAAGAAAGGGTATCGCTGATGGAAGATGAAATGAATGAAATGAAGAGAGAAGGGAAGTTTAGAGAAAAAAGAATAAAAAGAAATGAACAAAGCCTCCAAGAAATTTGGGACTATGTGAAAAGACCAAACCTACGTCTGATTGGTGTACCTGAAAATGATGGGGAGAATGGAACCAAGTTGGAAAACACTCTGCAAGACATTATCCAGGAGAACTTCCCCAGTCTAGCAAGGCAGGCCAACATTCAGATTCAGGAAATACAGAGAACGCCACAAAGATACTCCTCGAGAAGGGCAACTCCAAGACACATAATTGTCAGATTCACCAAAGTTGAAATGAAGGAAAAAATGTTAAGGGCAGCCAGAGAGAAAGGTCGGGTCACCCACAAAGGGAAGCCCATCAGACTAACAGCTGATCTCTCAGCAGAAACTCTACAAGCCAGAAGAGAGTGGGGGCCGATATTCACCATTCTTAAAGAAAAGAATTTTCAACCCAGAATTTCCTATCCCGCCAAACTAAGCTTCATAAGTGAAGGAGAAATAAAATACTTTACAGACAAGCAAACGCTGAGTGATTTTGTCACCACCAGGCCTGCCCTAAAAGAGCTCCTGAAGGAAGCACTAAACATGGAAAGGAACAACCGGTACCAGCCACTGCAAAAACATGCCAAACTGTAAAGACCATCAAGGCTAGGAAGAAACTATAGCATCTAATGAGCAAAATAACCAACTAACATCATAATGACAGGATCAGATTCACACATAACAATATTCACGTTAAATGTAAATGGGCTAAATGCTCCAATCAAAAGACACAGACTGGCAAACTGGATAAGGAGTCAGGACCCATCAGTGTGCTGTATTCAGGAAACCCATCTCACGTGCAGAGACACACATAGACTCAAAATAAAGGGATGGAGGAAGATCTATCAAGCAACTGGAAAACAAAAAAAGGCAGGGGTTGCAATCCTACTCTCTGATAAAATAGACTTTAAACCAACAAAGATCAAAAGAGACAGAGAAGGCCATTACATAATGGTAAAGGGATCAATCCAACAAGAAGAACTAACTATCCTAAATATGTATGCACCCAACACAGGAGCACCCAGATTCATAAAGCAAGTCCTCAGTGACCTACAAAGGGACTTAAACTCCCATACAATAATAATGGGAGATTTTAACACCCCACTGTCAGCATTAGACAGATCAACGAGACAGAAAGTTAACAAGGATATCCAGGAATTGAACTCAGCTCTACATAAAGTGGACCTAATAGACATCTACAGAACTCTCCACCCCAAGTCAACAGAATATACATTTTTTTCAGCACCACACCACACCTATTCCAAAATTGACCACATAGTTGGAAGTAAAGCTCTCCTCAGCAAATGTAAAAGAACAGAAATTATAACAAACTGTCTCTCAGACTACAGTGCAATCAAACTAGAACTCAGGATTAAGAAACTCACTCAAAACCACTCAACTACATGGAAACTGAACAACCTGCTCCTGAATGACTATTGGGTTCATAATGAAATGAAGGCAGAAATAAAGATGTTCTTTGAAACCAATGAGAACAAAGACACAACATACCAGAATCTCTGGGACACGTTCAAAGCAGTGTGTAGAGGGAAATTTATAGCACTAAATGCCCACAAGAGAAAGCAGGAAAGATCCAAAATGGACACCCTAACATCACAATTAAAAGAACTAGAAAAGCAAGAGCAAACACATTCAGAAGCTAGCAGAAGGCTAGAAATAACTAAAATCAGAGCAGAACTGAAGGAGATAGAGACACAAAAAACCCTTCAAAAAATTAATGAATCCAGGAGCTGGTTTTTTGAAAAGATCAACAAAATTGATAGAGTGCTAGCAAGACTAATAAAGAAGAAAAGAGAGAAGAATCAAATAGATGCAATAAAAAACGAAAAAGGGGATATCACCACCGATCCCACAGAAATACAATCTACCATCAGAGAATACTACAAACACCTCTATGCAAATAAATTAGAAAATCTAGAAGAAATGGATAAATTCCTCAACAAATACACCCTCCCAAGACTAAACCAGGAAGAAGTTGAATCTCTGAATAGACCAGTAACAGGTTCTGAAATTGTGGCAATAATCAATAGCTTACCAACCAAAAAGAGTCCAGGACCTGATGGATTCACAGCTGAATTCTACCAGAGGTACAAGGAGGAACTGGTACCATTCCTTCTGAAACTATTCCAATCGATAGAAAAAGAGGGAATCCTCCCTAACACATTTTACGAAGCCAGCATCGTCCTGATACCAAAACCTGGCAGAGACATAACCAAAAAAGAGAATTTCAGACCAATATCCTTGATGAACATTGATGCAAAAATCCTCAATAAAATACTGGCAAACCGAATCCAGCAGCACATCAAAAAGCTTATCCACCATGATCAAGTGGGCTTCATCCCTGGGATGCAAGGCTGGTTCAACATACGCAAATCAATAAATGTAATCCAGCATATAAACAGAACCAAAGACAAAAACCACATGATTATCTCAATAGATGCAGAAAAGGCCTTTGACAAAATTCAACAACCCTTCATGCTAAAAACTCTCAATAAATTAGGTATTGATGGGACGTATCTCAAAATAATAAGAGCTATCTACGACAAACCCACAGCCAATATCATACTGAATGGGCAAAAACTGGAAGCATTCCCTCTGAAAACTGGCACAAGGCAGGGATGCCCTCTCTCACCTCTCCTATTCAACATAGTGCTGGAAGTTCTGGCCAGAGCAATCAGGCAGGAGAAGGAAATAAAGGGTATTCAATTAGGAAAAGAGGAAGTCAAATTGTCCCTGTTTGCAGATGATATGATTGTATATCTAGAAAACCCCATTGTCTCAGCCCAAAATCTCCTTAAGCTGATTAGCAACTTCAGCAAAGTCTCAGGATACAAAATTAATGTACAAAAATCACAAGCATTCTTGTACACCAATCACAGACAAACAGAGAGCCAAATCATGAGTGAACTCCCATTCACAATTGCTTCAAAGAGAATAAAATACCTAGGAATCCAACTTACAAGGGATGTGAAGAACCTCTTCAAGGAGAACTACAAACCACTGCTCAATGAAATAAAAGAGGATACAAACAAATGGAAGAACATTCCATGCTCATGGGTTGGAAGAATCAATATCGTGAAAATGGCCATACTGCCCAAGGTAATTTATAGATTCAATGCCATCCCCATGAAGCTACCAGTGACTTTCTTCACAGAATTGGAAAAAACTACTTTAAAGTTCATATGGAACCAAAAAAGAGCCCGCATCGCCAAGTCAATCCTAAGCCAAAAGAACAAAGCTGGAGGCATCACGCTACCTGACTTTAAACTATACTACAAGGCTACAGTAGCCAAAACAGCATGGTACTGGTACCACAACAGAGACATAGATCAATGGAACAGAACAGAACCCTCAGAAATGATGCCGCGTAGCTACAACTATCTGATCTTTGACAAACCTGACAAAAACAAGAAATGGGGAAAGGATTCCCTATTTAATAAATGGTGCTGGGAAAACTGGCTAGCCATATGTAGAAAGCTGAAACTGGATCCCTTCCTTACACCTTATACAAAAATTAATTCAAGATTGATTAAAGACTTATATGTTAGACCTAAAACCATTAAAATCCTACAAGAAAACCTAGGCAATACCATTCAGGACATAGGCGTGGGCAAGGACTTCATGTCTAAAACACCAAAAGCAATGGCAACAAAAGCCAAAATCGACAAATGGGATCTCATTAAACTAAAGAGCTTCTGCACAGCAAAAGAAACTATCATCAGAGTGAACAGACAACCTACAGAATGGGAGAAAATTTTTGCAACCTACTCATCTGACAAAGGGCTAATATCCAGAATCTACAATGAACTCAAACAAATTTACAAGAAAAAAACAAACAACCCCATCAAAAAGTGGGCAGAGGACATGAACAGACACTTCTCAAAAGAAGACATTTATGCAGCCAAAAAACACATGAAGAAATGCTCATCACTGGCCATCAGAGAAATGCAAATCAAAACCACAGTGAGATACCATCTCACACCAGTTAGAATGGCCATCATTAAAAAATCTGGAAACAACAGGTGCTGGAGAGGATGTGGAGAAATAGGAACACTTTTACACTGTTGGTGGGACTGTAAGCTAGTTCAACCATTGTGGAAGTCAGTGTGGCGATTCCTCAGGGATCTCGAACTAGAAATACCATTTGACCCAGCCATCCCATTACTGGGTATATACCCAAAGGACTATAAATCATGCTGCTATAAAGACACATGCACACGTATGTTTATTGCGGCACTATTCACAATAGCAAAGAGTTGGAACCAACCCAAATGTCCAACAACGATAGACTGGATTAAGAAAATGTGGCACATATACACCATGGAATACTATGCAGCCATAAAAAATGATGAGTTCATGTCCTTTGTAGGGACATGGATGAAACTGGAAAACATCATTCTCAGTAAACTATCGCAAGGACAAAAAAACAAACACCGCATGTTCTCACTCATAGGTGGGAATTGAACAATGAGAACTCATGGACACAGGAAGGGGAACATCACACTCCGGGGACTGTTGTGGGGTGGGGGGAGGGGGGAGGGACAGCATTAGGAGATACGCCTAATGCTAAATGACGAGTTAATGGGTGCAGGAAATCAACATGGCACATGGATACATATGTAACAAATCTGCACATTGTGCACATGTACCCTAAAACCCTAAAGTATAATAAAAAAAAAAAAAAAACTACTTAAATTATGACAAAACACTTGTAAAGTGTAACAAATTTATTTTGTTTCTCACAACAGCCAAAAGTGATCCTTCCTAAGATCATCCATCCCAGAAAATTCCCATAGGTTTTAGAAAATTAGGAAACCTGAATTGTTAATATTGAAGTATCTTTTTAAGGCAATTACACTTGAAATGAAAATAGCTGTTTTGGCCGGGCACAGTGGCTCACACCTGTAATCCCAGCACTTTGGGAGGCTGAGGCAGGCGAATCACCTGAGGTCGGGAGTTCGAGACCAGCCTGACCAACATGGAGCTACCCATCTCTACTAGAAATACAGAATTAGCCAGGCATGGTGAGGCATGCCTGTAATCCCAGCTACTTGGGAGGCTGAGACAGGAGAATCACTTGAACCTGGGAGGCAGAGGTTGCAGTGAGCCGAGGCTGCTGTGCCACTGCACTCCAGCCTGGGCAACAAGAACAAAACTCTATCTCCAAAAAAAAAAAAAGAAAAAAAAAAAAACACTTTTTTGGAAGCTCTAAATTTACATCAAACTAATCATTAAGAAAACTGAAGACGCTCTTCAGTTAAGAAGTAATCATCCAGGCCTGGTGGCTCATGCCTGCAATCTCAGCATTTTGGGAGGCCAAGGCAGGCAGATCACTTGAGCCCAGGAGCTAGAGACCAGCCTGGGCAACATCCCATCTCCAAAAAAAAATTTAAAAAAAGAAGAAAGAAAGAAAAAAGCATCAAGCTGGACACGGTGATGCACACCTGTAATCCCAGAACTTTGGGAGTTGAAGGTGGGAGGATCACATGAGTTAAGGAGTTTGACACAAGCTTGGGCAACATAGTCAGACCTTGCCTCTATAAAATATGAAAGAGCCGGGCATGGTGGTGCACGCCTGTAGTCCAGTTACTTGGCAGGCTGAGGTGGGAGGATTCCTGAGCCTGGGAGGTTGAGGCTGCAGTGAGCTGAGATCACGCCACTGCATTCCAGCCTGGGTGACAGAGCAAGACCCTGTCTCAAAATAAATAAATAAATGTTTAAAAAAAAAAAAAGAATCAGCATATGGTTGGTCACAATATTGATACTTTTGCACCAACCTAATAGTTTCGATATGTCAATTTTGCCACAGCCTGAATGAACTTTTTTCCTGTCCTTCCACATTGTCAGCATTAGAGCTATTTAACAATGGTATTAGCTATCATGTTTTTATTTTTTGAGACAGTCTCATCCTGTCACCCAGGCTAAAGTGCAGTGGCACCATCTTGACTTACTGCAACCTCCGCCTCCCGGGTTGAAGTGATTCTCCTGCCTCAGCCTCCCAAGTAGCTGGGACTACAGCTGCATGCCACCATGCCCGGCTCATTTTTTGTATTTTAGTAGAGACGGGGTTTCACTGTGTTGGCCAGGCTGATCGTGAACTCCCAAGCTTAGGCAATCTGCCCACCACGACCTCCCAAAGTGCCGGGATTACCTCTGCCCACCACGACCTCCCAAAGTGCCGGGATTACAGGTGTGAGCCACCGCGCCCAGCCTTTTGCTCTTGTCGCCCAGGCTGGAGTACAATGGCACGATTTCGGCTCACTGTAACTTCCACCTCCTGGGTTCAAGCAATTCTCCTGCCTCAGCCTCCCGAGTGGCTGGGGATTACAGGTGCCCACCACCACGCCTGGCTGATTTTTTTATATTTTTAGTAGAGACGGAGTTTCACCATGTTGGCCAGGCTGATCTCGAACTCCTGACCTCAGGTGATGCAACCACCTTAGCCTCTCAAAGTTCTGGGATTACAGGCATGAGCCACCATGCCCGGCTAGTATTAGCTATCATTTATAGAACACTTACTTTGCCAAATATTCCATTAATAAGCACTTTTAAGAACATGTTGCATTTAATCTTAGAACAGTTCTGTAAATTAGGAAACTAAGTCCTGGTAAGGTTAAGCAATTTGCCTGTGGTCACACAGTTTATAAATGGCAGAAATGGATTTGAATCCATGTCTTAATCCACAGCTTACCCATGAGCTTAACCACCTCATACACACATGTACGCAGCCTCGGAATATATATTCTGGGAGAAATATTAAGCTATTATTAAGGAATAGTTCCTGTTATAAACTACTTATTAATTTATTTATGCGACAGAATCTCACTCTGTTGCCCAGGATGGAGTGCAATGGCACTGTCTCAGCTCACTGCAACATCTGCTTTCTGGCTGAAGTGATTCTCAAGCCTTAGCTTCCCAAGTAGATGGGCAAACAGGCACAAGCCACCACACCCAGCTCATTTTTGTACTTTTTTTTGTAAAGAGGGGGTTTTGCCATGTTGCCCAGGCTGATCTTGAATTCCTGAGCTCAGAGTGATCTGCCAACCTTGGCCTCCCGAAGTGCTAGGATTACAGGTGTGAGCCACCAGGCCTGGCTGTTATAAGCTCTTTAATCATCAGTAAATCTGCTCTCCTTGAATTTAATATACATTCAGGACATTACTATTAGGAGATGGAATTTTATCACAAACAAAGCATGGATTTTTTTTTCTTGCCTTTTGATTTTGTAAGGTTTGGTTATGCCCATATGGACCCGGCTTGAGCACTGCTGTAGAAAGTTTTCAAGCAGCTCCCGAGATTGAATCTCTAGAACTCTTTGATGGGGAGATTCCTTCTTTTAGCACTGACAGGGGCATGGCTCCACAATGCTACTGGGGCTGCTTGGAAGAGCAGGGAGCCTTCTGCAGTGACCCCACTTATGAAATCAAAACCTTATGCCATATTTCAGGACAATGAACCAATTAATATTGTTTCACATGTTTCCAAACAAAAACACGTACTACCTGAAAAAAAATGCGCACGCCTCAGCCATGACATCACTTAAAGGTAAGACTGTGTTCAGCCGGGCGCGGTGGCTCATTGCCTGTAATCCCAGCACTTTGGGAGGCCGAGACGGGTGGATCACTTAAAGTATAATAATAATAAAAAAAAATCTTTTACCAAAAGCACAGTTCACTCTCTTCATACACCTTGCATGTAAAACTTTTTTTTTAGTAGTTCCAATTACCTGTTATAATCCCACTTCTGATACCATCTGTTAAAATAAAAACTTTAACCAAATTAACTTTAAAGAAGTTTAATTTAGCAATGAATGATTCAAGAATCATGCAGCCCCCAGAATCACAGCAGATTCTGAGAGACTCCAGGGGCGCCTCATCGTCAGAATAAATTTACAGACAAAAAAGAGAGAAATGACGTACGGAAGTTGGAGGTGAAGTACAGAAAGAGCTGAATTGGTTTCAGGTTGGCATTTACCATATTGGAACAGTTTGAACACTCAGCATTGTAAAACTGGTTGAAGTACGGCTTACGTATTAAGTTAGGTTGCAGTTCGTCTACAAGGACTCAAATATAAAAGAACGGAGTCCTTCTCATACCTCATTTGGTTTTCTTTAACACCTGTCGTTTTTTTAATTGGATGTATTTGCCTAGAGATTAACACTTTCCTTATGATTTTCCATCTTTTTCTGTCGTTAGGTCACTACTTCCTTTTCAGCACTGGATGACAAAATAAGCCCCAGTTTGCCTAGATTCTAGGAAACCATCAGAAGGTCACTTGTCCTGAATGGAAGATGTACCAAAGGGGGTATCTTGGTAGTATGAGAAGGCTGTCTAGGGGTTCATGTTCAGGAAACCTCTGAAACAAACCTCCTTTAGCATGATGCTATGGAATTGCCACTTCAATTTGATGTCTCCTTTGGCTAAATCACAGAGCAGTTTCCAAGTCTGGGGCTAGTTATCTCCCCTTGCTTCCTTTGTTTCTGGCTGTCCTTGGGGATATTCCTTTCTTCAGATACCCACAATGCTTTCTGTGGGTTGAGGTGGAGATAGGTGTCCTGCCAGGCAACCCAAGATGATGGGGAAACTATTTGTCCAACTTCATATTACCTTTTTAAGTTAGAAACTGTGAGTCAGAGGAAAACTTTCTGCACTCTTGGTGATGGATAAACTTGGAAGAGAGGCGTCATGGATATGGTAGTCCAATTCTCTTAGCATCTGTTAGGTTTTTTACTTCTCTGTACCACAGGAATCATCTCCTTATATTTGAGTATTTAACTGCTAGGATGTTGCTGGTGATGTCAACATTGCACATTCGATTTTGGTTTTCTGTGGGAAGGAGTGAAGACAGTTTGCCTTTACATTACATATTCCTTTTCAATATGGTGAGCAAGTAGCACTGTTTATTGTACATATTTATAAGGTACGGTGTGATTTTTGACATATAAATGCCCTGAATAATAGATAAATCAAGCTAACACAGAAGTTTAATATTATGAATTCTTCCCCTAATCATTGCTCTAATAGAATCAATAAAAGCTTACAAAATTGAATTTTTATTCAGTTCAAAATACTTTCTAATTGCTTTTGGAGTTTTCTTTTTGACCACTGTTATTTTGCAATGTGGATTTAGTTTTCAAATATTTCTGTAGTTCATGGAGACATTTCTGTTATTTATTCCAAATTTAATTTCATCATTGTGAGAAAATAGTTTGGATAATTTGTTATTTTAAACATGTAAAGACTTATTTTATAGTTTACAATATGATCCCTACAATTATACTGAGTACACTTGAAAACAATATGAACTCTTGATTTTGCATGGTATCTTCTGCAATTATCAGTTAAGTCAAATTGTTCAAATTTTTGATATGCTTAATGATTTTTTCAGTTAAATAAATTTAAGGGCTATGAGTGCAGCTTTGTTACAAGGATATATTGCATATTGGTAAACTCTGGGCTTTTATTGTAAGCCTCACCCGAACAGTGTATCTTGTACCTATTAAGTAATTTCTCATCCCTCACTCTCCTCTTAGACTCCTACCCTTAAAAGTTTCCACCCTCTATGTCCACTGTACACCTTATTTTGCAATTCTATCAGGCTCCATTTCTTTTAATTTTAAACTCTGTCATTGGTTGTATAAAAGTTAAGAATTTCATGTCTGTTCAATAAATTGACTACTTTATCAATCATAAAATGATCTTAATTTCCTTTCACCTGAAATCTACCTATGGTGGTATTAATAACTCCAGATTTCTTTATAAAGTTTTACTTAAAAATGAATTTTATTGTGTATAAAGTATATGATACTATGATATTCAAATAGTGAAAAATTACTATAGTGAAGCGAGTTAACATATACAACATTGTACTTTGTTCTACATATTTTTGTAACCGTGTGCGGCAAGAGTAGCTATAATCTATTCAGTTAGTCAAAATCCCAAATATACTACATTATTTTTAACTATAGTCCTCCTCATATTGTAGCTTAGATCTCTAGACTTGTTCATCCGACGTATCTACTGTTTTATATTCTTTGACTTACATTTCTCATTTCTTGCCACTCCCCGACCACGCCCACGGTAACTGCTGTTTTATTTTCTCTTTATATATTACTTTTTTTAAAAATGCACTATTTTTCCTGTGTCTGGCTGATTTCATTTAGCATGTCTTCCTGGTTTATTCATGGCATGTCAAATGGCAGAATTTCCTTTTTGTAAGAATAGTGTCCTGGTTTATTAGAAAAGTGTTTTATGGACACTTTTATTAGAAAAGTGTCCTGGTTTATAAGAAAAGTGTTCCTCTTTTTATAAGAATAGTGACCTGGTTTATTCATGGCACGTCAAATGGCAGAATTTCCTCTTTTTATAAGAATAGTGCGATGGTTAATATTTTGTCACCTTGATTGTATTGAAGGATGTTGGGGTGACACCAGGTCATGGGGGTGACGAAGTCTAGCAGAGTCAAAGGAATGAGAAAAGACAGTTTGAGAGAGAAAGTGGGACCAGGGGACCATTGCTAAGTATGGAGACTGCAAAGGCCCCGAGCTCTGGAAGCCCAGACTATTCACTGGTGATCAAAGAAACAGGTGGTGAGAATGTGGGGGTCGAAAGGGCGTGTTGCATTAAGCACATCATTTACAGCTGTAATGGTTTAGCATATGCTCTGCTACATGAGATGATGGAGAGCAGGTTCTTTTAACTCAGGATACCATCAATCCTGGGAGAGCAAGGAGCAAGGAGCCAGCAAGTCTATTCCAGAGTCATGAGCCCCGGATTGTATCCAAGCCACGAGGGGTTTTATGCCCTGGGCTTATATTATGGTGTGTCAGGGTAGTCTTCCACCCTTTAGCACAGAGCTTGGTGTTCCAAAGGCCGTGAGGGGTTTTAGAACCTGGACCCCGGACATGTTCCAAGACTCTTTCACATTATGTCAGACATACAAGCCCCGCCTCAGCCTCTCTCCCAACACTCAGCTTTTCTCTCAACAAAGGATGCCTAGATAGCTGATTATTGTTTCTGAGTGTGTCTGTGAGGTTGTTGCCAGAAGAGATTATCGTTTGAGTCAGTGGACTCGGAGAGGTAGACCCCACCCTCTTTGTGGGTGGGCACCATCCAGTCGATTGCCAGTGGTAGAACAAAACGAGTGGAAGGCGGCAGGAGTTAAGCTGGCTTGCCGAGTCTTCTGGTTTTTATCTTTCTCTGTGCTGGATGCTTCCTTTCGTTCTTCCTGTCCTTGGACATCAAACTCCGGGTTCTTCGGCCTTTGAACTCTTGGACTTACACCGGTGTTTTGCTGAGGTGGGGGTTGGGGGGTCTCATGCCTTCAGCCACAGACTGAAGGCTGCAGTGTCGACTTCCCTACTTTTGAGGCTTTTGGACTCAGACTGACCCACTTCTGGCTTCTCCCTCAGCTTGCAGATGGACTGTCTGTGATGGAACTTCGCCTTGCCATCATGTGGGCCAGTTCTAATAAACCCCCTTTCATATATACATATATCCTATTAGTTCTGTCCCTCTGGAGAACTCTAATACAGATGGATTATATAGACATGTTATATATTTACATAGTTACATATATATGATTAATATAATACTTTTTAATGTTCTAACTTTATTTCTTGTTTATTTAGTCATAACTTGTTATCTGAGTGCTTGGTATAATGTTTACAGTATACACTTCATTGTTTTAAATATTTCAGCACAAGAGATGCATGAAAATGCTTGATATTAGTTGTAATTCAAACACTATTACATTACTAATACAATTTTGACATAAAATTGCTTTTTTCTTGTCTCATATGTGCCTGTGTATGTGTGTGTTTGTGCATGTTTGTGCATATTTCAGTTTCACCATTTCTTCATCTATTGGTGGACACTTAGGTTGTTCTTATGTTTTGGCTATTGTGAATAAGACGGTCAAGAACATCGGAGTGCAGAATTATTTAAAGGCGATACTTTTATTTCTTTTGGATATGTACCCAGAAGGATTGCTGGATTTTATGGTATTTCTATTTTTAAACTTTAAAAGACCTTCCCTTCCCTACTGTCTTGATAATGGCTGCACCAACTTAGACTCCCACCAGCACTGTACAAGGCTTCCCTTTTCTCCACACCTTTGCCAACCCTTTTTAACTCGTTTTTCTGATAATAGCTATTTTAATGGATGTGAAGCAGTTTTACATAGTACTTTTGATTTTCATTTCACTGATGATTAGTGATATTGTGTATCTTTTCATAAGTACCTGTTGGTGATTTTTAGATCCTCTTTGGAAATAAAACTATTTATGTGCCTTTGCTCATTTTTTGCTTTTGGGTCGTTTGTGTTCTTTATAAATTATGGATAGTAACTCCTTATCATATATATGGTTTGTACATTTTTCTTCAAATCTACTGACCACCTTTTCATTTAGTTGACCGTTTGCTTTGCATTTTGTAGGTTTGTTTTTGTAGACTACCATAGTACCACCACTTGCTTATTTTTGTATTTGTAGCCTGAGTTCTGAGACAATATTCAAAACATTATTGCTAAGGCCAATGTCAAAAACCTTTTCTTCTGTGCTTTTTTCTAAGATTTTTATGGTTTCACATCTTAGGTTTAGATATTGAATTTATTTTGAGTTTATTTTTGAGTATGGTGGAAGACAGTAAAATAAGGATCTAATTTTATTTTTTTAAATGTGAATATGCATTTTTCTCAATACAATTTATTGAAGATCCTAAGCTTTCCCTACTATTATGTGTTCATGATGCCTTTGTGGAAAATTTGTTGAACACATATATGTTTGAATTTATTTATGGGCTTTCTTCTCCATTCCACTGGGTCCAGATTTCTCTTCATTTGTTTTATCACAACATATGTTTTTCCATTCTTCTACTTTCTATCTTTACACTTAAAGTGTTTGGTTTTGGCAGCATATAATTTAGTCTTGCTGTTTAAATCTATTTTGAAAATGTATGCTTTCTTAATTCTGGAACTAATGCTATTTATATTAATGTGGGTTCTGTAAGGTTAGATATGAATCTATCGTCATGTTTTTGTTTGCCAATTCCTTATTTTTTTTAATCCTCTTCTGCTTTTTAGGATTAGTTGAATATGCTTTTAATGTTCAAATTTCTTCTTGTTCACTTAGACATAACTTTTGTTGCTTGAGTGTTTGCTATAAAGTTTACACTATAGGTCTTATTGTTTCACATTTTTACCGCACAAGAAATGCATAAACAAGCATACTGTTACTTGTAATTCAAACAACATTGTCTTTTACATGACTAGATCCCACAGAACCACAAACTACCATCAGAAAATACTACAAACACCTCTATGCAAATAAACTAGAAAATCGAGAAGAAATGGATAAATTCCTCAACACATAAACCCTCCCAAGACTAAACCAGGAAGAGGTTGAATCCCTGAATAGACCAATAACAGGCTCTGAAATTCAGGAAATAATTAATAGCTTACCAACCAAAAAAAGTCCAGGACCAGACGGATTCACAGCCAACTTCTACCAGAGGTACAAGGAGGAGCTGGTACCATTCCTTCTGAAACTATTTGAATCAATACAAAAAGAGGGAATCCTCCTTAATTCATTTTATGAGGCCAGCATCATCCTGATATCAAAGCCTGGCAGAGACACAACAAAAAAGGAGAATATTAGATCAATATCCTTGCTGAACATCGATGCAAAAATCCTCAATAAAATACTGGCAAACCGAATCCAGCAGCACATCAAAAAGCTTATACACCATGATAAAGTGGGCTTCATCCCTAGGATGCAAGGCTGGTGCAACATACGAAAATCAATAAACGTAATCCAGCATATAAACAGAACCAAAGACAAAAAGCACATGATTATCTCAATAGATGCAGAAAAGGCCTTTGACAAAATTCAACAGCCCTTCATGCTAAAAACTCTCAATAAATTAGGTGTTGATGGAATGTACCTCAAAATAATAAGAGCTATTTATGACAAACCCACAGCCGGTATCATACCGAACGGGCAAAAACTGGAAGCATTCCCTTTGAAAAAGGTCACAAGACATGGATGCCCTCTCTCACCACTCCTGTTCAACATAGTGTTGGAAGTTCTGGCCACAGCAATCAGGCAGGAGAAATAAATAAAGGGTATTCAATTAGGAAAAGAGGAAGTCAAATTGTCCCTGTTTGCAGATGACATGATTGTATATTCAGAAAACCCCCATCGTCTCAGCCCAAAATCTCAAGCTGATTAGAAACTTCAGCAAAGTCTGAGGATACAAAATCAATGTGCAAAAATCACAAGCATTCTTATACATAAATAATAGACTAAAAGAGAGCCAAATCATGAGTGAACTCCCATTCACAATTGCTACAAAGAGAATAAAATACCTAGGAATCCAACCTACAAGGGATGTGAAGGACCTCTTCAAGGAGAAATACAAACCACTGCTCAATGAAATAAAACAGGACACAAACAAATGGAAGAACATTCCATGTTCATGGATAGGAAGAATCAATACCATGAAAATGGCCATACTGCCCAAGGTAATTTATAGATTCAGTGCCATCCCCATCAAGCTACCAATGACTTTCTTCACAGAATTGGAAAAAACTACTTTAAACTTCATATGGAATCAAAAAACAGCCTGCATTGCCAAGTCAATCCTAAGCCAAAAGAACAAAGCTGGAGGCATCACACTACCTGACTTCAAACTATACTACAAGGCTACAGTAACCAAAACAGCATGGTACTGGTACCAAAACAGAAATGTAGACCAATGGAACAGAACAGAGGCCTCAGAAATAACACCACACATCTACAACCATCTGATCTTTGACAAACCTGACAAAAACAAGAAATGGGGAAAGGATTCCCTATTTAATAAATGGTGCTGGGAAAACTGGCTAGCCATATGTAGAAAGCTGAAACTGGATCCCTTCTTTACACCTTATACAAAAATTAATTCAAGATGGATTGAAGACTTACATGTTAGACCTAAAACCATAAAAACCCTAGAAGGAAACCTAGGCAATGCCATTCAGGACGTAGGCATGGGCAAGGACTTCATGTCTAAAACACCAAAAGCAATGGCAACAAAAGCCAAAATTGACAAATGGGATCTAATTAAACTAAAGAGCTTCTGCACAGCAAAAGAAACCACCATCAGAGTGAACAGGCAACCTACAGAATGGGAGAAAATTTTTGCAATATACTCATCTGACAAAGGGCTAATATCCAGAATCTACAATGAACTCAAACAAATTTACAAGAAAAAAACAAACAACCCCATCAAAAAGTGGGCAAAGGATATGAACAGACACTTCTCAAAAGAAGACATTTATGTAGCCAAAAAACACATGAAAAAATGCTAATCATCACTGGCCATCAGAGAAATGCAAATCAAAACCACAATGGGATACCATCTCACACCAGTTAGAATGGCCATCATTAAAAAGTCAGGAAACAACAGGTGCTGGAGAGGATGTGGAGAAATTGGAACACTTTTACACTGTTGGTGGGACTGCAAACTAGTTCAACCATTGTGGAAGACAGTGTGGTGTTTCCTCAGGGATCTAGAACTAGAAACACCATTTGACCCAGCCATCCCATTACTGGGTATATACCCAAAGGATTATAAATCATGCTGCTATAAAGACACATGCACACAATATGTTTATTGTGGCACTATTCACAATAGTAAAGACTTGGAACCAACCCAAATGCCCATCAATGATAGACTGGATTAAGAAAATGTGGCACATATACATCATGGAATACTATGCAGCCATAAAAAAGGATGGGTTCATGTCTTTTGTAGGGACGCGGATGAAGCTGGAAACCATCATTCTCAGCAAACTATCTCAAGGACAAAAAACCAAACACCGCATGTTCTCACTCAAAGGTGAGAATTGAACAATGAGAACACTTGGATAGAGGAAGTGGAACATTGCACACCGGAGCCTGTTGTTGGGTGGGGGAAGGCAGGAAGGATAGCATTAAGAGATATACCTAACGTAAATGAGTTAATGGGTGCAGCACACCAACATGGCACATGTATACATATGTAAGAAACCTGCACATTGTGCACGTGTACCTTAGAACTTAAAGTAAAACAAAATATATATAAATATATTTTAAAAATCAAAAAAAAGAAAGAAATGAAAAAAACTGCTATTTTCAAATTATCTGCTCTGCTTTACAGTTTTCAAACTTAGGTATGAATCTCTGGACAACATATAGTTTGATTTTACCTAACTGATGTGTGTTTTTGAAGTGTATTTCCTTTCATTATAATATAATAACTAATTGTAATACAATAAAATACATTATATATGAAACAATAAATGACTATCATGGTATAACTTTTAAGTAAAATAATTGTTTTTTGTATTATTGGTCAAATTTATTCAGAAACATCACATCTACAGAAAAAGCTAATTTACTAGGCAATTTAGTATTCTGTAATAGTAGTTGAGGTCGTTTTTCTTCATTCAGATGAAAAACATTAAGTCACAAAATTTTAATACTTCTAAGCAGCAAAATTCTGTGTGGTAGGGCAAGTCAGAATATTTATCTTCTGTTTTCCAGAAACATTTCTGTAGCTGATGGTGGTTAAATACATGAGAACAAATGAAATTCATCGTTAACATCTTATTTTATTATAATTACAGATAAGATATTGAAATATTTCTGCAAAGCACTTGCTGATGAATACATTGAATAATCAAAGCTTACATTTGAATGAGCTTTGCAAATTTGCTTAACTAAAATATTTTTTGATCCCCATACATATTAACACATCTTAGTAGATCCCACTCTAGATTGTAATGAATTAGTGTTTTCTCAACTACTTCGAAAATATTTTTTTCTGTAGTTGTTCCCAGATTATTCAGAGGTTCATTTCTAATTCACTTTTAACTTTGGATTAACTCTTTGGATATACAGCAATTGAGAAGTATCAGAAATATTTGCCAGTTTATTAAAAGCCAAAGCAAACAACTTGAAATTTTTTACCTTAATTTTAGCAGATTATTGATACTGTCCCAAACATTCTAAAATAAAAAAAAAAATCCTGCCATGACTCTCATTGGAAGGCTCGTAGTCCTTAAAGATTTAATTTTCTCTGGCTTTTCTAAGCTACCATGATTTAATTAAGCATCTGTCAACAACTTCCTGGCTTGGCTAACAACTCAGGCACTTAGAATACTGTTTTGGCTACATTTACTTTTTATTTGTTTATTATACTTTAATTTCTAGGGTACATGTGCACAACATGCAGGTTTGTTACATATGTATACATGTGCCATGTTGGTGTGCTGCACCCAATAACTCGTCATTTACATTGGGTATATCTCCTAATGCTTTCCCTCCCCCCTCCCCCCACCCCACAACAGGCCCCAGTATGTGATATTCCCCTTCCCGTGTCTAAGTGTTTCATTCTTCAATTCCCACCTATGAGTGAGAACATGCGGTGTTTGGTTTTTTGTCCTTGCGATAGTTTGCTGAGAATGATGGTTTCCAGCTTCATCCATGTCCCTACAAAGGACATGAACTCATCCTTTTTTATGGCTGCATAGTATCCCATGGTGTATATGTGCCATTTTCTTAATCCAGTCTATCATTGACGGGCATTTGGGTTGGTTCCAAGGCTCTGCTATTGTGAATAGTGCCGCAATAAACCTAAGTGTGCATGTGCCTTTATAGCAGCATGATTTATAATCCTTTGGGTATATACCCAGTAATGGGATGGCTG
This sequence comes from Symphalangus syndactylus, assembly GCF_028878055.3. Classification (NCBI taxonomy): domain Eukaryota; kingdom Metazoa; phylum Chordata; class Mammalia; order Primates; family Hylobatidae; genus Symphalangus; species Symphalangus syndactylus. The sequence continues at coordinate 68,831,183 of NC_072430.2, read as the reverse complement.
GGTCAAATGGTATTTCTAGTTCTAGATCTTTGAGGAATCGTCACACTGTCTTCCACAATGGTTAAACTAGTTTACAGTCCCACCAACAGTGTAAAAGTGTTCCTATTTCTCCACATCCCCTCCAGCACCTGGAAATTCTTAGATATTTCATTTTTACTTCAACTGTTGTTTTTATGTCAGTTGAGAATACAGTAACGGATGCTTAGTCTGGTAATTACATATATTGTATTCTTTTAGTACAGATACAGTGATATTGCATAATGAACGCAAAGGTTTGTTATAGAATTCAATGATAAAACACTCTTATTTGCCCTAACAGTGTGAGATTCATAGTCCGTATCTCTCTGTTTTTATGGCATGATGATTATAAATTAGTAATATTTTTGTCAATTAGTCAATTTAGTCAGGTATAAAGGAATGCCTGATGTTGGGTAATTTACCAAAGAGGTTTATTTGGCTCACACATGTGCAGCCTCTACAAGGCGCATGGCTATCAGAACCTATTCCTCATGAGGGTTTCCAGAAGTTACTCATGACAAAGTGAAGAGAGAAAGCATGTCATATGGCAAGAGGGGAACAGAGGGGGATGAGAGGTTTCAGACACTTTGTAACAACCAGATCTCATGAGAACTCATTCAATCCCACAGGAATGGCAACAAGCAATTCATGAAGGATCTGCCTCCTATGACCAAAACCTCTCCTACCGGGCCCATTCTCCAACATAGGAGATTATATTTCATTACTTTACATTTCAACATGAGATTTGGAAGGGACAAATATCCAAACTATAGTAAGTAACAAACAGAAAATAATGGTATGGTGATATGCATAGTACAATAACATTACTCAGTTATAATTACATTACTGATATATGTAATGTGCTGATCAGCAACACAAACTAGTAAGAGTGTTATATATGGTCCCTGTCACAGGATTTAACACTGCTTTTGTAATACAGATGTAGCTATAGACAATACATGAATTAATGAACATGGTTGGGTTCTTAGGAAGATATTTTTGATCACTGGAATTTGTAGTTCGTATAATTTTCACAAATAACACATTATTATTAAATTATTTTTAACCATTTATGATATCTATAAACTATATTTGCTCATGAGCTATGGAACAACAGATGATGGGACAGTTTTAGCCACCAGGCCTTAGTTTGCCGAGCCCTACTTGTACTTAAAGTAGGTTCTTGTATATAACCCATAGTTGGGTTATTTCTCTATTTTTCAACTTGACAAACTCTATCTTAATTAATTTGTTTATACCAAGTATACGTAATGAAATCATTTAAATGTGTAAAGGAGGATCTAAATCTTGTCAATTGTTTTCTATTTTTTCTGCCCTTTTGTTTTATTCTTGCTATTTTACCACTTTTTCTGCTTCATTTTGAGCTAATTGTCCTCTAAAATTCCATTTTATCTCAGCAATTGTTTACATTATTTATAACAATTTTAAAAGATATTAATTTTCCTATAATTTGTAACACACGAATTTAGTCTGTTTTGTGATATATACGACTACATATATAGCAGAATGATTTCTGAGTAATATGTATGCAATTCTTCTCTCATCTTTTGTACTAGTTTGCCATATATTTTCTTTGATAAATTTTGTAAACTTGAAACACATTGCTACCATATTTTTCTTCAGTGAGAGAAAAATCTTATAACCTTTAAATATTTATATAATCTTTTATAACCATAGACAAAACTATGTCTTTTATATTTATCTCCTTTTTAGCCACTTATGAAGATCTTTATTTCCTTGAGTAGATTCACGTGTCTGTTTGATATCAATATTCTTCTGGCTAAAGAGTTTCCTCCAATATTTCTTATATTTTCCATTACTGTGTTGCAATTTTTCTTTTGCTTACACATTTTATACACACACCTTTTTCAACTCGTTTTTAATACATTCACAGTTATTTTAAATTTCTCTTCTCATAGTTCAAATATCTAGGATGTTATCTGAATCTGAATCTGTTGATTAATTTGTTTCTTGCCAGTGACTTTTGGGTAGAGATCTCATATAAGCCTTAATTCTCTTTTAGAAATACATATGCAATTCTGAGGAACTGCATCAACCCCACAAGAATGACACAAAGCAATTCATCAAGGATCCACCTCCTATGACCAAAACATCTCCTACCAGGCCCATCTTCTAACATAGGGGATTATATTTCATTACATTTCAACATGTGATTTGGAAGGGACATTCAAACTATATTAACAGAAAATAATGGTATGGTGATATGCATAGTACAAAAAATATCACTGAGTTATAACTACATTACTGATATATGTAATGTGCTGAGCAGCAATACAAAGTAATAAGAGTACCATATATTGTCTCTGGAATTCTCAGGAATTGCATATGAGTTCCTCAGGAAATGGCGTATATGTATTTGAAGGATTTTGTGCCAACCAGCAGTGCCCACTTTTGGGGTATATTTCCACTGCTATGTAATCAGTCCATGGGGCTACATTTATAGAAAGCAAACTAACCCGTCACATTTTCAGTGATCAAGCAAGAAAATAAAGAGGAAGGGATACAAGTGGAATAAGACATCCGACCAGAAAAAACCATTAGGAAGAAAAAGATAGTTATCATTATTAAAGTACCAAAAGATAGGTTGAAATATGAGAACTTCAATGTATCTTTAAAACCTGGACTAATATTTTTCCATGGCAGTGAACATCTCTCTGTAAAGAAATACACTTAAATGTGGCCCTTGAACTACTAAATTCAAACCATATTGTTTCTCCTGAATCAAACTAATTTTGCTTTTCAGTACCGTAATAAAAACAACAACCTTGACTTCAAATACAGCCCTTAAAGCAGCAGAGTTGTATAAATCTTATTCATGTAAACGATCTTCTAATATCACATCTGATTTAGAAAATGAGTTAATAATCACAACCCTATCTATTAAAATATACCTTACAATGTATATAAAATGTACCTTACAAATTTATGCTTCATAATAATTGTGATTTTTAAAAATATTCACGTGGAATAGTTCCAGATTATCCGTCTGCATTCCCAGTTTATTCAATGAAGGATAACAGTGCTGGAATTGTTGGGTAAGAATAATGATACGTGAATTTATGAGCAGTGGTTGGACTACACTTGGTATGAAATAATTACGGTGGATGCCCCTTCATACAAATATCTGGCTGCCAATGCATATAGCTAAAAATAAAACTTTGGAGTCAAGCTTTCTAGAAGTAAAGCACACAGAACATTATTTTTATGAATTACAGAATAGAATGAGTTGACAGGATCATCATTTGAAATGACTCCTTCCTACAGGTATCAAAAACTATGTCATCAGCTGAAAGGAATCATAAGTTGCCAGTTTCTAATAACAGAATTCTACTAAATACTGTAAGGATTTCATGAAGTTTATAGCTTTAAGTAGGAAAGAAAAGAGATTAATGCCTATAATTAAAACAAAAACCATCTTTAAAAAGATTTTTAGAAACAGCTTTGGCATTACTCTGTCATAATCGAGAATTTCTATTTTATATCTGGAAATGTAGGTAATGAAAAAAATAAAAAAAATCTGTCAAACTAGTTGTTTCTTATTTTGATCATCTCTACGAATAGACTTCAGTGCCCAGTAATTAGTTGATTATGTGGTTTGATATATGATAAAGCCTCACAGCAGGAAAATTAAGTCTCCAGGTGTGTTCACCAGGGTGCCACCTCAGAGTTTAGCTTCTGTTTTAGTGTTTGCGGTTTTAGAAAACTTTTGCTGATCTTTTCCCAATAATTTTGGATTAAATAATATGATTGTCTCCAAAAATACCGTTGAAATATATACCTGATTTATAGCTTATGAAACACTTTGTTTAAAGTCTACCCATTAGGGAAGAAAATGCATTATTTTTAAAAGCTCACTAACCACAGTACAAGTGAGAACACATACAGCAATTAAAATAGATGTTTAGTGCAGTGCACCTGTAAGTAGGAAAAAATTTTAAGCCTATTCTTACGCGTTTTTGGTATGCTAACAATGAGATTCACATTAAATTACCTAATTTTTATTCATGCATGCCTAGGTGGAAACAGGACTTGAATTAATTGTCCGTGTGTTTTCTATTGGCTCTAAAAGAAAAATTCCTTACAAATTGGTCCCCAAAGAGTCAAAACAACTATTATAACACCATAATTACAATTCACTGGAATATACCATATACAGGAGTATTTTTTTTTAGTACAAGAAATACTTCCTGGTTGAGTCTACTACTGGCCCCTTAGTCTTACTGCCTTATTAAATTTTACTCTGAATGAGTTCAGGACTTGAAAAGTTTTTATAATTTGTTTCTTTTTATTATTTTTTAAAAACGTGTGTTAACTTTAAAGTTAATACTTTATTTTAGAATATTCAAATGTAACATAAACATAGATTTTAGGAAAATATCTCCAGGATATCATCAAATCAATGTAATTAAAATAATCTTCTCTTGAGCTTTCTAAAACTACATGACTGTAAGTCACATTTACTTGAAGATGATTAGTTAAGTTGCCTGGCCAGAAATGTTGGTGACTTTAGTCACAATAAAGATATAACAAATTGTTACATAATATAATTTTAATGATCTAATTAAATATAAAACGATATTTAATGTGTGTGGTCATAGGATAAAATTATCTTTATAAAATTAATGATTAGCCACTTTTATTGTTTTAAAATGAGCAGATAAAGTTATATCTGTAAGAAAACAACCTTATTCTTAATACTAAGTTTAAGGAAAAAGACGATGTAAAAATTAATGTTATTTTTATATTCCATCGAAATTTCATTTTTTTTACAAACCTACTTAATGTCAAGCAGCTGACTGTGCATCACATCTTGGAAGTAAGTTACCATTTCTAACAGCTAATGCTCTGTGGGAGCAGAACCAGTATAATGGGAAGGGCAGTGTGAGTAACTGCTCAGAAGAACAACGATCTTTCCAACTATACTTTGAGTAACAATGAAAATGTGACTACTTATGGTAACCCTTTGCTGTATATCTAGGGAGATAATTTTACTTCTGGAAAAGAAGAACCATCCTTTCATGCTAATTATCCTAAAATACAGGTAGGTCACTTTATTGGGAAAAGAAAGAAATTAACACTGGCTGGCAATACAAAAATTAAATGCAATTTATTTGACCTGCTCACTATTAGCATTTACCGTGAAGCGAATTAAAGGTAGAATATGGGAATATTTCAACCTCCCCCTAGAAAAAAAACAAGTTTATTAGTTACACAGACCCTTTTACCTTATATTCCAGCAAAATTTTATGAAGAATAAATAGAGTCAAGAAAAGAACATTGGTCTTTGTAGTCACATGCCAATGAAGTGATTGTCTAATTTCTACCACAAATACTTTTTATTCTTACAATTTAGTGATGTATTATTGTCCAGAACTTAAGACATTTTATTCTAAAGATGGAGATAGCACAGTGAAAGACAACAACACAAATCCATGTTTCTGAAAAATCAGGTTGAGAACGGTGCATGTGGATTTGCGAATAGAAGAACCTGCATGGATAGATTGGTGTGATTCAAGCAAACTGCATCCTGAATGCATGGAGACATATACGGAAAACCTAAGGACCTGTGGCAGAGTCTGTTGGGTTCATAAACAAATAAGGGTAGCAACAACATATGAAAATCTAAGATCACAAGGTGTTATAACTGGCGGGACCTGCTACATCTAGTGCCACCTCTTTCTTCTTGATGTTTGTGTGTTAGTAATAGAATGGTCAACAAATATTCACAAGCTCACTCATATCTTCTAACATTTACGTGACTACTTGGAGGTCATAATGTGTTAAATTTTGACAAGGAGCTATGCACAGAAATAATGTTTATTACTTACTAGCCAAAGTAAAAATAATCTAGCACACACCTTTTCAGTTGTCTCTTCTAATATATAGTTCTAGTTGTTCCAGATTCTACAGGTATAAGAAGGTGAAGCTTATGTCAGTCTAGTGCTCTGTGGGCCTGTGTGGCACAGAGCCTCCATCTAAAATACATGAATAAGTAACAATCAATAAATTAATCTCTATTGTGTTAAGCCGCTGCAATTTGAAATTTTGTTTTTACTGAAGTGCAAACTTATCCTATACTTATCAAAATATAAATGAAGAAATAGTGACGAAGAGAAGCAAATTATAATTTTTTTGTTCAGTTAGTAAATCTTCAGGTAATTAATCAGAAAAAGTGATGCTTTTTAAGAACGACTTCATTATAAATTTCTCCACTGAGAATAATAATTTATTATGTTTTTAAGTATGCAAAGTTTATAAAATTAAATAAACATCTTTGCTATCCATAGATGATGAACCATAATGCATTCTAGATTTGCACTTTGGAGTATCATTAGTGTAGTACAACTGACTCTACTACATTCTCCTCTAAAGTGAATTACATTTTCTGTCATTTTTATTAAAATGTTGCTGGATTCTAATTTTTTGAGGATAAAAAGATGGAAAAGTAAATACTAAGGCTATAACATCTGTAGGAAATCAGAAATATTTATGTTATTAAGAAATACTTTGTAAAGCCATGAACTGTCTTTTAATTATTACTTTGCAAACATAAAACACTCTCTTTAGGAAAAAAGTGAGTATATTGAAGATACTCATAGAAACAACACTAGTTTCAAATGATTTCATAAATATTTGCTGTGGTTTTCTTGTATGCCCAGAATAAATGGCTTTTGAAAATAATAGTTGAAGTGAGGCTAAGAAGTTTAATCATTCTGAAAACCTACTTATTGTGTACATATCACATAGCAATAGAGATGATTTCTATTATAGCATAAACCAAAACACAATTAAAACAAATGATTTTCTTCTTGCAAGTTAGAAATTCTTGCTACCCCTTTATTTCTAGAGACTTCTTCCTGTATAGGGGGTGAATTTTGCAGGGCTAGTGTGTGAAAAAAATTACTGAGATTTCTGCAGCCAGCAATTCAGGCAATCTCATATCCTTGAAAAGACAGTGAAAATGAATTCTGTGATAAAACCTATTCCTGGGAATTGGAGGTGACAATTGTAGACTACACAAATGCTTGCAGCTTTCTCTGGGGCTTCAGGGTGGGAGCTAGTCTGTAGCCTTCAATGGGAGTTAACCTGCATTATCTAAATTTTGTAATACAAAGTAATAACTAGATAAACAGGATTCCAAATAAGAATGGGTATAATTTCTATGTAAATTGGATATCATGGCATGATATTCTTCTTGTTACTTGGCTTGTATAACTAAGGAATTGTGTATTCAGTAATAATGAAGGAATGATCAATAAAGACGTCCTCTGCTTTTTCTAAAATTTGCCTATAGATACAAATTGAATAGGCAATTCTCATTACATGCTAAATTTCATGAATACAGCAAAGCAATGTATATCCTTTTACACTCATAAGCAAGTATTTTGAAGGTTAGTTGCATTCAAGGCATAGTAAGAACTCATTTTAGAATATCCCTTAATGATTTCAAGATGTAACAAAAGTGAAATCAGCAAATAGCTTATACACTGTTTTTTTAAGATGCTAGTTATGCCTTATGATTGGCAAAATTCAAAACATTCCTAAGAATTTCTTCATGCCTCAAACAGCCTTTAGGTTTGGAAGAAATTAATTTATAATTTAAATTAAAAATAAGGTTTGATAATTTGCAAAATTGTGAAGGTTTTTTTCAGTTTACTTGATAATCAAAATTTAGGTGTGTTTCTCATTTTAAACCTTCTGTCTCCAGTGTTTGTTTTTATGAAAGAAACACTTCTTTTGTATTTTGCCAAATTTGGATTGGCATTTTAAGAATGACTCTATACTGAAACCACAATTGTGGCATTCCTTCACAAAGTGTTATTATTAGAAAGAAATAGGGAGAAACTTACTATAGTAATCACAGGACTGTATTAATATTGGACAAAAATCTCTTAATTTTTATACTGTTCGTATAGCTGTTGAAAAATACTTACCTTCCTATTTTGAAATATCCACAACTAATTTTCATAATTTATCAGTACATGATATCATTATGCTCGATGAGCCTGGCTAATTGATACGTGAAAAAAACATTTAATAAATTCAGGTCTCACGTGACTTGCCCGCTACTTGCCTTCATATTATGAAACCAGCCAATTCTCTCCTCATACCTATCTCTAGTTCAAGGGGAAATTCCACCATGGGTGGGGAAGAAGATTTTCAAAGGCAGGATATTATTCTAGCATATTTAGATCAAAATATTCCTCCATTAACTAAATTCAATGTGCTGCTCTCACTCTATTACTAATGTTTAGTAAATATTTTAAAATTTTATTCTTTAGTATCTGCTCCTCTGTATTTGTCACATCTTTTCTGGACTTTTGCCACTGACTTCTAATTACAATTTTTATCAACTAATGCCATCCGTCTAACAATTCTCCATATTACTAACAAAGAAACCACTCTAAAAAGTAAATTTGACTTAAAAACTTGTTAAAAACTATCATCAGAGTGAATAGGCAACCTACAGAATGGGAGAAAATTTTTGCAATCTATTCATCTGAAAAAGGGCCAGTATCCAGAATCTACAAGGAACTTAAACAAGTTTACAAGAAAAAAAATCCCATCAAAAAGTGGGCAAAGGATATGAGCACACTTTTCCAAAGAAGACATTAATGCAGCCGATAAACCTATGAAAAAAAGCCCATCGTCACTAGTTATTAGAGAAATGCAAATTGAAACCACAAGGAGATATCCTCTCACGCCAGTTAGAATGGTGATCATTAAAAAATCAGGAAACAATAGGTGCTGGAGAGGATGTGGAAAAATAGGAACGCTTTTACACTGTTGGTGGGAGTGTAAATTAGTTCAACCATTGTGGAAGATGGTGTGGCGATTCCTCAAGGTTCTAGAACTAGAAATACATTTGACCCAGCAATCCCATTACTGAGTATATACCCAAAGCATTATAAATCATTTTACTATAAAGACCCATGTGCACGTGTGTTTATTGCAGCACTATCCACAATAACAAAGACTTGAAACCAACTCAAATGCCCATCAATGTTAGACTGGATAAAGAAAATGAGGCCCATATACGTCATGGAATACTATGCAGCCATAAAAAAGGATGAGTTCACGTCATCCCATCACTTTGGGAGGCCGAGGCAGGCAGATCACAAGGTCATGAGATTGAGACCATCCTGGCCAACATGGTGAAACCCCATCTCTACTAAAAATAGAAAAGGTTAGCTGGCCTTGGTGGTGTGTGCTTGTAGTCCCTGCTACTTGGGAGTCTGAGGCAGGAGATCACTTGAACCTAGGAGGTGGAGGTTACGGTGAGCCGAGATCGTGCCACTGCACTCCAGCCTGGTGACAGAGCGAGACTCCGTCTCAAAAAAAGAAAGAAAGAAAGAGTTCATGTCCTTTGCAGGGACATGGATGAAGCTGGAAACCATCATTCTTAGCAAACTAACACAACAACAGAAAACCAAACAGCATTTTCTCACTCGTAAGTGAGAGCTGAACAATTAGAATACACGGACACAGGGAGGGGAACATCACACACCGGGGGTTGTCAGGGGATGGGGGGGCTATGGGAGGTATAGCATTAGGAGAAATACCTAATGTGGATGACGGGTTGATTGGTGCAGCAAACCACCATGGCATGTGTATACATACGTAACAAAACTGCACGTTCTGCACATGTACCCCAGAACTTAAAGTATAATATATAAATAAATAAAAAGTAAATTTAACTTAAAAATGTTAACACCTTTACATGGCTTTTGTTTACTTTAAATAATAAAACTGGATCTTGTTTCTTATTATGTACAAAAATCAACTCAAGATAGATTAAAGACTTATACGTGAGACCTGAAACTGTGAGTTGTAGAAGAAAACCCAGGTGAAACTCTTCTGGACATTGGTCTAAGCAATGAATTCATCACTAAGACCTCAAAAGAACAGGAAACAAAAACAAAATAGAAGAATGGAATTAATTAAATGAAAAAGCTTCTGTACAACAAAAGAAATAGTCAACAGAGTGAACAGATAACCTGCAAAATGGGAGAAAATACTTTCAAACTATGCATTTGAAGAGGGAATAGGGAATCTCGAACTTATACAGAACTTCCAACAACTCAACAACAACAATGAATTGAAATAAATAATTCCATTAAAAAGTGGACAAATGACATGAATGAGTATTTTTCATTTAAATGGCCAATAGGCATATAAAAATGGTTAATATCACTAATCATTAGAGAAATGCAAATTAAAACCACAGTGAGATATATCACCTTTACTAGTCAGAAAAGCTATTATGAAAAAGTCAGAAAAACAACAGACGGCAAGAATGCAGAGAATAGGGAACACTTATTCTTGGGAATGCAAGTTAGTACAACATCTATGAGATATAATATGGAGATTTCACAAAGAAGTAAAGATAGACCTACCATTCGATCCAGCAATTCAACTACTGGTTATCTACCCAAAGGAAAAGAAATAATTATATCAAAAAGACACTGTCATTTGTATGTTTATCACAGCACTATTCACAGTAGCAAAGATAACGTATCAGCCTAAGTGTTCACCAATGGATAAATGGATTTTAAAAATGTGGTAAATATACATAATGCAATTCTATGTAGCCATAAAAAAACATGTCTTTAGTTTAAAGAGAAGAATCAGTATGACTATCTTCTGGAGTTAGGCAGATGACAGAATAATCAGATTCGTTGCAACTAACTTGTTTAGTAAATTTCATAGATCTGTGATGTCAGTTGGATTGGTATGGGTAGGGTAATGTTACAGATCATGGCTCCTAAGTTCAAATATCCTATATGATGTTGATACTGGAGGCCTTTATCTTAAATGAAACAACTCAGGCACAGAAAGATGCCTGATGTTCTCACTGATACGTGGTAGATAAATAATGTGTACACATAAGCGTAGAGTGTGGAATTACAGGCAATGAAGACTCAAGAGGTTGAGGAGGTGGATGAGATAAATGATGAAAAATTACTTAATGTACACAACGTACATTATTCAGTTGATGCATAAACTAAAATCTCTGGCTTCACCACTACACTATGCATGTATCAAAATTATACATGTACCCCATACATTTACACAAATAAAACATAACCTCTAATATATACCCACATATTAAACTTGTTGAGAATATGATTTTAAAAAGTTTAGTGTCATAAAATAATCTGTACTCAATATGTATTATTACTGTTTAACTTTGAAAGGATTCTAATTTAATAATTTGCTATATTAGTGACACAAGTTTTGCTATGATAAGGACATGAAATGTAATTTCCCTCTCTGTGAGAATTTTATGTCACAGCTTATCAAACCATTTATGTGAGATATTGGCCTCAACTACTGGACTCCAAAACATATATAAACCCAAGACTTTGAGAGACACATTGAGAGCTTAGGCTCTGGCAGCACTACTCTCTGGCAGCCTTCAACTGACAGCTTAGGCTGTAGCAGGGCTACTGACAGCCTTCAATACATTCTCCCAAGCCTCATTCACCAACATCAGCACCACTCCTGTGTCTGATGACCTTGCCTCTGAACATGAACTTATGCTGTGCTGATCAAATTATCCCTCCTGAAAACTTCTGATAGAAAGATATGCCTCAAACTTCAATTAGACTTTACATCCACAGAGGCCTACTTCCATTTTAATTGATCAACTGGATTTGCATAATTGAACTCTAAACAAAATTGGAACTCACTCATCATGTGGTTAATGTACTCTGTCACAGTGCATTCCTGTAAGATTGGTTCTCCATATTCTTTTTCTCTTTGAGTACTGTTAGAAAAAAAAAAAAAGGACATAGAAAATCTCTATGTATGGCAATAAACCACATAATTCATGAAATCACAATCAGGCCATCTTCTCATTTTAACCATACCAAATGATACGTATGGATTATTTTTTACAGAAAATGTGAAATTATATATATATAGGGTCGCACCCTGTCACCCAGGCTGGAGTGAAATGGCATAATTAAAGCTACTGCAGCCTTTTCCTGGGCTCAAGTGATTCTCCTGCCTCAACCTCCCGAAATCTCGGGATTACAGACATGAGCCACTGTTCCTGGTTTGAAACTATATTAAAACAGATAGTTTTTTAGAAAAGATTTTACAAACTGATTTTCAACATCAAATTATCAGCAAATTATCAGAAATAGTTAAAAGTGAGAGTTTTCACAATGCTTGGATGACGGGAATTTTTACACAATACGGTTGGAGTTCTCATAGGCTGAAATGGAATGGGAAATGAGTTTATTTAAAGATATATAGCTTTTTAATTTTTAATTTTGCTTTACAAAATACTCAGAAATGCACTGTTTCTTGACAATTTTGTAGCAGAATGAACACTATCACTTTCACCAGTGTTCAACACAATACAAAATAACGGTAGTGAGAGACCACCATTCAGAATATAGATGGACCTGAAACTTTCAAACTAAAAAAAAAAAAAATTCAGTACAGCAAGATGGCAGAATTTTTAATTCTGCTTTACAAAATCCTCATAGATGCAGGTAAATAATAAATTTATTTAGTTATCTTATTTTTGAAAGAAAGCGTTGTGTATTTTGTTTTCACTCTACCTCCATTCCCAATGTCCTGAATCAGAAAACTCCCTATGTATAGTTATGTCTATGCCGCATATATTTACAACGTTTTTAGTTATATTTAGAAATGCATAGTAACATTTTCTAAGAATCATCACCCCAAAAACAATGACAAATTAGATCATGACCTGATGGTACAGGTAATCACAAGGAAATACAGCAATTACCATAAAGTGTTAGAATTATCTAAGTATAGCATAAAATTGGTAATTTTACAAAAAATAAAAACAGGAACATAGAAAATTACAGGCTTATGAAAATAAGAAACTTTTATTTTTAATATTAAATATTTGTTTCAGACGGTGTTTTATATTCGTTACTGAATATCTGTAATAGAGTTACTGATCCATACTTGCGTTAGCTGACTCAACAATAGAAATAGGTCAGCAAAGTTACATAAGGAAGGGCAACATGTCCTGATAAATATTTTTTAATAACTTAGATTTGGAAGGAATTATATTTAGTGGTATCTATACTTTTTTCTCAATCTCTAAAATACCCCCATTAAAGCATAACTCATTTAAAGGTATCTTCTTAGAAGAATGGAAGAAAAATAAATACAGTTGTAGCTTTCATTGGAGAATTGAGCCAACTCAAGCAATTTTCTATAGAGAGATGTTTGTGTGCAGTTTATTTCTTACCTTAACCTCTGGGGAGTAGCTGTAGAAAAGTTTACTCTGAAATTATTCTCTAAGGATAAATTTCCTTTTTATCTTCTACTTGGATTGAAATGTTGTCAGGTAAAAGGCCACCTTACTTTACTGGCTTATACTAACACCTTTGAATGGGTGCTTTTGGAGATAAGTGTAAGATAGAATTTTAGGAGCCAAAGGGTAGTTTCTTTTATTTCATTTTGTCTGTGAATAAATATTCTAGTGTTAAAATCATAGAAAAGAAAAGCGAAACACTTAACAACCAGAAAAGCCCACAAACTTCTTTTGGCATACTTTCTGCAAACCTTTTTAAAGTTTTCTCATCATTACAAGGTTTAAAAGCTTTGTGTTTACTTTATCCAATACTTAATATTTTTGAGAACTTTTGTTATACAGCACAAAATGATGCTTAATCTCAGAGAATCATTGTAATCACTTACAAAAGGAAATTTTCCTTTCCAATAGAAAAGAACACCTAGAAAGTTAAAATCATGAGGCCTAATTCTCATAGTCTGTGTTCATACTAAAAATTAAAATTAAGTAATTCATAGTGGGTTTCTTTCCTCTATGAGCTTTTGATACGATTTTGAGTTATATTTCAATTCTCTACAAATTGGACCAAACATATTACGTCTTTTATGGGAAACAGCCTGTTACTCTCACTTCACTAATCTCATGTATAAATTCCCTTATTGTCAAAAGGAAGGAGTTATTTTTGTAAATATTATGCATTGTAAGAAAAAGAATAAGCACTTATTATAAGCAACTCATGACAATAAATTTGAGAACTTTTATAGAATGAACAAAGTCTTCCAAACATGCTACTTACGAAAGTTATTAAAGAATAAAGAAAGCTTTTCGGTGATTATATGTATACATTTCACATAGTTAAATTCCTAAATAAAACTTTTATAGAAAGAACAACTCAGACACTAAGTAAATACAAGCCTGCACACTGCACATATTCTTTCAGGAAACAAAAAAATAAAACAGAGGAGAGTCTTCCTAAAAATTTTTTGAGATGAGTTTTACCAGGAATGGAAAATCTGACAAGAACATTGCACGTTTTAGCGTGTAATGTGGTAAAAAAATGAAATTATACCTCAATCTCATTCATGGATATTGATTAAAATCTAAACAAAATATTAAGTCAAATTCAACAATAGACTTAAAGGATAGGGCATAACAAATGAGCTTTTTCCATGTGTGCAGGGTTTCTTAAACAGTTGAAAATCAATACAATGTATTACCTGAACACAGAATCATATGATATTGATAAATGCAAGAAAGGAAGCATTTGAAAGAAGGAATACCTATTCATAAGAAAAATAATTTCAGGAAATTAGTCTTAATCTGTTATAAGAAACTCTTGTAATATGATATAGACTGTCAAGCATAAATACACGTGGGGACACACACACACACGCAAAACCCTACAGCACATATCATACTACATAATTACCCGAAATCTGGAACAAAATTAGCTTGTATTTTTGAATACAGTCACCTGGTTTATACAAATAATGAGAATGAACAAAATATAATTAAATTCAACAATAATGATAAATCCAGCAAATATATAATTGAACTAAAGAAGCCAAACACAAACGAATATGCACTGTATAATTGAATTATATAAAATATCTATTCCTCAAAATAGATAACAGATCTCTGCTATCTCCAAGACTATTCAACATTGTAATGAGCAAAACATGAGGCAAATTGATGGTGTAAGAATGACTCTCAATACTCAAAAATGACACAATTGTAAACTTAGACAATTCAGAAGTAATGTACAACCTATCAAAATTAATAAACTAAGTTAGCAAGGTCACTGGATACAAAGTCACTATTAAAAAATGAATTATATTTATAAACACTAGCAACAAATAGAATATAAAATTTACAAAAAGATCTTTACCAGTAGCATTAATAATCATTGAATACCTTGAAATAAAAGCAAAAATGGGCAAGACTGCTACACTAATTGCAAGGAATTGAAAATTATTAAATATGATATAAATAAGTGGAGGATTTTTTATGTTCATTTTCATTTTTTGGAATATTATAAAGATCTTCATTGCCTCCTAAATTATTATACAAGTTCAATGCAATCCACATCAAAATCAAAACATGTTTTAAAATTTTTATTTTATTTTAAATTTTACTTTAAAAAGTTGACTCTAAAATTCATTGGGCAACAAAAGGCCAAAAATAGTCATGGTAATCTTAAAAAAAACAATGAATGAAGATGGAGGATTTCAACTCCAAGTTATCAACACCTACTCCCAGATTTTAACAATTTTGAAAGCATATGTTGGAACAAGTATAAAGAAATATACCAATGATAAAGAATTGTGAATACAGTCGCCTGGTTTATACAAATAATGAGAATGAACAAAATATAACTGATTCAACAATAATGATAAATCCAGCAAATATATCATTGAAGTAAAGAAGCCAAACACAAAAGAATATGCACTGTATAACTGAACTATATAAAATATCTATTCCTCAAAATTGTTTGTCAATATTACAAAAACTCATCAATGTTCTTAGAATTAAGGATAGTGGCCATCCTTGAAAGGTGGTGTGTGAAAAAGAATAATATTATAAAAACTTCCAGGGTAAACATTATTTTCTATTTACTGATCTGATCTTGATTACACATATACTTCATTTTGGTAAAATTCACTGAATTGTACACTTTTTGATGTGCAGGCTTTTCCATATTAAACTTCAAGAAAAGTTTTCAGAAAGTCATGGATTTTAAACAGGGCAGGTACTATGATTTTTTGAGATAAGAGCTAGGGGTGACTCAAATAAACTAATGGAAATACTTTTTATGCACTTACGGAAAGTAAATTAATGTGATTCTGAACATAAAATGTTTTCTGAGTATGGTTTATCCATATTATGGCAGCCAATTCAGAAATGAAAAGGAATGAACTATTGCTATTAACAATAATTTCAATGAATTTCAGAGGAATTATTTTAAATGGGGAAAAACGAAACTACTACAAAATATTACACATTGGATTATTCTATGTACATAACATTTCTGAAATGATACAGTTTTCCAAATGCAAGAGATCCCTGGTTGCCAGGCGTTAAGGAGGAGTAGATGTGGCTGTGATGATAAAAGGGGAATACAAAGGAAGGCCCCTTATAGTGATGGAACGTTTAGAATCTTGACTTTCGGTAGTGGGTACAGAAACCTACACATTTGATAACATTGTGTAACAGCATATTTGTGCACATAAATAAGTACAAGTAAAACTGTGGAAATCTCAATAAGCGAAATATCTTAATGTCAATATCCTTGTATCATATCGCTTTATCATTTTGCAAGATAATGCCACTGGAGGAAACTAGGTATAGTGCTCACGAGATCTCTCTGTATTATTTCTTATAACTAGATGTGACTCCATAATTATTTCAAAATGAAAATTAAAAAAACTCACATTTTCTTTGTGATGAGTGAACTTTTATGTGACAGGGCATGGCTCCATGATGAGTGAACTCCTGAGTGATAGGGCATGGCTCCATGTGACAGGGCATGGCTTCAACTCTTGTGTGACAGAGCATGGCTGCCTTTAAAATAGTAAGATTTACGGAATTAATGAAGCAGTTGTGACTTATAGAGAGTGAAACAACAAGTTTTAAAAGTTATATTTGTGTATATTAACATATAATTTTAAAACATTACCCACGTATTTTTGCGTGAAAATAGAACAAACAAAAGTAAAGCAATATTCAAATATGCAGTTGAATATAAATTTCTTGAACGTAACAATAAATTATCTCGAGGAGCAAAAAGTAAAAACGATGATAATAAAGAAACTAGTATTTCCAGAAACTTGCCACTAAAGAAACTAGCATTTTCTATAATCCATTAAAAAATGATTTTTTGTTTCTTTGTTTTTTGAAGAAATAGCATGAGGCCTGCTGGAAAGTTAAGCTCCTCTTACACAACCTCATCTCAAGGTAGCCAATGACAGTTTCTGAGAAACCCAAGCCTAACCAGTTTAAAGAGTAAAGAAACCAGACTAAAACCTTTGCAAAGAGAAAACTGATCACTTAATTCATACCTTTCTCCTGCCACATCACATGCTATATATAAGGCAGTTAAATGAAGCCTACAAAGATTTGTGGGAATATAACGTGACAGGTATGCCAAGGACCACTAAGTGAATGTCCATACATTTACTTTGAGTCACCTCAAATCAAAGAACTGTTTTGATATGATAGAATAAATACAATATGTCCCCATCTATTTTCCTCAATAAAACCACCAACAAAAATCTACATAAACAATTACTGGAGCCAATGAAATATGAAAATCAATGTTTCGAGAGGCCAGTAATAAATCAAAACTATCAAACATATAACTTAATCTTAAAGATTTACTATAAATTAAAAGAGCTGCAACTATACTTTTAACATCTTGAAAGAAGAGGATTATTATGCAATAGAACTTACAAATAAGCAAGTTTGTGCTTGGAAGATAGTGCTAATTGGGAAACCTTGAACATTGGAAAATTAATATTTTTCAGAAAAGCTGATAATAAAATATGCGTTGAAATCTATTTTGAAAAATATTTAATTTAATTATGAGTGAATTTAGAACTTTTATGTCAATCAAGCGTCTACAGAGGAAAACTGACTTCCATGTAACCAAAGACATTCAACAAATAATTATGCACACATTTGAAAATTGCAACTGTAATAATGGGTAAAATGAATATGAATTATAATAAGAAAAATAATGATACATTTAAACCCGTGCTTTACATATTTCAAAGCTCTTGACTGTCCCAATAACTGAATTATGAAATTGAACAGAATAACTCGATTCCATTCCTTTCAGCCACATCAATTTATTCCCATCTCTAACTCTTATGTCTCATATAAGACCTTACGTCCATTTAGTTTCTCAAGCTAAAATCCAAGTTCCCCTTAATTTCTCCTTTCAGTCACGCCCTCCTGTATCAAATCCATCAGTAAGTACAATGAGCTCTGCCTCCAACAAATACTTCAAATCTGTCACTACCTCATTTTTCCCTGGCCCCCAATTCTACCACAAGTCAACATTATATCTGGCCTGGAATACTGCATTTGCCACATCAATAATTATTATTTATAGAGCATAAGTCAGAGTCATTTTTTTTACAATGTCAATTTGATCTTGCCTTTCTGTGCTTAAATCCTTCAATATCTTCCTGCTGAACTTTCAATAACATCTAAACTCTATATACACAGCCTTCCACATCTTACAGAATGGAGTCCCTGCTTAAACCCCTATCCTCACCTTATACAAATATTGAAGTCTGTTCAGCCACACTGCCCTTATTCCTATTTCTCACCATGATAAGTACTTTAACTATTACTCTGCATTTGCTACTTCCTCGCCTGGAAGGCTGTTCCCAAGGTGTTTCAATTGGCAGGCATCTTCTCATTTTTCAGGTATCTCCACAAATACCAACTCCACAGAAATGTTCTCCCAAGTATTCCATCTGAGGTACTACTTCATTGCAATCTATCATGTACTTCTATTTTTTTCCACAACATATTCAAAAACTGTTACTATTTTGTTTTATAAATTTATTTGTTCATTTCTCATCTCTTCCCTAAGAGCTTGGTTGGATCTGGCATTACTTATCTTTGCTTTAATGTCACCTAGGCCTAACATACTATCTTTCATATAGAAAGTAATAAATATGTATAAAATGATATTTCATGTTGGAATTATATACAAGGTGGGTTCAGTATTCCACAGAGTATAATTCTAATGTCAGACTAGAAAGTAAAATTCCACAGGGTCGATGTTAACCTCAAGTATAATTTCAATTATTGATAACCACAGTGTAGGCATTTTGTGTTGAGGATAATGCTCTCTGTAGACTATATTCGTGGTTCCTCCAGCTCTTCATTTAGACATGTTTTCTCTATGGCAGTCAATTAAATATTTGATCAATTCTTTATAATCTTTTATGATTTTCTCCTGCTGACATTAAAAATGTTAGGTTTGATTATAAGCCATTTTCCACAGCTGACCTATTCTAATTGCTCTTTCTCGTCCTCCTCCTCTTTCTCTTTTTCTCCCTCTCCCTCTCTTTTCCACTCCTCCTCTCCTTTCTTTTTATGTTTTAATTAAGAGAGAAGGTGATTATTTTTTCTCAAACACCTATGAGTATTGAACACATTATAATCATCTTATTTATAATACGCCAAGTTAAAAGGAAAAACATGAAGAATTTCCCAAAACACAAAACACTCTTCCTCATTTTCTGGCAATATAGCAATATAAAGCATACACTTAAAACAAGATCAAATAATTTAAATATTGCACACTAAAAATTCTGACTGCAGTAATGAAGGCACTGTGGTATTGGTGAAATATTAATCTATGGAACACAATAGACACCCCAGAAATTGACACAAATGAAGTGAGCTGATCGTTGATAAGGGAACAAAAAAAATAGAATAGAAATAAGATAGTCATTTCCATCAATGCTGCCGGAACAAGTGGAAATGCACATACAAAAATGTAAATCTAGACACGTAACTTGGACCCTTCACAAAAATATATACAAAAATGTATACAAAATGAATTATAGACCTCAGTGTAGAACACAAAACTATAAAACTCCTAGGATTTCACATGAGAGAAAAAAATGTATAATCTTATACTTATGATGACTTTTTAGATATGTCACCAAAGGCATGATGCATTAAAGAGCAAATTGCTAAGCAAAACTTAAAACATAAAATTTTAAAAAATTCCACCCTGCTAAACACACTTATCAAGAGAATGAAAAGACAAGCCATAGATTGGAAGAAATTATTTGCAGAAGATATCTTATAAGGAACTGTTATCTGAAATATACAAAAAAACACTTAAAACTCAAAAATAAGAAAACCACCATGCCTATTAAAAAATGAGCCAAAGATCCTAAGACACTTTACCAAAGAAAACAGAAATATGGCAATCATATAAAAATATATTTGGCATCATACATCATCAAGTCAATGCAAATTAAAATAACAATGACATATAACTACTCACCTATTAGAATGGCCAAAATCCAGAAGGCTGTAATCACATGCTGGCAAGTACATAGAACAATAGAAACTCTCATTCATAGCTGGTGAGAATACAAAATAGTACAGACACTTTGGAAAATAGTTTGTCATTTTCTTACAAAACTAAGTTGTTACCATACTATCAATCACACCCCTTGGTATATACTTAGCAAAAGAGGTTAAAAACCCATGTTTACAAGAAACATGTACATGTATATTTATATCAGCTTTACTCACAATTGCCAAAGCTTGAAAAGAACCAAATGACTTTCAACAGCTAAATGGTTGAATTGTGCTACTTCCAAAATTGGATTATTATCCAATGCAAAAAAATAGCTATCAAGCCATGAAAAGACATGAAGGAATCTTAAATTAACATTACTAAGTGAAGCCGCCAATAGGAAAATGCTACACACTGTACGGTTTCAACTATATGACATTTAGGAAAAGACAAAAAAAAACTGTCTAGACACTCAAAAGATGTGTGGTTGCCAGGGGTTAGGGAGGAGCGAAAAATTAGTAAGTAGAGCACAGAGGGTTTTTAGAGCAGTGAAAAGTCTGTATGATGCTATAATGATGGATATATACCATCATATAGTTGTCCAAACCAATAGAATGTTCAACACCAAGAACGAAACCTAACAAACTATGGACTTTGGGTGTAGGTTCATCAATCATGATAGATTTATCACTGTTGTAGGGGATGTTAATAATGGGAAGGACATCCCTGTGTGGGGGCAGGGAGTAAATGGGATACTGCTGTATCTTCCTCGCAATTTTGCTATGAACCTGAGTGCTCCAAAAAAATAACAAATCTTAAAAAAAATCTGAGTAACTCTGGAGTCACAGAGGAGCAACTGATTGAAGCAATGGAATGATTGAAGCAATGGATTGAAGTAATGGTCTCACGGATATGGGAGAGGTGAAGTTAAGGGGTGAGACGACTAAAATCACTTCTGTTCTGGACAGATTTGATTTGAAATTCCTTTAAGGAAATAACACAAGTTAAATATTTCAAATATAGTTCTACATATATAGGATCTAGGAGAGAAATTTGGCTAGAGATTAAAATGTTGCCTTAACTTTAGGGATGGTATATAAAACATGGACATGGATGCGATCACTCAGGGACTGAGTTAAGAGAAAATTGAACATTGACACTGCACCATAGGCAATTCATAATTCAATATTGTGTTGTCTGGGAAAAGTAGAAACAACTAGTGAAAGAAAATGAGAAACAGGAGACTGATATTTTGATGCAATTTCTAGTTCAAGGCTGTATTTCTTCTGGAGCTTTCCTTGCTGTGCCTGGTGAAAATGAGTAACTTTCTATTTTTTTCCACTACCCTCTCTCCTTGTGGGTCTGTATATTGTTTGCGTGTGATGAATAACAAGGTAAACATTAGTGTTTCAATGTCAAATAAGCTTTATAACCAATCTACAGCGCTTATTTCTTAAATTTTATATATTTCTCCTTCAGCGTGAACACTTTTACCAGTTTCTAATGATCTGAATGGATCATTATTTTGTGTTCAGTTTTCCTCTTGCTAGATATTAGATTAAGTGTACATTGTTGGATAATTTTGATGTAGTTTGTCGCTCCTATTTTCACATAATAAATGGACATAAACATAAGTGCTAATTTTACTGTTTTCTTTTCCATTGTTTATGCCACAGGCCAATGTCCTTCAAAGTACACCTTTACTTTTCCTTTCATGTAGCACGAAGGAAATGTCAAACTATATATTCTTGCCACTTATGTGTGTAAGTTGGTTACATTTTCTAGAAAAGACAACTTAAGCACACAACTAGTTTGAAATTGTTTATACATAATATATGCTATTGGGTCTCTGGGAGCAAGAAACTATATTCATATCCTATGTATTAATACATTGTAAACACTTCTTAATATTGATCACTTGGGCATACATTATAACAGATAAAATATTCAAAATCTCCTAACATGAGTATTCATACATTATGCCTCACTCACACAAATGCCAACATTCTTAAATTCTAAATATTTCTCAAAGGACATCATACAATTCATTTTTGGTAAAATTAACAAAAAATTTATTTCTCAAGGAAAAAATTATCCTGTGATGGTTTCTTTAGAGCAGTTTGTATCTTGCTCCAAAGAAAATCTGGATCACATAATAGTTTACTACAAGTACAATAGTTATATTTAAGATCAAATTTTATTTTTCACCAAGAAGTTTTGTTTATATACATAATTGTATTTTTATGGTAGTTTTTGTAACTGCGGATCTCTCTTCTATGTATTTGATATCATATTTTTATATGCTGGGTGAGGTGGCTAACACCAGTAATTTTACCATTTTAGGAGGCTGAAGTGAGAGGATTGCTCAAGGCCAAGAGTTCAAGGCTAGCCTTGGCAATACAGCAAGACCCTGTCTCTACCAAATTAGCTGGGCATGGTAGTGAGTGTCTGTAGTTGCAATTACTCAGAAAGCTTATGTGGGAGGATTGCTTGAGCCCAGGAATTCAAGGCTCCAGTGAACTGACTGTGCCACTGCACTCCAGCCTGGGCAACAAAGTGAGATTCTGTCTCTAAAAAGAATATATATATACACATATATATATATTCTACTATTATATATATATATAAGAATATAAGAACATTCTTTTATATCCTACTATTACGTATATAATAATATATATCTATTCTTATATATATAATAGGATTAGTATTAAATTTACAAAGTGGGCAAAAGACATGAATAGGCAATCCTCAAAAAAAGTTATACAAATGGCCAACATGAAAATATGCTCAACATCACTAATTACCAGGGAAATGCAAATTAAAAATACAATGAGATCCAAGAATGACCAGAATTAAAAATAAAAAATAATAAATGTTGGCGTGAGTATGGTGAAAAGGGAACACTTTTATACTGCTGGTGGGAATGTAAACTAGTACCACCCATATGGAAAACAGTATGGAGATTCCTTAAATAACTAGAAGTAGAACTAGCATTTCATCCAGCACTCGCACTACTGGGTCTCTACTCAGAGGAAAAGAAGTCATTGTATGAAAAATACACTTGCACATACATGTGTATAGTAGCAAAAATCACAATTGCAAAAATATGAAGCCAGCCTAAATGTCCATTGGCCAATGAGTAAGTAAAGGTGGCATATACACAGCATGGAATACTACTCAGACATAAAAATGAATGAAATAATGGCACTGTCAGCAACCTGGATGGAGCTGGAAAGAGTTATTCTGAGTGAAGTAACTCAGGAATGGAAAACCAAATTTTGTATGATCTCACTTTTAAGTGGGAGCTATGTTATGAGGTTGCAAAGGCATAAGAATGATATAAGGGACTTTGGAGACAAGGGGAATGTGGGGAGAGGGGCGAAGAATAAAGAATACAGATTGGGTACAGTGTGCACCACAATCTCAGGAATTACTACTAGAGAACTTACCCACGTAACAAAAATCCAACTTTTCCCCAAAAGCTATAACAAATAAATAAGATTTGATGCTAAAGTGTTTCTAAGATAATCATTTCCTAAATTTTTTGTTCACAGATGCTTCTATTGATCTACATATGCATACACACAGTTTTATGCACTTTTACATGTGCCTTTTTGGGGTGGGGGTATCAGAAGAGATTAAACTGAATCACCAACTTGGATACTTACACTATTTTAATACATTTTGCATTCAAACAATTACTGAGTATATATTACATTTAAGCCAGTTTTTTTTCTGATAGGAATACAAATGAGTAAAATATAATCTCTGATCTTAAGGACATCAAAAGTAGGAAAACAAGAAATGTGTGTAAATGTACATCTCATAATTATTAGGGCTATGTCAATGACATTCGTAAGTGTTACGGAAAGGGAGAGACAAAAATTGTAAGTTCTTTTTTTGACATTTGGAAATAGGAAATTTTCAAGAAAAGACACATTAAAAATCAGTATCATTTCACTAGTCTGAAAGGAACAGAAAAGAAATTGTGAAAGAGCATGAGTCCAGCAGCTTAGGATAGTTTTGAACATGTAACAAATATTAAACAAAAATTCAATGTATTACGGGTTTTAGGCTCAAAAAAATGAAAGTTTGAGGAAGAATGGTGATGGGTAGTGTTGACATGACATAGGCCTAAGAAAGAAAATCAGGGCAAGAATTTTATTACCATTTTACTCTGTATTAAGGAATTTAGACTTTTTCCTATAGGCAATATTCTGGGAAGATATTATTTATTCATTTTTCTTTTTCAACTCTTATTTTAGGTTCAGCAGGTACATATTTAGGTTTTTTACATAAGTAAATAGTACATTGTTTAGATTTCGTGTACAAATTATGCCTTCACCCAGATGGTAAGCATAGTAACCAATGGGTAGTGAAAATGTGGATTGTGACTGGGAGAAGATACAAGGCGGCTTTGGGGTGCTGATAATTCTGTTAAGAGTTAATCTGTGTGGTGGTTCACCTTGGAAAAATACGTAGAGCTAGGCATTCACGATCTGTGTACTTTTTAGTTTGCTGCACTTCAATAAATGTGCCTATAGGGAAAAAAGAAAAACATATCAAGCAAACAAAACAAGCAAAAAAGAACAATCATGCCAACAAACACCTTCAGAAAGAAATACATTTGCCGAGTACGAGGTGATACCTCCTTCTGGTTCTAACTTGCATTGCCCTGATGATTTCTGATATTCAGCATGTTCTCATATACCTGTTGGCCACGCATGTAACTTTGAGAAATATCTACTCAGGTCTTTTGCCCATTTTTAAAAAGCACAATTATTTGTTTTCTTGCTATTGAGATGTTTGAGTTGCCTACGTATTTTGAATATTAACCCCTTTTTAAGATATTAAAACAGGCATAACTAAATGGAAAGATATCCCATGTCCATGCACTAGAAAAATATTGTTAAAATATCTTCATCAGCCAATGGGATCTACAGAATCAATGCAATCTCCGTCTTAAGTTACAGGAAGGATAGCATTAGGAAACTACAAAAGGCATTCTTAATACAAATAGAAAAAAAGCATCCTAAAATTCATATGGAAATGCAAAATACCTGACAGACAAAAGAATCTGGAATAAAAAGAAAAGCTGGAAGCATCACACTACCTGATTTCAAAATATACTACAAATCTATAGCACGCATGGTACTATCAAAACAGCATTATACTATCAATAAAAGGGGCGGGGGAGAGACAGACGAATGACAGACCAGTGAAACACAATAGAGAAATCAGAAATAAATTCACGCCATTTATTGTCAACCCTTTTTTTTTTGTTTTTGAGACGGAGTCTCGCTCTGTCCCCCAGGCAGGAGTGCAGTGGCGCGATCTCGGCTCACTGCAAGCTCCGCCTCCCGGGTTCATGCCATTCTCCTGCCTCAGCCTCTCCGAGTAGCTGGGACTACAGCTAGCCACCACGCCCTGCTAATTTTTTGTATTTTTAGTAGAGACGGGGTTTCACCGTGGTCTCGATCTCCTGACCTCGCGATCCACCCGCCTCTGCCTCCCAAAGGGCTGGGATTACAAGCGTGAGCCACCGTGCCCGGCCAACCCATTTTTAACAAAAGGCACCAGGAACACACATTTGGGAAGGACAATCTCTTCAATAAACTGTGCTAGGAAAACCCAACCCCCACATGTACAACAATCCATCTAGGCCGTTATCTTACCATATACAAACATCTACTCAAAATAAAGATTTAAACGTAGGACCTGAAACTATGAAACTACTAGAGAACATAAAATAAACGCTTCATGAAACTAGAGAGGACAAGGAATTTTCAAATAGACATCAAAAGCAGAAGGAACAAAAGCAAAGATGTAATTACACTAAACTTAAAAGCTTCTGCAAAGCAGAGAAAGCAATCGGTAGAATGAAGACACAGGCCGGGCGCGGTGGTTCACGCCTGTACACCCAGCACTTTGGAAGGCTGAGGCGCACCGATCCAAGACCAGGAGATCGAGACCACCCTGGCTAACACGGTGAAACCCCGTCTCTACTAAAAATACTAAAAAATTGGCCAGGCGTAGTGGCCGGCGCCTGTAGTCCCAGCTACTCAGGAGGCCGAGGCAGGAAAATGGCATGAACCCAGGAGGCAGAACTTGCAGTGAGCCGAGATCGCGCCACTGCACTCCAACCTGGGCGACAGAGCAAAACTCAAAAAATTTAAAATTTTTTTAAAAATGAAGAAACAACCCAGAGAATGGAAGCAAATACTTGCAAACTATGCATCAGGCAAAGAGTTCATACACAAAACATATAAATAACTCAAACTACTCAAAAGCAGAAATACAAATGATCTTATTCCCCCACGATTATTTCCAAACTACCTTCTTTTCCCGACCTCCTCTGGCCGGCCCCCTCCCTCTTGCCACCCTTTTTCTTCCACCATCTTCCCCCAAACTTCTTCATTTTTTCCTCACCATCATTTCACAAAGCCTTCTCTACTCTCCTGCTCAACACTCTTTTCCCCATCCATCTACCCAAACCCTTTCCCCACTGTTTCTTCCCACCGTCTTTTCACCTTATCCCC
Organism: Symphalangus syndactylus; assembly: GCF_028878055.3. Taxonomy (NCBI): domain Eukaryota; kingdom Metazoa; phylum Chordata; class Mammalia; order Primates; family Hylobatidae; genus Symphalangus; species Symphalangus syndactylus. Next base: position 68,804,242 of record NC_072430.2, on the reverse strand, counting down.
CTGGCTACCCTTCCCCCGTCCCGCTTTCATCACCCTCGTTTGCTCTTTCATCTAAGCAAAAACATTTTCCCCCGTCTTTTCCCAAAACCTTCTCCCCATCCCTGCTGCTCACCACCCTCTTTTCCCCTCATCTACCCAAAAACTGCTTTCTTCATCGTCTTTCCCCGTTCCTCCTTGCCATTCTCTTTCTCTTCTCCACCCACCCATTTTCCCCCGTCTTTTCACAAAGCCTTCTCCCCACTCCTGCTGACCTCCCTCTTTCCCCCATCTACACCCCAAAACCTTCCCCATCTTTTCAGTCTCCCTCCTTGACCGCTCGTGCTCTTCTTTCCCCATCCTGCTTGCCACCCTCCTTTTTGCCCTCCCATCTACCCCAAACTATTTTTCCGTCGTTTTCCCAACCCTCTATCCCTGCTCCCTCTCGACACCCTCTTTCCTCCTCCTCGTCACCCTCTTTCCCCCCCTCCATCTATCGAAACACTTTTTACCCACCGTCTTTTCTTTCTCCACCGTTTCTTTTCTGCCACTGTCTTTTCACAAAACCTTGTCTTCCTCCTGCTAGCTACCCTTTTTCCTTCTCCCATTTGCTGCCCTCTTCTGCTCCTCCACCCAAAAACTCCCCCCCCGTATTTTCTCCCCACCATCTTTTCGCAAAACCTTCTCTCCCTACTGCTTGCCCCCGTTTTCCCCCATCACCACCCTCTTTCCTCCTCCCACTTGCAACCCTCTTCCCCCTCCATCCACCCTGAAACTTTTTACCCACCGTCTTTCTGCAAAACTTTCCTTCCTTCCCACTCCACCCTGTTTTTCCGCCTCCAACTACCCAAAAACTTTTTTCCCCGCCATCTTTTCACCACCATCTTTTCGCAACGCGTTCTCTTGCTAAGCTATCCTTTTTTCCCTTTGGCACTAACTACCCTCTTTCCTCCCCTCCATCTATCCCAAAACTGTTTTCCTTCTCCTACCTCTCCAGCCGCGCTGTCTCCGTCGCTGCCAACAACTACAGTGAGGTGAGCTGCGCTCCCGTGCCTCTAGCCTCTAACAACCGCAGCGAGGCGAGCTGCGCTCCCGCGGCTCTAGCCTCCAGCATATGGCCAGCGACTCCGGACTTCTAGTCCTCCACACCCAGCTAGACAGGAAGATGGCGGAACCTAAAAAACCGTCAGTGAGCTTCAGCATCATTTATATACTGCGGTTAGGCCCACGGAAGTTCCTGGACTGCATGTTTTGATTGGATGAGAAAAAAACCACCAGGCTTACTCTGATTGGACTTTATTGTCACATTCTGATTGGATGAGAGCAAGTCTCAACACAACCAATCACAGCATGAAAATAAAGTCCAATCAGAGTAGGCCTAGCGGTTTTTCTCTCATCCAATCAGAACGTGTAGTCCAGGAACCTCATTTGCATAACCGCGGTATATATAAAGCATGCTGAGTTCGCTTCACCTCATTTCAGGCTCTTCTTTGTGGAGCGGAGGAGCTTCTCTGTACCTGCCTTAGAGAACTAGGGGAGGTTGCTGCCTTTCGCCTGCTGGAGGCCGGAGGATGGATGGAGCCTGGAGCCCTGGAGCCTGGGACACTACCTCGCTGCGTTTGGTGGTGGCGACAGAGCAGTAGGAGGGCGGCCGGCATCGGGAGCTTCTCCTGCCGGGCTGGAGGACTAGGAGAAGGAAGAGGCACCGCCACATGCTGGAGGCTGGAGCCTGTGCCACCGCAGCTCGGCTCGCCTTGCTGTGGTCGGTGGTGATGCTGGAGACTGCAGCTCGGCCACAGTAATAGAAATGTGATGGGGTAGGTGAGTGTTCCCGGGCTGCCCTGTACGCTTCTGGGGGCAAGGGTTGGGTGTCCTGTTGGGGCTCACTGCTAGAGGCTATGCTGCCTGTGGTGGTGGTGTGATTGGGGGCAGTCTCCGGGGTTACATTGCTGGTGGTGGGGCAGGTATATCTGGGGCTATACTGCCCACAGTGGCAGGAGTGGTGGGGGGAGGCATGTTGTGTACACTAACGTGTACTGCTGGTGGCTGGGGAAGGGTTACGGGTGCTATCTTTTGCTTCATTGCCCGCAGCAGGGGGTGGCTTGGGTGGAGTTACCTGGGGCTAAATGCTGGCAGTGGGGGGTGGTTTAGGGGCGTTGTTGGGTGCTGCACTGCCTGTGACTGGGGGGTGCGCCATCAGGAGCTGAACTGCCCGTGGTGGGGTGGGGGGAGGCGGGTTTGGGACTCTATCTAGTGCAGCAACACTCGTGGCTGCGTCAGACTGTGGGCACTATGGGGTGGTACACTGCCTGCGGTGTGGGGGGAGTGCTTTGAGGGGGAGTATTGGGATTACATTGCCTAGAACTGGTAGTGTGTTGGATGTGCTATCTGGGGGCTACACTGCTAGTGGCAGGGGGCAGATTAGGGGTGCCATGGGGGCCACACTGCCAGCAAAGTTACACAAGAAGAAAAAAACAAACACCACATTTTCTCATTGAGAGGTGGGAGTTGAACAATGAGAACACATGGACACAGGGAGGAGAACATCACACACTGGGGCCTGTCGAGGGGTGGGGGGTCGGGTGTGATAGCATTAGGAGAAATACCTAATGTAAATGACGAGTTGATGGGTGCAACAAACCAACATGGCACATGTGTACCTATGTAACAAACATGCACGTTGTGCACATGTACCCCGGAACGTAAAATATAATAAAAAATAAATAAAAAAGAAAAAGAAAATAATCGTGGCTACATGTTGTTTATGACTGAATCTTTGTTTTTATTATTGGGAGAATTTTTTTAAAAAGAATACAAGAATGAAGAAATATAGAGCATTCTTTGACGTAGGACCACAAGGCTTGCCACACTGGAGTAAACCGATGGTACATCGTCCTTCCTTTGATGGTGGTCTATGCCATATGCTTTAGAGTAAGACAAAGGAACAAAACCTCCATAAACTACCTAGTTGACGAGTGCAATATAAAATAGTGAGATTTTCCTCCCTGGCCTAAAGAGAGGATGGATCCAAATGGCCCTTACATATTTAATTCAGCCAAGTGGAACTCATTTGACTTTTATGATTAATTTTGAGTTTTATGTCTAGTTTCTTTTTTTGAATTTTGCCAAAATATTTGCTTCCATATGTCTTCCGGCAATATTTTTTGCAAGGTCACAATGATTCTTCTGTGCATTACAGGTGCTGTTATTTTTTATTTAATGAGAGTAATGTCAGCATTATCTAAATGGGGAATTGAGTATGATGGTTTTCATCATTGATATAATTAAAAGTCAGATGTACCAGGAAACTAAAACTCTGATGGTAAAATCATTCATTGTCCAATTGCTCTGGAAGAACAAAGAGCATATACTAGGTTGTTTTTGGTGAAAGTTTAAACATCATTTCGTCTTACATCTTGCCCATTTGTCTCTCAAACTGGGTTGGCTGTTTCTTTGCCCTAAAAGGACTTCACATTTAGTACTTACAATGTATTAAAATTGACTCTTCATTTTCTCTCAAACTTGACTAGAAATTTCCTAAAAGGAAAGATTTCCTTCTTTACTGTTTTTCCGAACATCTAGTACAATGAATAACATGTAGGAGTTTGATAATTGTAAAGCTAGACTACATACTTGGGAAGCAGCCTCAATCTCTCCAAGATCACTTGTGAGATCCCGTCATTGTTCAGACAGATCTAGTTCTTTTATTGGCAGAGAAGGTTATATGCTCTGAAAATTCTGGTCACTTCTTCCTGAAAAATGCCACCATTCAAGAGTCATTAAGTAGCTTAAGAGATTTTACCGTGGTCATTATCACTAGTACTCAATACAGCCGCCACTGCTGGGAAATCTTTATTGAGATCTTACTCTGTGTTAGATACTGTGTTTTATAAGTATTATCTTATTTAATTGTCACAACAATTCTTGGTGCTTGTTATTATTGCTTATATTGAACATTGAAGCCCAGGCTTACTGAGGTAATAAGAGTTACAGCCTGGATTTAAATCTGGCAGTTTGATTCAAGAGTTAGAAAGCAATTACATTTAAAAGAAGTAGAACACAAACTATCGAAACATTCTGTGTGCATGTGGTTATAATTATTTTTATCTAAAAGCCAGGCAGAACTTAGGAAATATGAGAATGAAAGAAAAGAGGTGAAGATATAATTACAGGATACCTAAAAACAGTTGCTTTTTTATTAAATTGATCACTAAACTACAAATTAATATTCAACTTGTAATTCATTAGTAACTGTTTATGTACTCTGACCACTTTTTAATGGAGTAGGTTTTTTTTATGGGACTTTTTTTAAGTTACTTAGAGAATCTGAATATTACCTTTAATTCATCCTGAGTTGAGTTTTTGTATATGGTGAAAGGAATAATCCGGCCTCAATCAACTGCATATGGCTCTTAAGTTATCTGGCACTATTTATCAAATAGAAAGTCTTTTCCCCATTGTTTGTTTTTGTCAACTTTGTCAGAGATCAGATGGCCATAGTGGTGCAGCATTGTTTCTGGGTGCTCTATTCTGTTTCATTGCTCTATGTGTCTGTCTTTGTACCACTATCATGGAATTTTGGTTACTATAGCTTTATAACGTTGTTTGAAATCAGATAATGTGAGGACTCCAACTTTGTTCTTTTTTGTTTGGGGTTGAAATTGCCTCTTTTTTGTATGAATTTTACAATAGTTTCCTTTTCTAATTCTGTAAAGAATGTCATTGGTAGATTCTAGAAATAGCATTGAATCTGTAGATTGCTTTGAACATTATGGCCACTTTAACAATACCAATTCTTCTTATTCATGAACATGGAAAATTTTTCTATTTTTTTCACTTCTGATTTCCTTGAGCAGTGTTTCTTCTTGTTATAACGATTTTTCATCTCCCTGGTTAGCTGTATCACTAAGTATTTTATTATTTTTGTGGCAATCATGAATGAGATTGCAATCTTGATGTGTCTCTCAGCTTGAATATTGTTGGTATATGGGAATGCTACCAAGTTTTGTACATTGAATTTGTATGATGATACTGCTGAAGTTATTTGTCAAATCAAGGAGCTTTCAGGCAGATATTATGGGGTTTTCTTGGTATATAAATATATTGTCTCCAAAGAGACATACTTTGACTTCCTCTTTCTATTTAGATGCCTGTTTTTTCTTTCTCTTGCATGATTGCTCTGATGAAAATTTTCAGTACTAAGTTTAATAGGAGTGGTGAGAGAGAGCATCCTTGTTTTGCTCCTGGTTTGAAGGGAATTGATTCCAGCTTTTGCTCATTCAACATGATGTTGGCTATTGTTTGTTCATAGAGAGCTCTTTTATAAAAAAAAGATAAAAACTTACTGAGGATTGTTTTATGTCCTATTGTGTTGTTGATTTTAGATTATTTATCATGTGCACATGAGGAACTATATATTCTGTTGTCTTTAGGTCAAGTGTTCTGGTGGTATCTATTTTGACTGTTTGGTCAAGTGTTGGGTTCAAGGCCTGAATATCTTTGTTAGTCTTCCGCCTCAACTGTCTGTCAGTGGAGTGTTGAAGTCTCTGAGTATTACTGTGTGCTTATCTAAGTCACTCTGTAGGTCTCTACAAAAACTGCCTATGAATCTGGGTGCTTCTGTGTTGGGTGAATATATATTTAGGTTAGCTCTTGTTTTTGAATTGAGATGTTTTCCGTTATGTAATGCCCTTTCTTGTCTTTTCTGATTGTTATAGGTTTAAAGTCTGTTTTGTCTGAAACTAGAATAGCATCCTCTGCTTTCTCCTGTTTTCCACTTGCTTGGTAAATTTTTCTCCATCCTTTTACTTTAAGCACATATATGGGTGTCATTACATGTGAGATGGGTCTATTGAAGACAACATACTATTTGGTCTTGCACCTATTCACCATGCCACTCTGTGCCTTTTAGTTGGAGCACTTATTTCATTTACATTCTAGCTTAGGATATGTGTGGATCTGTTCCTGTCATCATGTTGTTCGCTTGTTGTTATTCAAACTTGTGTGGTTGCTTTATAATTTCAAAGGTTTTGTACTTAAGTGTGTTTTTCTAATGGCTGGCAATGGTCTTTGGTTTCCATGTTTAGTACTGTCTTCAGAACACTTGTAAGATTGGGTGGTAACAAAGCTCATTAGTATTTGCTTTTCTGAAAAAGGATCTTATTTCCACTTCCCTTAGGAAAGAAACTTAGTTTGGCTGGATATAAAATTCTTGGTTGGGTATCATTTTCTTTAAGAATGTCGAATAGGGGTCCTCATACTCTTCTGGTTTTTGGGATTTATGCTCAAAGATCCACTGATAGTCTAATAAGGTTCCCTGCCCCTTCTCTCTAGCTGCCTTTAACATTTTTCCTTTCATTCGACCTTCAAGAATTTGATAACTATGTATCTTGGGAGTTGTCTCATCCTTTAGTATTTCACAGGTGTTCCTGAACTTGAAGTCTGGCCTCTCTAGAGAGTTTGGGAAAATTTTTAGGGATGACATTTTAAAGTTTGTTTACCAAGTTTTCTTTCTCTTCCTGTCTTTCAGATTTCCTCTTTACATAATCCCATATTTTTTATAGGTTCTGTTCATTCTTCTTTATTTTTACATTTTTGTCTGAGTTATTTCAGAGAACAGATCTTGAAGCTCTGAATTTCTTTCCTCAACTTGGTCTGTTCTGCTGTTAATACTTGCATTCTGAAACTCTTCACGTGAGTTTTTCAGTTCTCTGATCTTAGTGTGGTTCTTTCTTAAAGTTGTCATTTTGTTTTTCATCTCCTGCATGGCTTTAGTATATTCCTTAAAATCACTGGATTGGGTTTTGACTATTTCCTTGGTTGATAAACTTTGTTTCTATCCGTATTCTGAATTCTATTCCCATCATTTCAGCCTGGCTAAATGCCATTGTTGGGGAATTAATGCAATCGTTTGTAGATAAGAAAACGCTCTGGCTTTTTGAGTTGCCAGAATTCTTGTGCTGGTTCTTTCTCACCTGTGTAGGTTCTTTCTCATCTGTGATGTTCCTTCAATCTCGGAAGTTGTTGTCCTTTGAATGAGGTGTTTTACTTTATTTTCTTTTGTGTTTGCATTTATCTTTGCTTTTACCTTTCTCTACGTTCTCGTGGGTTTAATTAAGGTGGGTCCCGTCATCGGGCTTAGATTCTAGTCTGCTCCTGGGTCGTGGATTAGCCCCCTCTAATTATTGTTTCTGTGCCTGGGTTTCTTTTTGTTGGGCAGTCTGTTCTACAGTGTTCCCCAAGGCAGGGGCTGGACTAGGTGAGAAGCCTTGTTTTTGCCCAGTCAACCCTGATCTGCTCTCTGTGTGCTTCCCAGGGAAACATGGGGCTGCACCTGCTTACAAAGTTCAGGTAGAATCAGGATTGCTGGGTTGGAAGCTATCGTGGGTGAGGCTTGTCTGGCTAAGGGAGTTAGGGGGTGGGTGAAGTTGACCATCTTTCTGTCTGGGTTTTTTCGAGGCAACGAAAAGCTGTCCTCTTCGGCATATTCAGGCAGAAGTAGGACTGCTTGTCTAGAAGCTCTAGTAGGTGTGGCTCATCTGGCTATCAGTGGTGAGGGTGTGTGAAAATGCTCATCCTGACATCTAGGTGCTTCCTAGGACATCAGAAGGCTGCACCTGGCAGCTGAGTTCCCATCGAAGAAGGGCCTATGGGCTGGAAGATTTAGGAAGTGTTGCCTGCCTGGCTATCAGCAGTGGGGTTGGATAATGTTGCGTGCCCTGCTGTCTAGGTGTCTAAGAGTAACAGGACGCTGAACTTTCCAGCTAAGTTTACACCAAATTAGAACTGCAGAGCTAGAAGCTCTAGTATGCCTTGCCTGCCTGGCTACCAGCTTAGGTGGTCGATGGGGTCACATGCCCTGCCATCTGGGTGTCTTGCAAGACTACAGGAAGCTGCATCCTCTGGCTGAGTTTACACAGTAGTAGGGCCACTGGGCTAGAAGCTCTAGCAAGTGTTTCCTGCCTGGCTACCAGTGGAGGGAATGGGTGGAGTGGTCAGCTGAGTTCAGGGCAAAGTGAGACCACTGGGTCATAAGCCATGAGTTCCAACTAGCAGATGAGAGTGGAGCAATGTTATCGCCCCCAGACACTGCAACTGTGGTCTTTACTGGGGCTATGGCATTGTTGCTGGTCTGATCCAGGGCCCGAGGCTTGTATAGATCCCCTTGGATTTGAGAGTTGCACCTGTAAAACATCTAGGGTGCTCTTGGCCTTGGCCTAGTGGCACAGTGGGGGAGGTGTGGGGAAAGGCACAGATCCCTGTGGAAAGCATGGATAACACTGGACTGCCATGCACTCAGTCTTTCTTGTGCTGGAGAGATTCTCCTGGCTCCATGCTGAGCCCTGACAGGCTGGTTCCCAGCTTCGCTCCTCCTCACTCTCTGTGTCCTTCTGCTGCCTGCTGGATCATGATGTAGCTCCTCAGATGCTCAGCCTACAGGGTTGGTGTTCATTAAACTCCAGAACCTCAAAATAGTTACATCTGAGAGATTCGGCCTGTGCAACTATTGTCTAAATGGGGAAACAAATTTGTTGCTTCCCACTTTTCTGTCCGAGAATCCTTTCCTTTTCATTTCATGTAAGCTGAAATTTAAGTATTGTACAGTCATGAATCATTTAACGTTGCAGATACATCCTAAAAATTTCATTGTTAGGCAACTTTATAGTTGTGTGAACATCATAGAGTGAACTTGGAGTATATGCACACCTAAGCAGTATGGCACAGCCTATTGCTCTTAGGATACATATCTGTATACTATTCTGCTTTGCTAGATACCTTAGGGAACTGTGACACAATGACATTTGTATATCTAAGCATAACTACACAAAGGATGGGTGCAGTAAAAATATAGTATCATAGCCTTATGGTGTCAGTGTCATATATGTTGTCTTATCATTGACAGAGAAAAAACATCATTATGTGGTGCATGATTTGGCCATAAGCTCCATTAAAACGCAGGTCTAATGACTTATGTTAACTGTATAAACTTGAGTAAGTCTGTGTCTTCATCTACAAAATGGGAATTTCATAAGATTGTTTTGAGAATTAAATAAAATAATATGTATCAAGTGTTTAAGAAGGAGCCTGACACATGCTTATAAATTCATATCTACTTTCTTTTTAGAGACAGGATAGGATCCCATAGCATGGCTGTAACATGATTTAATTACTTTAACATGATTTAATTATTCCTGCACTGTTGGACATTGGAGTGGTTTCCAGTTTTTCCTTACATAAATATTTTTTAGCATCAGGTACTTGTGACAAATGTACAGATACGTCTGGCAATCAACTACCTAAATAATAAAGACATGACTCTTTTTAGTGAACAGTACAACTCAATCCTGGAATATCATTATAAAATACCATAATTCATCATTGCTAAAATACATTTCAGAACTGTACATCTGCCAATTTCGTATGCCTGAGGAACAAATTATAAATCCACAGGGTAGTCAAGTATGAGAGCCATTGGCCAAGCTGTAGGAATTTGTGTTGAAAAGAGGTATTAAGAACAGCTTTTCCAGAAGAAATACCAAAAATTTGTAAAGAAAAAAAGTCAGCCCAATAAAATTTAAAGGCAAGAGTCTCGTATGAGTAAAAGAGTAAGCATTGTGAAACTGAGATGAACATTCCTAGGATCTTCATGGGGCTACAAGTGTTATTAACTTCTCTCTGAAGTTTCAGAAGCAAAAAAAAAAATCACAATGTATTCAATATGCACACTTAATTCTACTCCCTTTTATTTTTAATTTGTGCAATGCCATTTTTGTTAATATATACCTAAGTATATTTTATAGTTTTTAAAACATAATGAAGATACAATTGCAGGATTTTTTTTTATGTGAGTTTAATATATAAGAGTGAGGTTTGAAGTAGACAGTCCCATCACCCAGATAGTCACCATAGTGCCCAATAGGTACTTTTTCAGCCCATGCTCCCCCCTCCCTCTCTCTGCCCTCTAGTTGTCCCCAGTATCTATTGTTTTCACCTTTTTGTCCCTGTATGTCGTATGTTCAACTTTCACTTACAGGGGACAACATGCAGCATTTGGTTTGCTGTTTCTTTGTTAATTCACTTAAGATAATGGCCTCTAGCTGCATCCATGTTGTTGCAAGGACATGATTTTATTCTTTTTTTATGGCTAAGTATTATTCCATGGTATATGTTTACCATATTCTCTTTATCCAATCCGCCATTTGTGGGCATCTAGTGTGATTCCATGTCTCTCTTCTGTGAATAGTGCTGTAATGAACATATGAGTGAGTGTGTCTTTTTGGCAGGAGGATTTCTTTTCCTTCAGATATATAGTAATGGGATTGCTGGGTCCAATGATAGCTCTGTTTTGAGTTCTTTGAGAAATCTCAAAACGACTTTCCACATGGCTGAACTAATTTGCATTCACACAGTGTATACGCATTCTTTTTTTCTCACCAATCTCACCAGGATCTGTTATATTTGATTTTATAAATAACTACCATTCTGACTGGTGTGAGATGGCATTTCATTGGGTTTTCATTTCATTTAATTTTCATTTCTCTGATGACTGGTGAAATTCAGCATTTTTTATGTTTTTTGGCTGTGTGTGTATCTTCTTTGGAGAGGTGCCTGTTCACGTCTTTTGTCCATTTTTTAAATTTCTTCTAAAAATATGGGATACATGTACAGAAAATGCAGGTTTACTACACAGGTGTACATGTGCCATGTTGGCTTGCTGCATCTATAAACCCGTCCTCTAAGTTCCCTCCCCTCACCCCACTAACCCCCAAAAGGCCCTGGTGTGTGTTATTCCCCTTTCTATGTTCATGTGTTCTCATTGTTCAACTCCCTCTTACGAGTAATAATACGCAGTATTTGATTTTCTTTCTGTGTTAGTTTGCTAAGCTTCGTCCATGTCCCTGCAAAGAACATGATCTCATTTCTTTTTCAGCTAGCAGAGAATTCCATATTGTGTAAGTACATTTTCTTTATCCAGTCTGTCTATGATGCGCATTTTGGTTGGTTCCATGTCTTTGCTATTGTAAATAGTGCTGCAGTAGACATAGGTGTGCATGCATCTTTATAGCAGAATCATTTACATTCCTTTGCGTATATACCGAGTAACGGATTTGTTGGGTCAAATGGTATTTGTGGTTTTAGATAACCGAGGAATCACCACACTGTTTTCCACAATAGTTGAACTAATGTACATTCCCTCCAACAGTGTAAAAGCATTCCTATTTCTCCACAGGCTCATCAGCATCTGTGTTTTTGTTTTTGTTTTTTTTTTTTTTTGAGATGGAGTCCGCTCTGTCGCCAGGCTGCAGTGCAATGGCATGATCTCAGCTCACTGCAATCTCCACCTCCTGGGTTCAAGTGACTCTTCTGTCTCTGCCTCCTGAGTAGCTGGGATTACAGGCACGTGCCACCACACCCAGCTAATTTTTGCATTTTTAGCAGAGACAGGTTTCACCATGTTGGCCAGGATGGTCTCAATCTCCTGACTGCGTGATCTGCCCCGCTTGGCCTCCCAAAGTTCTGGGATTACAGGTGTGAGGCACTGCACCAGGCCTGTGTCTTGACTTTTTAATTATCACCATTCTAACTGGCATTAGGTGGTATTTCATTGTGGTCTTGATTTGCATTTCTCTAATAATCAGTAATGTCAAGCTTTTCTTTTCATATGTATCAGCCACATAAATGTCTTCTTTTGACAAGTGTCTGTTCATGTCCTTTGCCCACTTTTTGGTGGGGTTGTTTCTTGTAAATTCGCTTAAGTTCCTTGTAGATTCTGGATATTAAAAGTTTGTCAGATGAGTAGCTTGCAAATATTTTCTCCCATTCTGTAGGTTGCCTGTTCAGTCTGATGATAGATTTTTTTGCTGTGCAGAAGCTCTTTAATTAGATCTCATTTGTCAGTTTTGGCTATTGTTGCAGTTGCTTTTGGTGTTTTCGTCATGAAGTCTTTGCCCATGCCTATGTCCTGAATGGTATTGCTTAGGTTCTCTTGGTTTTGTTTTAAGTTTTAAATTTAAGTCTTTAATCCATCTAGAGTTATTTTTTGTAGAAGGTATAAAGGAGGGGTCCAGTTTCAGTTTTCTACATATAGATGGCCAGTATTCCCAACGCCATTTATTAAATAGAAGATCCTTTCTCCATTGCTTGTTTTTGTCAGTTTTGTCAAAGATCAGATGGTTGTAAATGTGTGGTTTTCTTTCTGAGGTCTTTGTTCTACCCCATTGCTCTACATGTCTGTATTGGTACCAGTACCATGCTGTTATGGTTACTGTGGCCTTGTAGTATAGTTTGAAGTCAGGTAACAGGATTCTTCCAGCTTTGTTATTTTGCTTAGGATTGTCTTGGGTGTACCAGGTCTTCTTTGATTCCATATTAAATTTACATTTTTTAAACTATGTTAAAAATATCAGTGGTAGTTTGATGTGAATAGCATTGAATCTCAAAATTACTTTGGGCAGTATGGCCATTTTCATGAGATTGATTTTTCCTGTTCTTGAGGATGAAATGATTTTCCCATTTGTTTGTGTCCTCTCATTTCCTTAAGCTGTGGTTTGTAGTTCTCCTTGAAGAGGTCCTTCATATCCCTTGTTAACTGTATTCCTAGGTATTTTCTTCTGTTTGTAGCAACTGTGAATGAGAGTTCATTCATGATTTGGCTCTCCACTTGTCTATTGCTGGTGTAAACTAATACTTGTGATTTTGGCACATTAATTTTGTATCCTGAGACTTTGCTGAAGTTGATTATTAGTTTAAGGAGTTTTGGGGCTGAGATGATCGGGTTTTCTAGGTATTAAATCATGTCATCTGCAAACATTTGATTTCCTCTCTTCCTATTTGAATATCCTTTACTTCTTTCTCTTGTCTGATTGCCTTGGCCAGAACTTCCAATGCTATGTCTAACGGGAGTGGTGAGAAAAAACATCCTTGTCTTGTTCTAGGTTTCAAGGGAACGCTTTCAGCTTTTTCCCATTTAATAAGATGTTGGCTGTGGGTTTGTCATAAATAGCTCTTATTATTTTGAGATATGTTCTATCAATATATAGTTTATTAAGAGTTTTTAATATGAAGAGATGTTGAATTTTATCAAAGGCATATTCTGCTTCTATAAAAATAATCATATGTGATGGATTATGTTTATTGATGTGCATATGATTGAACAAGCCTTGAATCCCAGGATTGAAGCTGACTTGATCATGGTGGATTAGTTATTTGATGTGCTGCTGGATTCAGTTTGTCAGTATTTTATTGAAGATTTTCTCATTGGTGTTCATCAGGGTTATGGGTCTGAAGTGTTTCTTTTTTTGTTAGGCTGTTAATTACTGTCTAAATTTCAGAACCTGTTATTGGTCTATTCAGAGGTTTGACTTCTTTCTGGTTTAGTCTTGTGAGGGTGTATGTGTCCAGGAATGTATCCATTTCTTCTAGATTTTCTAGTTTGTTTGCATAGCGGTGTTTATACTATTATCTGATGCTAGTTTCTACTTCTGTGGGGTCAGTGGTGATACCCCCTTTGTCTTTTTTTATTGTGGTTATTTGATTCTTTTTTCTTTTCTTTATTAGTATAGGTAATGGTGTACCTTTTTTGTTAATTGTTTTTAAAAATCTACGTCCTGCATTTACTGATTTTTGGAGGGTTTTTTGTGTCTACATATCCTTCAGTCTTGTTTTGATCTTAGTTATTTCTTGTCTTCTGCTAGCTTGTGGATTAGTTTGTTCTTGCCTCTCTTTTAATTACGATGCTAGCGTATCAGTTTGAGATCTTTCAAGCTTTCTGATATGGGCATTTAGTGCTATAAATCTCCCTCTAACACTGCTTTAGCTGTTCCTCAGAGATTCTAATAGATTGTCTCTTTCTTCTCATTGGTTTCAAATAACTTTTTGATTTCTTCCTTAAGTTTATTATTTACCCAGGAGTCATTCCGGAGCTGGCTGTCCAATTTCCATGTAATCGTGTGGTTTTGAGTAAATTTCTTAATCCTGAATTCTAATTTGATTGCACTGTGGTCTGAGAGACAGTCATTATTTGCGTTCTTTTGCATTTGCTGAAGAGTGTTTTACTTTCAATTATGTGGCCAACTTCAGAATAAGTGCCATGTGGCACTGAGAACATATATTCTGTTGATTCGGGGTAAAGAGTTCTGTGGACATCTACTATGTCCACTTGATCCAAAGCTGAGTACGACTCCTGAATATCCTTGTTAATTTTCTTTCTCATAGATCTAATACTTACAGTGGGGTTTTAAAATCTCCCACTATTATTGTATGGGAATCTAAGTCTCTTTGTAGGTCTGCCAAACTTGTTTTATGAATCTGGGTGCTCCTGTATTGAGTGCATATGTATTTAAAATAGCTCTTCTTATTGAATTGTTCCCTTTACCGTTATGTAGTGCCCTTCTCTTTTCTGTTGGTTTAAAATATGTTTTGTCAGAGAATGGAATTTTAACCCCTGCTTTTTTTGCTTTCCATTTTCTTGGTAAATTTTCCTACATTCCTTTATTTTAAGCCTGTGTGTGTCTTTGCACAGGAGATGAGTCTCCTGAATACAGTACAAGAATGGGTCTTGACTCTTTATCCAATTTGCCAATCTGTATCTTTTAACAGGAGCATTTAGCCCACTTACATTTAGGGTTAGTATTGTTATGTGTGAATTTGATCTTGTCATCATGAAGCTAATGACAAGAAGCTAACTGGTTATTTTGCACACTAGTTGATGCAGTTTCTTCACTGTGTCATTGGTCTCTATATTTTGTTTGTTTTTCAAGTGGCTGGTGCTAGCTTTTCCTTTCCATATTTAGTCCTTCTTTTAGGAGCTCCTGCAAAGCAGGCCTGGTGGTAATAAAATCCCTCTGCATTTGCTTGCCTGGAAAGAATTTTATTTCTCCTTTTCTTATGAAGTTTAGTTTAGCTGGATACGAAATTCTTCTGGGTTGAAAAATTCTTTTCCTTAAGAATGTTGAATATTGGCCCCCAGTGTGTTTTGGCTTATAAGTTTTCTGCTGAGAGGTCTTCTTTTAGTCTGATGGACTTCCCTTTGTAGGTGACCTGGTCATTCTCTTTGTCTGCCCTTAACAGTTCTTCGTTCATTTCCACCTTGGAGAATCTGATGACTGTGTGACTTGGGATTCATCTTCTCATGGAGTATCGTAATGGTTTTCTCTGTATTTGAATTTGCATGTTGGCCTGTCTTGCTAGATTGTGGAAATTCTCCTAGATAATATCCTGAAGTGTGTTTTCCAGCCTATTTCCATTTTCCCTGTCTCCTTTTCCAATCAATTGCAGGTTCAGTCTTTTTATGAAGTTCCATCTGTCTTGGAGTCTTTGTTTATTCCTTTTCATTCTTATTTCTCTAGTCTTGCCTGCATGTCTTACTTCACCAAGGCGGTCTTCAAACTCTGATATCCTTTCTTCCATTTGGTCTATTTACCGATATTTGTGTGTGCTTCATGAAGATCTTGTGCTGTGTTTGTCAGCTCCATCAGGTCGTTTATGTTCCTCTCTCTAGTGGTTATTCTATTTAGCAATTCCTCTAACCTTATATTAAAGTTCTTAGCTTCTTTACAATGGGTTAGAACATGCCCCTTTACCTCAGCATCATTTTTTTATTTTAATTTATTATTATTATTATACTTTAAGTTTTAGGGTACATGTGCACAATGTGCAGGTTTGTTACGTATGTACACATGTGCCATGTTGGTGTGCTGCACCCATTAACTCGTCATTTAGCATTAGGCATATCTCCTAATGTTGTCCCTCCCCCCACCCCCACCCCACAGCAGTCACCGGAGTGTTGTTCCCCTTCCTGTGTCCATGTGTTCTCATTGTTCAATTCCCACTTATGAGTGAGAACATGCAGTGTTTGGTTTTTTGTCCTTGCGATAGTTTACTGAGAATGATGGTTTCCAGTTTCATCCATGTCCCTACAAAGGACATGAACTCATCATTTTTTATTACCCATTTTCTGAAGCCTACTTCTATCAATTCATCTATCTGATCCTCCATCCAGTTCTGTGCCTTTGAGGCATTGTGATCATTTGGAGTAGAAGAGGCACTCTGGCCTTTGGGGTTTACAGGATGTTTTCATTGATTATTTTTTCATCTTTTTGAGCTTGTGTAGTTTCGATGTTTGAGGCTGTTGACCCTTGGATGGGGTTTTCTAAGTACAGAATTACATCATCAACAAAGAGAGACAGTTTTGACTTATTTTTTTATTTGAATGCCTTTTATTTCTTTCTCTGGCATGGTTTCTCTGGCTAGGAATTCCAGTACTAGGTTTAGGAGGAACAGTGAGAGAGGGCATCCTTGTCTTGTTCCAGTTTTCAAGGAGAATGCTTTCTGCTGTTGCTGATTCAGATGGCTTTCATTATTTTGAGGTGTGTTCCTTTAGACAGATGCTTAGTCTATTGAGGAGTTTTATTATAAAGGAATGTTGGGTTTTATCGAAAGCTTTTTCAGCATTTATCAAAATGTTAATTTTTTAATGTTTAATTTTATGGGTATATAATAGGTGCATATAATTATGGAGTACATGGGGCATTTGTATGCAGACATACAATGCATAGTAATCACATCAGAGATAATAAGGTATCTATCCTCTGAAGCATTTATCCTTTGTGTTACAAACAACCCAATTATACTATTTTAGTTATTTTTTAATGTACAGTTAAATTATTTTGACCATAGTCACCCTGCTGTGCTATCAAATACTAGGTATTATTCATTCTTTTATACTATTTTTTTTGTACCCATTAATCATCCCCATCTCCTCCCCACTCCGTTAATACCTTTCCCAGCCTCTGGTAACCATTCTACTCTCTATCTTCACATATTCACTTGTTTTGGTTTTCATATTCCACAAAAAATGTGAGAGCATGTGATGTTTTTCTTTCTGTGCCTGGCTTACTTCACGTAACATAATGAGCTCCAGTTCCCTTCATATTGTTGCAAATAACGAGATCTCATTTTTCATGGCTGAATAGTGCTCCATCATGTGTAACACATTTCATCTATGGAACACCTAGGTTGCTTCTAAATTTTGGCTCTTTTAGACTGCGTATATCTTTTTCATATACTAATTTCGCATTTTGTAAGTATATAAATAACAACGAGATCGTGGGATCGTATGTAGTAGCTCTATTCTTAGTTTTTTGATAAACTTCCAAACTGTTCTCTACAGTGATGGTGCTAACTTACATTTCCATCAGCAGTGTTCAAGGGTTCCCTGTTCTTCATATCCTTACCAGCATTTGTTATTGTACATCTTTTGGATGAAAGATAGGCAATAACAAATGATGATATATCATTGTAATTTTGATTGAATTAATCTGATGTCAATAATATTGAGCACATTTTCATATGCCTGTTTGCTATTTGTATGTCTTCTTTTCATAACTGTCTATTCAAATATTTTGTCCATTTTTAAATCAGATTATTAGATGTTCTCTTAGAGAGTTCTTTAAACTTCTTACATATTCCAGTTTTTATCCCGTCAGATAGGTAATTTACACATTTTTTCTTATTCTATGGGTTGTCCCTTCACTTTATTTCTCCCACCTGTCTAATTCCTCTAGCTAAGACCCCCAGTACAATGTTTAATATCAGTGGTGAAAGTAAGAATCCTTATCACGTTCTAGATCTCAGTTAAAAGGCTTTCAGCTTTTCCCCATTCAGTATGGTAAAAGATGTGGGTCTGTCAAACATGGCTTTCTTTTTTTTTTTTTTGGAGACAACGTCTTGCTCTGTCACCCAGGTTGGAGTGCAGTGGTGTGATCTTAGCTCACTGCCACCTCTCGGGTTCAAGCAATTCTCCTACCTCAGCCTCTCGAGTAGATGGGACTGCAGGCACCCACCACCATGCCCAGCTAATTTTCATATTTTTAGAAGTGACAAAGTTTCACCATGTTGACCAGGTTCGTCTCAAACTTCCAACCTCAAGTGACTTGCCTGTCTCAGCCTCCCAAAGCACTGCAATTAAAGGTGTAAGCCACCACACCTGGCCATATATGGCTTTTATTAAATTATATAAATTTTGTTTTTGATAATGTTTATGTGGTGAATTATACTTATTGATGTGGGTATGCTGAACCAACTCTGCATGCAAGGAATAAAGTTTATTTGACCAGAAACTCAAAAGAATGCAGCCATTTGGGAGGCAGACATGGGTGGATCACCTGAGTCAGGGGCGTGAGCCACCGCCCCTGGCCCATCTTGCTTATGTTGATTGATTTCTTATGTCTCCCTAGAATGTATAAAACCCAACTGTGAGGCCGGGCGCGGTGGCTCACACCTGTAATCCCAGCACTTTGGGAGGCCAAGGTGGGCAGATCGCCTGAGGTCAGGAGTTCGAGACCAGCCTGACCAACATGGAGAAACCCTGTCTCTACTAAAAATACAAAATTAGCCAGGTGTGGTGGCGCACACCTGTAATCCCAGCTACTCGGGAGGCTGAGGCCGGAGAATCGCTTGAACCCGGGAGGCGGAGGTTGTGATGAGCCAAGATTGTGCCATTGCACTCCAGCCTGGGCCACAAGAGTGAAACTCCATCTCAAAGCAAACAAACAAATCCCCCTGTGCTCTGACCTCTTACACACCTGTCACGGCTGTACATCCTTAGCTCTGGCTAAATAACTTCCTAAATTCACTGAGACCTGTCTCAGATATTCGAGGTTCATGCTGGATGCATGCTGGTTGAGTGACATCATTGTCCCGTGGCAAGCCCCCAACCTTGGCAAAATCAACTTTCTTTTTTTTTTTTGAGAGGGAGTCTCGCTCTGTCGCCCAGGCTGGAGTGCAGTGGCACAATCTCAGCTCACTGCAAGCTCCGCCTCCCGGGTTCAGGCCATTCTCCCGACTCAGCCTCCTGAGTAGCTGGGACCACAGGCGCCTGCCACCACGCCCGGCTAATTTTTTGTATTTCTAGTAGAGACGGGATTTCACCATGTTAGCCAGGATGGTCTCAATCTCCTGACCTCATGATCCGCCCGCCTCGGCCTTCCAAAGTCCTGGGATTACAGGCGTGAACCACCGTGCCCGGCCAACTTTCTAAATTCACTGGGTCCTGTCTCAGATTTGCGGGGTTCATACTCATATAGGGGCTGCAGCTTCCTATACCTGATTCCCTAGGGAACCCAGCACTGCTCTGACATGACTGACCCTGCAGGTGCTGTGGCTAAAACCGCCTTTACAAAATACTAACTGAGGAAATCAGGACGGTGAAAGAGGCCTGACCTAACCGACTCTGTCTTGCTTCAAACGTTTAAGCCGTCCTTGTTCTTCCCTGGGCATAGGCCGAACTAACTTTGAGAAGAAATTCAGGCTGGGCGCCGTGGCTCACGCCTGTTATCCCAGCACTTTGGGAGGCCAAGGTGGGCAGATCACGAGGTCAGGAGATCGAGACCATCCTGGCTACCACGGTGAAACCCCATCTCTACTAAAAATAGAAAAAATTAGCCGGGCGTGGTGGTGGGCGCCTGTGGTCCCAGCTACTTGGGAGGCTGAGGCGGGAGAATGGCGTGAACTCGGGAGGCGAAGCTTGCAGTGAGCCGAGATCACGCCACTGCACTCCAGCCTGGGCGACAGAGTGAGACTCCTCAAAATAAAAAGAAGAAATTCAGTTCGTGGTGTGATTCTGAAACAAAATGGAAAACAGCCGTTTCCCTAAGGGCTAAGGTCCAGTCTGCCTTTGCAGGACTCACAAATTAGCTACAAAATTTAGAAATTACAGATTAGGGTTACTGCAGCCTCTGGCTCCAAGAGTGTTGCTCCGAAGGAGCGTGTCACTGTTGTAAAACTAAGATCGATGTTTGAGATGTTTTGCAGATCCTGCACTTGGCAGATCAGCTGACAACACCTAGACTGCTCATCTGGCCCAACCAGTTCTGCCATCCCATCCAGGAACAGAAAACAGCAAGAAAAACTCACTTCAGGCCGGGGTGCAGTGGCTTATGCCTGTAATCCCAGCACTTCGGGAGGCCGAGGCAGGAGGATCACTTGAGGTCAGGAGCTCGAGACCAGCCTGGCTAACACGGTGAAACCCCGTCTCTACTAAAAATACAAAAACTTAGCTGGGTGTGGTGGTGGGTGCCTGTAGTCCCAGCTACTTGGGAGGCTGAGGCAGGAGAATCGTGTGAACCTGGGAGGCGGAGCTTGCAGTGAGCCAAGATCGCACCGCACCACTGCACTCCTGCCTGGGAGACAGAGTGAGATTCCTTCTCAAAATAAAAATAAAAAAAAAAAAAAAGGAAAGAAAAAATACGGGAAAGTTCTCTACATCGATGTCAGCAACAGAGTATGAGCCATTGACAAGAAGATCCACCATGGTGGCCAGTTCCAGCAGCCTTGGTGAGCCATCTGATTGAGCTCTTGGGAAGATAACCTTCTCTACATCAATTCTGGACAGAAGCAGCGTGCTACGGTTTGGGTACAGTTTGTTTGGTCCTGCTAAGTTTCATGCTGAAATTTGACCCCCAGTGTGGTAGGTGGGGCCTGGTGGGAAATGTTTAAACCATGTGGGTGAATCTCTTATGAATGGCTTGGTCCTGCCTCCATAGTCATGAGTGAGTTATTCTCAGTTTCCAGGAGAACTGGTGGTTGGAAAGAGCCTGGCACCTCCACCCCTCTCTTGCTCCCTCTCTGCCCATGTGGTCTCCACACACAATGTCTTCCCTTCACTTTCAGTCATGACTGGAAGCAGCGTGAGGCCCTCACCACAAGCAGGTCCAAACACCATGCTTCCTGGACAACCTGCAGAACCACCATGAGCTGAATAAATAATCTTTTTTTTTTTTACCTTTTTTATTAAATTTTATTATTATTCTTTAAGTTCTAGGGTACATGTGCACAACGTGCAGGTTTGTTACATATGTATACATGTGCCATGTTGGTGTGCTGCACCCATTAACTCATTATTTAGCATTAGATATATCTCCTAATGCTCTCCCTCCCCGCTTCCCCCACCCCACATCAGTCCCCAGTGTGTGATGTTCCCCTTCCTGTGTCCATGAGTTCTCATTGTTCAATTCCCACCTATGAGTGAGAACATGCGGTGTTTGGTTTTTTGTCCTTGTGATAGTTTGCTGAGAATGATGGTTTCCAGCTTCATCCATGTCCCTACAAAGGACATGAAGTCATCATTTTTTACGGCTGCATAGTATTCCATGGTGTATATGTGCCACATTTTCTTAATCCAGTCTATCATTGTTGGACATTTAGGTTGGTTCCAAGTCTTTGTTATTGTGAATAGTGCTGTTATAAACATACATGTGCAAGTGTCTTTATAGCAGCATGATTTATAATATTTTTTTTTTGAGACGCAGTCTCGCTCTGTCGCCCAGGCTGGAGTGCAGTGGCGCCATCTCGGCTCATTGCAAGCTCCGCCTCCCAGGTTCAATTGATTCTCCTGCCTCAGCCTCCCAAGTAGCTGGGACTACAGGTGCACGCCACCATGCCCAGCTAATTTTTGTACTTTTAGTAGAGATGGGGTTTCACCATGTTGGCCAGGATGGTCTCCATCTCTTGACTTCATGATCCACCTGCCTCGGCCTCCCAAAGTGCTTGGATTACAGGCATGAGCCACCGCACCTGGCCAATCATCTCTTTATCAATTACTCAACCTCAGGTATTCCTTTACAGCAACATGAATGGACTAAGACACAGCTCCTGCAGGAACGGGGAGGCTAAGATGGTAGAGGTGCAGCCTGTGCAGCCGTCTTTCACCTTTGCTTTTGTTGCTATCCAGGTGTTTTCCATTGCATGTGCATGAAGCCCTATGCTTTGTTTAGGCGCCAACTGTTTGCATCATAACACATCTCCAGTCTGCTTCGTTCTTTTTTTTGAGACGGAGTCTTGCTCTTGTTGCCCAGGCTGGAGTGCAATGGCACCATCTCAGCTCACTGCAACCTCCACCTCCTGGGTTCAAGGGATTCTCCTCCCTCAGCCTCTCTGAGTAGCTGGGACTACAGGCACCCGCCACCACGCCCGGCTAATTTTTTTTTTTTGTATTTTTAGTAGAGACGGGGTTTCACCATGGTCTCGATCTCCTGACCTCGTGATCCGCCCGCCTCGGCCTCCCAAAGTGCTGGGATTACAAGCGTGAGCCACCACGCCCAGCCGCCTATCTCTAACTTTCTTTTTTCCTCCAAAGATTAATGTTTCTGGTGATTTGGAAAATAGATACAACTTTCCAAGCTCTGAGCCCAGAGCGAAACATAGTGTGAAGATCAGAGCTGCAGACGTCCGCATCCTGAATTGGAGTTCCTGGAGTGAAGCCACTGAATTTGGTAAGCATTGGGCGGAGGTAAGGGATGTTTGTGCCGTCTGCCACCACCTTGGAGCAGGCACAGAGGTCAGGTGCTCTGTCCTGGGCGCTGATACTGAGTTGAGAACGTTGCTGGGAGTTGTGTCAGGCTCTGAGTTTATCGCTGAGGCTCAAAAGAAGGAGGTGGTCTCATACTCGGTCAAGCAACATTGCTTTGCTGATGTTTTATCAGGACGGATGAGCTAGGCTCCCTTAATAACCAGAGAAGGGCCGGGCACAGCGGTTCACGCCTGTAATCTCAGCACTTTGGGAGGCCAAGGCGGGCGGATCATGAGGTCAGGAGTTTGAGACCAGCCTGGCCAACATGATGAAACCCCATCTCTACTAAAAATACAAAAACTCGGCTGGGTGCGGTGGCTCACGCCTGTAATCCCAGCACTTTGGGAGGCCGAGGAAGGTGGATCACAAGGTCAGGAGTTTGAGGCCAGCCTGGTCAACATGGTGAAACTTCATCTCTACTAAAAATACAAAATTAGCCCGGCGTGGTGGCAGGTGCCTGTAATCCCAGCTACTCGGGAGGCTGAGGCAGGAGAATCACTTGAACCCCGGAGGTGGAGGTTGTAGTGAGCTGGGATCACGCCACTGCAGTCCAGCCTGGGTGACAGAGCAAGACTCCATCTCAAAAACAACAACAACAACAACAAAAAAAAACAAAAAAAACTAGCCAGGTGTGGGGCACATGCCTGTAATCCCAGCTACTCGGGAGGCTGAGGGCAGAAGAATGACTTGAACCTGGGAGGTGGAGGTTGCAGTGAGCTGGGATCACACCACTGCACTCCAGCCTGGGTGACAGAGCAAGACTCCATCTCAATAAATAAATAAATAAATAAATAAAAGCAAAAACTAGCCAGGCATGGTGGCACATGCCTGTAATCCCAGCTACTCAGGAGGCTGAGGGCAGGAGAATGACTTGAACCCAGGAGGCAGAGGTTGCAGTGAGCTGGGATCACACCACTGCATTCCAGCCTGGGTGACAGAACAAGATTCTGTCTCAAAAAAAAAAAAACACACACAAAAAAACTAGCCAGGCGTGGTGGCACATGCCTGTAATCCCAGCTACTCAGGAGGCTGAGGGCAGGAGAATCATTTGAACCCAGGACGCGGAGGTTGCAATGAGCTGGGATCACACCACTGCACTCCAGCCTGGGTGACAGAGCGAGACTCTGTCTCAAAAAAAAAAGGTAGGAGGTGGTCTCATACTCATACGGGGTCATGCAACATTGCTTTGCTGGTGTTTTTTTCAGGATGGATGAGCTAGAATTCCTTAATAGCCTGAGAAGGACTCCACTGATAGCCCTCCTAAAGCCCCACCTCCCTCTACCCCACTGGGAAATAATCAGTCAGTCTGTCCAGTCAAACCATCACCATTCTGGCTCCCTGGCCAAGGGGACGCTCTCTCCCTCTTTTTTCTTTTTTTTTTTTGAGACGGCATTTCGCTCTTGTTGCCCAGGCTGGAGTGCAATGACACCATCTCAGCTCACTGCAATCTCCGCCTCCCAGGTTCAAGTGATTCTCCAGCCTCAGTCTCCCGAGTAGCTGGGATTGCAGGCACCTGCCACCACACCCGGCTAATTTTGTATTTTTAGTAGAGACAGGGTTTCTCTATGTTGTCAGGCTGGTCTCGAACTCCTGGCCTCAGGTGATCCGCCCGCCTCACCTTCCCAAGGTGCTGGGATGACAGGCATGAGCCGCCGTGCCCAGCCGAGGAAGCTCTCTTCAAAGCCAGGTCTCGGCCGCCCAGGAGACAGGTCCATGCTTTTCTCTGAAGATGATTTTGAGGGCTCCAAATTGAAAAGGGGAAGGGGCAGGATATTGAGAAGTATGCAGTTTTCACCTAAACAAAGGGGACGGAGGAAAAAATGGGGGCTGGAGTACAGTAGTGCACCTCCACCTCCCAGATCACACAGACAAAATGGGATACAGAGATGATAGAGGTGCATTCGTGTCTGGTGGGCCGGGGTGACTGCACCTGTAAGAAATGTTTTTCGTTTGTTTATTTTTTGTTTTTTTTTTGAGACGGAGTCTCGCTCTGTCACCCAGGCTGGAGTGCAATGGCAGGATCTCGGCTCACTGCAACCTCCACCTCCTGGGTTCAAGCGATTCTCTGCCTCAGCCTCCTGAGTAGCTGGGATTACAGGCATGCATCATGCTTGGCCATCTATATATATATATATATATATATATATATATATATGTTTATTTATTTATTTATTTTGAGACAGTTTCTCTCTGTTGCCCAGGCTGGAGTGCAATGGCACGATCTCGGCTCACTGCAACCTCCGCCTCCCGGGTTCAAGCGATTCTCCTGTCTCAGCCTCCGGAGTAGCTGGGATTACAGACATGCGTCACACGTGGCCAGTTTTTGTATTTATTTATTTATTTATTTATTTTGAGATGGAGTTTCACTCTGTCACCCAGGCTGGAGTGCAGCGGCACGATCTCGGCTCACTGCAACCTCCGCCTCCCGGGTTCAAGCGATTCTCTTGCCTCAGCCTCCTGAGTAGCTGGGATTACAGGCATGCATCACACTTGGCTATTTATTTATTTATTTATTTATTTATTTATTTGACAGTTTCTGTCTGTTGCCCAGGCTGGAGTGCAATGGCACGATCTCGGCTCATCGCAACCTCTGCCTCCCGGGTTCAAACGATTCTCCTGCCTTAGACTCCCAAGTAGATTACAGGCGCACGCCACTATGCCTGGCTAATTTTGTATTTTTTTTTAGTAGAGACGGGGTTTCACCATGTTAGTGAGGCTTGTCTCGAACTCCTGACCTCAGATGTTGCACCTGCCTCGGCCTCCCAAAGTGCTGGGGTGACAGGTGTGAGCCACCGTGCCTGGCCCAATTTTTGTGTTTTTAGTAGAGACAGAGTTTCACCCGGGCTGGTCTCGAACTCCTGACCTCAAGTGATCTGTCTTCCTCAGCCTCCCAAAGTGCTGGGATTACAGGCCTGAGCCACCGCGCCTAGCCCATGGTGGTGAAGTTTTAACAGCTCACCACAAATTTCCTTGTGGGCAAAACATGGGGCAGGCGGGTCACCTTTCATCTCAGAGCCATCTTAGGAACCAAAAAGAGGGAGGCAAGTTTGCTGGTCCCCGTTCCCAGCTTGACTGTTCCCTTTGGCTAAATGTGTTTGGACACCCAAAGAGATTTAATTTCCTTTTGCACGTCCATCAGCGATTCACCGCAGACGCAAACCTGTATGTCTCTCTAGGCTCTGACGGCAGAAACCTCAGCTCTGTGTGCATTTACATGCTCCTGATCATGGGAACCCTTGTCTGTGGCCTCATCCTTGGCTTCCTCTTTAAAAGGTAATCTGTGAAACACCTGGGCCTCCCCCAGGCAAACAGGCCAGGCCAGGCCAGGAAAAAAGCGCTTTCTCCAAAGTCTGTCTCTGTCTCTGAGAAAGAGAAATAGCCTTGGCCGGCCGCAGCGGCTCACGCCTGTCATCCCAGCACTTTGGGAGGCTGAGGCGGGCGGATCTCCTGAGGTTTGGAGTTCGAGACCAGCCTGACCAACATGGAGAAGACCCCGTCTCTATTAAAAATACAAAATTAGCCGTGCATGGTGGCGGGTGCCTGTCATCCCAGCTACTCGGGAGGCTGAGGCAAGAGAATTGCTTGAACCCAGGAGGCGGAGCTTGCAGTGAGCTAAGATTGCACCACTGCACTCCAGCCTGGGTGACAGAGCAAGACTCCGTCTCAAAACAAACAAAAAAAACCACCTCCAACCCAGAAACCACAGTCTTCAAGGCTGGTGGGATCAAAGCAGGCGTTTCCGCTCTGGAGCTCAGCCCTTCAACACCAGTGACCTCAGACTCCCTGAACCTGCCCAGAGCTGACTGCCTGTTCCATTCCCATCCCTGTGCCTGAGGGGCTGAGGGAAGATTCTAGAAAGATTCCCTGTGAACATCACTGTGTATTCCTGTAGGATCTCCTGTTTTCCCAGTTTTTTTTTTTTTTTTTTTTTTTTTTTTTTTTTTGAGAGGGAGTCTCACTCTGTCACCCAGGCTGGAATGCAGTGGTGCAATCTCGGCTCACTGCAACCTCCGCCTCCCGGGTTCAAGCAATTCTCCTGCCTCAGCCTCCCCAGTAGCTGGGATTACAGGCATGCACCATGATGCTTAGCTAATTTTTGTACTTTCAGTAGAGACGGGATTTCACCATGTTGGCCAGGCTGGTCTCGAACTCCAGACATCAAGTGATCCACCCCCCTCAGCCTCCCAAAGTGCTGGGATTACAGGCGTGAGCCACCGCGCCCGGCCTAGTTCCTTAAGATTTTCATCACTTGGTGATTCTTAGTGAAGTTGTTTTGCGTAGTTGAGGGCAGACACCCTGCACACAGCATCCCTTGGCACAGGACGCTGATGGAAGGAACTCTGGTGACCTGGGGTTCGTTCTCTTCACACTTTCTCTCTGTGTCTCAGGTTCCTTAGGATACAGCAACTGTTCCCACCAGTTCCACAGATCAAAGACAAACTGAATGATAACCATGAGGTGGAAGACGAGGTAGGTAGGGGTGGGTGGAGCGGTGACCTGGGATGGAAAGCAGGTAGTGGGGAGCGTGGGACACGGCCTCTGAGTGTCGACTGTCTTGCTTCTCCACCAGCTGCGACTGCAGCGTTGCCACGGGTGTGGCTGGAATCTGTATCCCGCTCCTGGGCCTTCTCCCGGATTGGGGTTAGGGTCGTATCTGTGAGGTCCATCAGGAGAAACTGAGGCAGGGTAGTGGTCAAAAAAAGAAGATGGTAGAGAGGGCCGGGCACGGTGGCTCACGCCTGTCATCCCAGCACTTTCGGAGGTTGAGGCAGGCGGATCACCTGAGGTCAGAGGTTCGAGACCAGCCTGGCCAACATGGTGAAACCCCATCTCTGCTAAAAATACAAAAAATTAGCTGGGCATGGTGGTGCACGCCGTAATCCCAGTTACTCGGGAGGCTGAGGCCGGAGAATGGCTTGAACCCAGGGGGCGGAGGTTGCAGTGAGCCAAGATTGCACCACTGCACTCCAGCCTGGGTGACAGTGAGACTCCATCTCAAAAGAAAAAAGAAGGTAAAGGAGAGGCAGAAATAAAGAGACAAGACACAGAGGCGGAGAAAGATGGAAGGAGAGAGATGGTGGAGAGAGCAAGGAACAGAATGAGAAGGAGACACAAAAGAGAGGGAAACAGGCAGACAGACTGACAGAAACAAAGGCAGACACACCGAGAAACAGAGAGAGGGAGGGAGAAAAGGGAGAGGGAAAGAGAGACACAGAGAGGAAGACAGAGACATATGAAGATAAAAAGACAATAAGAGAGACAGAGATGGAGAAACAGAGACAGACAGATGGAGAAACAGACAAACAACAAACGTAAAGACCCAGGCGGAGGCTGAGCGCGGTGGCTCACACCTGTCATCCCAGCACTTTGGGAGACCGAGGCGGGTGGATCACTTGAGGTCGGGAGTTCGAGACCAGCCTGACCAACCTGAAGAAACCTTGTCTCTACTAAAATTACAAAAATTAGCCCGGTGTGGTGGTGCACACCTGTAATCCCACCTACTCTGGAGGCTGAGGCAGGAGAATCACTGGAACCCAGGAGGTGGAGGTTGTAGTGAGCCGAGATTGCACCATTGAACTCTAACCTGGGCAACGAGCAAAACTCTATATCAAAAACAAAAGAAAACAAAACAAAAAACCGCAGCAGGGAGAGGAGAGAGAGAAGAACAGAGGCACAGAGAGGGGAGACAGACAAAGACAGAGAGACACAGAGACAGACACAGAGACAGAAAAAGAGAGAGAGATGGAGAAGGAGAGATAGAGACAAGGACAAAGAGAAAAAGAGAGACAGAGGGAGAAACAGAGAGACATAGGTGGACACGGAGAGGGGAGACAGAGACAGAAAGAGAGACCAAGGGATGGGAGTGGAAGAGAGACAGAGGGAGGAAAGAGAGGGAGGCAGAGAAAAGAGACACAGAAACACTGAGAGAGACAGGGAAGACAGAGGAGTGGGACTTAGACTCAGCGAGAGCCCAGAGAGGGTGAACAAGGACGAGGAACCATGTGACCTGCACCCCAAGACCCCACTGGCGCTCCTCTCCCACCCACCTCTCTCCGGCTCAGGGACTGCGTCTTATGTTGCAGTAGGCTGGCAGGCTGGGAAGTCAGGTCAGGGCTGATGCTGCATCCCAGAGGCAGAACCGTCCTGCATTCTCAGAGTAGGAGATGAAATTTTTAAAAAGGAAATAAAACTCTTGTCCAGGGAAGCTCAGCTTTTATCCTTTAGACCTTCGACTGATTAGATGAGGCCCACCCTTCTCCTTTAGACTTTCAACTGATTAGATGAAGCCCACCCTTCCCACTTTAGACCTTTGACTGATTAGATGAGGCCCACCCTCCCCTTTATACCTTTGACTGATTGTATGAGGCCCACCCTTCCCCCTTTATACTTTCAACTGATTAGTTGAGGCCCACCTTTCCCCTTTAGACTTTTTTTTTTTTGAGATGGAGTTTCGCTCTTGTTGCCCAGGCTGGAGTGCAGTGGTACAATTTCGGCTCGCTGCAACCTCCACCTCCCAGGTTCAAGCGATTCTCCTGTCTCAGCCTCCCGAGTAGCTAGGATTACAGGCTCACACCACCACGCCCAGCTAATTTTTTGTATTTTTAGTAGAGACAGGGTTTCACCATGGCCAGGTTGGTCTTGAACTTCTGACCTCAGGTGCTCCACCCACCTTGGCCTCCCAGAGTGCTGGGATTACAGGCGTGAGCCACTGCGCCCAGCCACTTTTAGGCTTTTGACTGTTTGATGAGGCCCACCCTTCCCCCTTTAGACCTTCAACTGATTAGATGAGACCCAGCCTTCCCCTTTAGACCTTCGACTGATTAGATGAAGCCCAGCCTTCCTCTTTAGACCTTCAACTTATTAATTAGATAAGGCCTACCCTTACCCTTTAGACTTTCAACTCATTGGATGAGGCCCACTCTCCCCATTTACACCTTCGACTGATTAGATGAAGTCCACCATTCCCCTTTAAATCTTCGACTGATTAGATGAGGCCCACCCTTCTCACTTTAGACTTTTGAATGATTAGATAAGGCCCACCCTTCCCTCTTTAGACCTTTGACTGATTAGATGAGACCCACCCTTCCCCTTTAGACCTTCAACTGATTAGATGAAGCCCAGCCTTCCCCTTTATAGCTTCAACTTATTAGATAAGGCCCACCCTTACTCTTTAGACTTTCAACTGATTAGATGAGGCCCACTCTCCCCGTTTAGACCTTTGACTGATTAGATGAAGCCCACCATTACCCTTTATACCTTCGACTGATTAGATGAGGCCCACCCTCCCCCTTTAGACCTTCAACTGATTAGATGAAGCCCAGCCTTCCCCTTTAGACCTTCAACTTATTAATTAGATGAGGTCCACCTTTCCCCCTTTAGACTTTTGACTGATTAGATGAGGCCCACTCTCCCCATTTATACCTTCGACTGATTAGATGAAGCCCACCATTCCCCTTTATACCTTCGATTGATTAGATGAAGCCCACCCTTCCCCTTTAGACCTTCCCTTTCCCTTTAGACCTTTAACTGATTAGATGAAGCCCACCCTTCCTCTTTAGACCTTCCCTTCCCCTTTAGACCTTCAGCTTATTAATTAGATAAGGGCCGCCGTTACCCTTTAGACTTTCAACTGATTAGATGAGGCCCACCCCCTTTAGACCTTTGATTAGATAAAGCCCACCCACATAGACCAGTCCAATCTCTTTTCCTAGAAATCGATTGTGAACTTGACATCTACAAAGCACCTTCGTAGCAGCCCCTGAGTCAGGGTTTGATGCAATAATTGGGGACTGTAGCCCAGTCATGGGGACACGTCATTGGTGCCGGGTATCTGAGACAGAGAGCAAGAGATGAAAGGGAAACAGAGAGACCGAACCCAAAAGAGGTAGACACACAGGAAGATGGACATAGAAACCCAAAGATGGGGGTGGCAGACGGTGAGAGGGGGAGGGAAGAGAGACAGACCGAGAGAGAGGCTCAACAGCAAGACTCCAGAGAGGGTGACTAAGGGTGAGGGATCTGCGTGACCCGCATCCCAAAACCCCGTGGGTGCCCCTCTCCCACCTCTCTCCAGCTCAGGGGCTGTGTCTTTCTCCCATGGGGAACTCCAGTTCCAGTCCAGGGCTGCCCCCAGTGTCCTCTTCCCTGCCACATAGTTAACATCCCCCCAGTTGCCACTTGCACACCCCCATCCTAGACCCAGCCATCTGTCATTCCCTTACCTTCCACCCCTATGCCAGCCTCCTCCCTGGCCCCCACTTTCCAGTGAGCCCCAGGGGTCCCCCACATTGAGGTGCCAGGATGACAGCTTCAGGCTTCAACCTTCCCTTCTCTGAGCTCCATCAGCCCCAGGGGCTTAGCACCTGCTGTACCCTGCCCAGGTTTCACGCTCACAAGCTCTTCCAAAGGCCACCTTGTTCATCATCAACTATGAGGCCGCATAGGTGGATCTCTCTCAGATCTTTACCCCAGGAAAAGCCCCGGGCCAGGCGCAGTGGCTCACGCCTGTCATCCCAGCACTTTGGGAGGCCGAGGCAAGTGGATCACCTCGAGGTCAGGAGTTGGAGACCAGCCTGGCGAACATGGTGAAACCCCATCTCTACTGAAAATACAAAATTTAGCTGGTGGCGGCTAAAGGGGGAAGGATGGGCCTCATCTAATCAGTCGAAGGTATATAGGGGGAAGAGTGGGCCTCATCTAATCAGTCAAAGGTCTAAAGGGGAAAGGGTGGGCCTCATCTAATCATTTGAAAGTATATAGGGAAGAGTGGGCCTCATCTAATCTGTCAAAAGTCGAAAGGGGGAAGGGTGGGCCTCATCTAATCAGTCAAAGGTCTAAAGGCAGAAGGGTGGGCCTCATCTAATCAGTGGAAGCTATATAGGGGAAGGGTGGGCCTCATCTAACCAGTCAAAAGTCTAAAGGGGGAAGGGTGGACCTCATGTAATCAGTCGAAGGTATATAGGGGGAGGGGTGGGCCTTATCTAATCAGTCGAAGGTCTAAAGGGGAAGGGTGGGACTCATCTAATCAGTTGAAGGTATATAGAGAAGAATGGGCCTCATCTAATCAGTCGAAAGGGGGAAGGGTGGGCCTCATCTAATCAGTCGAAGGTATAGAGGGGGAAGGGTGGGCCTCATCTAACCAGTCAAAAGTCTAAAGGGGGAAGGGTGGGCCTCATCTAATCAGTCAAATTTGTGGTGGTGGGCACCTGTAATCCCAGCTACTCGGGAGGCTGAGGCAGGAGAATCGCTTCAACCCGGGAGGCCGAGGTTGCAGTGAGCTGAGATCACACCACTGCACTCCAGCCTGGGCAACAGGGTGAGACTGTCTTGAGGGACGAAAAGAAAAGAAACACAGCCCGCTGAGTCCCAGGCTGAGCTCGTGAAGATCTGACAGCCTGAATCCTCCTTTTTCTCAGATCATCTGGGAGGAATTCACCCCAGAGGAAGGGAAAGACTACCGCGAAGAAGTCTTGACGGTGAAGGAAATTACCTGAGACCCAGAGGGTGTAGGAATGGCATGGACATCTCCGCCTCCGCGACACTGGGGAATTGTTTTCTTGTTGATGATGCCGTGAGCTTTTTTGTCATTTTCTATGTTTTTATTTAAAAACATGATATTTGGGGCCAGGCACGGTGGCTCACGCCTGTAATCCCAGCACTTTTGGGAGGCCAAGGCGGGCAGATCACCTGAGGTCAGGAGTTCATGACCAGCCTGCCCAACATGGTGAAACCCCATCTGGACTAAAAATGCAGAAATTTACCCAGACGCGGTGGCGGACGTCCATCATCCCAGCTACTCGTGAGGCTGAGGCAGGAGAATTGCTTGAACCTGTGAGGCGGAGGTTGCAGCGAGCCGAGATTGCGCCATTGCACACCAACCTAGGTGACAGAGCAAGATTGCATCTCAAAACAAATAATAATAATAAATAATAAATAATAAAAACCTGATATTTGGCTGGGCGCCGTGGCTCATGCCTGTAATCCTAACACTTTGGAGGATTGCTTGAGACAGGAGTTTAAGACCAGCCTGGGCAACATAGCAAGATCCCATCTCTACAAAAAATGCAAAAATTAGTTGGGCATAGTGGCTTGTGCCTGTAGTCCCAGCTATCTGGGAGGCTGAGGTGGGAGGATCACTTGAGTTCAAGCTGACAGTAAGCTATGATTGCACCCCTGCACTCCAGCCTGGGTAACAAACTAAGACCCCATCTCTCTGTCTCAAAAAAAGTGATATTTCGCAAAGATGCTTAGACTCCAAGAAGCTTTTGCATCTTCTTCCAACCCAACCACTGAGGCACTGTCTAGCCTCCTCCTTAAATAACTGACCTGGTGAGCTGAGATTGCATCATTGCAATCCAGCCTGGGCCACAAGAGCAAAACTCCATCTCATCTAAAAAAAGAAAAAAAAAAAATCATGGCCGGGCACGGTGGCTCATGCCTGTAATCCCAGCACTTTGGGAGGCCGAGGCAGGCAGATCACAAGGTCAGGAGATTGAGAGCATCCTGACTAACATGGTGAAACCCCATCTCTACTAAAAATACAAAAAATTAGCCGGGTTTGGTAGCAGGCGCCTGTAGTCCCAGCTACTTGGGAGGCTGAGGCAGGAGAATGGCGTGAACCCAGGAGGCGGAGGTTGCAGTGAGCCTAGATCACACCACCACACTCCAGCCTGGATGACAGCGAGACTCCATCTGAAAAAAAAAAAAAAAAATTTATTATTGTACAGTGCCAGGCCTCCCTGGGTTAAAAATCCAGTTTTTAGTAGGTCTGGCTCCTTCTGGAGGACAAAGTGTTGATGTAGTTTGGTTGTTTGTCCCTTGCAAATCTCGGTTTCAAATTTGGTTCTCCGGGTTGGAGGTGGGACCTGGCAGGAGGTGTTTGAATCAAGGGGGGCGGACTCCTTATAAATAGCTTGGTGCCTTTCTTGTAGTAACGAGTGAGTGCTTTCTCTATTTGTTCTTGAAAGAGCTGGTTATGAAAAAGAGGCTGGTGGCCGGGCGCGGTGGCTCACGCCTGTAATCCTAGCACTTTGGGAGGCCGAGGTTGGCAGATTGCCTGAGCTCATGAGTTCAAGACCAGCCTGGGCAACATGGTGAAACCCCGTTTCTACTAAAATACAAAAAATTAGCCGGGTGTGGCGGCAGGTGCACCTGTAGTCCCAGCTATTCAGGAAGCTGATGCAGCAGAATTGCTTGAACCCGGGAGGCAGAGGTTGCAGTGAGCCAATATCATGCCATTGCACTCCAGGCTGGACAACAGAGTTAAGACTCTGTCTCCAAAAAAAAAAAAAAGGTAAAAAGAAAAAAAGGCTGGTACCTCCTTCCCTGCCTCTTGCTACCTCTCCCACCATGTAACACCAGCTCCCCTTCCTCTCCAACCAGGAGTGGAAGTTGCTGAGGTTCTCACCAGCAGCTGATGCTGAAGGCATGATTCCTGTACAGTCTGCAGAATCATCAGCCAAATAAACCTTTTTTTTTTTTTTTTTTTTTTTTTAAGATGGAGTCTCACTTTGTCTCCAGGCTGGAGTGCAGTGGCACAATCTCGGCTCACTGCAACCTCCGCCTCCCCGGTTCAAGCAATTCCCCTGCCTTGGCCTCCCAAGTGGCTGGGAATACAGGCGCCAGCCACCACGCCCGGCTAATTTTGTGTTTTGTTTTGTGTTTTCAGTAGAGACAGAGTTTCACCATGTTAGGCTGGTCTTGAACTCCTGACCTCGTGATCTGCCGCCCCCCCCCCCCCCCCGCCTCGGCCTCTCAAAGTGCTGGGATGACAGGCGTGAGCCACCGCGTCCAACCAAATAAACCTCTTTGTAAAATACATTACTCAGCCTGGGGAATTCCTTTGTAGCAACAGAAAACAGACTAAGACAAGGCAGAAATTCATTTCCCTCCATTTCCCACATCTAGAAAAGGCTGACTTTCTTCATTGGTGGTTGCTGTCACTCAGGCCTGCTCTTGCCTCCTCATATCACACTGGACTGTGACTCTCCTGCCTCCCTCTTATAAGGACAATTATTATTATTATTAATTGTTATTATTTGAGATGGAGTCTCGCTCTGTCACTCAGGCTGGAGTGCAGTGGCAAGATCTCAGCTCACTACAACCTCTGCCTCCCAGGTTCAGGCAATTCTCATGCCTCAGCCTCTCAAGTAGCTGGGATGACAGACACCTGCCACCACACCTGGCTAATTTTTGTATTTTTAGTAGAGATGGGGTTTCACCATGTTGACCTGACCACAGGTGATCCACCTGCCTCAACCTCTCAAAGTGCTGGGATTATAGACGTGAACCACCGCACCTGGCCCTTATAAGGACAATTATAATTACATGTCAGGCCCACGTGGACAGTCTGAATCATCTCTCCATGACAATATCCCTGGAATAAAAGTCCTCCTTCCACAGACAGCATTCTGTAACGTGTCAACAGGATGCTCATCCAGGTAAGAACATGCTGGGGGCTGTTATTCTGTGTAACACATGAGATTAGGACGTGGACATCTTTGGGACCATTATTCTACCACATGGGATTAGGATGTGGACATCTTTGGGGCCATCATTTTGTCTACTACATGGCATTAGGACATGGACATCTTTGGGGTAATTATTCTGTCTCCCACATAGAGATGAGGACGTGGACCTCTTTGGGGCCGTTATTCTGTCTGCCACATGGGATTAGGACGTGGCCATATTTACAGGACATTATTTTGCCTCCCACTATCAGTGAGTGATTCAATCGCCACAGATGCTTAAACATCAACTGAGACGGTGGCTGACAGGTGGTCTAGAGCCTATAGGGGACTTCAGGGCTTGGAGCCGAGAGAGAGCTGAGCTTGGGATGGATCTGACGATGAGATGGCAGCTCGATGAGATGGCAGCTCTTTTCCTTCCTCATGAGCATTCCACGTCCCTCCTGCAAACCCTGGCCAGCCCCTTGCTTCCGAATTTCAGGGGAGATTTGACGATGGAGCAGAGGCAGCCTTCCAGAACCTTCTACCCCTGACGTTTTGATTCACAAGTCAAAGCTTGGGGAAGAGATGGGACCAGGCTCTTGGCGGGGAGAAGCGTCTAACAGCAAGGAAGAAAAATTGTGGAATCCCCTGGGCCCGCAAGAAATGAGAAGAGGAGACCCTCACAGCCCCAGGAAGCAGGACCACCTCCTCAAGGGAGCACCACATCCCTGGGTAGGAACCTGTGGGTTTCAGAGACCTCAGGCCCCATTTAGCTCAGAAGCAGAGGCCTCCGGTGCCAAAGAGACAGCAGAGGCCGGGCGCAGTGGCCATACCTATAATCCCAGCGCTTTGCCAGGCCAAGGCAGGTGGATCACTTGAGGTCAGGAGTTCAAAACCAGCCTGGCCAACATGGTAAAACCCCGTCTCTACTAAAAGTACGAAAAAAAAAAAAAAAGCTGGGCATGGTGGCACACGCCTGTAATCCCAGCTACTCAGGAGGCTGAGGCAGGAGAATCACTTGAACCTGGAAGGCGGAGGTTGTAGTGAGCCAAGATCATGCCATTGCACTCCAATCTGGGTGACAGAGAGGAGCTGTGGCCAGGCACAGTGGCTAATTCCTGTAATCCCAGCACTTTGCAAGGCCAAGGCAGGCAGATCACTTGAGGTCAGAAGTTCAAAACCAGCCTGGCCAACATGGCAAAACCTCGTCTCTACTAAAAATACAAAAAAAAAGCCAAGTGTTGTGGCAGGCACCTCTAATCCCAGCTACTTGGGAGGCTGACGCAGGAGAATTGCTTGAACCCAGGAGGTGGAGGTTGCAGTGAGCCAAGATGGCACCTTTGCACTACAGCCTGGGTGACAGAGCAAGACTCTGTCTCAAAAAAAAAAAAAAAAAAAAGCCGTGACTGGGCGCGGTGGCTCACTCCTGTCATCCTAACACTTTGGGAGGCCGAGGTGGGCGGATCACCTGAGGTCAGGAGTTCGAGACCAGCCTGGCTAACATGGTGAAACTCCGTCTCTACTAAACACATAAAATCTTAGCTGGGTGTGGTGGCGCCTGTAATTGCGGGTGCCCTACTCAGGAGGCTGAGGCAGGAGAATTGCTTGAACCTGGGAGGCAGAGGTTGCAGTGAGCCGAGATCATGCAATTGCACTCCGGCCTGGGTGACACGGCGAGACTGTGTCTCAAAATAAATAATAAAATAAACAGCCAGCAGAGACAGGGCCTAGGATGACTGAGGCCCCTGAAGGCTGTGGAGATCAGCCCCTCCCCTGTGTTCTCTGGCACCTAAGGACCCTCTCCAAGGGATGGGTGGGCAGAGGCTGTTAATATTGACTGAGAGGGAGCTTCTGCCCAACCCCACCGCGCCTGCCCAACCGCACTGCCCAACCGCACTGCGCCTGCCCAACCCCAGTGCACCTGCCCAAACACACTGCACCTGCCCAACCCCACTCCACCAAAGGAAGAGCAATGGAGACACTCAACCCTTTGCATGCCTAAACTGGAGAAGACTGTTCATAAGATGCATTCAGGTGGGATTCGCACTGTTGGGGGGGGGTCGCGGCTCACCTGTGTGAGATCAGGGTTGTGCAGGTGGAGAAAAGAGAGGGCGGGGAGAAAGATTCTATGATGAGGCCGGGTGCAGTGAAAATGGGTCTCAAAAGAAATTTAAAAAATAGAGTATATAGAAGACAGATAGATGATAGATGACAGATGAAAATATATATGATAGATAGATGTATAAGTAACATGATAGCTAGATAGATGATTGACTGATAGATGCTTGATAGATGATAGATGGAATTTTATTTTATTTTGTTTTAAGAGGCAGAGTCTCATTCTGTCACCCAGGCTGGAGTGCAGTGGTGTGATCTCACCTCACTGCAACCTCCGCCCCCCAGGGTCAAATGATTCTCCTGCCTCAACCTCTTGAGTAGCTGAGATTACAGGTGTGTGCCACCACACCCAGCCAATTTTTTATATTTTTGGTAGAGATGGGGTTTCACCCTGTTGGCCAGGCTGGTCTTGAACTCCCTATCTCAAGTGATCTACCCGCCTCAGCCTCCCAAAATGCTGGGATTACAGGCATGAGCCACCTTGCCCAGCCATAATAGATGAATTTTAGATAGATGATAGACTAGATAGATAGATAACATAAAATAGATGATAGATGAATGGATAAGTAGATGATAGCTGGATGAATGGATGGATAGATGACAGATAGATAGACTATAGATCGATAATGATAGATTGATGATAGACAGAATGATAGATAATAGATGATAGATGATAAATAGATGAGTGACAAAAAATGGATGATAGATGGATAGATAGACTAGATAGATATATAGATAGATACATAGGTACATAGATAGACCAATAGATGGATAGACAAATATATAGATACATAGATAAATAGACCAATAGATGATAGATAGATAGATGATAAATAGAATAGATAGATGGATAGACACATAGATACATAGATGATGTTA
The DNA here is from genome assembly GCF_028878055.3 of Symphalangus syndactylus. Taxonomy (NCBI): domain Eukaryota; kingdom Metazoa; phylum Chordata; class Mammalia; order Primates; family Hylobatidae; genus Symphalangus; species Symphalangus syndactylus. The sequence continues at coordinate 68,766,472 of NC_072430.2, read as the reverse complement.
GATAAAATGGATAGACACAGAGATACATAGATGACAGATGATAGATTAGATAGATGATAGGTAGATAGATAGACAGATAGCTGGGATCTATCTGCTATTTCTCAGGCTCCCTCCTGGAAGTTGGAACTGATCTCACTTGTTCCAAGACCCTCACCTTAAATCACATTGTTAGATCGTGAACTATCCAAAGCCCCCAGGCCAGCAAAGATACTACCAGGGGCCATTCCAGGACCTGAGGGATCACCACCGTCCACCCAAGACCCAAGGCAAGACTCCCCTTTGGGTAAGGCTAGGTCTTCAGTGCACAGCGTCTAACAAGGGACAGGAGAAAGGTATCTCCTGGAGATGGGCTGGCCTGAGAAGAGCCATGGAGACTCATGTTCAGCCCCTGCCCATCCACCCGGGAGGGAACACTGGCGTCATGGGGCTGCCCAACGCCTGGGCTCTCCTGAATGAGATCAGCAGCACTACCACCTCCTACACCCATGCCTGCGTCTCTCATCCTGTTGAGTCATGCCGTGGGGAGCAAGTTCCCTAATTCTGTCTTCCTGTGTGAACACAAAACCAGCAGCCGACGCCCCAGACACAGGCGTTGAGGGCATGGGGCCAACACGCTTGCCCCCCTAACGGTTTGCTGAATAATCACTAACAATGAACCAGATAGATTACTAAGAAACAAGACATGCATATTTTCTTTCTTTTTTTTTTTTTGAGACGGACTCTGGCTCTGTCATCCAGGCTGGAGTGCAGTGGCGCGATCTCAGCTCACTGCGGGTTCTGCCTCCCGCGTTCACGCCATTCTCCTGCCTCAGCCTCCCGAGTAGCTGGGACTACAGGTGCCCACTACCACACCCGGCTAATTTTTTTTGCATTTTTAGTAGAGACGGGGTTTCACCGTGTTAGCCAGGATGGTCTCGAACTCCTGACCTTATGATCCGCCTGCCTCGGCCTCCCAAAGTGCTGGGATGACAGGCGTGAGCCACCGCGCCCAGCATTTTTTTTTTTTTTTTTTTTTTTTGAGACGGAGTCTTGCTCTTGTCACCCAGGCTGGAGTGCAGTGGTACGATCTCAGGTCACCACAACCTGCGCCTCCTGGGTTCAAGCGATTCTCCTGCCTCAGCCTCCTGAGTAGCTGGGATGACAGGCATGCACCACCATGCCCGGCTAATTTTGTATTTTTAGTACAGACGGGGTTTCTCCAGGTCGGTCAGGCTGGTCTCGAACTCCCGACGTCAGGTGATCCGCCCGCCTCGGCCTCCCGAAGTCCTGGGGTTGCAGGCATGAGCCACTGTGCCTGGCCAAAGCATGCAAATTTCTGTAACGTGTATGCACAGGAGACTTCAGAACAAAGACCCACGCTCCCAGGGAGGTACAAGCTTGTACACCATCCTGTGGTTACAGAAAGAATGGGGCTGCCATCCTGGAAAAACAGGCTTTTGGAGTGGAAGAAGAGGAAGAAGAGAAATTCTATTGGGGCTTGGATCTTCTCTCCTGGAGTGGGAAAAGAGGAATTCTATTGAGGGAAAGTAAGTGATTGCTAGGAAGATCCTTTGCCCAGGATGGAGTGCAGTGGCGCCTCTTGGCTCATGGCAGCCTCAACATCCCAGGCTTAAACAATCCTCCCACCTCGGCCTCCTTAGTAGCTTGGATAACAGGCATGCACCACCATGGCTGGCTAATTTTTTCTTTTCTTTTTTTTTCTTTTTTTTTTTTTTGTGAGACATTGTCTCACTTTGTCACCCAGGCTGGAGTGCAGTGGCACAATCTCGGCTCACTGCAACCTGCGCTTCCCGGGTTCAAGCGATTCTCCTGTCTCAGCCTCCCCAGTAGCTGGGACTACAGGCACCTGCCACCACGCCCGGCTAATTTTTTTTTTCCTTTTTTTGAGACAGAGTTTCACTCTTGTTGCCCTGGTTGGAGTGCAATGGCGTGATCTTGGCTCACTGCAAACTCCACCTCCCAGGTTCAAGCGATTCTCCTGCCTCAGCCTCCCAAGTAGCTGGGATTACAGGTGCCCGCCACCATGCTGGGCTAATGTTGTATTTTTAGTAGAGACGGGGTTTCTCCATGTTGGTCAGGCTGGTCTCGAACTCCCAACCTCAGGTGATCCGCCCACCTCGGCCTCCCAAAGCGCTGGGATTACAGGTGTGAGCCACCGTGCTCAGCCTTAATTTTCGTATTTTTAGTAGAGGTGGGGTTTCACCACGTTGGCCAGGATGGTCTCAATCTCTTGGCCTTGTGATCTGCTCGCCTCGGCCTCCCAAAGTGCTGGGATTACAGGTGTGAGCCACCACGCCAGGCCGAAGCTGAACTTTTCTCTCCACTGGTCAGTGGGACACAGCAGTAGTTAGCCAAAGTGTGGTTGCATCTTCTTCACTTCCCCCCAGGCTGTTGGACTTTGCTCCACTCCTCCTGAGCCGCTGATAGCCCTTCCTGAGAGAAAGGATAGAAAAGACTTTGGAGAGGTTTGCAGATGTCTGGGAAGAAAATTGCAAAGCTTCCTTCGCCCCCTGGTGACGGAGATCCTTTAGTTCCTTATTTTATTTTATTTATTTTTTGAGACTGAGTCTTGGACGGTCACCCAGGCTGGAGTACAGTGGCATGATCTCGGCTCACTGCAACCTCCGCCTCCCGGGTTCAAGTGATTCTCCTGCCTCAGCCTTCCAAGCAGCTGGAATTACAGATGCCCACCACCATGCTCAGCTTATTTTTATTTTATTTTATTTTTTTGAGACGGCGTTTCGCTCTGTCACCCAGGCTGATCTTGGCTCACTGTAACCTCTGCCTCCTGGGTTCAAGCAATTCTCCTGCCAAAGTGCTGGGATTACAGGCATGAGCCACTGTGCCCAGCCTTTTTATTTTATTTTATTTTATTTTATTTATTTGAGATGAAGTCTCTCTCTGTCACCCAGGCTGGAGTGCAGTGGCGTGATCTCGGCTCACTGCCACCTCTGCCTCCTGGGTTCAAGCGATTCTCCTGCCTCAGCCTCCCTAGTAGCTGGGATTACAGGTGCCTGCCACTGTGCCCAGCTAATTTTTGTATTTTTAGTAAAGACAGGGTTTCACCATGTTGGCTAGGCTGGTCTTGAACTCCTGGCCTCGGGTGATCCACCCTCCTCGACCTCCCAAACTGCTTGGATTATAGACGTGAGCCACCATGCCCGGCCTCCTTTTTACATTTTTGAGACAGGATCTTGCTCCTTTTTCCAGGCTGGATTGCAAAGGCACGATCGTGGCTCACTGTAGCCTCAAACTCCCCGGCTTAGCGATCCTCCTCTCTCAGTCTCCTGAAATAGCTGGGACCACAGCTGAACGTCACCATACCCGGGTAATTTTTCATTTAAAAAATTTTTTTTTTTTTTGAGACAGAGTCTCGCTCTGTCACCAAGGCTGGAATGCAGTGGCAACATCTTGGCTCACTGCAACCTCTGCCTCCCATGTTCAAGCAGTTCCCCGAGTAACTGGCATTAGAAGCATGCATCACCACGCCTGGCTAATTTTTGTATTTTTAGTAGAGACGGGGTGTCCCTATGTTGCCCAGGCTGGTCTCGAACTTCTGGCCTCAAGCGATCCACCCTCCTCGGCCTCCCAAAGTGATGGGTTTACAGGCATGATCCACCACGCCTAGCCCAAGTTTTTTGTAGAGATGGAATCTCACTATGTTGCCCAGATTGGTGTTGACTCCCAGGCTCCAGTGTTCCTCCGGCCTCAGCCTCCCAAAGTTCTGGAATTACAGCCATTCTTTACGCCTTTACTCTTTTTTTTTTTTTTAGACAGAGTCTCACTCTGTCACCCAGGCTGGAGTGCAGTGGCACAATCTTGGCTCATTGCAACCTCCGCCTCCCAGGTTCAAGTGATTCTCCTGTCTCAGCCTCCCGAGTAGCTGGGACTACAGGCACCCGCCACCACGCCCGGTTAATTTGTTTGTATTTTTAGTAGAGATGGGGTTTCAGCGCGTTGGTCAGACTGGTCTCGAACTCGTGACCTCATGATCTGCCTGCCTCAGCCTCCCAAAGTGCTGGGATTATAGGCATGAGCCACTGTGCCTGGCCGGAAGATTTCTTTCTGTCTAGCAATCCTTTATTATAGATTGCCTGACATGTTCATCCCATTCAGGTTTCATGCCAGTTCAGTAACAAAATAATTACCTTTTTGTTTGTTTGTTTGAGATGGAATTTTTGCTCTTGTTACCCAGGCTGGAGTGCAATGGCACAATCTTGGCTCAACGCAACCTCCGCCTCCTGGGTTCAAGTGATTCTCCTGCCTCAGCCTCCCGAGTAGCTGGGACTACAAGTGTGAACCACTATGCCCTGGTAGTTTTTGTATTTTTTGTAAAGACGGGGTTTCAGCATGTTGGTCAGGCTGGTCTCGAACTCCTGACCTCGTGATCCGTCCGCCTCAGCCTCCCAAAGTGCTGAGATGAGAGGCGTGAGCCACTGGGCCCATTCAATAATTGCCTTTGTTTTCTACCTGTGTAGAGAGGTTTTCTGGATTAGGGGAAGGTTTATGTGTTGATGCTATGTGCCCCAAAAAGTTACACATGCTGGCCTCTCCTTGAGCTATTTAGGGTATTAGAGACAGGACAAGGAAACGGAATTCCTCCTTTTTTTTTTTTTTGAGATGGAGTTTTGCTCTTGTTGCCCAGGCTGGAGTGCAGTGGTGTGATCTCGGTTGACTGCAACTTCTGCCTCCCAGGTTCAAGCGATTCTCCTGCCTCAGCCTCCCGAGTAGCTGGGATGACAGGCGCCCACCACCACACGCAGCTAATTTTGCATTTTTAGTAGAGACAGGGTTTCACCACGTCGGTCAGGCTGGTCTCAAATTCCTGACTTCGTGTGATCCACCCACCTCAGCCTCCCGACGTGCTGGGATTACAAGCGTGAGCCACCACACCCGGCTGACTTTCCTCCATTTAAAGCCTTTACCATTGGTAAGCTGACCTCCCAGCTTGCTCCTTCCCCCGTGTCTACCTTTGCTGCTTTCTGGTTTGGCCTAGGAGTGGGTGGGGTGGGGGTGGTAGGTCCCAGACAAGTCTGCGAAAGATCCAGGGTCTAGACTCAGGGTCCGGAAAACACCCAAAGAAGGAGGAAAAGAGGCTGTGACTCTCCCTCAGGGTGGAATGAAAAAGAGGCATAGGTGCTCACGTCTGTCATCCCAGCAGTTTGGGAGGCCAAGGCAGGTGGATCACGAGGTCAGGAGATTGAGACCATCCTGGCTAACATGGTGAAACCCCGTCTCTACTAAAAATGTTAAAAAATTAGCCGGGCACAGTGGTGGGCGCCTGTAGTCCCAGCTATTCAGGAGGCTGAGGACAGGAGAATGGCGTGAACCCGGGAAGCGGAGCTTGCAGTGAGCTGAGATCATGCCACTGCACTCCAGCCTAGGCGACAGAGCGAGACTCCGTCTCATAAAAAAAAAAAAGAAAAGAGGCCTAGGTTTGTATGGTGCATGACAGTAAGGTACATATAAGCAATTTGCATTCTGCACGAGCAGCTACAGCCCATAGATTTCCTGCAAGCGTTGGAAGAACAAATACAGAGCCATTACCTTCTAGAGGAAATGCAAGGTTATATCCCAAAAGTTTCTCCTCACAGTTGTAATCAACTAATCAACCAATAAATGCATGACCTTGTTTGACATGTCCTTCTGTTTAAAGTCCCCTTAATTGGTCGGCTCATGCCTCTATCTCAGCACTTTGGGAGGCCGAGGCAGGTGGATCACGAAGTCAGGAGTTCGAGACCAGCCTGGCCAACATGGAGAAACCCCGTCTCTACTAAAATACAAAAAATTAGCCGGGCGTGGTGGTGCATGCCTGTAATCCTGGCTACTGGGGAGGCTGAGGCAGGAGAATCACTTGAACCCAAGGAGGCAGAGGTTGCGGTGAGCTGAGATCATGCCATTGCAATCCAACCTGGGCAACAAGAGTGAAACTCCATCTCAAAAAAAAAAGAAAAAAAAAAAAGACGCCTTATTTGGTCGGGCATGGTGGCTCACGCCTATAATCCCAGCACTCTGGGAGGCCAAGGCAGGTGGATCACCCGAAGTCAGGAGTTCGAGACCAGCCTGGCCAACATGGTGAAACCCCGTCTCTACTAAAATACAAAAAATTAGCCGGGCGTGGTGGCTCATGCCTGTAATCCCAGCTACTGGGGAGGCTGAGGTAGGAGAATCACTTGAACCCAAGGAGGCAGAGGTTGTGGTGAGCTGAGAACACACCATTGCACTCCAGCCTGGGCAACAAAGTGAGACCTGTCTCAAAAAAAAATAGAATAAAATAAGAGACACCTTACTTAACATGTATTGTTGGTGCATTCAAACTGAACTCACAGCCACCATCACTATCATTCATATCTGAAAGAAGCTTCTCCAACACACGTATTTTCCCCATAAGGCACTTCACAGCCATCTTGCACTTAGCAATGCAGGGCAGGAAAGAAACCATTGTCTTCTACACTATTAAGTTTGTGAATGGGGCCTGCGAATTAAACTGACAAAAGATAGATTCACAGAAGAAAAGCACACCAATTTGATTTCAATTTTTGTTTTTTTTTTTTTTGAGACAGAGTCTCGCTTTGTCACCCAGGCTGGAGTGCAGTGGCGGGATCTCGGCTCACTGCAAGCTCTGCCTTCCGGGTTCACTCCATTCTCCTGCCTCAGCCTCCCCAGTAGCTGGGACTACAGGCGCCCGCCACTGCGCCCAGCTAATTTTTTGTATTTTTAGTAAAGACGGGGTTTCATCGTGGTCTCAATCTCCTGACCTCGTGATCCGACCACCTCAGCCTCCCAAAGTGCTGGGATTACAGGTGTGAGCCACTGGGCCCTGCTTAATTTTTAATTTGTATATGCATGGGGTGTTAATATAAAAGAAAAAACACTCTTGGAGAAGCAATTAGGTTCAGGTCTTATATATCATTTTAACAAACAGCAATACATTGTGGAGGTAACTAGGCAAAGACCAGGTTTGAGCTTCTATGGGAAATAAATTGTGGAAAGGTGAGTATATGGGGAAAATTAATGGAAGATAAGGGCTATTTAAATAAGGTTTGTGCAGATAGTTTTTTTTTTTTTTTTTGAGACGGAGTCTCGCTGTCTCCCAGGCTGGAGTGCAGTGGCGCAATCTCGGCTCACTGCAAGCTCCGCCTCCCGGGTTCACGCCATTCTCCTGCCTCAGCCTCTCCGAGTAGCTGGGACTACAGGCGCCCGCCACCACGCCCGGCTAATTTTTTTGTATTTTTAGTAGAGACGGGGTTTCACCTTGGTCTCGATCTCCTGACCTCGTGATCCGCCCGCCTCGGCCTCCCAAAGTGCTGGGATTACAAGCGTGAGCCACCGCGCCCGGCCGGAGTTTCACTCTTGTTGCTCAGGCTGGACTGTCACTGCGCCCGGCTAATTTTGTATTTTTAGTAGAGACGGGGTTTCACCATGTTGTCCAGGCTGGTCTCGAACTCCTGACCTCAGGTGATCCACCCGCCTCGGCCTCCCAAAGTGTTGGGATGACAGGCGTGAGCCACTGCACCTGGCTAATGCTGTCTTCTTGATGGTCATACAACTTCCCCAGAGAGAGAATTTACAACACTCATCATTTCTCAGAAGTTTTTGCTTTTAGTCAGAAAAGGGAAGCTCCAAGAAGTTTCTTTCTAGATCTGTTGATACTCAAATGCCTCAGTTCAGAATAATTTATATGCCAATGTGGCTAATTTGTCTTTCCGAGACGGAGTGTCACTCTGTCACCCAGGCCGGAGTGCAGTGGCGTGGTCTTGGTTCACTGCAACCTCTGCCTCCTGGGTTCAAGCGATTCCCCTGCCTCAGCCTCTTGAGTAGCTGGGACTACAGGCACCCACCATCATGCCCAGCTAATATATGTGTGTGTATATATATATATTTGTATTTTAGTAGAGAAGGGGTTTTGCCATGTTGGCCAGGATGGTCTCGATCCCCTGACCTTGTGATCCACCTGCCTTGGCCTCCCAGAGTGCTGGGATTACAGGCATGAGCCACTGCATCCAGCCTGTTTTGTCAACCTTATGATCTCTGTTTTTTTTTGTTTGTTTTGAGACAGAGTCTCACTCTGTCACCCAAGTTCGAGTACAGTGGTGCGATCTCAGCTCACTGCAACCTCCACCTCCCAGGTTCAAGCGACTCTCCTGCCTCAGCCTCCCAAGTAGCTGGGATTACAGGCAGACGCCACCACGTCCAGCTGATTTTTGTAATTTTTCTTAATAGACATGGGGTTTCACCATGTCGGCCAGGCTAGTCTTGAACTCCTGACCTCAGGTGACCCGCCCTCCTCGGCCTCCCAAAGTGCTGGGATTAGATTACAGTTAGCCACCACCCTCAGCCCCAACTTGGCATATTTTGTATTGACCCATTCTGGTCCCTTTTAAGAACTGCAGACAGGGGCCGGGCGCGGTGGCTCACGCCTATAATCCCAGCACTTTGGGAGGCCGAGGCGGGCAGATCACGAGGTCAGGAGATCGAGACAATCCTAGTCAACATGGTGAAACCCCGCCTCTACTAAAAACACAAAAAATTAGCTGGGCGACGCGGCGGGTGCCTGTAGTCCCAACTACTCGGGAGGCTGAGGCAGGAGAATGGCGTGAATCTGGGAGGCGGAGCTTGCAGTGAGCAGAGATCGCGCCACTGCACTCCAGCCTGGGCGACAGAGCGAGACTCCGTCCCCCCCCAAAAAAAGTGATTTTGTTTATTCATATGCATATATACACAGATGTGTAAATATATGCGCACGCATACACACACACACACACACAGAGAAAGAGATAAGCCACCAACTACTTATGGTCCACTTCCTGATGAGTACATCACGGCGTCTACTGCGTGTATTACTATAGACACATTCAAAAGAAAACTTGCACCACAAGAAGGGATGATGCAGAACGTTGAATATTGCTCAGCTACAAAAAAAATGAAAATACGAGGAATGTTTAGAACAAGTTTTTATGTTAGTATCTATAAAAATATCTGGTAACTAATAGGTACTCAGTAGAAATGTATTGAATGCATAGATGAGAGCTAATCACTGACAGTGAGCCAGAACGTGTTTTGTTTTATCAATTGTGTAACTGTTTTTTAAATGATGAAGATAAGTGAAAGTCTAAACAAAGAGTTTTCACAGATTATAATACTAGAAATTGTATCTGTTCGCTCTGGACTTATTATGAATAATACTGTGAGTTAATATTTGTGTTTATTAAATTAGCAAATTTTTTTTGCTTTGTTTTCAGTTTACATTTTTTACTCTAGGCATTTTCAGTCTTCAATATAAAAATATATTTTGTGAATTTACAACAGGAGGATAAAATATTGGGCATTTTCCCAACTTCCTAATCATGAGATGCTTTTTCTACCAAATTTTACAGAACAATACTCCAAAGAAAATAACTTGGTAAACAACATCAAAGAATCTCATGGCGTGCTATTCCAGAAGCATATACCTGGCAGCTTAACGGCTCTTCCACTGAGAAGTCATTACGCAAAACTTGCTTTTGCTTTGAAAATTCCAGCACAGTAAATTTCAAAGCAAAAAGTGGAATTCAAGCCCCTCAGCATGAGTGTGTGTAGATAACACACACAACCATTTTCTTTCCTGATGGATTACTCCTAACAGTATACTTCTTTTCTGTTTTCCTCCAATTTTCATTTTTAAATGAATGGTTTCTGAGAATGATGACATTGATATTTATCTAATACTTAAAGTTGAGATGTGGTTTAGTGCTCCCACATAGCTTATACTGCTTCCTTCCTCTGCCTATATATTCATCCTATCAGCAGGAAAGTTCTTCCTTTTGATTTTCCAAGATTGCTCATTTTTGGTCAGTAATACAACCTTCGAACAAAAGCGGTCAATGCCTTCACTCTTTTGGAAAACAAATACCTGTTTCTTTTCTCACCAAATCATGCTGAAATTCCTCAAAATTCTGGCACTGAGCTATGAAAAAAAAAGGCACATATGGCTTAACAGTATTTTAATAAGAAAGTCCTGGGATGTTACAGAAATATACAAGTAATGTGCAGCATCTTACAGTCCACCTCTTTCCTCCAGTAGAGATCCTCAGCATTTTCTATGTCACTATTCAATTTTGGATAGCCATCCTGTTGGAGTGCATTCCTCTCTAGGTTCAGTAAAGGACATGTGAAGCTTCTCTCCAGCCCTAAAATACATGTTGTAATTCTATAAATTGAAACTGCATTTTTCCCAAACAATATTGAGCATGAAGCGACACCTAACCATAAACTCTTGCAGCTGTTTTAATTTAAATGTATCCTCACAGCTACTTTTGGGTATACTTATATTCTTATAATTCCAATGAATTTGAAGATACTTATTTTATTCCCAGGCAGACATTAACATAATACAGAACTATTATTTTCTAAATATAGAAAATATATAATCATTTTTATAAATGATTATTTTATCCTAGAAAATAACAAGGTAATTAAAAATGCTTTTTCACAAGAGCAGTGTTTGAGTCCGGCCTATCTTACTAACCACAACTTTCATTTGTCTGCTGTTTGGCTGTTTAATTCGATTCAACAAACATTTGTTCTTAATAAATGAGTTGGTGCTAGGGAGTCAAAGTTAAATGAGACATGGACTTGGCTCAGTTAAGTGAGATGTATTAGCAGTTTGCCAATTTTTTAAGAGTAAAACACACATCCAATATGAGGTTGTTTTAATGAACAATTAAATCAAGAGTGAATTTAGGGAGTGTTTTCATTTCTAATTTTCCATTCAATGTTTATTAAAGAGGTAATGCTACACAATCATTCCATGAACTTTCACAAACAGTAATGAAATAATTTTTACAAGGTTTGTGGAAGAATATAGGCCAGTTACTCTTCATATCAAAACAGTGGACTCTAAACAAATCTAAAGCATCATCGTAATGACAATTATCTGAGTAATTTATGATATGGAAATAATGTATGAAGGAACTACCTATTCCTGATAATGAGGGGATGTTACCTAAGGGAGAGGGAGATTTTGAGCAATAACTCAACACAATGTAATAGATGAGATTTTGGCAAATAAGGAGATTACAAATTGGTTTACATATTTTATGATATTTTTGCCCTGAGACAAAGAATGCACTTGGAAGTATGTTTTCCTCGTGTGGATCACACATGAGTCTTCTAAGGGACAGGTTTAAAAATATGTTTTGAAAACTAGAAATAAGTTATTTCTACTGTGGATATGAATCTGCAAGAAATCTATTGGTAAAGGTAATCTAAAAAAAAAAATAAGGCTTCCTAAATGTCAGCTTTTTATACCAGAAAAAAATACAGATACTAGTTAAAGTCTTTTACAGTGTCATGACTTGCTTTCACTAATGAAAATAGCTTACAGTTATTGAGAGCTTGCCATATATAAGGCACCAGCTTAAGTCATTTATATAAATTACCTCATTTCTGCCTCACAGCAACATAAAACGTGGTGCTATTGTTATACCCATTTTACAGATGATGACGGTGAACTCAGAAAAATTATATTAATTCCTAATGTCTCAAAACTAGTTAAGTGGCAGAGGCGAAATTTATCTCAAGACATTTTAAAATTTGATTTATAATTTCTCTGTTTCTCCATTGGTGGTTCAGTTGCATGCTGTGTAATTTCCATGTATTTGTGAATTTTCTAAAATTCCTGTTATTTATTTCTACACTCATGTCATTGTCAGAAAAGATATTTAATGCCATTTCCATCTTCTTAAATTTGCTGAGACTTCTTTCTTTATGGCTTAACATTTTATTTATTCTGGAGATATTCTCTATGTGCTTGAGAAGACTGTGTATTCTGCACAATGCAGTACATCTATTGGATGTACTGCATTGTGTATATCTGCTAGGTCCATTTGGTCTAAGGTGTAACATGTGTCCAGTGTTTGGTATTTATTTTCTTTCTTAAAGATTTGTCCGTTGCTGAAAGTGGATATTGAATTCTCCTACTGTTATTGTATTACAGTCTATCTCTCTCTTCATATCTATAAATACTTGTTTTATATATTTAGGTGGTCTGATGTTGGGTGCATATACATTTACAATCGGTATAGCCCTTTGATGAATTTACCCCTTTATCACGAATGACCTTCTTTCTCTCTGGAGGGAGTTTTTTACTTAAAACTATTTTTTTATACATATATGTAGCTATTTTTGTCTTTTGGTTTTTATTTACATGAATATATTTTTCCATCCCTTCCCTTTTATTCTATGTGGGTCCTTACAGGAGAAGTTAGTTAGTATCTTGTAGGCAGTGTGTGACTGCGTATTTTTTGTTGGCCATTCAGCCACTCTATGCCTTTTGATTGGAGAATTTAATTTCATTTACAATCAAGGTAATTATCAATATGTGAGGACTTACTGTTGTCATTTGTTTATTGTTTTCTGGCTGACTTGTAGACACTTCATTCTTTTCTTCCTCTATTGCTGTCTTTGCTTTGTGGTTACCACAAGGCTTACAAAAAACATCTTACAGTTTTAAAAGGCTACATTAAAAAAAGTTTTATTGTAAGTACAGGGGTACATGTGCAAGTTTGTTATATAGGCAAACTTGTGTCACAGGAGTTTGTTGTACAGATTATTTCATCACCCAAGTACTAAGACTAGTACCCAGTAGTTATTTTTTCTGATCTTCTCCTCCTCCCACACTCTGCCTTCAAGTAGGCCCCAGTGTTTGTTGTGCCCCTCTTGGTGTCCATGTGTTCTCATCCTTTAGCCCTCACTAAGTATAAGTATAATGGCCTCAAGCTCCACCCATGTTCTTTCAAAGGACATTATCTCATTCTTTTTTATGGCTGCATAGTATACCATGATGTATATTTAGCATATTTTCTTTATCCAGTCATCCGTTGATAGACATTTAGGTTGATTCCATGTCTTTCCTATTGTAGATAGTGCTGCAGTGAACATTTACATGCATGCATCTTTACAGTAGAACCATTTATATTCCTTTGGGTATATGCCCAGTAATGGGATAGCTGGGTTGAATGGTAGTTCTGTCTTCAGCTCTTTGAGGAAGTGCCACACTGCTTTCCACAATGGTTGAACTCATTTATGCTCTCACTAACAGTGTGTAAGCATTCCCTTTTCTCCATAATTTCACCAGCATCTGTTATTTTTTGACTTTTTAGTAATAGCCATTCTGACCGGTGTGAGGTAGTATCTCATTATGGTTTTGATTTGCATTTCTGTAATGATCAGTGATATTGAGCTCCTTTTTATATACTTGCTGGCTGCATTTATGTCTTCTTTTGAAGTGTCTGTTCTTGTCCTTTGCCCATTTTTAATGGGGTTGTTTAATTTTTTTCTTGTAAATTTGTTTAAGTTCCTTACAGATGCTAGATATTACACTTTTGCCAGATGCATAGTTTGCAAATATTTTATTGCATTCTGTAGGTTGCCTGTTTATTCTATTGAGAGTTTCCTTTGCTGTGAAGAAACTCTTTAGTCTTATAAGATCTGATTTATCAGTATTTGTTTTTGTTGCAATTGGTATTGGTGTCTTTATCATGATATCTTTGCCAGTTTCTAATTCCAGACTGGTATTGCATAGGTTGTCTGGCAGGGTTTTTATAGTTTGGGGATTTTCTTTAAGTCTTTAATCCATCTTGTGGATTTTTTAATACAGTGTATAGTGTAAGGAATTTTGTGTGTGTGTGTGTGTGTGAGGAATGGGTTCAGTGTCAATCATCTGCATATGGTTAGCCAGTTATGCCAGCACCATTTATTAAATAGGGTGTTGTTTCCTCATTGTTTTGTCTGCTTTGTGGAAGATGAGATGTATGTAAGTTTGCAGCATTATTTCTTTTTTATATAGGATAAGGAACGGGTCCAGTGTCAATCATCGGCATATGTCTAGCCCGTTATCCCAGCACCATTTATTAAATAGGGTGTTGCTTCCTCTTTGTTTGTTTTGTCTGCTTTGTGGAAGATGAGATGTGTGTAAGTTTGCAGCATTATTTCTTTTTTATATAGCATAAGGAACGGGTCCAGTGTCAATCATCGGCATATGTCTAGCCCGTTATCCCAGCACCATTTATTAAATAGGGTGTTGTTTCCTCATTGTTTTGTCTGCTTTGTGGAAGATCAGATGTATGTAGGTTTGCAGCATTATTTCTGGGCTCTTTATTCTGTTCCTTTGTTCTATGTGTCTGTGTTTGTGCCAGTACCATGTTCTTTTAGTTACTGTAGCCCTGGAGTATAGTTTGAAGTAAGGTAACATGATATTTCCAGCTTTGTTTCTTTTGCTTAGGATTGCTTTGGCTAATTGGGCTCTTTTATGGTTTCATATGAATTTTAAAATGGTTTTTTTGTAGTTTTATAAATGTACTTTTAGGAATAACATAGATTCTGTAAATTGCTTTGGGCAGTATGGCCATTTTAACAATATTTATTCTTCCTATCCATGAGCATCAAATGTTTTTCCATGGTTTTGTCACCCCTGATATCTTTGAGCAGTGTTTTGTAATTCTCAGAGTGGAGATCTTTCACATCCACTGTTAGCTGTATTTGTAGGTATTTTATTCTTTTTGTGGAATTTTGAATTGGATTTTTTTCCTGATTTGGCTCTGAGCTTGGCTATTGTTGGTGTAAAGGAATGCTAGTAATTTCTGTACATTGATTTTGTATCCTGAAACTTTGCCGAAGTTGTTTATCAGCTTAAGGAACTTTCGGTCCAAGGTTATGGGGTTTTTACATATAGAATCATGTCATCTCTTAACTGGGATAGTTTGACTTCCTGTCTTCCTATTTGGATGACTTTTATTTCTTTCTCTTGCCTGATTGCTCTGGACAGAACTTATAATACTACGTTGAATAAGAGTGATGAGAGAGGGCATTCTTGTCTTGTGCCAGTTCTCAAGGATAATGCTTCCAGCTTTTGACCATTCAGTCTGATGTTGGCTATGGGTTTGTCATAGATGGCTCTTATTATTTTGAGGTTTGTTCCTTGAATGCCTAGTTCTCTGAGTCTTTAACATGAAGACATCTTGAATTTTGTTGAAAGCCCTTTCTGCATCTATTAAGATGATCACATGTTTTTTGTCTTTTGTTCTATTTATGTGATAAATCATATTTATTGATTTACATATGTTGTAACAATCTTGAAACCCAGGGATAAAGCCTGCTTGATCATGGTGGTGCTTTTTGATGTGCTGCTGTGTTTGGTTTGTGGTATTTTGTTGAGGATTTAGCATAAAAGTTCATCAAGGATATTGGCCTGAAGTTTTCTTTCTTTATTGTGTCTCTGCCAGGTTTTGGTATCGTGATGATGCTGGTCTCATAGAATGAGTTGGGGAGGAATTCCTTCCACTCAATTTTTCAGAATAGTTTCCATAAAAATGGTACAATCTCTTCAACACACATCTGGTAGAATTGGCTATGAATCCATCTGGTCCTGGGCTTTGTAGGGTTGATAGGGTATTTATTAGTGATTCAATCTTGTTGCTCATTTTTGGTATGTTCAGGGATTCGATTTCTTCTTGGTTCAGTCTTGGGAGAGTGTATTTCTTCTAGATTTTCTAGTTTGTGTCCATGGAGGTGTTCTAACTAGTATCTGATGATGATTTGTATTAACATATTTCTATGGAGTCAGTGGTAACATCCTTTTTGTCTTTTCTAATCATGTTTATTTGGATTTTCCATCTTCTTTATTAATCTAGGTAGCAGCCTATCGTTTTTTTTTCAAATATTCAGCTCCTGGCTTCTTTGATCTTTTTAATGGTTTTCTGTCTCTCAATCTCCTACAGTTCAGCTCTGATTCTGGTTATTTCTTGTCTTCTGCTAGCTTTGGGGTTGTTTTGCTCTTGTTCTTTTCAGTTGTAATGTTAGGTTGTTAATTTGAGATCTTTCTAATGTTTTAATGTGGGCGTTTAGTGCAGTATATTTCCTTCTTAGCACTGCCTTAGCTGTGTCTCAGAGATTCTGCTGTGGTGTGTCTTTGTTCTCATTCGTTTCACAGAACTTCTTAATTTCTACACTAATTTCATTATTTACCCAAAAGTGTTTCATGAGATGCTTGTTTAATTTCCATTTAATGGTAAGGTTTTCAGCAATTTTCTCAGTCTGGATTTCTATTTTTATTGTTTGTTGTCCAAGAGAGTGTTTGGTATGATTTCAGTTCTTTTTTATTTGCTGAGGATTGCCTTATCTCTGATTGTGTGGTTGATTTTAGAGCATGTACCATGTAGCAATGAGAATAATGTATATTCGTTGTTTTGGGGTGGAGATCGTCATAAACCTCTATCCATTTGGCCCAGTATGTAATTTGAATTATACTTCTGTCATTTCAGTCAGCTCAGTTAAGAACCCTTCCTATAGAACTAGTGTTGTTGTTTGGAGAATAGAAGGCACTCTGACTTTTTGAGTTGTTAGAGTTCTTGTACTGGTACTTTCTCATCTTTGTGGACTGATGTTCCTTCAGCCTTTAAAGTTGCTGTCCTTTTGTTTTTGTTCTATTCCTTTATCCTATTTGATTCCCTTGGGAGTTTGGTAGTGGTATAATGTGGGTTCAGTCAACTGGCTTTATTTTCGAAAGATTTTAGTTGTGGGGTGAGGCTCGACTCAGGAATCCTGGGCTGCATGCCCTAACCTTGGGTGAATGTTACCAATCCTGGATTTCTTCTCTGGCCCCTCGAAGTTGGGAAGCTGTGCTAGAGGGGCTGAGGTGCTCCCAGGCTGCTGGTCACAACACTCCAATGGGTAGTGTCACCCAAAGCACTTAGTAGGGAGGTGGCAGCAGTACCAGTTTTTGTTTGCTCATGCCAGTGACAGTGCAGCAGGATACTGGCCTCTGTGCAGATTTTCACAGTAGTGGTTGGTGTTAGCATGGCACAGCAGGGCGTGGTGCCCCCTACTAGTGTCTGTCCGAGCATTTGCGCCTGTGGTAGTGTTAGCATGAGGTCGGGGTTCTGGTGGGCTCAGGGCTGTGTGCGCCCTCTGTTCACCATCACACGGGTGGCTGCGGCTGTGGTTGCTCAGGATGAGGGTAGGTCTGCTGGTCTCCATGCCTAGTGTTGCATTAGTGGCAGTGTTGGTACAGGGGCTAGGTGCTGGCAAGGGTGAGGCTGGTGGATTCCATGCCCAAGAATGCTCCTACAGCGATAACAGTGCAGCAGGGGTGGGGAGCAGAATGCACTAACACTGGCAGCAGTGGCACAGCGGAGTGCACATGCACACATGTGCTTGCAGGGAAGGGAAGGCCAGGTCCTTTTGGACACACGTGCACTGGCAAAGCATTTGGGGGTGGTTGTGGGCAAGTGCATACAGGCAGATTGCCACAGGGGAGGCTGCAGTGCAGGAAGCGCAGACTGGCTGGTGTGTGTCCTCAGGTGCTGCTCTGTTGGAGCTCTCTGTCTGTGAGGTGCATTCTACCAGCACAGGAGCTATGATGTGGGACCCCAGGAGGTCCTCCTCCCCTGGGCATCTGAGACTGCACAGCAAGCAGGTATGGCCTGGCTAGGAGTCCCCGGAGAGTCCAGCAGACTGAGGGGTGCTCAAGTCAGACCAGCCCCATCTCATGCGCACGGCCACCGTGTGGAGTTGAGATCTGTCAGTTCCCCTAGGACTAAAGTCTCCTATGGCAGCAAGTTGAGCCTAGGGAAATGGGTGTCCCTGCCTATACTCCATTACAGACATTCCCGCAGCAAACCCTCTGGGCTCACACTGGCTGGAGTTCTGCCCCGCCCCTTCTCTAAGCAGCTCTCTTTGCCAACTCAAGTGTCCATGGTAGTCAGAATTTATCCTTGTCAGGATTGCAGAGGCTCTTGGTGAGAGTGAGTTGCTCCCTGCTAAAAAAGGATATTTTAATCTGACAACAACTTAACTTTAATTGCATACAAAAACTTTATGCTTTTACTTTCTCACACATTAAAAATGTTTGCTATAAATAGCTCTTATTATTTTGAAATATGTTCCATCAATACCTAGTTTATTGAGTGTTTTTTAGCATGAAGGGGTGTTGAATTTTATTGAAAGCCTTTTCTGCATCTATTGAGATAATCATATGGTTTTTGTCATTGGTTCTGTTTATGTGATGGATTACATTTATTAATTTGTGTAAGTTTAACCAGTCTTGCATCTCAGGGATGAAGCCGACTTGATTGTGTTGGATAAGTTTTTTGATGTGCTGAGGATTCAGTTTGCCAGTATTTTATTGAGGATTTTGGCATCGATGTTCATCAGGGTTAGTGGCCTGAAATTTTCTGTTTTTGCTGTGTCTCTGCCAGGTTTTGGTATCAGGATGATGCTGGCCTCATAAAATGAGTTAGGGAGGATTCCCTCTTTTTCTATTCTTTGGAATAGTTTCAGAAGGAATGGTATCAGCTCCTCTTTGTACCTCTGGTAGAATTCAGCTGTGAATCCATCTGGTCCTGGACCTTTTTTGGTTGGTAAGCTATTAATTATTGCCTCAATTTCAGAACTTGTTACTGGTCTATTCAGGGATTCGACTTCTTGCTGGTTTAGACTTGGGAGGGTGTGTATGTCCAGGAATTTATCCATTTCTTCTAGAGTTTCTAGTTTATTTGTGTAGAGGTGTTTGTGGTATTCTCTGATGGTACTTTGTATTTCTGTGGGATTGGTGGTGATATCCCCTTTATCACTTTTTATTGTGTCTATTTGATTTTTCTCTCTTTTCTTCTTTATTAGTCTGGCTAGTGGTCTATCTATTTTGTTGATCTTTTCAAAGAACAGCTGCTGGATTCATTGATTTTTTGAAGGGTATTTCATATCTCTATCTCCTTCAGTTCTGCTCTGATCTTATTTCTTGACTTCTAGCTTTTGAATTTGTTTGCTCTTTTTTCTCTAGTTCTTTTAACTGTGATGTTAGGATGTCGATTTTAGATCTTTCCTGCATTCTCATGTGGGCATTTAGTGCTATAAATTTCTCTCTAGACACTGCTTTAAATGTGTCCCAGAGATTCTAGTATGTTGTGTCTTTGTTCTCATTGGTTTCAAAAAGCTTCTTTATTTCTGCCTTAATTTCATTATTTACCCAGTAGTCATTCAGGAGCAGGTTTTTTAGTTTCCATGTAGTTGTGCGGTTTTGAATGAGTCTCTTAATCCTGAGTTCTAATTTGATTGCACTGTGGTCTGAGAAACTGTTATGGTTTATGTTATTTTGCATTTGCTGAGGAGTGTTTTACTTCCAATTAGGTGGTCAATTTTAGAATAAGCGTGATGTGGTGCTGAGAAGAATGTATATTATGTGGATTTGAGGTGGAGAGTTCTGTAGATGTCAATTAGGTCCTCTTGGTCCAGAGCTGAGTTCAAGTCCTGTATATCCTTGTTAATTTTCTGTCTCATTGATTTGTCTAATATTGACAGTAGGGTGTTAAAATCTCCTGCTATTATTGTGTGGCAGTCTATGTCTCTTTGTAGGTATCTAAAAACTTGCTTTATGAATCTGAGTGCTCCTGTATTGGGTGCATATATATTTAGGATAGTTAGCTCTTCTTGTTGCATTGATCCCTTTACCATTTTGTAATGCCCATCTTTGTGTCTTTTCATCTTTTTTGGTTTAAAGTCTGTTTTATCAGAGACTAGGATTGCAACCCCTGCTTTTTTTTTGCTTTCCATTTGCTTGGTAAATATTCCTCCATCCCTTTATTTTGAGCCTATGTGTGTCTTTGCACATGAGGTGGGTCTCCTGAATACAGCACATTGATGGGTCTTGACTCTCGGTGGGAGTGTAAATTAGTTCAACCATTTTGGAATACAGTGTGGCGATTCCTCAAGGATCCAGAACCAGAAATACCATTTGACCCAGCAATCCCATTACTGGGTATATGCTCAAAGGATTATAAATCATTCTACTATAAAGACACATGCATATATATGTTTATTGTGGCACTATTCACAATAGCAAAGACTTGGAACCAAACCAAATGCCCATCAATGATAGACTGGATAAAGAAAATGTGGCACATACATACCATGGAATACTATGCAGCCATAAAAAATGATGAGTTCATGTCCTTTGCAGGGACATGGAGGAAGCTGGAAACCATCATTCTCAGCCAACTGACACAGGAACAGAAAACCAAACACTGCATGTTCTCACTCATGAGTTGGACTTGAACAATGAGAACACATGAACACAGGGAGGGGAACATCTCACACCTGCACCTTTTGGGGAGTGGGGGGCTAGGGGAGGGATAGCATTAGGAGAAATACCTAATGTAGATGACGTGTTGATCGGTGCAGCAAGCTATCATGGCACATGGATACCTATGTAACAAACCTGCATGTTTTGTACATGTACCCCAGAACTTAAAGTATAATGATAAAAAATTTTTTAAGGTTTGATATCACAATTTATATCTTTGTATATTGTGTATCTGTGATGGTTAATATTAAGTGTCAACTTGATTGTGTTGAAGGATATGAAGTATTGTTTTTGGGTGTATCTGGGTGTTTATGGATGTTGCCAGAAGAGATTAACATTTGAGGCAGTGGACTGGGAGAGGAAGTCTGCTCCCCCCACCCCCAGGAAGACCCACCCACAACATGGGTTGGCACCATTCAATCCACTGCCAGCATGGCTAGAAAAACAGGCAGAAGAAGGTGGAAGGACCTGAATTTCTGAATCTTCTGGTCTTCATCTTTCTCTCATACTGAATGCTTCCTGTCCTTGAGCATCAGACACATGTTATTTGGCTTTTGGACTCTTGAACTTACACTAGTGGTTTGCAGGAGTTCTTGGGCCTTCAACCACAGAACGAAACGTGCATTGTTGGCTTCTCTACTTTAGAAGTTTTGGGACTCAGACAGAGCCACTACTGGCTTCCTTGCTCCTCAACTTGCAGATGGCCTATTGTGGCACTTTGTGATCGTGTGAGTCAAGTCTCCTTAATAAACTCCCTTTCATATATATATATGTATATATATATATCCTATTAGTTCTGTCCCTCCAGAGAACCCTGTCTAATACAGTATCCCTTAACAAATTATAATAGATATTTTTATTTTTAATAGTTTTATTTTTTAACTTTCATACTAAAGAATAATGGTGGTCATTTACATGCCACCATTATAGTATTATAATGGTATATTAAATTTAACCATCTACTTTCTTTTTCCAGTGAGTTTTATATTTTCATGTTTTTTTGTGTTACTAATTTGCATCAGGTTCTTTCAGTGTGTAGAAGTCCCCTTAGCATTTCTTGTAATAATGGCCTGATTGTGATGAACTCTCTCAGTTTCTGTTTGTCTGGTTAATTCTTCATCTCTCCTTCATTCTGGAGGACATCTTTGGCAGATACAGTATTCTTGGTTGACAGTTTTTCTTTTTTATTTAGCACTTTTAATATATCATCCCACTCTCTCCTGGCCTATAAGTTTTCTGCTTATAAATCTGCCACTAACCTTGAACTTCCTTATATGTTATGTCCTTTTCCCTTGCTGCTTTCATGATTCTTTTTCTTTGATTTTTGACAGTTTGATTATAGTATTTCTTTGTGTCATCTTGTTTACACTGAATCTGTTTGGAAACCTTTGGTCTTTCTGTGATGGGATATTTATATATTTCTTCAAATTTGGATAATTTTCTGCTATTATATCTTTAAATGAGCTTTGTACATCTTTTTCTTTTCTCCTTACATTTATGCCTGCTCTTTCAAAAATATGGGCAATTATTTTAGTCTTTATAAACTGGCTTTGTCTGGGACAGCTCTCTGCCAGTCGGCCCATCCAGAGATTCTGAGTAGGCTGCCTGCATATCTGGAGGTAGGCTTGCTGCTGGAAGTCATTGTGCAGCCTGGCCTGGTGCCTTGGTCAGCAGGTAGGAAGGCCTGGCACCTGGGTCTGCAGTGTTGGTCCTGAATCCTGGATCCACTGGGGTGGACCTGTTAATTGCATCTGTAGAGATGGGACTAAAGCCTGGGTCCATGAGAATGGCCCAAAACCCAGTATGTGTGGAGGCTGACCTGAAGTCTGGGCCCACAGGGCCTGATATGACATGGGGGTGAACCCTTAACTTTAGTCCTCTAATGCTGGCCTGGCAGTGGGGTGTGTCTGTACCCTAAGTCTGCAATAGTACATGTGGGTCTTGGGTCCATAAAGGCTAGACTGGAGTCTAGGTTTTCAGGGGTGTTCATGCAGTCTCAGTTCATAGGATTCAACCTGACAAAGCAGTTTCCTGGAGTGGTTCTAGACCTCGGGTTTGCTGGAATAGGCCTAGACCTGTGTCTTCTGGAGCCTGGGTTTGACCTGATGCTGGGGCTGGCATGGAGCCTGTGTCTATGGGGGCTGCCCTGGAGAGTATGATTGTGGGTGTTAGCCTGGATCCTATGTCCACTGATGCTGGTCTGGAGACTTGTTGTGCAGGGGCTAGCCTAGAGGCTAGGTCTGTGAAGGCTTGCCCTGTGGGGGATGGCCAGGGACCTGGGTAAACACGTGCCAGTCCAGAATTGTGATCTGCTGGGACCAGCCTGGATTCTGGGTCTGCTGGATCAGGCCTAATCCCTGGGTTGCTAGAACATAGTGCCACAGGTGCCAGTCTGGAGGGTTGGGCCACAGGAGACCAGCCTGGCACTGGGAAGGCATGGAATCTGTGTCTCTGAGTGTCTACCTTGTATTTGAAGTTGGGCTGCTGACTTGGTGCTAGGGCAGGTCTGAAGCACGGGGGCATGAGGGCCACCTCAGTGCTGAGAATAGTCCAGAGCCTGGGGCCACTGGGTTCAGGCTGGCAGTGGGGTGGCTCTGAGAAGACTCCATCTAGTATGCCTAGAACCTGAAGCTACAGGATCTGGCCTCAAGCTGAAGTGGCTGGAGGCTCAGACACAGGCACCTGTGTAGAGTCTGGGGCCCTGGGGTTCTGCCTAGCACCGGGTTTTACTGGGGAATTCTCAGTGTTGGGGTCCAAGGCTAGAACCATTGCTTACTTCCTTCCCCTTCCCCCATATGGAGGGTATCTCTTTCCATACTGTGCTACCTCAAGTTGGGAGAGAGGTAGTGAGGGTAATGTGAAGCTATTATTCCTACTCTCATTGTGGCTTTTCTTATTTCTTTGATATACTAAGGTGCTATAATATATCACCTGTCATTTCTGAAGATATATTTGTACATGATAATTGTTCATATTGGTGCTTTTGTAGGGGCACAAGTGCTAGACAGTCCTATTAGCTGACATCTGTCCCTTTGAGCTTGAATTTAAGTACATGTCATCTAACCTGAGATCCTGGATGCTTAACCATTGTTCTATATGGTAATGAGTAAATCAGAAATTTCTAAGCCTTATGATTATGACAATGTGACATGATCTGTTGTGAGAAGTTAGTAGGGGAGAGATCCTAGAAGCCTGATTTAACAGAAATCTCAGTCCAGTGAGATACAACTACAACAGGTTCAATCAGTTAAGTGCCAGTAACACAGATTGATATGACCAAAAGTCTGAAAAGTCAAGGATTTGGGGGATTTGTCTAAAAAGGGCAGTTAATTTGAGCATAGAGCCAATGCATGTGGTCTTCTGCTTTGTATTAAAGTAATTGCACAGGTCTTAAAAAGGTGAACTGTGGCTTTGATTGAGCAGGAGTAAGCTGCTGGGATCCTTTTAAGAACTTCATTAGAGATATACAATAAAGATAGAAAGATTAAATAAGAAGGGGTTATTTTAGATGGGTAGTAGATCAAGCATATTTTAACTAGTCAATATAATACTTAATAAAAAATAAACAGCACATGAGTGAATGTGGATTTTTCAATGCAACATTCTGTGATAAGTAACAGAGTATAATTAACATGTTGCTACCAATCTGAAACTCACATTTTGAGAAAAGCTTTTCAATTCCTTTCACTCCTCCAGAGGACTCTAGGAGAGTACAAGGAAACATGTTTTTTTTTCTATATTCTCCCTAAGTTTGCTTTTCTTTGTACTAGTTCTAAACATCATACAGTTGAAATGCCAACTGTATAATGTTAGCCATCATGCAGTTATTATGTTACTGTTAGCCAATGAAGTTAGAAAGGATGAATTTGTGACAGGATTCATCCACATGGTTACCAATACTTTCTATAAAAATGAATCTAAGGCTTTTGTTTTCTGTCGGAGAAAACTAAATTCTGTGCTTACCCAAGAAGAGGCAATTCACAATGTAGGTGAAAGGGGTGAGCAAATCTGGGAGACCAGGGAAGAGACATTGAAATTGTCTATTTTGGGGTTCATACAGGATAGAAGGTACATGTGTATGGGATTTTAACGAAGACTAATAGACTAGACAGAACAAAGGAGGTGAAGAACAAGTTCACAAAGAGCAAGAAACATGGAAAGGTGGAAATATTCACTCTTTGAAATTTGGGTGGTGGTGCTCTGCTGTCAGAGAAGTGGAAACTTGATAATGAGTAGAAGGAGAAAAGTGGAGATTGCTGGAGCTAATAAGGTCTAGGAAGTAAGTTAGGAGGTTATCCAAAGTTATTAGCATCAATGTGGACTCTTCTTTCTGTATCTAGGCAATCTGCTCTGCGCTGTGAATTCCATGCCTGCAAGATGCCAAGACCTTAAATAATAATTATATGATATATAATAAATTAACTAAATTTCCACATCACTTTATAATGTGATGTCACAGTGGACAATATCTCTTTCTTCTTAGGAGCCCATTCATTCAGATGTTTTCTCTTCTTCTCTGTGAAAGCATCTTAAGACTGTGAAAGATGAAGTCAAGATATTAGATATTAAAATATTAAGGTGTTTGCAACATTGGAAAATTTGTGTATGATAGTATCTTTTGGGTTTGAGTAAAATCATCTTGAAATTTGCATGTTGAAAACACACATCATCTCACTGATTTGGGGCCTGAGGGTATTAAGAATAAATGGAATATAAAATATATATGAATGGGTTATTTAAAGAAAGCAAGGAGTTCTGGGATTGGACTTCACTCCTTCAAATGATTTTCATGAACTCATTTGGAAGACAAATATTTATGTTTAGCCTTAGGTAACTAAGTCCCTCAAGCCATAGAACAGCAGCCACCAACAGTTTGTCATGGCCAAGCAGCAGCAGTTCAGTGGCTCTGAGTGGTGAAAGGAACATGACATGAGTGTGTTTGTGGAGATTCCAGAACTACATTCTTAATGCTACCCGAGTCAGCAATTCATTTGCCAATTGTATAAAATCCCCAAGTACTGCTGTTTTATGTATGTATGTATGTATGTATGTATGTATGTATGTATGTATGTATTTATTTTATTATACTTAAGTTCTGGGATACATGTGCAGAACGTGCTGGTTTGTTACATAGGTATACATGTGCCATGGTGGCTTGCTGCACCCATCAACACGTGATCTACATTAGGTATTTCTACTAATGCTATCCCTCCTCTTGCCCCCCACTCCCAAACAGGCCCGGTGTGTGATGTTCTGCTGCCTGTATCCATGTGTTCTCATTGTTCAGCTCCCACTTATGAGTGAGAACATGCGGTGTTTGGTTTTCTGTTCCTGTGTTAGTTTGCTGAGAATGATGGTTTCCAGCTTCCTCCATGTCCCTGCAAAGGACATGAACTCATTCTTTTTTATGGCTGCATAGTATTCCATGGTGTATATGTGCCACATTTTCTTTATCTAGTCTATCACTGATGGACATTTGGGTTGGTTCCAAGTCTTTGCTATTGTAAATATTGCTGCAAAAGACATACATGTGCATGTGTCTTTATAGTGGAATGATTTATAATCCTTTGGGTATATACCCAGTAATGGGATTGCTGCATCAAATGATATTTCTGGTTCTAGATCCTTGAGGAATCACCACACTGTCTTCCACAATGGTTGAACTAATTTACACACCCACCAACAGTGTAAAAGCTTTCCCATTTCTCCACATCCTCTCCAGCATCTGTTGTTTCCTGACGTTTTAATGATCACCATTCTAAAATGTGCAAGATGCTCTCTCATTGTGGTTTTGATTTGCATTTCTCTAATGACCAGTAATGATAAGCTTCTTTTCGTATGTTTGTTGGCCACATAAATGTCTTCTTTTGAGAAGTGTCTGTTCATATCCTTCACCCACTTTTTGATAGGGTTGTTTGTTTTTTTCTTGTAAATTTGTTTGAGTTCTTTGTAGATTCTGGATATTAGCCCTTTGTCCCTGAATAGACCAATAACAAGTTCTGAAATTGAGGGAGTAATTAATAGCCTACCAACCAAAAAAAAAAAAGAAAAAAAACCAGGTTCAGACAGATTCACAGCTGAATTCTACCAGAGGTACAAAAAGGAGCTGATACCACTCCTTCTGAAACTATTCCAAAGAATAGAAAAAGAGGGGATCCTCCCTAACTCATTTTATGAGGCCAGCATCATCCTGATACCAAAACCTGGCACAGACACAACAAAAACAGAGACTTTCAGGCCAATATTCCTGATGAACATCGATGCCAAAATCCTCAATAAAATACTGGCAAACCGAATCCAGGAGCACATAAAAAAGCTTATCCAGCATGATCAAGTCAGCTTCATTCCTGGGATGCAAGGCTGGTTAAACTTACACAAATTAATAAACGTAATCCATCACACAAACAGAACCAATGACAAAAACCACATGATTATCTCAATAGATGCAGAAAAGGCTTTTGATAAAATTCAACACCACTTCATGCTAAAAAACACTCAATAAACTAGGTATTGATGGAAATATCTCAAAATAATAAGAGCTATTTATGAAAAACCCACAGCCAATATCATACCGAATGGGCAAAAGCTGGAAGCATTCCCTTTAAAAACCGGCACAAGACAAGGATGCCCTCTCTCACCACTCCTATTCAACATGGTATTGGAAGTTCTGGCCAGGGCAATCAGGCAAGATAAAAGAAATAAAGTGTATTCAAATAGGAAGAGAGGAAGTCAAATTGTCTCTCTTTGCAGATGACATGATTGCATATTTAGAAAACTCGTTGTCTCAGCCCAAAAGCTCCTTAAGCTGATAAGCAACTTCAGCAAAGTCTCAGGATACAAAATCAATGTGCAAAAATCACAAGCATTCCTATACACCAACAGCAGACAGACAAAAAGCCAAATCATAATCATGAGTGAACTCCCATTCACAATTTCTACAGAGAATAAAATACCTAGGAATACAACTTACCAGGGATGTGAAGAACCTCTTCAAGGAGAACTACAAACCACTGCTCAAAGAAATAAGAGAGGACACAAACAAATGGAAAAACATTCCATGCTCATGTATAGGAAGAATCAGTATTGTGAAAATGGCCATACTGCCCAAAGTAATTTATAGATTCAATGCTATTCCCATCAAGATACCATTGACTTTCTTCACAGAATTAGAAAAAACTACTTTAAATTTCATATAGAACCATAAAGCCTGTATAGCCAAGACAATCCTAAGCAAAAAGAACAAAGCTGGAGGCATCACACTACCTGACTTCAAACTATAGTATAATGCTACAGTAACCAAAACAGCATGGCACTGGTACCAAAACAGATATATAGACCAATGGAACAGAACACAGCCCTCAGAAATAATGCCACACATCTACAACCATCTGATCTTTGACAAACCTGATGAAAACAAGCAATGGGGAAAGGATTCCCTATTTAATAAATGGTGTTGAGAAAACTGGCTCATCATATGCAGAGATTTATTTTTTTAATAAGGGACATAAAATTCTATATTTATTGAGGTTTAAAATATCCACCTATGCTTATCAAGCTAAATACATTGACTTTTGCATTGTAATTATAAAATGTGTAAATGTGTATCATTGTTCTTATTTGATAATAAAATATTTGGTTATCTCATTTTTGTTAGAACAGAGTAATGTATTTAACATTTAATATTAATTAGAATCTAAAGTCTACAGTGGGAACTAAAATTACTGTTAGAGTGTGAAAAATGAGGTAATATTTATGATATTATAGCTATTTATTACTGGGCTTCCTATTCAAAGACAATTCTGCTGATGGTGATTATAATCTTTTAATGATGGTATGATTAAGATGCAAATGTGTAAATAGAAATGTAAGGTTATCTTGCAATATCTTTTAATTTTTTGACTACCAAAACATTTTTAAAGATGTTCTATTAGCAAGTGTATATTGTTATTACATTGACACAAAGGAATATATTAACACAGAAGAGAACAGTGGCACAAAAATCTATCTAATATTTGGATTCTATATCTAAAACAAAAAGATTATTTTACATTAGGCAAATTTAATAGTTCTTTTTATTTTTAATACTATGAATAAAAATTATTTTATATGTTATATGCAGTACATATATATGAGAAAAAATATTTCTATTCTTTCACTCTGAAGTTAAATTTCAAAATATTGAGATTAAATATTAAGTGTCAGTTGTATTTTCTTAAAATTTTATAAAATTCATTGCTATCATAAATGGGAAAAAATTACATAAGTAAAAATAACCATAAAATTAAGGAAGTTATTTCTTACAAATATGACTCTTCCTCATACCTATTTTAGAATACATAAATAAGAAATCTCTTCTCTTAAATATCTATATGTCACTCTTACTATTACTTGTTAATGACAATGTACTTTTATTTGTAACTATCTCTAAGACAAAATAGATTATATATTGACTTAAATATGTCAAGGGAAGACTTTCCATCAAAATATTAGATCTCTTCCATTTCTCCAAAGGCTTCTTTGCCAATTTTAGTATTAGACATTAGTGATTTACCTATATTAATTATAATTCATTTACCCACATATAACTTACTGTTTCATTATTTACTTATTTATTTTCACATAATACAGCCATGAACCACATAACAACGTTTGGGTCAATTGCATATTTTAAGGTGTTCCCATAAGATTATAATGGGGCTGAGAAGTTCCTATCACCCAGTGATGTCTTGATGACCTTGACTTTGTGTAGACCTAGGCTAATGTGCATGTTTGTGTCTTAATTTTCAATAGAAAAGTTTACAAATTAAAAATAAATAAAAAACTTCAGAATAAAAAAGCTTATAAAATAAGGATATAAAGGAAGAAAATATTTTTGTACTGCTGTACAACGTGCTTGTGTTTTAACTGTTATTATCAAAGAATCAGTTTTACAAAATTAAAAATTTTATAAAGTAAAAATGTTACAGAAACCTAATGTAATTTGTTACTAAAAATGAAAAATATGTTTTAATAAATTTAGTGTAGCTTAAGTTTAAAGTGTGTTTTTTTTTTTTTTTTTGAGACGGAGTCTCGCTCTGTCGCCCAGGCTGGAGTGCAGTGGAGCAATCTCGGCTCACTGCAAGCTCCGCCTCCCGGTTCACGCCATTCTCCTGCCTCAGCCTCTCCGAGTAGCTGGGACTACAGGCGCCCGCCACCGCGCCCGGCTAATTTTTTGTATTTTTTAGTAGAGACGGGGTTTCACCGTGGTCTCGATCTCCTGACCTCGTGATCCGCCCGCCTCGGCCTCCCAAAGTGCTGGGATTACAAGCGTGAGCCACCGCGCCCGGCCAGTTTAAAGTGTTTTAAAGGTCTTCAGTAATGTACAGTAATGTCTTAGCCCTTCACCTTCACTCACCATTCAGTCACTGATTCACCCAGAGAGACTTCCAGTTCTCCAAGCTCCATTCATGATCAGTGCCCTATACAGTTGTATCATTTTAAAAAATCTTTAATAGCATATTTTTACTGTACCTTTTCTATGTTTAGGTATGTTTAGACATTCAAATACTTACCATTGTGTTAGGATTGCCTCCAGTATGTACTACAATCACAATCTGTACAGGTTTGTAGCCTGTAAGCAATAGGCTATACCATATAGCCTAGATGTATAGTAGACTATACCATTTAGATTTGTGTAAATACACTCTGTGATGTTTTCATAACAACAAAATTACCTGATGATGGATTTCTCAGAATGTATCCACTTCTTTAAGTGACACATGACTGCACTGTTTATGAAATATATTCCTTAGTATCTGTTTGAATGTAATGGTATATAAATGAAATAAACTGATGAATCTCTTGACTGATAAAGTCCATTGTGACACAAGTGTCTATTGCCAAGGTGCCTTGTGTCCTCTAGCCTGCTAGAATCACCTTGGGCTTTAAGATCGAAATAAAGCAAGTCACATTTCACGCTGTATAAGATCCAGTGTCCATAGCATCTCTGAGGATCTTTGGAAAACTCATTTTTCTTCCTCATCTCTGGTTCTATTTTCTTGCCCCTTTGATCTTGCATGTCTCATTTGTATCTTATCTTTTGTTAAAGCCATCCTTCCACACACTGAAGTCCAAACTTACCTACTTCCTAGACAATTTTGGCAGCCCAAATTGATGCTTCATTATACATAGTAATTCGGTTATCTTTATAGTCTCCCAGAGAGTGCCCTAAAGATCTCTTCTATCATGTTCACAGCATTATATCAAGGTATTTTCTTTAACAAAGGGCTATACACAGAATGAGAATGTGCCACAATCTTAGGAGGCAAACATATCTGAAGCCTGCTATGATTTTAAATAGTATTTTTCTCAGCTACACATTTAATTACTTGATACTATGACACCTTTGATGGTAAAAAGTATCACAAAATTAGTGACAGTTTTAAATGAGCAAAAGAACAAAGGCCTAAAAGAAGAATATTTTTACATTGATTACATTTTGTCTCAAATTCTTGTAGAAGTAGAATTTGCCATGGATCTTCCCACTCCAATTCCAACAAATCTTTCTACTACACTATTAGAGCAATTTACAAAATATGAGATGTAAAACCTAAAATAAAGTATTTATTTTAGCTATGAACAACGTGATAAGAGTGTATTCAGTGGTTGAGAAATGTAATCTCAAGAATATGTGTGCTCATGTGACACAGAAACTTGATAATGTCATTTCTGAGAGTTGTTAAGGAAATGCTTCACTGAGAGTGGAATATCAAAAATGATTGACTATGAAAGAAAAACTGAGGTGAACATTTTGGAAGGGTCATTCTATCAAAAAGACATAAGATACACAACATTCTGTAAGACATTTTTTCTTTGCAAATTTCAAGTTTTAGATATGGGGGGTACATGCACAGGTTTCTTACATGAGTATATTATGCCCAGGTAGTGAATATAATAGACAATAGGTAGTTTTTCAACCTATGCCTCCCCCCCACCCTTCCTTGTCTAGTAGTCTACAGTGTCTATTGCTCCCATGTTTATGTCCTTATATGGTCAATGTTTAGTTCCCACTTAAAAGTGAGAACATGTGGTCTTAATTAAAATTGTGTATTTATATATAGACTGTATTCCATCATTATAGTAGTCTATCCTTATTCGTGAGGAATATATTCCAAGACCCCCAGTGAATGTCCAAAAGCTCAGATGATACCAAATGTTATAAGCCCTTTGTTTTTTCAATCTGATTACTGAGATAGCTACTAAGTCATTAACCAGAGGACAGTGTATACAACATGGATAATCTGGACAAGGGGATGACTCACATTCCAAGATTCTAGATTTTATCATGCTACACAGAACAGCACCCAATTTAAAAAGTATGAATTGTTTATGAAATTTTTCATTTAATATTTTCAGAATGCAGTTGGCTGCAGGTAACTGAAACCACATAAATTGAAACCATGGATAAGGGGGGACTAATGTATATAGATTTTGACTCTGATGCTCTTCTACATAACCTAATCATCACCGGAATAGTGTATCATTATGGAATTGGTTGTATTTTATTCCCCTTGTTTCCAATAAGATTACTTAAAGATGTAGTAAGAAGAAACAAATTGTTAGGGTGTGCTTTTAGGCCTCTGATAGAAAAATACACGAGTATAACAAGCCACAGGATACACTAGATGCTTTTCCATATGATACTAATGTTGAGAAACATTTTGCCTCTCTTTGATATAGTTTGAAAATATGATTTTTTTTTTTTTTTTTTTTTTTTTTTTTTTTTTTGAGGCAGAGTCTCGCTGTCGCCCAGGCTGGAGTGCAGTGGCACGATCTCGGCTCACTGCAGGCTCCGCCCCCCAGGGTTCACGCCATTCTCCTGCCTCAGCCTCCCGAGTAGCTGGGACTACAGGCGCCCGCCACCACGCCCGGCTAATTTTTTTGTATTTTTAGTAGAGAAGGGGTTTCACTGTGTTAGCCAGGATGGTCTCCATCTCCTGACCTCGTGATACTCCCGCCTCGGCCTCACAAAGTGCTGGGATTACAGGCGTGAGCCACCGTGCCCAGCCGAAAATACGATATTTAAAAAGGAAAAGCAGCTGCTTAAAAATCAACCTCTCATGGTAATCTCTAAGATTCTTATGGTTCTGTAGCTCGTTGTTTTTAAGTTATTGAATTTGAAGATATAATTTCAACTGAAAATTAAAAAGTCTCAAGAATGGAGAGAGTAGACTCTTATTGAATGTGGGAGAGCCAAAAGCAAATAATAAAAACTGCTTGATTGAGCATAGCTTTTGGACCTAGAAGAAACCTCGCTGCTTGCTCTTTGCATGAAGAATAAAATATAAGAACAGTAAGATAGCTCATCTATAGTTGTAGAAAGTTCTGAGACTCCTACCTGACTCAACTTCCAAGGTCTCTGAGAAGCCCTCAAATCAGACCTGGTTACCTTGGCTCCGCTGACTTCCAGCTTGACCACTCTGTAATATAATTATCAACTTTAATAACAGTTTCTTGACATGTTCACCCAGGATATTAAGAAAATTTACAAAGTATTCATGTAGCTTTTCAAAATCTAGACAGTTACATTGTTAATAGTTCAAAATTAAGCTATTCTCTATCGTCCACCTAAATTTATTTTGAGAAATTTCAATGATTTCCTTTAATTTAGCAATTCAGACAATACAATACTGAATAAATAAGGGGGCAGGTTCATCTAAGTCTGTGGCAAAATACAGAGAAGGTAGATTCTAAAAGGCTGCTCAAAACCTTAAAAGTTTTTAGGTATAGTAGATTCTAAATTTTGGACCATAATAATCATACATTTCTTTTTAAAAGCTATATTTGGTAAATCATCACAAGATTTTTTTATAATCATACTATTTGGACATAAAACACAATATAAAGTAATATAAGATAAAACACAGTTTTCAATGCCCAGAGATCAAATGTTCATTCCATAGATGTTGAACATAAAGAGGAGATATAAAACCAACAATCTTCAGATGTTTAAATGTAATAAGAAATTAAAGACTGATTATTTCACTGGAGGTTCAGTTTTAACTGGGTAACAAACACTTTTAAGCATTCTATGAAATCAAAATGTTTCATAATTTTAAAAAATGATTTTAATATTTGAGGATGGATCTTTTTTATATGAAGTATACTATAATACTTTTCACCTGAGGTGGGTGTTATTCGGCACCATATTGCTTTATTTATTTATTTATTTTTTGCTTGTTTGTTTGTTTTGGATGCAAGTTCTCACTCTGTTATCCAGACTGCAGTACAGTGGCAGAATCACAGCTCACTGAAACCTCAACCTCCCTGGCTCAAGCAAATCCTTCCACTTCAGCCTTCTAAGTAGCTGGGACTACAGGTGCACACCACCGCACCCAGCTAACTTTTGTCTTTTTTGTAGAGATGGGGTCTCACTATGTTGCCTGGCCTCATCTTGAACCATGGGCTCAAGTGATCCTTCTGCCTTGGCCTCCCAAAGTGCTGGGATTGTAGGGATGAGCCACCGTGCACAGCACCATGTTCATTTTTCATGTGTGAAATCATCACCACATCCTTCTCTTAGAAAGATAATGGGATTATTATACGTAGCATGTGTGAAGCTCATTGTTTTCTTCTTATTCTCTCTTCTCCCTACCATTTTCACTGTACTGGAAGTTGTTATGAGGGAAATAATGCTTTTCATCCATCACAGATCCTGTTTCCTGTTTCTGAAGGTTGCCAAGTAAACAGGGACAAAAGTGAATCTGCTCTCCTGCTCTCTGGTCTGTATAGGTGCTTCAGATGCAAAAGGAGCTGCTACCAGATGCTTGTAGGTGTCCCGAGCAGATTCTAGCCAAACTATGTTGTCCCTTCATGTAACTATTCCTTAATATCTATTGCTTATTTTGTTATAAAAAAACTCAAAAGTGGTATGTGGAAAAGAGCTGACAAGGAGGACTAGTAGAAAAAGAAATTCAACCCTGGTCTCACATTTACAGACTCTATTCAATAAAATAAATTCATGCAGTTGACCATACCTACTCTCCTTGGAAGGCTAGGTTAGTGACCATGCATTGTTATGTGGCCATGACCCCTGAAAGTCAAGTGTCCACCCCAAGTAGTTTATTATATTTTCCTTTCAACCATATATACTATTTTTCCTGAAAGAATAATGGTAAATATATAGTTTCCCATCTTGCAACATTAACCGTGATGTTGTTCTCTAGTATCTCTTATTGATGTCTACCTCTTGTAAGTATCCTATTGAGCTCCTCTTAATCCATTCTTAGAGTTGAATAATCCGTTGTGACCAAGGTGGCTATGTCATGCTTAGTTGTGAGACATTTTCTACCCTCTGGATCCATATTACAGGTAAGGGAATTTCTGTTCCAATCTCTCCAATGCTAAAACGACCTGGGAGACAGAACAGAGATGGAGAAGACTATGTATAAAGAGCAGGTGGGCCTTCCTTCATTCTGGAGTGGTCTCTGACACAATCATTTAGTTAGGAATTAAAGAATATCAAGTATGAAGAATACGAAGCCGACAAAGTCTCAAATTGATGACATACTTCTTCATTAATTTATGGCTAGGTAGGCTGAGCATGGTGGCTCATGCCTGTAACCCTAGCACTTTGGGGGGCCAAGGCAAGTGGATCGCTTGAGCTCTGGAGTTCAAGACCACCAGCCTTGCCAACATGGGGAAACCCCATTTGTATAAAAAATACAAAAAGTAGCCGGGTGTGGTGGCATGCTGGTATTCCTAGTTACTTGGGAGGCTGAGGTGGGAGGATTGCTTGAGCCCCGAGGTTGAGGCTGCAGTGAGCTGAGTTTGAGCCACTGCACTCCAGTCAGGGCAACAGAATGAGACCCTGCCTCAAAAAAAAAAAAAAAAATCTATGGCTAAGTGAGTCTTCATTGCCTTGTTCTGCTTGGCAAAATGGTGATTTCTAACTTTGGATAAAAGGACCCTTCCTTCTTGGGAGGGAATAAAGAACAAAAATTATGGTTCAAACTAGCCAACTTAGAAAATATAACACAAAAAAAGAGCAAGGTTATGTGTATATTTCCCTTTTTAAATGTTTGTCTCTCCCACTGGAGAATAAGCTCCATGAAAACATGGACAGCATTGGTTTTGTTCACTATTGTAGCCCCAGAATTTGGCAAAGTGCTTGGTACATAGTAATTTTTCAATGAATATATGTTGAATAATTGAATAAATGTCATCTAAACAAAAATTTTGAAGATAAAGCAAATGTGACTAGCTTAATACTTTAGGGGAAAATGTTACTTTGTTAGAAACAAAAATCCCATAAATGTTTTCACATGAACATTTGATAGCACAGAGGAAAAACACCTAAGGAAAAGAGAGAAAGAGAATGGCTTCTGGGAGGTAACTCTTAAATTGGTATTTGAGTGCAGTTTAGTTTGGAGTAACTTCTGGATAAAGAACATAAGCAAAATATGTGATACAGCATCAATAAAGCCCTCAGCTTGTCCCCGGGGAAGCCCTGGAGCTGGAAATAGTCTTGAGAATTGGCTTGAATCGGGGAAAGGGGACCTGGACTTTACACCTGCTTTACACCCTTGCATTTCCCAGTTATTGGATGTGGGTTATCCTTGGAAGGGTGAGCATGTGACGCACAGGAAAGCAGCACACTGTAGCAGAGGGAAAGGCCTTGAAACAAACATAGTGGCAGACTGTCAGCAACCAACACTTAACAGCAGCATGAAGAGTGAGTGATTCCACCTGAAGGGACAATCTGGCCTGAAAGCGGTAGGCTTCAGAGAGGGTGTCTAAGAACTAGGTCTTGGGGATAAAAATGATACCGTTGAATAATGTCAGATACTCCAACAACAACAAATACACATTAGCATGAAGTGTAATGATAGGATGAAAGAAACATGAGTAGAAATTATACATAATATCTATTATTATAATACGATGATGATGACAAAAGTAAAAAGCAGTTAGTAGTGGTAACTGTGTGTCAAAAGCCATGCAATTTACATACGTAGTAGAGTCAAATATTATTTCCGGTAACCAGAACTAAATTTACTAATGCATGAGTATCATGATCTTTCTTTTTTCGGCCAGATTACTATAAGCAAAGCGTCTTACTTTATCTATATATGTCCCCCATCTCTCCTTTTCTGTAAAAGAATCTCTGACAACTATATAAAGTGGATATAATAACATTTTATAAATGGAGAGAATACTGGTTTCTGGAGAGGGCAGGGAAGGGTAGAGTGGGAAGGCCTAATGTGGTTATCAAAGGGCAAGAGACAGGATTCCTGTGGTGATGAAACTGCTTAGTATCTTGACTGTAGTGGCAGATACAAAAAGCTACACAGCTGATGAAATGTGATAAAATTAAATAAACACACTCACATGTGCAAACACATACAAACACACACAAGAGTATGAATAAAATTAAGAAAATCTAAGCAAAATGGGTGGATTGTATCAATGCCAATATCCTGGTTTGATGTTGTACTATGCTTTTGCAAGATGTGTATCCACAAAAGTTTTTAAAAATTAAACAATTAAAATAACATGTTATCATTGTAGGAAACTGTGTAGAAGATACATCAAATATCTTTTTATTATATCTGACAATAATTAAGTGATTTACATACTTACAGTAAGTTATGTAATAATTATTTCAATGAAACTTCCAATGTAAAATTAAAAACATAATACGAGTGGGTATTTTTAAAGATTATGTTGCATTTGGGTTCATATTATCACCTACTGCAATAAATTTGGAATCAACTGAAATCAATGCTGTTGGAAGTGTTAAAGTATTATCTAGAAAACCTGCTTAGTTCTTGCCTATTTCCTCCAAGTACCCAACTCATTAGACTGATCCCTACCTTCTGCCACCAGTTTTACAAGAATTTAAATGTGATCACTGAAAAAATGTGATCATTTTGACCAGCATGCAGAATTTAGAGAGAAATCTATTAAGGGGAGTAGAAGAAGGCAGAGTGCCTTTAAGAATAAAAACAACAATGGTTCACATAAATTGAACAGTTATTATGTTTCTGACACTGTGCTAATTTTATGTTCGACTTTTAAATTTGAACAATATCTTAAAGTACCTCTTATTATTGCCGTTTTACAGAGAGATTGCATACATTTCTAAGTGCATGGAGCTAATGAGAGGCAGAAGTGGGATTAATATTCACATCATTTTCTAAGCTTCACATCTTTGCCTCTATGATATATCACATATAAAATATAGCTAAAGAGAGCTCAGGACAAAGGATGATGGACTGTGCCTTAACTATAAATTTGGTGAATCCAGGTAGGCATACTGAAGACTTAGGGGGAAAATCAGTCAGGGTAAGGGATCTAGGCAATAATTCAGAGGTTATCTATCCTTGCATTGTAACAACTCTCCAAGAAGAGAAACCATTATTGTCAAATCTCCGGGAAATGGAAAATAGTTATTGTTAAAAAATATATGTCTTTCTATCCTTCTGCAGGCTTTTTCTGTTGGAACTGTAAAATAAATATAAGTTTTGTCTGATTTGAATTACAGCTTATGGTTGTAATTTGAGAGAATTGTGGAAGTCTAGGTGGGACAATCCTTGAAAAAGCCATTATTGCCTATTTTATTCACATCGGGTATAGTCAACTCTACTATAGATAATCTAATAAGAACATTATGACTGCAGATATCATGTGTGAGACGTGTGTTAGTATAGATACAAACCAGATACACAAATATTATTTTGTCATTCTTTCAACAGAAAGAATGACACATCTCTGCTACCTCCCTCATTTATTTCCCACCTCTTCTTTCATCCTCTTCTGTTTCTGAAAACCTCTTTTCATTATCATTCTGCTCCAAAATTTTTCTCTTTCTTCATCTCTCCTGTCCTGGCTTTGCCTTTCATTGTATTCTCTATCACACAATAGCATTGTCTGTTCTTTAACACAAACGCAGTCACTTAATGTTTCTAACTTTATCTTCAAAGTGAAATATAAACTAAGCCCACCCTCACATCCCTCTCCCTTCTTTCACAAACCATTTCTCAGTATCTAGACAATAAGCCACAACTTAGATTTCAAGATTTCAATGTATTTTTATGTGGTGTGTTTTTAATGTGATAATAATGACAATTATTCTGAAAATTTTCTTTTTGAAGTTCTTAAATTTGTTTCTCTTAAAATACATTCCTAAGTTTGTGTATGTCCCATTTCCAAGTCACATTTTATATTGCATGTTCTAGTTTATTTTATAGTATAGGCTACTTTTGTTTTACAAAAATCATAAGTTGCTTCCTCCCAGCTATTCCTCAGTAAATAACTATTCTCCTCATGTGGGACTATCCAAACTTAGCCCAACAGAGGTCTTTGCTGGACACCACTTAGAGGCACAGGCCAGCATCCTGCTGTGATGATTACAGATGTTCTCATTTTTGATGAAAGGAGAGAGAAGTAACAACTCACAGTTAGCTGTAAGTCCCAGTATACCTGCTTATCTAGCTGAGTGTTCTAGAAATCACAGGCCGAAAATCTGTATCTCCCTGGATATGCATTTGGCCAATTTAGCTAAAGAAAAGTTATAATTTAGAGTCATATTTTCATCTATGTAAGTATGAGATAAAAGCTGTATTTTTTTGTCCTAATTAACTTTAATGTGTTTCTTTCTTGGTTATTCCAGGTGTACTTAAGCTGCTGCATTGGTTTATATTCTTCTCTTATTTACAGATTTGTGGAATCTAGATAGAAATCTTTCTAAAGTACTTCAAAGCCCAAATTTATTCAAAATCCACTTTTCAGAATATTCACAAAAACATTAAAAATATATTCAAAAAGAGAGAAGCAATTGAAGATTGCGATGAAACCTAGTTTACAGTTATTTATTTAAAGGTCAGTTTTATCTCATTTCCCCAGTGGCTAACAGAAAACAGAGCCCTTCAAATCCCAACGATAATTACAGCGGAGGACAAACGCAATAATGTTCTTGATATTGGGTACTGTAGGGAAAATGTTTGCCCTCGGAGACACATTTTCTTCCATATATAAATTCATAAACAAGTGTTACATTTAATTTGAATTCATTTTAATAGAAATTTTAATAGCCTCTCAGCTATATTTAACAGTTTAACAATCTATGTCCTCTGATTCAGTCCAATCATGACAATTATTAATCATTTTTATTTAACAATCTTAAAACTCCTGAGATATTGAGTATATTATATCAACTCATTTAATACATATTTGAGATTCAATAGACTTTTCATAACCTCAAAAATAGAGAACCGGTATTCTTAAAGTAGCTGTAAGTAGAATCCCTATATTTTCCTATGGCAAGCAAACCAATTAACACCAAAATAAGTACGTGCTTGGCAGAGGCCAAAAAATACCTTAATAAATTGAAAACAATACGGGTTGAAAAAGCTAAAAGTTTTCTAAACTCATAAAACATCAAAGAAAAGTAATTACCATAAATCTGTATATCTGAAAGCACATCATTTACTTTGAATAGAATCTTGGAAACCTGGAGTTCCAAGGAAACTTACAGAAAACATTTTTAACATTTTGAAGAGTCAAGACTCTTTTGAGCATGTAATGAATGCTTATGAACCCTCTCTTTAGAAAAATCTATGCATGAAATACGCAAAAAATTGCTTAACTCTAGGTAGTTTGTAGAAAACCTGAAAATCTCTTAGAGACTGTAAATGCCAAGTTAAAAATCTCTATCTTAGATATAGCCAGATCTTATATTCTACAAAATCTATTTCTTGGCTTCATAACATACATAAATGATAATCTGTTCTTTCTTAAATACCTCTGGTTCTAGAAAAATTACTACTTTTATAAATATTTGATTTTTTTGATACTTGTAATTTTTTTTAAGTTCTGCTTTTTATTTTACTATTTAACTGAAATCAGAAGTTCTGAAGTCTCTACTACACAGAGCAAAACCCTTTCACATTATAGCCTTAATACTCAAAGTATAGCTATAGTAGCCTTCTTTGGTTTCTTCTTCTTCAAGCCAAATGTCCCTAAAACCTTCACTCAAGCTTCATAAACCCTGATTTTTAGATTCCTCAAAATTTTGAGCACTCTCCTATGAATGTTCTCTAAAAGTGTCCTTAAAACGTGGCTACCAAAGTGAGTGCACATGCTATTTGATCAA
The DNA here is from genome assembly GCF_028878055.3 of Symphalangus syndactylus. Taxonomy (NCBI): domain Eukaryota; kingdom Metazoa; phylum Chordata; class Mammalia; order Primates; family Hylobatidae; genus Symphalangus; species Symphalangus syndactylus. Next base: position 68,726,222 of record NC_072430.2, on the reverse strand, counting down.
ATAAGAGTTTATTTTCTCTACAGAGTTGAAACACAGAAGTGGAAAATTGGGTACCTTATTATCTCAAACTTCACTTAATAAGGTTAAAATTAGGAATAACCAAGTATAAGTAAGGTTAGAATCTCAACTATGTAATTAACAGAACTTTGAGGCAGAATAAGATAATGGTGCTAACTTCCCACACACCCTTTTAATATTTTATCCATGAAATCTCAGGAAGGCATGACACAACTATCACTGAAACTAATAAAAATGAAAAAAAAATTAAATACATGGTATTCCAAGTGAGCAAAACTTGTATTAACTGAAGGTGGTATTCAGGATGTCATTTTTAAATGAAAGTGAAGAATTTGCTAGTGTTCTGGACATTGGATCTGGGATGCAGAAATGGCCTGGATGAGATGTCTCTTGAGGCTACCCTTCTGCTTTTCTAGTTGAGTGCTCACCAAGAGACTTGTGATTATTTATTTGATTTCTCAAATGCCCTATTAGTGGAAAGAAGATACCAAGGATAGAAAATATAAGCATTCCGATCACTAAAACATAAACCTCATCTTCTTATCACCACCATTGTGATTTAATGCAGTCAAAATGATGATTCATACTTAGTTTGAGACCATATAAGTTGAATAACTTTACTGCTTTTATTAGGTCATATGTTTTTCATATTATACTTTCCATTTGAATCTTGGATGTAAGGACAGAAAACTACCATAAATTTCTGTCTGAAGTTCTTCTAAAACAGATAACCCCAGTCAAGATAATTTGCTATAAGATCAGTAGTACATCTGCTAATATTAGTAGTATGCACACAGAATTGATAGCGTAATGGATGAAATTGAGATCCTTTCTATTATCTAAAATTATTATGAACTCACTCAGCTTTCATTATTTAAAAAGTTAAATCTTATCCTCATTAACATCATTGAAAAGTATATTGAACAAGACAATACTGAACACCACTAATAGAGATAGTGACGTAATCTGATAGGCTGCTTTTATGGACCATTGGCCTCTATATTTGTTTCCTGAGGTTACTGTAACAAATAACCACATATTTGGTGGTGACTTAGAATAACAGGAATTTATTCCATCACAGTTTTGGAAGCTGAAAGTCTGAAATATGGCAAGGTTGCATGCCTTCTGGGGAGAATCCATTCCTTGCCTCCTCCAACTTCTGGTGGCCACCCCAGAATTCTTGAGTTTGTGGCTGTATAACTTTAATCTCTGCCTCCATCTTCATATCTTCTTTTCCTTTGTGTGTCCAACTCTTCCTATCCTGTCTTATAAGCACACTTGTCACTGGATTTCTGTCCTATCCAGATAATCCAGGATGATTTCTTCATCTTAAGATCCTTAACTTAATTACATTTGCAAAGACCCTTTTTCAAACAAGGTAATATTCACGGGTTCTAGAATTAGGAAATAGATATATCCCTTTGTGGGTCATCATTCAGACCATTATAGCCTCCTAGTCACGTTTTGCCTTATCACTTATTGTATTTTCATCATAGAACTTGGAACTGGGACATTTTAGGATACAGTGACTCTATATTTTAGTAAAAAGTGTGTAATTAATTCCATAGAATGTAATCAATCTGATTAGTAATTCCTCCTCCCCGTTGAACAACTTGAAGCATTGCAGGACTGAAGACTTTCATTTCCTGTGTAATTGTCCCACACCTTTGGTTATGACATCGTTCTGCTAGAAAATAATATGTTAGAGCTATTATTCTAAGACTTCAATCCCTTAGTTGGATCAATATGTTCTGAGATCTGCTTTGAACGGTAGTAGGCTCAGAAGCTTGATTCAATGAATATATCCAGAGGTTATTTAATTTAGAGCAACTGATTCAGATCCAAAAAGACTAAATTCATAAGATACATTTATATAGAGGTTGATATAATACTCTTATCCAATTTTGTAAGAAGACATAATAATAATAAGAGATACCAAAATAGCTAGTTCTCTTAGTTGGTACATGATATCCTTGTAGGAAATTTAGATAAAAACTCATATTAAGAACATAATATAGCCTTATATATGAAGTATCTGAGCAAGTAGTGTGACTTTTTAAATTTTAAATGGTAGATTTGAACATTTAAATCTGTGCCTGAGTTCTTGACTGAAGCTGTGTAAGTCTCAGGGTGACCTGAAATTGTAGTTTGTTATTCAGGATAGTCTTTCCATGTGGAAGTTTAGAAGACAAATTATTTTATCTTTGAGTCTTTTTATTCTGTATTCCATGAACAACAAACATTTCATAAGGAAATTTGGGGAAGACAATTGTCTAAGTGCCTATTATAGCTATACTAATCATATTAATTTCAGTTTTAATCAAACCATCTTGATTAAAGTTTGATTCTAGTGACTTTGTAATATGTCAACTTAGATAGGCTGAACTAAATTTCCAAGAATTCCATTTTCTGTATGTTCATGGTAAGGATTAACCCCAAGACAGAGTCTTCTGAAAGATTTGAAGGCCAGAAGTTTATCGGCACCCATTTTGTAGCTCACAATGTTTTCTTCAATTGACTGACTTATCTTCCTTGTGTGAAGCAGTAACTGAGCCTACACTGGCTCCGCTTTCCCATAGATCTTCCTTCAACTTCTCCAGCTCCTGGACCACATGTGTATTTTTACCTCCATGACAAAGAATTGCAGCTTCAGCAGGACATTCACATCACAAAGTCAGAGGAAACAAGAACTAACATAGTTCTTGGTTTGTTTTCATCATCCCTACCTCATGCTTGTGGGCTGCAATTTGTTCTTGTTCTCTACACTTTGAACCCATATTCTTTCCATGATAGCCTTCCCTGTGCACTTCCAGTTATACCAGCATCAGATGCAAAGTAAACAGCCTTTCAGATACTGCTTAACAAACTCCCACAATTGCATAAGTAAACCTCAGAGGGCCGAGCTGATAGCTATGGACAATTATTTCCAGAAATTTAGATCTAATCCAGAAACTCTTCCAGGTAGATTTCAGAATTGCTATGGAACAATGATTTTTTTGTGGCTCCCATTTTCCTTTTCTTTAATCAAAAGTGCCTATAGCACTTATTGCATGCCTGTCTCACTGTTATATGTTGGGTGGGTAATGGATAGGTGGCTCATCTCTTTAGTTTTACAGGTCTACAAATTGAGAGAAACTGTACAGTAATAACTACACTTATGGAACTACATGCAAAAAGGCTAATTCATTTCTGAACCTATCATAGATGATATAGTTTTGGACTTTGAGATGATGCTGCAATGGGATAAGACTTTAGTGAAACTTAGGAGGCAGTAAGTGTATTCTGCATGTGGGAGGGATATGAATAATTGGAAGCCAGTGAGCAACTCCAAAATGGCCTGCAGTGATTTCTACCTTCTGATATGCTTGTCTTTGTGCCCTTGTACATCACCTCCCTCTTGAGAATGGGCTGTGTTCAGTGTTTTGCTACTAGCAAAAAGAATGTGATAGATAAATGGTGGAGTATCACATCCATGATTAGGTTACAAAAAGATTATATGCTCTTCTCTCTCTCTCTCTCTGTTCTTATTTTATGAAGAAGAAAGCTGTCCTGTTGTGAGTAACCCCTCTGGTTAAACACCCGAGGCCTGCCAAAAGCTATTCGAGTGAGCTTAGAAGCAGTTACTTTCCTAGTCGTGTGTTCACATAAGACCACAGCCCTGGTGAGCACCTTGACTACAGTCTTATGAGACAACTTAAGGATCATACATCCAGCCAAGCCATTCCCAGATTCCTAACACACAGGAATTATGACATAATTAATATCTGTTGTTTTAAGGCCATAGAATAACAAATTGTTTGGGGATAATTTTTTTTATAAAAAATAGATCACTAATTGACACTCTGGCTTAATTGGTTAAATGATTATTTATTAAATGTTAACACTTTTACAAATGGAAAATATTAATCATTACTTGTCACATTTATTTCTTCCATACTTTTATGAAAAGTGAGAAATCCTATTCTCAGATACTGAGGTATCATATTAGACTTACGTACCAACAACATATTTCAATTGCTTATTAATGTATCTAGTTTTACTATCCTCTAATAGACCTTCACTTTGAAATATTGTATTAAAACTAAATTTGGAATGCCAATTTTAAATATCCAGTCCATATTCTTGTTATCAATGATATTTAAAAATAAACCATGTTGGCTGGGCACGATGGCTTACACCCGAAATCCCAGCACTGTGAGAAGACTAGGCAGGCAGATCACTTGAGGTCAGGAGTTCAAGACCAGCCTGGCCAACACAGTGAAACCCAAGAATTAATCAGGCGTGGTGGCCTAGGACTGTAGTCCTAGTTACTAGTGAGGATGAGGAACGAGAATCTATTGAACCTGGGAGGTGGAGGTTGCAGTTAGCTGAGGTTGTGCCACTGCACTTCAGCCTGGGTGATAGAGTGAGACTCTGTCTCAAAAAAATAAACAATGTGTTCACTCTGTTTGATTTGTTTTAAAAAAAAAACCATTAATTTTACATTTTTAAATTTAATTTTAAATTAAATTTTAATTTTAATTTTCTGGAAACATAGGTGTTATGTTTATGGGGTATACAAGATCTTTTGATACACACATGCAATGTGAAAGAATCACATCATAGAAAATGGGCATCTGTGCCCTCAAGAATTTATCTTTCTGACACAAATATTTCAATTACACTCTTTTAGTTATTTGTAAAAGTACAATTTATTATTGACTATAGGCACCTTGTGCTATCATGTGGTAGATTTTATTCATTTTTTCTAACTATAAGAACTTTTTGTACACATTAGACACCCCACATTCCCCCCAGCCCCCTACTACCCTTCCCACCCTGTGGTAACCATCCTTCTACTCTCTATGTCCATGAGTTAAATTGTTTGGATTTTTAGATTCCAAATATAAGTGAGAACATGCAGTGTTAGTCTTTCTGTGCCTGGCTTATTTCACTTAATATGCTGAACTCCAGTTCCATCAATGTTGGTGCAAATAACAGGATCTCATTCATTTCTGTGGCTGAATAGTACTCCACTGTGGAAATTTTACCACATTTTCTTTATCCAGTCATCTATTGAGGGACATCGAAGTTTCTTCCAAATATTAGCTATTGCACACAGTGCTGCAACAAACACAGCAGTGCAGCTACCTCTTCAATATACTGATTTCCTTTCTTTGGGGTATAACCCAGCAGTGGGATTTCTGGATTATATGGTAGCAATAGATTTAGATTTTTGAGGAACCTCCACATTGTGGGTGTTCTAATTTACACTCGCGCCAACAGTGTACACAGGTTCCCTTTTCTCCACATTTGTTACTAGCATTTGTTTTTGTGTGTCTTTTCGATATAAGCCATTTTTAACAGGGATGAGATATCTCATTATAGTTTTGATTTGCATTTCTATGATGATCAGTGATGTTGACTACCATTGCATATGCCTGTTTGCCACTTGAATGTCTCCTTTTGAAAAATATCTACTCATATATTTTGCCCATTTTTTATTGGATTATTGGATTTTTTACCTGTAGAGCTGTTTGGGCTCCTTGTAAATTCTGGTTATTGATCCCTTGTATTATGGGTAGTTTGCAAATATTTTCTCCCATTCTTTGGGTTGTGTCTTCACTTTGTTGATTGTATCTTTTGCTGTGCAGAAGCTTTTTAACTTGATGTGATCCCATTTGTTCATGTTTTCTTTGGTTGCTGGCACTTGTGGGGTATAGTTCAAGACATTTTTGCCCGGACCAACGTCCTGGAGAATGTCCCCAATGTTTTCTTTTAGTAGTTTCATAGTTTGAGGTCTTAGATTTAATGCTTTAATCCATTCTGATTTGATTTTTGTATATAGTGAGAGAAAGGGGTCTAGTTTCATTCTTGTGCATATAGATTTCCAGTTTCCTCAGCACCATTTATTGAAGGGACTGTCTTTTATCCAGAGTAGGTTCTTGGCAACTTTTTTGAAAATAAGTTCACTATAGGTCTACGAATTTGTTTTGGGGTTCTCTATTCTGTTCCATTCATCTGTGTGTCTGATTTTATGCCAGTACCATGCTGTTTTGATAACTATAGATTTGCAGTATAATTTGAAGTCAGGTAATGTGATTCCTCCAGTTTTCTTCTTTCTGCTTAGAATGGCTTTGGCTATTCTGGGTCACTAGTTACTACATGCAAATTTTAGGATTGATTTTTCTATTTCAGTGAAGAATGTCATTGGTATTTTGACAGCGATTGCATTGAATCTGTAAATTGCTCAGGGTAGTATGGAACTTTTAGCAATATTGATTCTTCCCACCCATGAGCGTGGAATATTTATCCATTTTTTAGAGTCCTCTTCAATTTCCTTCATCAGTTTCTTGCAGTTTTCATTATGGAGATCTTTCACTTTTTTGGTTAAGTTAAATCCTAGGTATTTAATTTTATGTGTGGCTATTGTAAATAGGAATACTTTTACATTTTATTTTTTACATAGTTTATTGTTGGTATATAGAAGTGTTACTGATTTTTGTATGTTGATTTTGTATTCTGCAACTTTACTGAATTTGTTTATTAGTTCTAATAGTTTGTCTGTGGAAACTTTAAAATATAAAATATAAAATCATATCATCAGCAAACAAGGGTAATTTGACTTATTTCTTTCCAATTTAGATGCTCTTTATATCTTTCCCTTATCTGATTGCTCTAGCTAGGACTCCCAGTACTATGTTGAATAAGAGTGGTGACAGTGGGTATCCTTGTCATGTTCCAGATCTTAGAGGAAAGACTAGGTTTTTCACCACTTAGTATGATATGAGTTGTGGGTCTGTTTCATATGGCTTTTATTATGTTGAGGTATGTTCCTTCTGTCCCCACAGCAGTGAGGGTTTTTATCATGAAGCGATGTTAAATTTTATCAAATGATTTTTCAGCATCAATTGAAACAACAATCATATGGTTTTTATTCTTCATTCTGTTGATATGATAGGTTATGTTGATTGATTTGTATGTTTTGACCCATGCTTGCATCCCAGGGTAAATACCACTTGGTAATGATAATGTACTGTTGAGTTCAGTTTGCTAGCATTTTCTTGAGGATTTTTACATCAACATTCATGGAAGATATTGGCCTGTAGTTTTCTTTTGTTGATGTGTCATTATCTGGCTTGGTATCAGGTTAATACCTCATAGAATGAGTCTGGAAGTATTTCTTCCTCCTTTATTTTTGGAATTGTTTGAGTAGCATTGGTATTAGTTGTCCTATAAATGTTTAGTAAAATTCAACAGTAAAGCCACTAGGACCAGGGCTTTCCTTTACTAAGATTCTTTTTATTATGACTTTAAACTGATTACTTGTTTTTTTGTCTGTTCAGGTTTTGGACTTCTCCCTCATTAAATATCATAAGGTTGTATGTATATTAGGTCCATCTCACGCTGCTACAAAGAACTGTCCAAGACTGGGTAATTTATAAAGAAAAGAGGATTAATTGACTCACAGCTTCACATGGCTGAGGAGGCTTCAAGGAACTTACAATCATGGCAGAAGGGAAAGCAAATACCTCCTTCTAAATGTGGCGGCAGGAGAGAGAAATGCCAAGCAAAGGGGGAAAACCTCCTTATAAAGCCATCAGATCTTGTAAGAACTCACTTGGTGTCATGAGAACAGCATAGGGGTAGCTGCCCTTATGATGCAATTACCTCTCACTGAGTCCATCCCATGACACATGGGGATTGTGGGAACTACAGTTCCAGATGAGATTTGGGTGGGGACACAGAGCCAAACCGTATTATCAAGCAGCTGACCCCTCCAAGATTTCACCTTTTCAAATTTCAAAACACAATTATGCCTTCTGAACTGTTCCACAAAGTCTTAACTCATTTCAGAATTAACCCAAAAGTTCATGGTCTCATCTGAGACAAGGCAAGTCCCTTCTGCCTATGAGCCTGTAAAATCAAAAGCAAGCTAGTTACTTCCTAGATACAGTTGGGGTACAGGCATTAGGTAAATGCTCCTGTTCCAAAAGGAAAAAATTGGCCAAAACAAAGGGGCTACAGATCCCATGCAAATTCAAAATCCAAAGAAGTAGTAATTAAATTTTAAAGCTCCAACATAATCTCCTTTAACTCCATGTCTCATATCCAGGTCACGCTGATGCAAGAGATGAGTTTCCAGGGCCATGGGCAGCTCTGACCCTGTGGCTTTGCAGGATACGATCCCCCTCCTGGGTGCTTTTACAGGCTGGCATTGAGTGTCTGTGGCTTTCCCTGGCATACAGTGTAAACTGTTGGTGGATCTACCATTCTGGGGTCTGGTGGATGGTGGCCCTCTTCTCACAGATCCACTAGGCAGTGCCCAAGTGGGGACTTTGTGTGGGGGCTCTGAACCCACATTTCCATTCCACACTGCCCTAGCAGAGATTCTCCATTAGGACTCCACCCCTGCAGCAAACTTTGGTCTGGACATCCAGGCATTTCCATACATCCTCTGAAATCTAGGCAGAGGTTCCCAAACCTCAATTATTGACTTCTGTGCACCCGCAGGCTCAACACGATGTGAAAGCCACCAAGGCTTGAGGCTTACACCCTCTGAAGCCACGGCCCAAGTTGTAACTTGGCCTCTTTTAGCCACGGTTGGAGTGGCTGGTACACAGGCCACCAAATCCCTGGGTTGAACACAGCAGGGGTCCCTGGGTGTGGCCCACAAAACCATTTTTTTCTGTTAGGCCTCGAGGCCTGTGATGGGAGGGGCTGCTGTGTAGGTCTTTGACATGCCCTAGAGACATTTCCTCATTGTCTTGGTGATTAACATTCGGCCCCTTGTTACTTATGCAAATTTCTGCAGCCAGCTTGAATTTCTTTATTTCTTTATTTATTTATTTATTTATTTATTTTTTTATTATACTTTAGGGTTTTAGGGTACATGTGCACAATGTGCAGGTTTGTTACATATGTATCCATGTGCCATGTTGATTTCCTGCACCCATTAACTCGTCATTTAGCATTAGGTGTATCTCCTAATGCTGTCCCTCCCCCCTCCCCCCACCCCACAACAGTCCCCGGAGCGTGATGTTCCCCTTCCTGTGTCCATGAGTTCTCATTGTTCAATTCCCGCCTATGAGTGAGAACATGTGGTGTTTGGTTTTTTGTCCTTGCGATAGTTTACTGAGAATGATGTTTTCCAGTTTCATCCATGTCCCTACAAAGGACACGAACTCATCATTTTTTATGGCTGCATAGTATTCCATGGTGTATATGTGCCACATTTTCTTAATCCAGTCTATCGTTGTTGGACATTTGGGTTAGTTCCAAGTCTTTGCTATTGTGAATAGTGCCGCAATAAACATACGTGTGCATGTGTCTTTATAGCAGCATGATTTATAGTCCTTTGGGTATATACCCAGTAATGGGATGGCTGGGTCAAATGGTATTTCTAGTTCGAGATCCCTGAGGAATCGCCACATGACTTCCACAATGGTTGAACTAGTTTACAGTCCCACCAACAGTGTAAAAGTGTTCCTATTTCTCCACATCCTCTCCAGCACCTGTTGTTTCCTGATTTTTTAATGATGGCCATTCTAACTGGTGTGAGATGGTATCTCACTGTGGTTTTGATTTGCATTTCTCTGATGGCCAGTGATGAGGAGCATTTCTTCATGTGTTTTTTGGCTGCATAAATGTCTTCTTTTGAGAAGTGTCTGTTCATGTCCTCTGCCCACTTTTTGATGGGGTTGTTTGTTTTTTTCTTGTAAATTTGTTTGAGTTCATTGTAGATTCTGGATATTAGCCCTTTGTCAGATGAGTAGGTTGCAAAAATTTTCTCCCATTGTGTAGGTTGCCTGTTCACTCTGTTGATAGTTTCTTTTGCTGTGCAGAAGCTCTTTAGTTTAATGAGATCCCATTTGTCGATTTTGGCTTTTGTTGCCATTGCTTTTGGTGTTTTAGACATGAAGTCCTTGCCCACGCCTATGTCCTGAATGGTATTGCCTAGGTTTTCTTGTAGGATTTTAATGGTTTTAGGTCTAACATATAAGTCTTTAATCCATCTTGAATTAATTTTTGTATAAGGTGTAAGGAAGGGATCCAGTTGCAGCTTTCTACATATGGCTAGCCAGTTTTCCCAGCACCATTTATTAAATAGGGAAGCCTTTCCCCATTTCTTGTTTTTGTCAGGTTTGTCAAAGATCAGATAGTTGTAGCTATGCGGCATCATTTCTGAGGGCTCTGTTCTGTTCCATTGATCTATGTCTCTGTTGTGGTACCAGTACCATGCTGTTTTGGTTACTGTAGCCTTGTAGTATAGTTTAAAGTCAGGTAGCGTGATGCCTCCAGCTTTGTTCTTTTGGCTTAGGATTGACTTGGCGATGCGGGCTCTTTTTTGGTTCCATATGAACTTTAAAGTAGTTTTTTCCAATTCTGTGAAGAAAGTCATTGGTAGCTTGATGGGGATGGCATTGAATCTATAAATTACCTTGGGCAGTATGGCCATTTTCACGATATTGATTCTTCCAACCCATGAGCATGGAATGTTCTTCCATTTGTTTGTATCCTCTTTTATTTCATTGAGCAGTGGTTTGTAGTTCTCCTTGAAGAGGTCCTTCACATCCCTGGTAAGTTGGATTCCTAGGTATTTTATTCTCTTTGAAGCAATTGTGAATGGGAGTTCACTCATGATTTGGCTCTCTGTTTGTCTGTTATTGGTGTACAAGAATGCTTGTGATTTTTGTACATTAATTTTGTATCCTGAGACTTTGCTGAAGTTGCTAATCAGCTTAAGGAGATTTTGGGCTGAGACAATGGGGTTTTCTAGATATACAATCATGTCATCTGCAAACAGGGACAATTTGACTTCCTCTTTTCCTAATTGAATACCCTTTATTTCCTTCTCCTGCCTGATTGCTCTGGCCAGAACTTCCAGCACTATGTTGAATCCTCTCTAACACATTTTACGAAGCCAGCATCGTCCTGATACCAAAACCTGGCAGAGACATAACCAAAAAAGAGAATTTCAGACCAATATCCTTGATGAACATTGATGCAAAAATCCTCAATAAAATACTGGCAAATCGAATCCAGCAGCACATCAAAAAGCTTATCCACCATGATCAAGTGGGCTTCATCCCTGGGATGCAAGGCTGGTTCAACATACGCAAATCAATAAATGTAATCCAGCATATAAACAGAACCAAAGACAAAAACCACATGATTATCTCAATAGATGCAGAAAAGGCCTTTGACAAAAGTCAACAACCCTTCATGCTAAAAACTCTCAATAAATTAGGTATTGATGGGACGTATCTCAAAATAATAAGAGCTATCTACAACAAACCCACAGCCAATATCATACTGAATGGGCAAAAACTGGAAGCATTCCCTCTGAAAACTGGCACAAGACAGGGATGCCCTCTCTCACCGCTCCTAGCCAGCTTGAATTTCTCCCCAGAAAATGTTTTTCTTTTTTTTCTATTGCATATTCAGGCTGCAATTTTTCCAAACTTTTATGCTCTGTTTCCTGTTGAACACTTTGCTGCTTAGAAATTTCTTCTGCCATATATCCTAAATCATCTCTCTCAAGTTCAAAGTTCCATGGATCTCTACGGCAGAGGCAAAATGCTGCCAGTCTCTTTGCACAGCAGGAGTGACCTTTACTCCAGTTCCGAATAAGTTTCTTATCTCCATCTGAGACCACCTCAGCCTGGACTTAATCGTCCATATCACTATCAGCATTTTCGTGAAAGCTATTCAACAAGTCTATAGGAAGTCCCAAAATTTCCCACATCTTCCTTTCTTCTGAGCCCTCCAAGTCTCTAGGCTGTTCGAAACTTTCCCACATTTTTCCTGTCTTCTTCTGAGCCCTATAAACTCTTCATACTTCTGCCTATTATCCAGTTCTAAAGACACTTCTACATTTTCAGGTATGTTTACAGCAGCACCCCACTCTCTGTAGTACCAATTTACTGTATTAGTCCGTTCTCATTCTGCTAGAAAGAACTGTCCAATTTTTAAAAGAAATTTTTAATTTTTAATTGATTTTTACAGGAAAGAGTTTTAATTGACTCACAGTTCCACATGGCTGGGGAGGCCTCAGGAAACTTACAATCATGGCAGAAGGGAAAGCAAATATGTCCTTCTAAACATGGCAGTAGAAAAGAGAATTGCCCAGAAAAAAAGGGGAAAAGCTCCTTATAAAACCATCAGATCTCATGAGAACTCACTTACTATCACGAGAACAGCATGGGAGTACCTGCCCCAATGATTCAGTTACCTCTCACCAGTTTCCTCCCATGACACTTGGGGATTATGGGAAATACAGTTCAAGATGAGATTTGGGTGGGGACACATAGCCAGACCATATCAGTCTCTCTTAGGAATTTGTCCATTTCTTATCATTTTTTCTAATTTATTATCATACAGTTGCTGACAGTAGCTATTAATGATCCTTTGAATTTCTGCAATATCATTCTAATGTTTCTTTTTGCATTTCTGATTTTTTAAATTTGGATTTTCTCTGTTTTCTTAGTCTGGCTAAAGGTAACTTTAAAGAGAATCAACTTTATGTTTCTTTTGTATTGTCTTTTTCATTTCAGTTTAATGTATTTCTGGTCTGATCTTTATCATTTATTTTCTTCTACTAATTTTGGATTTGGTTTCCTCTTGCTTTCGTAGTTTGTTAAGATGCATTTTAGAAATTTTTTTTTTTAAGTTTTTCCCCTTTCTTTTTTTTTTTTTTTTTTTTTTTTGAGACAGAGTCTCGCTCTGTCGCCCGGGCTGGAGTGCAGTGGCGCAATCTCGGCTCACTGCAAGCTCCGCCTCCCGGGTTCACGCCATTCTCCTGCCTCAGCCTCCGAGTAGCTGGGACTACAGGCGCCCGCCACCGCGCCCGGCTAATTTTTTGTATTTTTTAGTAGAGACGGGGTTTCACCGTGGTCTCGATCTCCTGACCTCGTGATCCGCCCGCCTCGGCCTCCCAAAGTGCTGGGATTACAAGCGTGAGCCACCGCGCCCGGCCAGTTTTTCCTCTTTCTTGATGCAGACACTAACAGCTCTAAACTTCCCTCTTAGTACAGGTTTTGCTGTATGCCATAGGTTTTGTTATGTTGTGTTTACATTATTTTTTTCCAAAAAATGTTTATATTTTCTTCTTGATTTCTTCATTGATTCACTGGTCATTCAGGAACATATTGTTTAATTTTCATGTATTTGCAGAGTTTCCAATATTCCTGTTGCTATTCACTTGTTTTTGTTCTATTGTGGTCAGGTAAGGTGCTTGATATCATTTCAATTTTTTGAATGTTTTTAGACTTGTTTTGTGACCTAATACATGATCTATCCTTCAGGATAATCTGTATGCTGAGATAAACAATGTGTATTCTGCAGCCATTGGATGAAGCGTTCTGTAAATATCTATCAGATTCACTTGGTCTACAGTGCACATTAAGTCTGATGTCTCTTTGATGATATTCTGTCTGGATCTGTGTAATGCTAAAAGTGGGGTATTAAAGTCTCCAGTTATTATTGTATTAGGGCCTATCTCTCTCTTTAATTCCAATAATACTTGCTTTATATATCTGGATGCTCCAGTGTTGGGTTCATATATATTTTAAATTGTTATATCCCTTTGGTGAAGTGTCTCCTTTATCTTTATATAGTGAACTTCTTTGACTCCTCTTATAGTTTTGGTCTTGAAATCTACTTTGTCTGACATAAGGATACATACTCCTGCTCTCTTTTAGTTTCTATTGGCATGGATTATCTTTTTTACATCCCTTTATTTTCAGTTTATGGGTATCTTTATAGATGAAGTGTGTCTCTGGTGAGCCACAGATCAATGAGTCTTTTTTAAAAATTCATTCAGCCACTCTGTCTTTTGATTGAGGAGTTTAGTCCATTTAAGTCAATGTTATTATTGTTAAGTAAGGAGTTTTGCCATTTTGTTATTTGTTTTCTGGTTGTTTTGTGGTCTTCTTTCTTTACTTCCTGCCTTCGTTTAGTGAAGGTGATTACCTCTCATGATAGCATTTAGTTTCTCACTTTTTATTTTTTGGTTTGAGGTTACCATGAGGCTTGCAAATACTATCTTACTACCATTATTTTTTTTTTTTGGTCAGAAAATGAGATTTATTAGTTTATTGGGTATCCATGAGTACAGCTATTTCCTGTGTGACTTTCTACAGTTATCTAAATTGTTAAAGTAAGAAAGTTAGGGAAAGGATACACTGAAGAACAGAAAAATGAATTATTTATCTACTGGGAGAGACTTTCTAAAAACAAAAGATTGTTCCACCTATACGTTAATGCTAATGTCATGATATTTTACCTTACTGAAGCAATGCTAGTGAAGAATCCCAGGCAAGGTGACATTTTTTAAACTTTCAGGTATCTTCATCATTGCAGTGGAAAATAAAATGCATACGACTAGTTGTAAAATTGGCATAATTGGCCATAATACAGTGGCCATAAGAAGCTTATTTGGCACACACTGGTACAAAGCTTTGTTAAGTTTAAATAGCTTTTTATTATTATTATTATTATACTTTAAGTTTTAGGGTACATGTGCACAATGTGCAGATTTGTTACATATGTATCCATGTGCCATGTTGGTGTGCTGCACCCATTAACTCATCATTTAGCATTAGGTATATCTCCTAATGCTGTCCCTCCCCCATCCCACCACCCCACAACAGTCCCCAGAGTGTGATGTTCCCCTTCCTGTGTCCATGTGTTCTCATTGTTCAATTCCCACCTATGAGTGAGAACATGTGGTGTTTGGTTTTTTGTCCTTGCGATAGTTTACTGAGAATGATGGTTTCCAGTTTCATCCATGTCCCTACAAAGGACATGAACTCATCATTTTTTATGGCTGCATAGTAATCCATGGTGTATATGTGCCACATTTTCTTAATCCAGTCTATCGTTGTTGGACATTTGGGTTGGTTCCAAGTCTTTGCTATTGTGAATAGTGCCGCAATAAACATACGTGTGCATGTGTCTTTACAGCAGCATGATTAATAGTCCTTTGGGTATATACCCAGTAATGGGATGGCTGGGTCAAATGGTATTTCTAGTTCTAGATCCCTGAGGAAGCACCACACTGACTTCCACAATGGTTGAATTAGTTTACAGTCCCACCAACAGTGTAAAAGTGTTCCTATTTCTCCACATCCTCTCCAGAACCTGTTGTTTCCTGACTTTTTAATGATGGCCATTCTAACTGGTGTGAGATGGTATCTCATTGCAGTTCTGATTTGCATTTCTCTGATGGCCAGTGATGATGAGCGTTTTTTCATGTGTTTTTTGGCTGCATAAATGTCTTCTTTTGAGAAGTGTCTGTTCATGTCCTTTGCCCACTTTTTGAAGGGGTTGTTTGTTTTTTTCTTGTAAATTTGTTTGAGTTCATTGTAGATTCTGGATATTAGCCCTTTGTCAGATGAGTAAGTTGCGAAAATTTTCTCCCATTTTGTAGGTTGCCTTTTCACTCTGATGGTAGTTTCTTTTGCTGTGTAGAAGCTCTTTAGTTTAATTAGATCCCATTTGTCAATTTTGGCTTTTGTTACCATTGCTTTTGGTGTTTTAGACATGAAGTCCTTGCCCATGCCTCTGTCCTGAATGGTATTGCCTAGGTTTTCTTCTAGGGTTTTTATGGTTTTAGGTCTAACATGTAAGTCTTCAATCCATCTTGAATTAATTTTTGTATAAGGTGTAAGGAAGGGATCCAGTTACAGCTTTCTCCATATGGCTAGCCAGTTTTCCCAGCACCATTTATTAAATAGGGAATCCTTTCCCCATTGCTTGTTTTTGTCAGGTTTGTCAATGATCAGATAGTTGTAGATATGTGGCATTATTTTTGAGGGCTCTGTTCTATTCCATTGATCTATGTCTCTGTTGTGGTACCAGTACCATGCTGTTTTGGTTACTGTAGCCTTGTAGTATAGTTTGAAGTCAGGTAGCGTGATGCCTCCAGCTTTGTTCTTTTGGCTTAGGATTGACTTGGCGATGAGTGCTCTTTTTTGGTTCCATATGAACTTTAAAGTAGTTTTTCCAATTCTGTGAAGAAAGTCATTGGTAGCTTGATGGGGATGGCATTGAATCTATAAATCACCTTGGGCAGTATGGCCATTTTCACGATATTGATTCTTCCAACCCATGAGCATAGAATGTTCTTCCATTTGTTTGTATCCTCTTTTATTTCATTGAGCAGTGGTTTGTAGTTCTCCTTGAAGAGGTTCTTCACATCCCTTGTAAGTTGGATTCCTAGGTATTTTATTCTCTTTGAAGCAATTGTGAATGGGAGTTCACTCATAATTTGGCTCTCTGTTTGTCTGTGATTGGTGTACAAGAATGCTTGTGATTTTTGTACATCGATTTTGTATCTTGAGACTTTGCTGAAGTTGCTTATCAGCCTAAGGATATTTTGGGCTGAGACAATGGGGTTTTCTAGATATACAATCATGTCATCTGCAAACAGGGACAATTTGACTTCCTCTTTTCCTAATTGAATACCTTTTATTTCCTTCTCCTGCCTGATTGCCCTGGCCAGAACTTCCAGCACTATGTTGAATAGGAGTGGTGAGAGAGGGCATCCCTGTCTTGTGCCAGTTTTCAATGGGAATGCTTCCAGTTTTTGCCCATTCAGTATGATATTGGCTGTGGGTTTGTCATAGATAGCTCTTATTATTTTGAGATACGTCCCATCAATACCTAATTTATTGAGAGTTTTTAGCATGAAGGGTTGTTGACTTTTGTCAAAGGCCTTTTCTGCATCTATTGAGATAATCATGTGGTTTTTGTCTTTGGTTCTGTTTATATGCTGGATTACATTTATTGATTTGCATATGTTGAACCAGCCTTGCATCCCAGGGATGAAGCCCACTTGATCATCGTGTATAAGTTTTTTGATGTGCTGCTGGATTCGATTTGCCAGTATTTTATTGAGGATTTTTTCATCAATGTTCATCAAGGATATTGGTCTGAAATTCCATTTTCTGGTTGTGCCTCTGCCAGGCTTTGGTATCAGGATGATGCTGGCCTCATAAAATGTGTTAGGGAGGATTCCCTCTTTTTCTATCGATTGGAATAGTTTCAGAAGGAATGGTACCAGTTCCTCCTTGTACCTCTGGTAGAATTCGCCTGTGAATCCATCAGGTCCTGGACTCTTTTTGGTTGATAAGCTATTGATTATTGCCACAATTTCACAGCCTGTTATTGGTCTATTCAGAGGTTCAACTTCTTCCTGGTTTAGTGTTGGGAGGGTGTATTTGTTGAGGAATTTATCCATTTCTTCTATAGTTTATTTGCATAGAGGTGTTTGTAGTATTCTCTGATGGTAGATTATATATCTGTGGGTTTGGTGGTGATATTCCCTTTTTCATTTTTTATTGCATCTATTTGATTCTTCTGTCTTTTCTTCTTTATTAGTCTTGCTACCGGTCTATCAATTTTGTTGATCTTTTCAAAAAACCAGCTCCTGGATTCATTAATTTTTTGAAGGATGTTTTGTGTCTCTATTTCCTTCAGTTCTGCTCTGATTTTAGTTATTTCTAGCCTTCTGCTAGCTTTTGAATGTGTTTGCTTTTGCTTTTCTAGTTCTTTTAATTGTGATGTTAGGGTGTCAATTTTGGATCTTTCCTGCTTTCTCTTGTGGGCATTTAGTGCTATAAATTTCCCTCTACACACTGCTTTGAATCTGTCCCAGAGATTCTGGTACTACCAATATTTTTAACCTAATAACAACATAACACTCTTTGCATAAACAAACAAGAAAAAAACTCTAAGTCTTAACTTCATCTTCCCAGTGCTTTAACTTTTTATTCTATTTATTTCTTCTTGTATTGCCTATGTCTTGAAAAGATATTGTTGTTATTATTTCTTATTGTTTCATTATTTTCTCATTCTACTTAGAATAAGAGTAGTTTACAAACTGTAGTTACAGAGTTATAATATTTTTACCTGTGTACTTACTATTACCAGTGAGTTTCATACCTTCTAGTTATGACTTTTTGCTCATTAACATCATTTTCTTTCTCATTGTAGTACTCCCTTTAGCATTTCTTATAGGACAGGTCTGGTGTTGATGAAATCTCCCAGCTTTTGTTTGTCTGGAAAAGTCTTTATTTTTCCTTCATGTTTGAAGGGTATTTTTTGCTGGATATACCATTGTAGGGTGAAATATTTTTTTCCTTCAGTACTTTAAATAGGGTATGCCACTCTCTCATGGCCTATTAGGGTTCCACTGAAAAGTCTGCTGGCAGATATATTGAAGATTTATTGTATGATGTTTGTTCTTTTTCTCTTGCTGCTTTTAGGATCCTTTCTTTATCCTGGACCTTTGGAAGATTGAGGATTAAATGCCTTGAGGTAGTCTTTTCTAGGTTAAACCTGCTTGGTGTTCTAGTACCTTCTTGTACTTGGATATTGATATCTTTAGATTTGGGAAGTTCTCTGTTTTTATCCCTTTGAATAAACTTTCTGCCCCTATCTTTTTCTTTACCTCTTTAAGTCCAGTAACTCTTAGATTTGGCTTTTGAGGCTATCTTCTAGGTCCTGTAGGTGTGCTTTACAGATTTTTATTCTTTTTACTTTTGTCCCTGTTTACTGTGTATTTTGAAGTATCTTGTATTCAAGCTCACTGATTCTTTCTTCTGATTCATCAGTTCTGATAGTAAAGGACTTTGATGCATTCTTCAGTATGCCAATTGCATTTTTCAGCTCCAGAATTTCAGCTTGATTCTTTGTAACTATTTCAATCTCTTTGTTAAATGTATATGATAGAATTTTGCATTCTTTATCTGTGTTATCTTGAATGTCTTGGAGTGTCCTCAACACAGCTATTTTGAATTCTTTTTCTGAAAGGTCACAGATCCCTATTTCTCCAGGATTGGTCCTTGGTACCTTATTTAGTTCATTTGGTAACGTTAACTTTTCATGGATGGTGTTGATGCTAGTAGATTTTCTTCGGTGTCTGGACATTGAAGAGTTAGTTATTTATTACAGTCTTCCCTGTCTGTGCTTGTTTGTATCCATCCTTCTTAGAGAGGCTTTCCCTATGTTTGAAAGGACTTACTTGTTGTTATCTATGCTGTAACTGCTTTAGGGGGCACTTTCATCTCAGTAATGCTGTGTTACTAGCTGACTTGTGGAGGTATCACCCTGATGGTCTTGGATATGATCCAGGAGAATTTTCTGGATTACCAAGCAGAGTCTTGTTTTCTTCCAGTACTTTTGATTGTTCTTATTAAATGTATCTTACACCCTAGGTATGACTTCCTATAGTTTTAAATATTAATGATCTGTTTAATAATCTACCACATATGTTTATATTTTAGGTTAATGTCAAGCTTATTAAGCTGTACTTTATTGCATTAAAAAATATGGGTAGCTTTTAGACATATCTACACAATCACCTTGATTGTTTTGGAAGTCAGAGTCCTCTTACTAGTGTCTTCCATTTTCTGTGATAGAGAAGAAGGAAGCACATAAGAAGTGTGGGCTTTAACTTTCCTTTTTTCTTATCTCAGTTTTCTAGTAACATTAAACCCTCTCGCTCTCCAAATCCTGCTTTACTTCTATTTTCTAAACGCAACTGAAATAACCCTATTCTGTGATCATAATATCTTACCACAAACCTTCACTTATTTCGTGTTTTATGATTTCTGTTTTTTTTAGTTGTTGTTGTTAGTTAGTTGGTGAGGTGGCTAATTTGTTTGTTTCTACACTAATCCTAAAATGTTTCATGCTATGTTTTTTGTTTTCACAAAAATCAAGTTTTTTAAGTTAAGTTATAGACAGCTAATATATCTACCTTTTATTTCATTATATTTTTAAGCAAAAAATATTACATGAATGTTCTAACTTATATTTCTCTCTATTCTGGTTCATAAATATACAAGAATTTATTATTGACACATAGCAAAACATAAAAATAAACACACAACAAAGTATTATTGAGTAAATAACCTCCAGAAACATTTTCCGCATTCTTATTTTTTTCGTGGACTCTTCCACATTCATGTAGGAGTTGGGTTGATTAAAGCAACCTAGTAATCTTTATGAACCGAAACTATACTCAAGTCCATATTTTTTCTCCTTTCTTATTCCCAATGTGTTTTCCCTCATATTTATTGTCTCTTTATGGAGCTTATATCTCCTGTCTGCATTCATACTTCTATTACTCAATATACTTATCTCCACAATCCCTGTCTCCCCCTCCCTCCCTCACCCCAGAACCCCCCTAACTGAACCATTTCACTCTCTTTAACAATAATTTTACAAGCAAACTATATATCTAACCTAAATTCTTACAGCTGTAGGTTCAGGCCATTCTGCTGTTTTACTATCACTTTGGCAAAAAAACAAAAAAAACAAAAAAAATATACATTATTCTTCATAAATTATCTATTTATGCAATGCTTACATCTTGGCTATTTTATGTATTCTGTCATATTTTCCCTTAATTATTCCTTACAGGATCTATTTCCTGCCTTGAACTTTGCCAAAATTGATAGTAACCAACTTGACAAACATAATCAGGGTGCTTTTATGATCCTTGACAATAGTCCTTAAAAGTTGCCAGGTTATGATACTAAAATAAAAGCTTAGAGTCATATGTTAACATGATAATTAGATCAACAACTTGGCCTAAAATGAAGAGTCTTCTCCAGATATGCCAAAGGTAACTTGAAATGGAAACTAACAGAATGACCTAAATAAACATATTATTGATAACTATTAGCTGCTCCCTCTGGAGGGTCTGTTTGTAGGTGTCCTGATGAAATGCTATCTTAATCTTACTTAACATTTTCATTAACAATCTGGAAAATAATAGCATCATTTAATTAAACTTTGAAGTGAATGGAAATTAAGAAAATGTGCAACAACTGCCGAAGAGAGAAATAATATAAAGAAACTAATAGGTGTTAACAAACTGGCAGGAAATGAAATGATTGCAAATAAAAAGTGCTAGCTCATTTACAATAAAATTAGGTGACATTTAAAGAGTTAATATTTTCATTAAACTTCAAGGAGGCAAAATTCTATGGTAAGTACTAGAATAAAGGAGATAAAATACATGTTCTGTATTGAAGGACATCACAATCTAGTGACCAGCAAGCTATAGGGTCCTTAAAATTAAAATTTCAATGGAATATTGTAAGATCCCTAGAAATGACTCAGAGCTCACTATCCCACTTCGGAATTTATGATATGATATGATGTGATATGATACGATATGATATGATATATAAACCAAGACCTACATTTTTCACTAAAGACTGACCGCAATAATTGTGCCATTTCAACATTAAGCCATGCTTGCTCTATTATAATCATGAGTTGGAATACATATCATAAAGGATAAATATTAATCGATACTCTCTGACTCAATGACTTACAATTTTAATATGTCAAGAAAGTGTAAATGCTACAAATCTGGCAATAAACAATCAGTGCATCTGTTATCCACATTGCATAGGTAGATAAAGTATCTTTGGATGGTTTTCCTGGCATATTTTTAATGAAAAATTAAAGAGAAGATCTTTTTTGAATCTCAAAGAAAATTCAAGTAATATTTTCATTTCAGAATTGGTAAGCAAATGTTAAAAGTTAGTTTAGATGACTCAATTTTTTAAATGTGTTACTTTTAGCTCCTGCCCCCCACATGGAGTGGGAGGCTTTCATGTGTTTTCTTAAAAAATATTTAAATTAATTTTAAACTGTATTTAAGCAATTTAAACTATAATTACAAGCACATCATTAAAAGCTTTTGTTTTCTAATTTCAACAGCCTGGAGACCACCAATATTTATCTTTATTGCTAAGGAAACTTGTTATTTTCAAATATATAACCCTCTGGTATCTCTATACCAGTGCTTTTCTATAGGTAGCTGCTAGCCACATTCACTTTTGCAATTTAAAATAAAGTTAAACATAATGAAAAATGTTCTTCTTCAGTTGCACTGGCCTCATTTCAAGTGCTATAGTCACATATATTTATGGCTACTATACTGGAGAGCACAGATATAGAATATTTCCATCATTATCACATAAAGTTCTATTGGACAACAGTGCTCTATAATAAGATTAAATTTCTTAAAAATATGTCCATTGGCAAGGAAAATGGCATCCACCATTTCCTTTTCCTAGGTTTAGGCCTTGATAAATCTCCATCCTGAAACTTGTAGAGATAAAAACAAAACTACTTATTTGTGTAATTTGAGACTTCCTTGATTATGTATAAGTAGAAAAAATACAAAAATAAATTTGATGAGGCCAATATCATACTAAAATATTAACTAAAGAGGTCTACTTAAAATATCTATCTTTATGAGAACAGCCTTCTTGCTGTCATTTTTGGCTTTATATCAAGTAAATATTATTCATTTAGTGATAAAGTAAATAAACATTTAACTTAACATTTCAAAGTTAATTGATTTTGAATACTAAAACCTGTTCCTCCCACAATCTTTGTCATTCGCAGAGGAAGACTGTGGGAGAAACTGGTGTATTTCTAATCTACTAGTTGCTCAAGCCAGAATATTGGATGTTTTCTTAACTATTCTCTTTCTCCATAACTCCTGTCACATCCGTCAGCAAACTGTTGATTTTACTTTCAAAATTAAAAATAAAAAATCCAACCAGTTATTGACACCATCATCAATGCTACCATATTAGCTGAAGGTATCTATCCATCTTATATCATCTTATCCCTTTTGGATAAAACTGTTACTCCGTTTCTAACCTTGCTTTTTCACAATCTACTCCCCCCTTCACTGATATTTTTAAAACATACTCTGATCATACCACTGTTCTACACAAAATTTTTCAGTGTCTTCTTGTCTCACAGCAAAATCTAGCATTCTTACTATCGTACACAAAGCTCTATATTATCTGCATCCCCAACTTCCCCAACCTCTGTGCTTCATCAAACATTTTTTTTCCTTATTCATTCACCAGGCTCCAACCACAGAGTTTTCCTTTCTGATCCTTCAATTCACTCTGCATCTTGTTGCCTCAGGGCCTTTGCAATTGTCCCCACTCCCAGTAATGATCTTCCTTCAGGTATTTCTGTGACTGACCATAGATACTTTTAGGTCAGTGCTGAAATGTAGCCTTATCACAAATGGTTTCCTCAATATTCTATGTAGAATGATAAACCATATCTTTATTTCTGCTAACCTGATTCATGCCTTTTTGTATCACTTGTCATATTATAAATACACTTCTTCAGTTTTTAAATATCTAGTCATCTCACAACAGAGTAAGTTCAATGAGGGTATAGAAAATTGTAAACCTTTTTTTGTTCATTATTGTTTCCCTAGTGACTAGAACCTCATTTGTTAGGTTTCCAAAATATTTGATAAGTAGTTCAACATTAAAATATGTGACAGCTGCAGGGAGTGGTTAACTGAGAGCCTCCAGATCCAACCTTTGGAATTCACTGCAATGTTTACATTAGTGGCAAGTTCCTGGTCAATGACTAGGAGCAGCAATGACTGCTCCTAATCAGTGATTGAGCCTAGCAAGGTTAATGAAGCATGACCAATATATGACCTCATTAATGGACAACATGAAGCTATGAAATATAGTCTAAGGCTTTACTTACCTATCTTCATCTCCCTCTCCCTTCATTGGTGTCAGACGTGCTTCATGGTCTATGTCTGTCCGTTTCTATCCTGCTTCCTTGCATATTATTCTTTCATAGGCATTTACCTCAATATATTTCTTGCACTTCTATATCTATCTAGGTGTCTGCTTCTGGGACGGCTTGAACTGACAGAGATTACCATTTTCAGTTTACTATTTATTTTTTAGGTATTATAATTATGCATAATAATTTGTTTTGAAAAAGAACTCTGTAGCTATATAAAAGAGAATTTTTTGTTGTTGTTGTTGATGGATTCTCACTCTGTTGCCCAGGCTTGAGTGCAGTGGTGTGATCTCGGCTCACCGCAAGCTCTGCCTCCCGGGTTCACGCCATTCTCTTGCCTCAGCCTCCGGAGTAGCTGGGACTACAGGCGCCTGCCACCACGCCCAGCTAATTTTTTGTATTTTTAGTAGAGATGGGGTTTCACCGTGTTAGCCAGGATGGTCTCGATCTCCTGACCTTGTGATTTGCCTGCCTCGGCCTCCGAAAGTGCTGGGATTACAGGCGTGAGCCACCGCACCCGCTCCTAAAAGAGAAAATTTAAATCGTAAATTGTGTGTGTGTGTGTGTGTCTGTATGTGTGTTTGTGAGTGTGTGTTCGTGTTCTCTCTCCACTAGGGACTCAGGCTTCTCTTAGCATAGTGCTTGCCAGGATTAGTGGCTGAAGAGAGAAAGATCCAGGTACTAAGTTCAAGTAAGCATTGAGAGTCAAAACAAGAATAGCTGAATTAGTCATCCGCCTACGTGGCTGAAAACAAGCAAGTAGCAGAAATAAAACTAAGAATTTTAAATTGAGTGAAATTCAGAAATAGAAATGGAGGCACAAGGCAAGACTGGGATAAAGTGAGATGCCTTGATCATTTTTTACAAAATAAATCATGAGACGTAATGCTGATTTTGTTTTGAGTTCTAGAGGATGCTGTGAATGAGTACTTACTGCACATTCACATTACAGCATACTTCTTTCAACATGGAAGTAGATGATAAAATTTGAAATATGTTTTTTAAATTACATAGTATTTATTTTAATAATCAAGGTCTTTATTGTTTCAGTCTCTGTTTTGGTATGCCAGAGATTAAGAGCAATGTCCACAAAATGGAATACTGAGATTCTCAATGATTATTGAGAAATTTTCAAAAGAGACACAGAGACTTAGAAGACATGGTTCCAAGCAGCAATATTGATGGTACTGAATGAAGTATTTAACTGCAGAGAACCACATTCATAAAATTTTCAGTTCCTTTTTCAGACATTTTCCTCATTTAAGATTTTATTCTCAGTATGCTAACTCTGTTAATTGAATTATAGTATTAATTCATGCAGATAACAGCAAGTTGATTCACAGATTAGTTTGAGACCTACAATCCAGTAGTAATAAGGGCAATGCCATCTTAAAATGAGAGGAGTATCTAGGATGGAATGCCAAGATAATCAACCTGTAGTATAAGCAAAATGGGAAGAATTTACTTTTTCAGGGTGAAGAGGACATGAAAGTTTTTTGAGCCTAATAACCACTTTTAAACTGATTAATTAATTTGAAACAATTCTGGGTGCATACTTTGAGTTGGGTACTGATGATCTAGGGATATTTAACAAAACAGATAGGACCTTGCCCTTGTTGATATTTGGTATGCATTTCAAAATGGTTCTAAGAAGGGTAGTGCGGAGGGAGCAATAAAGGGGTTGGTTAATGGGCACGAAAATACAGACAGCAAGAGTAAGATCTAGTATTCAGTAGTACAATGGGGTGACTATAGTTAGCAATTTACAGTATATTTTTAAATACAAGAAGAGTACATTTATAATGTTCCCAAGACAAACAAATGATAAATGTTTGAGGTGATGGGTGCCAAAGTTACCCAGATTTGATTTTTACACCTTTTATGCTTGTATCAAAATATCATGTACCTTACATAAATATACATAGCTATTATGTATCTATAAGATGTAAAAATAAAAAGTTTATTCATTTATTCATGATTTTGGTAATGAACCAATTGAATTGGGAGTATAATTCTAGACTTTCTGTTTTTTTTTTCAAATACATTTATTTGTAGAGGAAAACATTCTATATAAACACTAGTTAGAAATATTGTAGAAGACGGAACCAAGATGGCCTAATAGGAACACCTCCAGTCTACAACTCCCAGCATGAGCCACACAGAAGACGGGTAATTTCTGCATTTCCATTTGAGGTACCGGGTTTATTTCACTAGGGAGTGCCAAACAGTGGGTGCAGGACAGTCGGTGCAGCACACTGTGCTCGAGCCAAAGCAGGGCGAGGCATTGCCTCACTCGGGAAGCACAAGGGGTCAAGGAGTTCCCTTTCCTAGTCAAAGAAGGGAGTAACAGATGGCACCTGGAAAATCGGGTCAGTCCCACCCTAATACTGTGCTTTTGCAACGGGCTTTGAAAATGGCACACCAGGAGATTGTGTTCTGCACCTGGCTCGGAGGGTCCTACGCCCATGGAGTATTGCTGATTGCTAGCACAGCAGTCTGAGATCAAACTGCAAGGCGGCAGCGAAGCTGGGGGAGGGGAGCCCACCATTGCCCAGGCTTGCTTAGGTAATCAAAGCAGCCAGGAAGCTCGAACTGGGTGGAGCCCACCACAGCTCAAGGAGGCCTGCCTACCTCTGTAGGCTCCACCTCTGGGGGGCAGGGCACAGACAAACAAAAAGTCAGCAGGAACCTCTGCAGACTTAAATGTCCCTGTCTGACAGCTTTGAAGAGAGTAGTGGTTCTCCCAGCATGCAGCTGGAGATCTGAGAACGGGCAGACTGCCTCCTAAAGTGGGTCCCTGACCCCCAAGCAGCCTAACTGGGAGGCATCCCGCAGTAGGGACAGACTGACACCTCACTTGGCCAAGTACTCCTCTGAGACAAAACTTACAGAGGAACTATCAGACAGCTGAATTTGTGGTCTCACAAAAATCCGCAGTTCTGCAGCCACCACTGCTGACGCCCAGCCAAACAGGGTCTGGAGTGGACCTCTAGCAAACTCCAACAGACCTGCAGCTGAGGGTCCTGTCTGGTAGAAGGAAAACTAACAAACAGAAAGGACATCCACACCAAAAACCCATCTGTACATCACCATCATCAAAGACCAAAAGTAGATAAAACCACAAAGATGGGGAAAAAACAGAGCAGAAAAACTGGAAACTCTGAAAAGCAGAGCACCTCTCCTCCTCCGAAGGAACGCAGTTCCTCAGCAGCAATGGAACAAAGCTGGATGGAGAATGACTTTGACGAGTTGAGAGAAGGCTTCAGATGATCAAACTACTCCGAGCTATGGGAGGAATTTCAAAACAATGGCAAAGAAATTAAAAACTTTGAAAAAAATTAGAAGAATGGATAACTGGAATAACCAATGCAGAGAAGGGCTTAAAGGAGCTGATGGAGCTGAAAGCCAAGTTTCAAGAATTACGTGAAGATTGCAGAAGCCTTGGTAGCCGATGAGATCAACTGGAAGAAAGGGTATCAGCGATGGAAGATGAAATGAATGAAATGAAGCAAGAAGGGAAGTTTAGAGAAAAAGAATAAAAAGAAATGAACAAAGCCTCCAAGAAATATGGGACTATGTGAAAAGACCAAACCTACGTCTGATTGGTGTACCTGAAAGTGATGGGGAGAATGGAACCAAGTTGGAAAACACTCTGCAAGATATTATCCAGGAGAACTTCCCCAATCTAGCAAGGCAGGCCAACATTCAGATTCAGAAAATACAGAGAAAGCCACAAGACACTCCTCGAGAAGAGCAACTCCAAGACACATAATTGTTAGATTCACCAAAGTTGAAATGAAGGAAAAAATGTTAAGGGCGGCCAGAGAGAAAGGTCGGGTTACCCACAAAGGGAAGCCCATCAGACTAACAGCTGATCTCTCGACAGAAACTCTACAAGCCAGAAGAGAGTGGGGGCCGATATTCAACATTCTTAAAGAAAAGAATTTTCAAACCAGAATTTCATATCCAGCCAAACTAAGCTTCATAAGTGAAAGAGAAATAAAATACTTTACAGACAAGCAAATGCTGAGTGATTTTGTCACCATCAGGCCTGCCCTAAAAGAGCTCCTGAAGGAAGCACTAAACATGGAAAGGAACAACCGGTACCAGCCACTGCAAAAACATTCCAAATTGTAAAGACCATCGAGGCTAGGAAGAAACTGCATCAACTAATGAGCAAAACAACCAGCTAACATCATAATGACAAGATCAAATTCACAAATAAAAATATTAACTTTAAATGTAAATGGGCTAAATGCTCCAATTAAAAGACACAGATTGGCAAATTGGATAAGGAGTCAAGACCCATCAGTGTGCTGTATTCCGGAAACCCATCTCACGTGCAGAGACACACATAGACTCAAAATAAAGGGATGGAGGAAGATCAATCAAGCAAATGGAAAACAAAAAAAGGCAGGGGTTGCAATCCTAGTCTCTGATAAAATAGACTTTAAACCAACAAAGATCAAAAGAGACAAGGAAGGCCATTACATTATGGTAAAGGGATCAATTCAACAAGAAGAACTAACTATCCTAAATATATATGCACCCAACACAGGAACACCCAGATTCATAAAGCAAGTCCTGAGTGACCTACAAAGGGACTTAAACTCCCACACAATAATAATGGGAGATTTTAACACCCCACTGTCAGCATTAGACAGATCAACGAGACAGAAAGTTAACAAGGATATCCAGGAATTGAACTCAGCTCTGCACAAAGTGGACCTAATAGATATCTACAGAACTCTCCACCCCAAATCAACAGAATATACATTTTTTTCAGCACCACACCACACCTGTTCCAAAATTGACCACATAGTTGGAAGTAAAGCTCTCCTCAGCAAATGTAACAGAACCGAAATTATAACAAACTGTCTCTCAGACCACAGTGCAATCAAACTAGAACTCAGGATTAGGAAACTCACTCAAAACTGCTCAACTACATGGAAACTGAACAACCTGCTCCTGAATGACTACTGGGTACATAATGAAATGAAGGCAGAAATAAAGATGTTCTTTGAAACCAACAAGAACAAAGACACAACATACCAGAATCTCTGGGACACATTCAAAGCAGTGTGTAGAGGGAAATTTATAGCACTAAATGCCCACAAGAGAAAGCAGGAAAGATCCAAAATTGACACCCTAACATCACAATTAAAAGAACTAGAAAAGCAAGAGCAAACACATTCAAAAGCTAGCAGAAGGCTAGAAATAACTAAAATCAAAGCAGAACTGAAGGAAATAGAGACACAAAAAACCCTTCAAAAAATTAATGAATCCAGGAGCTGGTTTTTTGAAAAGATCAACAAAATTGATAGACCGCTAGCAAGACTAATAAGAAAAGAGAGAAGAATCAAATAGATGCAATAAAAAATGAAAAAGGGGATATCACCACCGATCCCACAGAAATACAGTCTACCATCAGAGAATACTACAAACACCTCTATGCAAATAAACTAGAAAATCTAGAAGAAATGGATAAATTCCTCAACAAATACACCCTCCCAACACTAAACCAGGAAGAAGTTGAATCTCTGAATAGACCAATAACAGGCTCTGAAATTGTGGCAATAATCAATAGCTTACCAACCAAAAAGAGTCCAGGACCTGATGGATTCACACCCAAATTCTACCAGAGGTACAAGGAGGAACTGGTACCATTCCTTCTGAAACTATTCCAATCGATAGAAAAAGAGGGAATCCTCCCTAACACATTTTATGAGGCCAGCATCATCCTGATACCAAAGCCTGGCAGAGACACAACCAAAGAATAAAATTTCAGACCAATGTCCTTGATGAATATTGATGCAAAAATCTTCAATAAAATACTGGCAAATCGAATCCAGCAGCACATCAAAAAGCTTATACACGATGATCAAGTGGGCTTCATCCCTGGGATGCAAGGCTGGTTCAACATATGCAAATCAATAAATGTAATCCAGCATATAAACAGAACCAAAGACAAAAACCACATGATTATCTCAATAGATGCAGAAAAGGCCTTTGACAAAAGTCAACAACTCTTCATGCTAAAAACTCTCAATAAATTAGGTATTGATGGGACGTATCTCAAAATAATAAGAGCTATCTATGACAAACCCACAGCCAATATCATACTGAATGGGCAAAAACTGGAAGCATTCCCATTGAAAACTGGCACAAGACAGGGATGCCCTCTCTCACCGCTCCTTTTCAACATAGTGCTGGAAGTTCTGGCCAGGGCAATCAGGCAGGAGAAGGAAATAAAGGGTATTCAATTAGGAAAAGAGGAAGTCAAATTGTCCCTGTTTGCAGATGACATGATTGTATATCTAGAAAACCCCATTGTCTCAGCCCAAAATCTCCTTAAGCTAATTAGCAACTTCAGCAAAATCTCAGGATACAAAATCAATGTACAAAAATCACAAGCATTCTTGTACACCAATCACAGACAAACAGAGAGCCAAATCATGAGTGAACTCCCATTCACAATTGCTTCAAAGAGAATAAAATACCTAGGAATCCAACTTACAAGGGATGTGAAGGACCTCTTCAAGGAGAACTACAAACCACTGCTCAATGAAATAAAAGAGGATACAAACAAATGGAAGAACATTCCATGCTCATGGGTTGGAAGAATCAATATCGTGAAAATGGCCATACTGCCCAAGGTGATTTATAGATTCAATGCCATCCCCATCAAGCTACCAATGACTTTCTTCACAGAATTGGAAAAACTACTTTAAAGTTCATATGGAACCAAAAAAGAGCACTCATTGCCAAGTCAATCCTAAGCCAAAAGAACAAAGCTGGAGGCATCACGCTACCTGACTTCAAACTATACTACAAGGCTACAGTAACCAAAACAACATGGTACTGGTACCACAACAGAGACATAGATCAATGGAATAGAACAGAGCCCTCAAAAATAATGCCACATATCTACAACTATCTGGTCATTGACAAACCTGACAAAAACAAGCAATGGGGAAAGGATTCCCTATTTAATAAATGGTGCTGGGAAAACTGGCTAGCCATATGGAGAAAGCTGAAACTGGAGCCCTTCCTTACACCTTATACAAAAATTAATTCAAGATGGATTGAAGACTTACATGTTAGACCTAAAACCATAAAAACCCTAGAAGAAAACCTAGGCAATACCATTCAGGACATAGGCATTGGCAAGGACTTCATGTCTAAAACACCAAAAGCAATGGCAACAAAAGCCAAAATTGACAAATGGGATCTAATTAAACTAAAGAGCTTCTGCACAGCAAAAGAAACTACCATCAGAGTGAACTGGCAACCTACAGAATGGGAGAACATTTTTGCAACCTACTCATCTGACAAAGGGCTAATATCCAGAATCTACAATGAACTCAAACAAATTTACAAGAAAAAAACAAGCAACCCCATCAAAAAGTGGGCAAAGGAGATGAACAGACATTCTCAAAAGAAGACATTTATGCAGCCAAAAAACACATGAAAAAATGCTTATCATCACTGGCCATCAGGGAAATGCAAATCAAAACCACAGTGAGATACCATCTCACACCAGTTAGAATGGCCATCATTAAAAAGTCAGGAAACAACAGGTTCTAGAGAGGATGTGGAGAAATAGGAACACTTTTACACTGTTGGTGGGACTGTAAACTAATTCAACCATTGTGGAAGTCAGTGTGGCGATTCCTCAGGGATCTAGAACTAGAAATACCATTTGACCCAGCCATCCCATTACTGGGTATATACCCAAAGGACTATAAATCATGGTGCTATAAAGACACATGCACACGCATGTTTATTGCAGCACTATTCACAATAGCAAAGACTTGGAACCAACCCAAATGTCCAACAACGATAGACTGGATTAAGAAAATGTGGCACATATACACCATGGAATACTATGCAGCCATAAAAAATGATGAGTTCATGTCCTTTGTAGGGACATGGATGAAACTGGAAACCATCATTCTCAGTAAACTATCGCAAGGACAAAAAACCAAACACCGCATGTTCTCATTCATAGGTGGGAATTGAACAATGAGAACTCATGGACACAGGAAGAGGAGCATCACACTGTGGGGACTGTTGTGGGGTGGGGGGAGGGGGTAGGGACAGCATTAGAAGATACACCTAATGCTAAATGACGAATTAATGGGTGCAGCAAACCAACATGGCACATGGATACATACGTAACAAACCTGCACATTGTGCACATGTACCCTAAAACCTAAAGTATAATAATAAAATTTAAAAAAGGAAAAAAATATTGTAGAAGATAAAAAACACATTCTATTAATTTGGAGTATTAAAACAAGGAGGCATCCTACAAGCAAAATATTATCAGTGAGATATATTTTGCAGA
The DNA here is from genome assembly GCF_028878055.3 of Symphalangus syndactylus. NCBI lineage: Eukaryota > Metazoa > Chordata > Mammalia > Primates > Hylobatidae > Symphalangus > Symphalangus syndactylus. Next base: position 68,694,265 of record NC_072430.2, on the reverse strand, counting down.
ATCAGCCTATACTCCTTCAGAGAAGTGGAGCAAAGAGGTTAGTGTTAAACATGTTAGAAGCATCCTACGTTGCAGACCTTCACATTTTCTTGGTGTGACTGATTAAAAAGATGTTTAATCCAATGGCATTTAAAACTGTCAGTGGGCCAAAAATAGTTGACTGGAAGATAGGAAACAAGAAGGATAAAATTCAATGCAAAAGAGATGTGACATTAACACTGTTTATATATCATCACTTCAGTTCACAGTCTTCAGTGTCTGATAGAGTAGCAAAACATTCAAGGTATTTAAATATCTGACTACAAAGATCTGAAAGATGTGTATTTCCTTCAATGCGATAGACTGGATAAGGGTAACATGGAGAATAGAATCAGTTATTTGCTGAGTTATACCTTAAAGGTCTTGCTATGAAGAAAGGAGTGTTAATGATGTTCAAAAGGAAGTTTTGGTGCAAATTACAGACATCAATGCAGACATAATGTAGAAAGTTAGATGAATGGGACAAACAGAAAATGTGGCAGTGGCAAGAGATTATCTAGCTTCATTTGATGGAATTATCAATTCAGCATTTGTAAAAACCCAAGAAGGCAAAAAAAAAAGTCACATTATAAATTGTATCACTAAATGGGATGATCTGGTCACACATGGTTGTTAGGAGACCTGTATTCTACAGGAAGTGAGCACTGATTAATGACTTGATTCATTTTGGAAGGCTTTTGTCTAGTAAGAATATTACAAGATTTTAGATAAATTTAACTTCCCCTTTCTTAAGATATACTCTCAGGTAAGATGATGAGTTTTTTTAGAAATGGCTGAATGTCAAGTCATGAAGAAATCTGATGAGACATGTAAATCAACGCTTAGTTGTGTGGTTATAAATTTGGAGCCTTCTAATGAGCATCCCTATTAAGCCTTTACTGTTCTCTTATTTGGCAATGTAAGCTCTTTTAATATTAGTTACACATATCTCTCAGGGCTGCAAATTACTCATGTTTAAGAAAACTTTCTATAAAGATTTCCCTTTAAGAGATGGAACTGTTTAATGTTTTCAGCATTAATGCAGCATGCAAAATTACTCAGGTAGTCAACAAAATATTGGGAAAAATATCAATTATATATGATAGGTATTTGTTTTGTTTTTTAAAACTGCATTTAGAAATATAAATATTATATTAGATCAATGAAATTATGCAATAAAGAACATATGTTTGTGGGGAAGCATATTTGTTTTTCTCTTCTATTAATTGAACATCATCAGTTTGTCCTTTTTTAAAAAAAGATAAAACCACATATTGTCATTGAATTGGGTTACTGATATCACTTTGGGATGAGTTGACATCTTGCAAATATAAGTTTTCCCATCTTTAAAAAGGATATATCACACCATATAATAAAATCTTCTTTAATATTTTTAGCAATGCTTTTGTATTGGAAACAATAAGTAAGCAGTATAGCAGTCCATTTGGAGCTATCACTCTGATATAAAACAATACAATTTATTTTTATATATTGACAGTAAACTATGACTAAGCTAAGTTCACTTAGTTACAGTCATTGCTTTGTAGATTGCTAAGGATGTTGTATGTAGATAATTATATTATAAATAGATTCAGTTTTACATCTTCTTATTAAACCTTTAGATATTTATTTATTTTCATTAATGTGCTGGCTTGAACGTCAAGAAGTGTTCAATAGAAGTGTTTAGACTGAACACTCTTTCTCTTTTTTACCTTAGGGAAAACTTTTTCAATATTTCATCATTCAATATAATTTTAAATGATATTTAGATGCCTCCTATCAGAGTTAGAGTGTTCTATTCCTAGTTTTCTTCAAGTTTTAATTATAAATGGGTCTGAATTTTCCAATACTTTTTACTGTATCTCTTCAATGATCAAATGTTTTCCACTTTATTTTGCTAATATGGATAAATATATTCTTGATTTTTAAATGTTAAACACACCTTGCCTTCCTGTGATAAATATCAGTTCATCATAAAGCATATAATATTATATTTAATTTCCTTATTTTAAGAGTTTTTATTTTAGGTTCATGAACAATACTGATATACAGTTTTTATTGTAATAGCATTTTTGTCAGGTTTTGTTACAAGGTTTTCCTGACCAAATAAAGCAAGTGAATAAGTCTCCTTGCAGTCTCAATACTTTAAATAGTTTTCAAATAATGATATTAGTTTCTTTTTAAGTGATTCATAGAATTCTGCACTTAAACCATTTGCACTAGATTTCTTTGGTTTTTAACAAGATATTCAATTTCTTTAATAAATATAGGATTATCCATATTTTCTCTTAATAATTATGTAACCTTTGATAAATTTTGGTTTTTACAAATGTGTCTTCTTTTTTATCTGAGTTACCAAATTTATTGTCATGGTTGTTTTTTTTAAATGATTCTCTTAAAAATGTAAAAAAAAAATCCCATTATCCTTTAATGTCTGTAGGATATGTAGTGATAGCCTTTCTTTATTTTCCAATTATAGCATCTTTCTTTTGATTATTCTTGCTAGCAATTTAACAAATTGGTTATATATTTAGAGAACAAACTTCTGGTTTTGTTAAATTTTCTCTATTTTTGCATGTGTTATATATCATTTTTTCTACTTTTAAATTGTTTCCTCTTTTTTCTGGTTTTAGGTTTGTTTTCTCATTTCTAGTTTCTTAATGAAAATTAAATCACTAGCTTTAATAATCTCTTTGTTTTCAATATGAGTTTTTAATGCTACAACTTTCCCTGTAATCTCTGCTTTAGTTATATCACATACAAAACAAGGTATGTTGTATTTTATTATCACTCAGGTTGAAATACTTTATTACTTTTTTGACACATGGTAATTTTAAAGTGTCTTGATTGATTTCTAAATTTTGACCTTTTATATTTATCTTTTTCTTATTAGTTTGAATTACATTACCTTTTGGCTATGAATCATAATCTATAACATTTAAATATTTTTAAATTTGTAGAACATGCCACGTGAAACTTGAAAGAATGTGTAATCTAAAATTATTGAGCATTATTGAGCAGAATGGCAATATGGTCAAGTTGGTTTATAGTATATGCCTCTTCTATATTCTCACTATTTTTTTTTTTGGCTAGTTGTTTTGTCAATCACTGAACAAGTCATATAAAACTCTAAATTTTATAATGGATTTGTCTGCCTCTCTTTTTGACTCCATTACTCTTTTCTTCATGTATCTTTCTGAGTACTGCCATAATAAAGCACCACAAACTGGGTGGCTTCAAACAGAATGTTAATGTCTCATAGTTCTGGATGCCAGAAGTCAAAAATCAAAGTATCAGCAGTATTGCTTCTTTGCGATAGATCTAAGGAAAAAATTGTCCCAGACTTCTCTCCTAGTGTTTGGTGATGGCCAGCAATCATTGGTATTCCCTAGTTTGTAGACACATCACTCTAATCTCTGCGTCCATCTTCATATGGTGTTCCTCGTTTGTCTCTGTATCTTCGCATGGCTGTATTCTTATAAAGACACCAGTCACTTTGGATTAAGGGACTATCCCACTCCAATATCACCTAATATTAACTAATTATATATGCAATGACCCCATTTCCAAATAAGGTCACATTCTGAAGTACCTAAGATTAAGACTACAACAAATCTTTTGGAAACGAGGCAATTCAAACCACTACAATACATTTTGAAGCTCTGTTATTAAGCATATTCACATTTGTCATTTTTATGTTTTTCTGATGAAATGACTCTTTGATCTAACATTGTTTCTTCTGCTACTCCTCTTCTTAATATATTTTTATTTATATTTATTGTTTGCTATTGAGTTTCTATCCCAACTTTTGTTTTTCCATTCCCACTCAACTGCCTTCCTTATGATTATTTTTATGTTTTCCTAATCCCTTTGGGATTCATTTATTGGCCTTCTAGCAATATTCCCTTTGTACTCTTACTTTATTGTATTTTTCTATAGATTGAAATATTCAAACTTGTGTTACACAGTTTCTCAGAGTTAATAGTCTACCACATAACATAAAATTTAAGAACCATTATGCTCCATCTGATATATATGCTATTACAGTAGTATGTATTATATACATATATATATACATATATATATATTATAAACCTCTCAATATTGTGCTTTCCCCTGCAAATAATTATAATCATCCTTTGGTATCAATGGAGGATTGTTTTCAGGAACTCTTGTGGATACAAAACTGCCTAGAATCTCAAGTCTCTAATATTAATATTAAAGTGGCATAGTATTTACATATAACCTATACACATTTTTGTATGCTATAAATCATCTCTAGTTTACTTACAGTAATAACTATTACAGTGTAAGTACTATGCAGATAATTGTTATACAGTGTTTAGGAAATAATGACAAGGAAAAAGGCTGTACATGTTCAATATAAATGCAATTTCTTTGTGAAATATTTTGCAGCTGAAGTTGGCAGAATCTACAGATGTGGAAACCATGAATACGGAGGGCTGACTGTGTACATTTTTAAATTAACTTAAGAAAATAAAAAATCTAAATACTCTTGTATATTTATTTATGTGTATATCATTTGTAGTGCTCTTTATTTGTCTTGTATATTCCAGTTGTACCTAGTATCATTTCCTTATAGTCTAAAGGAACTTCTGTTGAAATTTTTGTATTACAGTTCTGCTGGCAACAATTCATTTAGCTTTCATTTATCTGAAAATATATATTTTGAAGGATATTATCATGGGGTATAGGAAGAAAAGACTTTCAGCACTTTAAATATGCAGCACCTTTGATATATGGCCTCTGTTCTTTCTGATGATAAGTCAAATATTCTGTAACTGTGTTCATTTGAATGCAGTGTGTTTGCTTTTCATAGCTACCATAAGGATTTTGTCTTTTTTTCTTGTTATCACTTGGCCATGCTGTACCTAAGTCTGATCATATTTATCCCTCTTGTGTTTTGATGAGACTATAGGATTTGTAAGTCAGTTTTTCACAAAATTTGCAAATTATCAGCCATTAATTCTTCAAATATTTCTCTGTCCCATTCTCTTTCTTTTCTCCTTTGAGAAATGCAATTATATGTATATTAAACTGTTTGATATTTTCCTAAGTATCAGTAAAGTAATGCTCATTTATTTTCAATATTTATCCTCCATTTAGTTCAGATTTTATTCTTCTTGCTGATATATCCTTAAATTCACTGATGCTTTATTTTGTCCTTTCCTTTTTCTTGTTAATCCTATGCAGAGATTTTTCCTCGTGTTTTAGTTGGCATTTAAATTATACATATTTATGGTATACAAGGTGATATTTCGACATGTGTATGCAATGTGTAGGGATCAAATCAGAGTAATTAAAATATTCGTCACTTCAAACATTTATTATTTCTTTATCTTGGGAACATTCAAAATCCTCTCTTCTAGCGTTTTGGAAATATACAATAAATTAGTTACCTTATTGGCCTCACAGTGCTGCAGAACACTAGAACTCATTCCTCCTGTCTAGCTGTAACTTTGTATCAATTAACCAACCTCTCCGTATCCTCCCTTCCCCTCTACCTTTCTCAGCCTCTAATACCAACAATTCAACTATTTACTTCCATGGGCTCATTTTTTTTTTTCAGTTCCCACATGTGAGTGACGTGATGTGGTAGTTATCTTTCTCTGATTGACTTATTTTGCTTAACTAACGTACTCCAAACTTATTCAAGTTATATGCAGAGATTTTTTTAAATGATGTAATTTTAGCTCTAGAATTTCCATTCTTATAGTTTCAATTTCTCTATTGAGATTCTCCATCTATTCATTCGGTTTCCCTATTTTTTCTTAAAATATCTAAACACATTTATAATAATTATAGTCAAGTCCTAGTCTGCTTACTCAAACATCTGAGCTATTTCAGAACCTGTGTCTATTAAGTGCTTTCAATATTTATTACAGGTCACGTTTTCCCATTTTTTCCTTGTCTTGTGGGTATTACATTGTAGATACTACTAATTTTTTCTTCCACTGAAGAGTGTTGATTTTTACTTTTAGCAGGTTGTTAAATATGTTTTCTTTGTGGTGGGAGGTAGCTGAAATGTCTGCTCAGTTCTTTCGAACTTATATTTCTTGCTTTCTAAAGGCTTCTATGCATTTTTGGTGTTCCCCATTCTCTGTTCCCTTCTTTTCCTGATTTTCCCCATCACTTTCTAGATGCTCTTGCAGTCCTGATGAAGCCTACTTTCTTGCCTTTTCTCTTCATTTCTTCCTTGCTTGCTTGCTTCTAGCTTTCTTTTTGATCTGTAGTCACTCCTTGCTGTCCTTGAACTGGAGCGTCTCCTATTAGGAAAAAAAAACTGTTTACAATTAGACTCTATCCAGCGTAAACCCCCCCAGTTTCTGAGTTTGTGCCTGCTTTTGATTATTCCCTTGTATCTGTAATTAGTGTTTTTGTCTGTTTCATTTTGTTCTGTTTATATTTGTTTGTTTTACTATTTTGTCTGGATTTTACAGTTATGTATGGCAGGATTAATATGTTGCAAGTTACTCCACTTTTGGTGGGAAGTGGACCTTATTCATTTTTCAAGCACATATACCTTTTATTATGTGTCACTTTGTTTAATAAGTATTAACTCAAAATAATACACAAGATTAAGTACTGTTATTTAACTCAAAATAATATACAAGGTTAAGTACTGTTATTTTCTTCACTTTATTAATGAGGCAAATGAAGCATGTAATGTTTACCTAACTTCCCCAAGTCCACACAGCTATTAAGTGGCAGTGGCAGGATTTGATCCCAGCAGTGTGGGTGCTATGATATGCCACATTTATAGCCAACTGTTTGTTCTAACGCAGACATCAATTTCCAAAATTGTTTGGGTTTATAAACTTACATCTAATGTAGCATACGGGAAAATGACAAATCTGCATAAAACGAATACATAGTCCTGAAAGGGTCTATGGATTGCATTTATAGTTGTCCTTTTCCAAGTATTGACAGCAGTTCCAGGATAAGTGGAACACATCTGAAGAGAATAAAGTAGACTTCTGATTTCTAAAATAATAATTTGTTTCTAGCAAGCCATGCTACACAGGAGAATGGTTCAGGATATGGCTGAGAGAAGATATTACAGGGAGGAGAAATAACTTTTACATTGTGAAATATGACAGAGAAGAGAACTAGGTGAAGTGGTGCATACTAGTCAAAGTGATGGTAACTAAGTTAAATGAGAAGACAATGTAAGTTAGGAGAGGTGTGTTAGGAAAAAGCATTCAGATAGATGTGTTTTTTTGTTTTTTGTTTTTTGTTTTGAGACGGAGTCTCGCTCTGTCGCCCAGGCTGGAGTGCAGTGGCGCTATCTCGGCTCACTGCAAGCTCCACCTCCCGGGTTCACGCCATTCTCCTGCCTCAGCCTCCCGAGTAGCTGGGACTACAGGCACCCGCCACTATGCCTGGCTAATTTTTTGTATTTTTAGTAGAGACGGGGTTTCACTGTGTTAGCCAGGATGGTCTCCATCTCTTGACCTCGTGATCCACCCGCCTCGGCCTCCCGAAGTGCTGGGATTACAGGCGTGAGCCACCACGCCTAGCCAGATGTTATTTTTATAAGCAAAATTTCAGAAATATAAAATAATTGTGGAGACTTTTTGAGGTATCTGGAGGAAATTTGTTATATAAATGTGGCTTATTTTACTTCTTGCTATGAGGCAAAATATTACTTCAAGAAATACCTTTAGCAGGAAGATTTTTTGAATAGGATTTGGAGGTCATATTAGCATTTCATATCAAAATTGGGATAAATCAGCCACTTAAAAAGAAAGTAAAATCCAAAACCTCCTAGTAAGTTTTCCAGGACTTTGTAAAATTTTGCATTAAAAATTTGATAGTTGTGGGGCAGGCACAGTGGCTCATGCTTGTAATCCTAGCACTTTTGGAGGATGAGGTGGGAGGATTGTTTGAGGCCAAGAGTTCAAGACCAGCCTGACAAACACAGCAAGATGCCATCGATTTTAAAAAAGTGAAAATAATTTGATAGTTTTGAAAATAAATACCAATATCGCCCCTCCTGCATAGAGCAGTCTACATAATGTGAAATTTGAAATATTTTTCAGCTAAAAATTATGAATTCCTTTTTCTTTTTAAAAAATGTATTTATTATTTTAATTGGCAAAATAATATCAATGGTATACAACATGATGTTTTAATATATGTATGCATTGTGAAATGGCTAAATCAAGCTTATTAACATACGCATTATCTCATATACTTATCATATTCTTTTGGTAAGAACACTTAAATTCTACTCTCTTAGCAATTTTAAAGTAGACAATATATTGTTATTAAATGCAGTCACCATGATATACAATAGATCTCTTGAAGTTATTTCTCCTGTCTAACTGAAATGTGTCCTTTTACCAGTTCCCAGTCCACTACTCCAGCCTCTGGTAGCCACCATTTATCAGAGAGTAATAGAAACTCCATTTCTTGAGTTTGACTTTTTTACACTCTGCCTACAAATTAGATTATGACACATTTGTCATTCTGTGTCTCGCTTATTTCACTTAACATCACGTCCTCTGCGTTTCTTCCCGTTGTCACAAATGACAGGATTTCCTTCTTTTTTAAGGCTGGATAGTATCCCATTGTGTGTATATACCACATTTTCTTTACCCATTCATGCATTGATGGACATTTAGGTTGACTCCATATCTTGGATATTGTGAAAAGTTTCATAAACTGATTTCCTTTGGATATATACCCAGTGGTGGGAATGCTGGATCATATGGTAACTCTATTTAATTTTTGTGAGGAATTTCCTTGTTGGTTTCCATAATGGCTGTGTTAATTTACATTCCCGACAACAGTGGAAAATCTTATTCTTACAAATTTTTGTTTTCTATATAAATATGATATATTTATCTTTGTGTTGAAACTGCATTTTGTGCAGCTTGTTGTTACACTATAACTTATAGCTATATTGATTTTATTATTTTGCAGAAAATAATACATGGAATAATTAGATCTTAAGTATAATTCACCTATAAACATCTTAGCTGAATACGATTTTTTACAAATATTATTTTAGTCATATACATAATTTTTAAATGTACTAATTTTAAGATTTCTTATATATGTAATGTAAACATTATGAAGGCTTAGCATCAAGGAAGACACTATGGCCCAATTTACCCAGAAAATAATGTATCTTGGCCTTAAGGCCCATCTAATTTATCATTTAAACCAGAACTTACACTTTTATCAGAGTATATTTTTTAGCTTTTTGAATTTTAAATATTTCAATATTTAAAGAAAAGTTACAGAAAAATATTAAAGTGTTTCTAAATTCCCTTCACTCTGCTAACCCAAATGTTACCATCTCCTATAACCTTATTACAGCATTAGGAAACAGACATTAATTCAATACTATTAACACATCTAGAGATTTTAGTTTTTTTTTAACCAGTCTTCCACTATGTCCCTTTTCTAGTTGAGATTATAATTCAGTATCCTACATGCATCAATTTGTCATGCTTTCTTTTTTTTTTTTTTTTTTTTGAGATGGAGTCTCGCTCTGTCGCCCAGGGGGGAGTGCAGTGGCGCAATCTCGGCTCACTGCAAGCTCCGCCTCCCGGGTTCACACCATTCTCCTGCCTCAGCCTCCCGAGTAGCTGGGACTACAGGCGCCCACCACCACACCCAGCTATTTTTTTGTATTTTTAGTAGAGATGGGGTTTCACCGTGTTAGCCAGGATGGTCTCGATCTCCTGACCTTGTGATCCGTCTGCCTCGGCCTCCCAAGGTGCTGGGATTACAGGCGTGAGCCACTGTGCCCTGCCAATTTGTCATGCTTTCTTAGACTCCTCTAATCTGTGACAGTTCCTCAGTCTACTTTGTCTTTTAAGATCTTGACATTCTTAAGATTATAAACCAGTAATTTTGTAAAATGAGAAGATTATGATTAAGCATTTTTGGCACAAATACAACAGAAGTAATGTTATGCTCTTTCCAGTATATCATTTCTGGAGCTATGTGATGTCACTATATACTATTACTGGTGGTGGTAACTTCAGTCTCTTAGTTAAGCTTGTATTGGCCAAGGTTTGTTTGTTTGTTTCTCTGTGAAGTTACAATTTTCCCTTTTGTCATTAATTATTTATGAAGATATTATAAGACTATGTAAATATCACATTTCTCATACTTTTACCCATTTATTTTAGTTACCATGATTCCTGCCTATAACAATTATTATTGTGGTGTTTAAATAGTTATGGTTTTCTGTTGCTGTCATGCCTTTTTCATTTATTGTCTGGAATTCTACTGTAAGGAAGAGCTGCCCTTTCCCCCATCTCTGTTTATTTATTTACACAATTATTTATTTATGTCAATATGGAGTCATGGATATTTATTTCCAGATTTGGCTGTTAGTGGCTCCAACAAGTTGGCTCTTGTGTACCTTTCATCACACCTCCATTTTTGAGCCCTTTGTTACTTTCTGGCACCACAAAATCAACTTGGTTCATGTTATCTATTCCCCACCCCAATCCTGGTTATCAGCTGTTTATCCAAGGATCTCTAGTTCTTTTACTTGGAAAGTAGTAGTTACAAACTAAGATCTAGGTACCACATTTGTCAATTTATTGCTACTGGGATGTCATTGCTTCTAAAGCTTTCGTCAGAGAGAGCTAAGAAATTGTGTGTGTGTGTGTGTGTGTGTGTGTGTGTATATCCCCACGCAAATATCTCTATTTCTAAACCTATTGATCCCTATACATAATAATATCCATGACTTCATACTGACACTTGCATTTGCAATAAACCACCAAGTGTTCATTCTAGTCTTCCTTCTTTCTTATTTGTAACTATTTTCTCTAATGGGAAGAAACCTGACTGTGGTCCACAGTGTATTTCTTTATTTGCTCATTTATAAAATAAGGATAAAACAGCTTCAGATTTTTAATTCACACTCTTGTGAAAGCAAATTTTCTAACTAGAGTATTTGTGTACAGTTTTTGTTTTATTTTGCTTTCACTTTGCTTTGCCTTACAGGATACATTTACTGTTTTTCAAACTTATTTGTGTTAATTCTTTTTTCTCCTTTTTCTTTAGCGTAATTACAATTTTCATTCATAATATAGTTTGGTTTATTTATTACTGCTTTTTATTGTATTTTTGGTTCCCATATTTTTTATTTTGATTATTTTGAAATTTAATTTTTTTTTTTTTTTTTTTTTTTTTTTTTTTTTTTTTTTTTGAGCAGCAGCAAGATTTATTGCAAAGAGCAAAAGAACAAAGCTTCCACAGCCTGGGAGGGCACCCGAGCAGGTTGCCGCTGGTGGCTGGGGGTGGGCGGCCGTTATTCCCTTATTTGGCCCCACCCACATCCTGCTGATTGGTCCATTTTACAGAGTGCTGATTGGTGCATTTTTACAGAGTGCTGGTTATTTACAATCCTTTTTTTTTTTTTTTTTTTTTTTTTTTTCTTTTTTTTTTTTTTTATTATACTTTAGGGTTTTAGGGTACATGTGCACAATGTGCAGGTTTGTTACATATGTATCCATGTGCCATGTTGATTTCCTGTACCCATTAATTCGTCATTTAGCATTAGGTGTATCTCCTAATGCTGTCCCTCCCCCCTCCCCCCACCCCACAACAGTCCCCGGAGCGTGATGTTCCCCTTCCTGTGTCCATGAGTTCTCATTGTTCAATTCCCACCTATGAGTGAGAACATGCGGTGTTTGGTTTTTTGTCCTTGCGATAGTTTACTGAGAATGATGTTTTCCAGTTTCATCCATGTCCCTACAAAGGACACGAACTCATCATTTTTTATGGCTGCATAGTATTCCATGGTGTATATGTGCCACATTTTCTTAATCCAGTCTATCGTTGTTGGACATTTGGGTTGGTTCCAACTCTTTGCTATTGTGAATAGTGCCGCAATAAACATACGTGTGCATGTGTCTTTATAGCAGCATGATTTATAGTCCTTTGGGTATATACCCAGTAATGGGATGGCTGGGTCAAATGGTATTTCTAGTTCGAGATCCCTGAGGAATCGCCACACTGACTTCCACAATGGTTGAACTAGTTTACAGTCCCACCAACAGTGTAAAAGTGTTCCTATTTCTCCACATCCTCTCCAGCACCTGTTGTTTCCTGATTTTTTAATGATGGCCATTCTAACTGGTGTGAGATGGTATCTCACTGTGGTTTTGATTTGCATTTCTCTGATGGCCAGTGATGAGGAGCATTTCTTCATGTGTTTTTTGGCTGCATAAATGTCTTCTTTTGAGAAGTGTCTGTTCATGTCCTCTGCCCACTTTTTGATGGGGTTGTTTGTTTTTTTCTTGTAAATTTGTTTGAGTTCATTGTAGATTCTGGATATTAGCCCTTTGTCAGATGAGTAGGTTGCAAAAATTTTCTCCCATTGTGTAGGTTGCCTGTTCACTCTGATGATAGTTTCTTTTGCTGTGCAGAAGCTCTTTAGTTTAATGAGATCCCATTTGTCGATTTTGGCTTTTGTTGCCATTGCTTTTGGTGTTTTAGACATGAAGTCCTTGCCCACGCCTATGTCCTGAATGGTATTGCCTAGGTTTTCTTGTAGGATTTTAATGGTTTTAGGTCTAACATATAAGTCTTTAATCCATCTTGAATTAATTTTTGTATAAGGTGTAAGGAAGGGATCCAGTTGCAGCTTTCTACATATGGCTAGCCAGTTTTCCCAGCACCATTTATTAAATAGGGAATCCTTTCCCCATTTCTTGTTTTTGTCAGGTTTGTCAAAGATCAGATAGTTGTAGCTATGCGGCATCATTTCTGAGGGCTCTGTTCTGTTCCATTGATCTATGTCTCTGTTGTGGTACCAGTACCATGCTGTTTTGGTTACTGTAGCCTTGTATTATAGTTTAAAGTCAGGTAGCGTGATGCCTCCAGCTTTGTTCTTTTGGCTTAGGATTGACTTGGCGATGCGGGCTCTTTTTTGGTTCCATATGAACTTTAAAGTAGTTTTTTCCAATTCTGTGAAGAAAGTCATTGGTAGCTTGATGGGGATGGCATTGAATCTATAAATTACCTTGGGCAGTATGGCCATTTTCACGATATTGATTCTTCCAACCCATGAGCATGGAATGTTCTTCCATTTGTTTGTATCCTCTTTTATTTCATTGAGCAGTGGTTTGTAGTTCTCCTTGAAGAGGTCCTTCACATCCCTTGTAAGTTGGATTCCTAGGTATTTTATTCTCTTTGAAGCAATTGTGAATGGGAGTTCACTCATGATTTGGCTCTCTGTTTGTCTGTTATTGGTGTACAAGAATGCTTGTGATTTTTGTACATTAATTTTGTATCCTGAGACTTTGCTGAAGTTGCTAATCAGCTTAAGGAGATTTTGGGCTGAGACAATGGGGTTTTCTAGATATACAATCATGTCATCTGCAAACAGGGACAATTTGACTTCCTCTTTTCCTAATTGAATACCCTTTATTTCCTTCTCCTGCCTGATTGCTCTGGCCAGAACTTCCAGCACTATGTTGAATAGGAGCGGTGAGAGAGGGCATCCCTGTCTTGTGCCAGTTTTCAGAGGGAATGCTTCCAGTTTTTGCCCATTCAGTATGATATTGGCTGTGGGTTTGTCGTAGATAGCTCTTATTATTTTGAGATACGTCCCATCAATACCTAATTTATTGAGAGTTTTTAGCATGAAGGGTTGTTGAATTTTGTCAAAGGCCTTTTCTGCATCTATTGAGATAATCATGTGGTTTTTGTCTTTGGTTCTGTTTATATGCTGGATTACATTTATTGATTTGCGTATGTTGAACCAGCCTTGCATCCCAGGGATGAAGCCCACTTGATCATGGTGGATAAGCTTTTTGATGTGCTGCTGGATTCGGTTTGCCAGTATTTTATTGAGGATTTTTGCATCAATGTTCATCAAGGATATTGGTCTGAAATTCTCTTTTTTGGTTATGTCTCTGCCAGGTTTTGGTATCAGGACGATGCTGGCTTCGTAAAATGTGTTAGGGAGGATTCCCTCTTTTTCTATCGATTGGAATAGTTTCAGAAGGAATGGTACCAGTTCCTCCTTGTACCTCTGGTAGAATTCAGCTGTGAATCCATCAGGTCCTGGACTCTTTTTGGTTGGTAAGCTATTGATTATTGCCACAATTTCAGAACCTGTTATTGGTCTATTCAGAGATTCAACTTCTTCCTGGTTTAGTCTTGGGAGGGTGTATTTGTCGAGGAATTTATCCATTTCTTCCAGATTTTCTAGTTTATTTGCATAGAGGTGTTTGTAGTATTCTCTGATGGTAGATTGTATTTCTGTGGGATCGGTGGTGATATCCCCTTTTTCGTTTTTTATTGCATCTATTTGATTCTTCTCTCTTTTCTTCTTTATTAGTCTTGCTAGCGGTCCATCAATTTTGTTGATCTTTTCAAAAAACCAGCTCCTAGATTCATTAATTTTTTGAAGGGTTTTTTGTGTCTCTATTTCCTTCAGTTCTGCTCTGATTTTAGTTATTTCTAGCCTTCTGCTAGCTTTTGAATGTGTTTGCTCTTGCTTTTCTAGTTCTTTTAATTGTGATGTTAGGGTGTCAATTTTGGATCTTTCCTGCTTTCTCTTATGGGCATTTAGTGCTATAAATTTCCCTCTACACACTGCTTTGAACGTGTCCCAGAGATTCTGGTATGTTGTGTCTTTGTTCTCGTTGGTTTCAAAGAACATCTTTATTTCTGCCTTCATTTCATTATGTACCCAATAGTCATTCAGGAGCAGGTTGTTCAGTTTCCATGTAGTTGAGCGGTTTTGACTGAGTTTCTTAATCCTGAGTTCTAGTTTGATTGCACTGTGGTCTGAGAGACAGTTTGTTATAATCTCTGTTCTTTTACATTTGCTAAGAAGAGCTTTACTTCCAACTATGTGGTCAATTTTGGAATAGGTGTGGTGTGGTGCTGAAAAAAATGTATATTCTGTTGATTTGGGGAGGAGAGTTCTGTAGATGTCTATTAGGTCCACTTTATGTAGAGCTGAGTTCAATTCCTGGATATCCTTGTTAACTTTCTGTCTCGTTGATCTGTCTAATGCTGACAGTGGGGTGTTAAAATCTCCCATTATTATTGTGTGGGAGTTTAAGTCCCTTTGTAGGTCACTGAGGACTTGCTTTATGAATCTGGGTGCTCCTGTGTTGGGTGCATATATATTTAGGATAGTTAGCTCTTCTTGTTGAATTGATCCCTTTACCATTATGTAATGGCCTTCTTTGTCTCTTTTGATCTTTGTTGGTTTAAAGTCTATTTTATCAGAGACTAGGATTGCAACCCCTGCCTTTTTTTGTTTTCCAGTTGCTTGATAGATCTTCCTCCATCCCTTTATTTTGAGTCTATGTGTGTCTCTGCACGTGAGATGGGTTTCCTGAATACAGCACACTGATGGGTCCTGACTCCTTATCCAGTTTGCCAGTCTGTGTCTTTTGATTGGAGCATTTAGCCCATTTACATTTAACGTGAATATTGTTATGTGTGAATCTGATCCTGTCATTATGATGTTAGTTGGTTATTTTGCTCGTTAGTTGCTATAGTTTCTTCCTAGCCTCGATAGTCTTTACAATTTGGCATGTTTTTGCAGGGGCTGGTACCGGTTGTTCCTTTCCATGTTTAGTGCTTCCTTCAGGAGCTCTTTTAGGGCAGGCCTGGTGGTGACAAAATCACTCAGCGTTTGCTTGTCTGTAAAGTATTTTATTTCTCCTTCACTTATGAAGCTTAGTTTGGCGGGATAGGAAATTCTGGGTTGAAAATTCTTTTCTTTAAGAATGTTGAATATCGGCCCCCACTCTCTTCTGGCTTGTAGAGTTTCTGCTGAGAGATCAGCTGTTAGTCTGATGGGCTTCCCTTTGTGGGTAACCCGACCTTTCTCTCTGGCTGCCCTTAACATTTTTTCCTTCATTTCGACTTTGGTGAATCTGACAATTATGTGTCTTGGAGTTGCCCTTCTCGAGGAGTATCTTTGTGGCGTTCTCTGTATTTCCTGAATCTGAATGCTGGCCTGCCTTGCTAGATTGGGGAAGTTCTCCTGGATAATATCTTGCAGAGTGTTTTCCAACTTGGTTCCATTCTCCCCATCATTTTCAGGTACACCAATCAGACGTATGTTTGGTCTTTTCACATAGTCCCAAATTTCTTGGAGGCTTTGTTCATTTCTTTTTATTCTTTTTTCTCTAAACTTCCCTTCTCTCTTCATTTCATTCATTTCATCTTCTATCAGCGATACCCTTTCTTCCAGTTGATCGCATCTGCTACTGAGGCTTCTGCATTCTTCGCGTAGTTCTCGAAACTTGGCTTTCAGCTCCATCATCTCCTTGAAGCCCTTCTCTCCATTGGTTATTCTAGTTATCCATTCTTCTAATTTTTTTTCAAAGTTTTTAACTTCTTTGCTATTGTTTTGAATTTCCTCTCGTAGCTCAGAGTAGTTTGATCGTCTGAAGCCTTCTTCTCTCAACTCATCAAAGTCATCCTCCATCCAGCTTTGTTCCGTTGCTGGTGAGGAACTGCGTTCCTTTGGAGGAGGAGAGGTGCTCTGTTTTTTAGAGTTTCCAGTTTTTTTGGTCTGTTTTTTCCCCATCTTTGTGGTTTTGTCTACTTTTTGTCTTCGATGATGGTGATGTACAGATGGGTTTTTGGTGTGGATGTCCTTTCTGTTTGTTAATTTTCCTTCTACCAGACAAGACCCTCAGCTGCAGGTCTGTTGGAGTTTACTAGAGGTCCACTCCAGACCCTGTTTGGCTGGGTGTCGGCACCGGTGGCTGCAGAACAGCGGATTTTCGTGAGACCACAAATTCAGCTGTCTGATAGTTCCTCTGAAAGTTTTGTCTCAGAGGAGTACCCGGTTGAATGAGGTGTCAGTCTGTCCCACTGGGGGGGTGCCTCCCAGTTAGGCTGCTCAGGGGTGAGGGACCCACTTTAGGAGGCAGTCTGTCCGTTCTCAGATCTCCAGCTGCGTGCTGGGAGAACCACTACTCTCTTCAAAGCTGTCAGTCAGACAGGGACATTTAAGGCTGTGGAGGTTCTCGCTGAGTTTTTGGTTGTCTGTGCCCTGCCCCCAGAGGTGGAGCCTACAGAGGCAGGCGGGCCTCCTTGAGCTGTGGTGGGCTCCACCCAGTTCGAGCTTCCTGGCTGCTTTGTTTACCTAAGCAAGCCTGGGCAATGGCGGGCGCCCCTCCCCCAGCCTCGTTGCCGCCTTGCAGCTTGATCTCAGACTGCTGTGCTAGGAATCAGCAAGACTCTGTGGGCATAGGACCCTCCGAGCCAGGTGCGGGACACAATCTCCTAGTGTGCCGTTTTCCAGGCCCGTTGGAAAAGCGCAGTATTAGGACGGGACTGGCCCGATATTCCAGGTGCCGTCTGTTTTCCCTTTCTTTGACTAGGAAAGGGAGCTCCCTGACCCCTTGCGCTTCCCGAGTGAGGCAATGCCTCGCCCTGCTTCGGCTCGCGCACAGTGCGCTTCACCGACTGTCCTGAACCCACTGTTAGGCACTCCCTAGTGAGATGAAACCGGTACCTCAAGCAGAAATGCAGAAATCACCCGTCTTCTGTGTCGCTGGGGCTGGGAGCTGGAGACCGGAGCTGTTCCTATTCGGCCATCTTGGCTCCACCCCTCTTGAAATTTAATTTTTATTTACTTGGGGAGTATGTGAATCTTTAACATAGTTTCAAAATCAGAGCTATATGAAAATATTCTATGAGAAAACTGTCACGCTCCCATTCTCTGCCCCCATTCTTACTGCATTATTCCCACTCACCTCTTATTAGTAACCAATCTTGTTAGATTCTGGCTTTTCCTTTCCAAAATATTTTTGAGTGTATATTGTATGTATTCTCTCTCTCTCTCTCTCTGTCTATATGTATATATACCCTTATTCTTACATGAATGGTAGCCTACTATAGGTACTGTAGCCTACCATAGGTACCTTTTGCACTTTGACATGTTTCACTTTCCAATACACACTGGAAATAAGTCTTATCTCAGTTCATAGGGATCTCTAAAATTCTGTATTCATTTTATAGCCTCTTCACACTCATTTGTGTATATGTGCCATAGCTTATTCAGTTATTTTCTCTGTATGGTCATTCAGTATTTTTCCCAATATTTTGCTATTATAAAAAATTTCAGTGAGTAACCTTCTGTGTATGTGTTTTCATATTCTTATAGGTACATCTTTAAAGTAGATACCCCAGTTGGGCTGCTGGTTCAAACGTTAAGTGATACGTAGTCTGGTTAGGACTTCCCATAGGTTTCCTTACTTTAAAAAAAAAGAGATAACAATACATTCGTATCATAGGTATTTTGAAGATTAAAAACATGGAATGTATAAAACATCTTACATATAGGAAATACTTACTCCTGCTTGAGTCCCTTGTCTCTATTCCCTTACTTCTTCAACATTACACACACACACGGACACATTCACACATATATGCAGTTATGCACTGCATAACAACGTTTTGGTCAATGATGGACTACATATACAACGGTGTTCATTCAGTAAGCAAAATCTAATTTATTATTGAAGAAAGAACTTTTGTATAAATTTAGTGTAGCTGCCACGTATAGTGTTTATAAAGTCTACAGGAGTGTACTGTATATCCTAGGCTTTCACATTCATTCACCACTTACTGACTCAATAAAAATTACATATTTTATTATGTATTGCATATTACACTATTACATAAACCTATTATGTAGTGAACAGGATAGAATGTTCAACAGATTTCACTCGGGCCATGCATGCTCCAATGGGTAGTTCTGGGATTCTCATGTGTTTGCTCCGTGATGAAGAATTAGTTGTTTTACTTAAGAGTTAAGACATGACTGAATGAAAACCAAGAGCTAAGATGCAGAGAAAAATATGGATGCCTGGTAAATAGAATTAAAATGATTGCAAAACTTAAAACTTGCAAATAAAAATTTAAATGTGGCTACATGGAAAACTAATTGAGATACTTTGTTTTAGATTTTGTCTATTGACTTTAAGAAGCCACAATCAATAAAACTCCAGTTTCTTTTTGTACATAGTAGATCCATATCTAACATTTCTAAATCCTACAGAAGTATATAAATAAATGGGGGAAAAAGGTTGTTTCTTTTTTAATCAATATCATTTAGCTGGTCGCTATTCAGTTCAATGTATCCAACATAAAAAAGAGATTCGTTAACATCTGACATTCCGTTAGTGTATGTACAATAGAAGTAGTACTGATGTTATCAAAGAGCTATGTTATAATTCTAAGATTTTATTGGATTCTATTATGACACTCATTAGGTACTACACTAGATTAAACATGAACATTATTTTCCTCCTTTTAATGCAACTATAATGCTGTAAATGCCAAAAGGATCAACTGGATGTGTGAATAAGTCACTACCACATATTCATTCAGACAAACTTTGCATAGACTTTTTGCAGAGACTAATATTAGATGTACTTTTAGACATGAACTAGATACTGAATTCATAAGCATTTTCATTATCTAGAGATTAAATCAATCAAAATGCCATAGAACTTTCCCAGTTGTACTTCATCCGTGAAGAACAAAATTTTGTTATCTTTTTTTTTTTTAATTATACTTTAGGTTTTAGGGTACATGTGCACAATGTGCAGGTTTGTTACATATGTATCCATGTGCCATGTTGTTTTGCTGCACCCATTAACTCGTCATTTAGCATTAGGTATATCTCCTAATGCTGACCCTCCCCCCTCCCCTCTCCCCCCTCCCCCCACCCCACAACAGTCCCTGGAGTGTGATGTTGTACTTCATCCATGAAGAACAAAATTGTGTTATTTTAAAAAGAACAAATGGTAAAGAATTATTTCTGGTCCTGGATCATTATCACATACATAGTAATTTTTTAATAATTGTTTTTCCACTTGATTCCACTGAAAGGAGAGCTCATTACATTCTAAAATTCACCAGTCATCATGTGATTTCAGTATACTCTCTTTACTACCATAGTTCATTTTAACAAGCGTAAGATTGTTTTCAATTGTGGCACTCTTTCACATCCAGCTGTATTATATCTAATTGAATCAAACTTTTAAAATTCATTTCATTTGTTTTTTTTTTGTCCGTGACATTAGGCAGTCTGTTTAAATAGGTTATGCACATTACTTGTAAGTCTGTATGTAGTAGCTTTTTCAGCAGATATCAATGCATTTTTTCATCCTTCATTATTATGCACATTTTTTCTTTACTCATAAATCATGAGTTTGAGTGCTTTTATTTGCAGAAAAAAACCTCTTGTTTGTATCACAAATTTAAAATACAAAATAATTGTATGTGTGTGTTTGTATGAGTGTTCATATGTGTCCTATGAATAAAACAAACATTGAGTGCTTACTACGTGTATGGCATTGTGCTTAGCAAAATGTTAGATAAAATCTATTTCTTTCTTTATCATTGTGAAAATGTGACTTAAATAGATTTGAAATATCTCTGTTTTAAAATCATTTTTTTGGCTAAAAAATGCAATGCATTGAAGGGATAGATATCTAATTTTTCATAATAGAATTATTATGCATTGCATGCCCGTATCAAAATATCTTATGTATCCCATAAATATACACACCTACTATGTAGCCACAAAAAATAAAAATAAAAAAATTAAATAAGCAATGCAAAATTGAACAAGGTAGTTTTCACACCCATTACATTACAACTGGTGTTATTAAAGTTACACCTCCTTTATTCAGAAATCAGATCTTGGCACCTTCAAATTCTAAAATGGGGTGCCCCAAAGCAAGAATTTAGAATATAATGAAATGGATAAATTCCTGGAAATATAAAACCTCTCAAGATTGACTCAGGAAGAAATTGAATAATTGAGCAGACCAATAATGAGTTCTGAAATTGATTTAGTAATAAAAAGCCTACCAACCAGAAAAAGCCCGGGATCAGACTAATTCACAGCTGAATTCTATACAGAAGAGGTGGTTCCATTCCTACTGAAACTATTCCAAAAATTGAGGAATGAGGACTCCTCTCTAACTCATTCTATGAGCCCAAAATTATCCTATTACCAAAACCTGGCAGAGACACAACAGAAAAAGAGAACTTCAGGCCAATATCCTTCATGAACATAGATGGAAATCCTCAACAAAATACTAGCAAACCAAATCTAGCAGCACATCGAAAAGCTAGTCTACCACAATCTACTTAAGCAGGCTTTATTCAACATATGCAAATCAGCACATGTTATTTACCAGATAAATAGAACTAAAAACAAAAACCACATGGTCATCTCAATAGATGCAGGGAAGGCATTTGATACAATTCAACATCCCTTCATGTTAAAAATTCAACATTCCTTCATGTTAAAAATCCTCAACAAACTAGGCATTCAAGGAACATACTCAGCCAACATCATACTGAATGGGCAAAAGCTGGAAGCATTTCCCTTGAAAACGACACCGAGAAAAGAATACCCTCTCTCATTACTCCTGTAGCACTGGAAGCCCTAGCCAGAGGAATAAGGCAAGAGAAAAAAATAAAAGGCACCCAAAAAGAAAGAGAGGAGGTCAAACTATCCCTGTTTGCAGATGATATTATTCTATACCTAGAAAACCCCAGTCTCTGCCCAAAAGCTCCTTGATCTGATAAAAAATCTTCAGCACATTTTCAGGATATGAAATCAATGTACAAAAGTCAGTAGCATTCCTATACAACAACAACATTGAATCTGACAGCCAAACCTACAATGCAATCCCATTCACAGTAGCCACAAAAATAATAAATACAGTTAACCATGGAAGTGAAGGACCTCTACAATGAGAATTACAAAATGCTGCTCAGTGAAATCACAGATGACACAAACAAACAAAAAATACATTTCATGCTCATGGATAGGAAGAATCAATATTATTAAAATGACCATAGTGACCAAACCAATTTATAGATTCAATGCTATTCCTATTAAACTACCAATGATATTCTTCACAGAAGTAGAAAAAAACTGCTTCAAAATTCATATGAAACTGAAAAACAGCCTGAATAGCCAACACAATCTTAAGAAAAAGAACAAAACTGGGAGCATCATATTACTTAACTTCAAACTATACTACAAGGCTACAGTAACCAAAACAGCATGGTACTGGTACAAAGATAGACACATCAACCCATGGAACACAATAGAGAGCCCAGAAATAGTGCCATACACCAAAAACCATTTGATCATCATCAAAATCAACTGAAACAAACAATGGAGAGAGGATTCCCTATTCAATGAATGGTGCTGGGAAAACTGGCTAAGCATATACAGAAGATAGGAACTGGACCCCTTCCTTGCACCATATACAAAAATCAACTCAGGATGGATTGAATACTTAAGTGTAAAACCTAAAACTATAAAAACCCTGGAAGATAACCTAGGAAATACCATTCTGGACATAGGATCTGACAAAGATTTCATGATGAAGATGCCAAAAGCAATTGAGACAAAAGCAAAAATTGAGAAATGGGACCTAATCAAACTAAAGAGCTTCTGCACAGCAAAAGAAAGTATCAATAGAATAAAGAGACAACCTACAGAATGGGAGAAAACATTTCCAAACTATGCATCCAACAAAGGTCCAATATCCATAATCTATAAGGAACTTAAACAAATTTACAAGCGAAAAACAACTCCATTAAAATTGGGCAAAGTACATGAACAAACACGTTTCAAAAGAAGACCAAGATGCCACCGACAAGCATATGAAAAAATGCTCAACATCATTAATCATAAGAGAAATACAAATCAGCACCATGATGAGATACCATCTCACATCAAACAGAATAGCTATTATTAAAAAGTTAAAAAATAAGGCACTGGTGAGGTGGTGGAGAAAAGGGGAATGCTTATATACTGTTAATGGGAATGCAAATTAGTTCAGCCATTATGGAAAGCAGTTTGTTGATTTCTCAAAGAACATGAAACAGAATTACTATTCAACCCAGCCATCCCACTATTGGGTATATTCCCAAATGATATGGGTTGGATCTGTGTCCCCACCAGATGTCATATCAAATTGTAATCCCCAGTGCTGTAGATGGGAGGTAATTGGATCATGGAGGTGTTCTTCATGAATGGTTTAGCACCATCCCCTTGGTGCTGTCCTCTGGATAGTGAGTTCTCATGAGATCTGGTTGTTTAAAAGTATGTAGCACTTTCCCCCTTGCTCTATCACTTGCTCCTGCAATGTAAGATGCCTTCTCTTGCCATGTAAGACTCCTTCTCCCCCTTTGCCTTTCACCATGATTGAAAGCTTTTCGAGGTCTCCCCCAAAACAGAATCCACTATGCTTCCTGTACAGCATGCAGAACCGTGAGCCAATTAAACCTCTTTTCTTATAAATTACCCAGTCTCAGGTATCTCTTTATAGCACTGCGAGAACAGACTAATATAGAAAATTGATAATAAGGAGTGGGGCATTACTATAAAGATAGCTGAAAATATGGAAGCAACTTTGGAACTGGGTAATGGACAGGATTACCCTGTCTGAAGTGGCATTCAGCCACTTCAGATTGAGCAGTAACAGGTCTGTGATGCTCTTAGATGTCTGGGGCTGCACGCATGCCACGATGACTGGCTGTCTTCTTCCCTTGGTGGATGCTTGCTTCAGCTCCTCTTGTCACTGGACATCAGACTCCAGGTTCATCTGCCTTTGGCCTCTGAGGCTTGCACCAGCAGCTTGCCAGGGGCGCTCAGGCCTTTGGCTACAGACTGAAGGCTGCACTGCCAGCTTCCATGGTTTTGAGGCTTTCAGACTTGGACTGGGTCACTACTGGCTTCTTTTTTCCCCAATTGCATTCAGCCTATTGTAGAACTTTGTAATCATGTGAGATAACTCTCCCTAACAAACTTCCTTTTATATATGCATATATCCTATTGGTTCTGTCCCTCTGGAGAAACTTGACTAATACACCAAGGAAATATAAATTGTTCCACCATAAAGACACATGCACTTGCATGTTCATTGCAGTACAATTTGCAATAGCAAGACATGGAATCAACCTAAATGCCCATAAACAGACTGGATAAAGAAAATGTGGTACATATACTCCATGGTATATTCTGCAGCCATAAAAAAAGAATGAGATCACGTTCTTTATAGCAGCATGAATGGAGCTGGAGGCCGTTATCCTAAGCAAACTAACACAGGAACAGAAAAGCAAATACTGCACGTTCTTACTTACAAGTGAGAGCTAAACATAGAGTACATAAAGACACAAAGAAGTGTACAACAGACACTGGGGCCTACTTGAGTGTGGAGAATAGAAGGAGGGCAAGGATTGAAAAACTGCCTGTTGAGTACTATGCTTATTACTTTGGTAACAAAATAATCTGTACACCAAACCACTACAACATGCAATTTTTCTATGAAACATACTGGCACATGTGCACCGGAATCTAAAATAAGTATTTTTTTAAAAAAGAATATAAAGATCCTAGGCATGCAGCATATTTGCATGACATTCCAAGAAGGAAATGTTTTTACTTTGAATGGCAATATAAGGTGTTGGTTAAAAGCTGGCTTAATATTCCTGGTTTTCCCAAATTCCAACTCTAATAAAAGGAGCTAAATTAATTTTTTATTGTGCTTAATTAAAATTACCTTTTGCAAGTTTTGGGTTCCTCAACCATTTCAATTCTATTTACCAAGCACCCCATCTTCCTCTGCATCCTCTTGGTCAATTATGGCAACATATTTACACATTAATACATGTACCTATGGCACACAACTTCTGATAGCTCCATCTAATGATTTTTGAAATTTACAGTGGTGTAAAACCGATACACAATAGGTAGGAACTGTACTTTGAGTGCCCTTACAAGCATTCTGCTTTTCACTTTTAGTACAGTGTTCAATAAATTTTATAAAATATTCAATACTTTATTATAAGATAGGCTTTCTGTTAGATGATTTTACCAACTGTAGGCTAGTGTTGTGTTCTAGGCATGTTTAGGATAGGCTAGGGTGGCCCAGTGCGGTGGCTTACGCCTGTAATCCCAGCACTTTGGGAGGCCAAGGTGGGTGGATCACTTGAGGTCAGGAGTTCGAGACCAGCCTGGCCAACATGGTGAAACCTTGTCTCTACTAAAATCCAAAAATTAGCCGGGCATGGTAGCAGGTGCCTGTAATCCCAGCTTCTCGGGAGGCTGAGACAGGAGAATCGCTTGAACCCAGGAGGCAGAGGTTGCAGTGAGCTGAGATCGCACCAATGCACTCCAGCCTGGGCCACAGAGCGAGACTTCCTTTCAAAAAAAAAAAAAAAAAAGGCTACGACGTTTGATAGGTTAGGTGTATTAAATGCATTTTTAATGTATATTTTCAATTTATGATGTGTTTATCTAGACATAATCCCATCATAAGACAGCAAGCATCTGTAAGTCACTCAGAATAGTGTACACACATAGTGTGTGTATATCTAACTTTCAAGATGCTTGATTATCACAAGCATTTCAACATACAATCTTGCATTTCAAAGTATGCTTCTGTTATCTCATTTAATTAGTGGTATTCATAACTAATT
The DNA here is from genome assembly GCF_028878055.3 of Symphalangus syndactylus. Lineage (NCBI taxonomy): Eukaryota > Metazoa > Chordata > Mammalia > Primates > Hylobatidae > Symphalangus > Symphalangus syndactylus. The sequence continues at coordinate 68,668,741 of NC_072430.2, read as the reverse complement.
TACAGAAAACCTCTCTTTCATCATTTTATAGATTAGGAGACTGAAGCTCAACCAATTAAATAATTTTCTTAAGTATAATTAGCAAGTAAAAGAATGTGGTCAGTAAAATAGAAGATGACTTTACGAACAGTTGTTTCTGTTGATAACTTAAAAACCAAGGGAGTAGAGGAAAGGCCAAAACAAAACAACAAAAACCTCAAAAGCCAATAGAAAACTGGCTATGACTCACCTACTTACCTAAGAGTTGAACAGATTTGCATAAGGACCATAATGCTTTATATTATATAAAGGGGAAGCAATTATGTTTAGCAAGTACTGCCACTTCCTCCTCCTTCATCCATTAAAGTCTTGGTAAATTGCAACATTCATCACTTTACCTACATGAGGACATGTAATCATTTCTTACACATTACTCCATGAATCTGCTTCGGAATGTTAGTGTTTGAAGCACAGAGTCTAGAACCACAGTCTCTAATATGAGTCCTTATTACTTCTATTGCTTAACATTATCTGTGCCCCAGTGTCCTTTTCTGTGATATGGAGATAATAATAGCACCCACTTCAAAGGATTGCTTTGAATCTTTACGTCTTTTTGATTAATTGTTCTTATTATCCCCAAGTAAAGGGATTTGACAGTAAAATGAATCAAATTGTCTCTCTTAGGTTAAAATATGTTAAATAAAATAACAACAAAAAGGCTGGCGTGTGTATAACACATTTAATGTTGACAAGATGGCCAATATTAACGCACTTTTTTAGTTAAAATGTAAGCTTTAATTATATGAGAACATTGCTAAATTGAGATAGTGGAATAAGCTGTTTACTACGTTATCTTTAAAAAATATAACTAATATTATTTTGGGGCTATATTTTCTTATGGGTAACTGGCACATTTTTCTGTAAACCATTATTGCTAAAGTCCATAGCTTTGAATTCCTCTTTAAATCTGCTCTGGTCCCTGCTCCCATATTTCCCTCATGTTGTTTTATCTATCAGTGCATTCCTACGTTTTGAATGCATTTTGAATTCCTACATTCTGGAAAAAAATTTATATAAAGAGGAGAAAAAGAACAAATTATTGTTTTACTTTAGAGTTTCATAGTCATTCACATATTTTGAGGTAAATATTTGGACAAGAGAACCACAATTGAAAAAACACTGGGGCCTATACAAAATACGTAATTCTTTTCTAATCTGAATTTTTTGAAAAATTTTGACCTTTTTTATGGCCAAGAACATCTATTTAATATGATACAGTATACCAGACTAATTTTAATTTGCATGTTTCTGTTGGTCACAATCATCAAGTAATTATGTTTATAATTATATATACAAGCAATACACATTTTTTTGTTTTTGTTCCCATAAGTTTTCCACACTTTTGCATGCTGTTCCAGTACTCCAAATCTTAAAACAAACAACTGAAAACAAAAACAAAAAAACAAGGATGATTAAATAAATTAACTTTCTATATCAGTTGTCTATTCTGCATTAAAAAAAAAACTTAAAACAATAAAAATTTACCATTACATATTAGTCTGTGGTTGAGCTGAAACTTCTGCTGATCTGAGCCAGGTATGACTGATGTAGAACGACTTGCTCATATGTCTGGATTGAGGCAGTGAGTTGGCCAGAGGCTGGTTCTTACAGGATGGTCTCATTCATATGTCTGGTGACTGGATGGATAGGTGTAGGCAGGGGCAATAAAGGTGACTGGTATCTCTCATCATTCAACAGATTAGCCTGGGCTTGATAACTTGATAATGAATGATTCCAAGAGAATGAGTGGAAGCATACAATGTCTCTGGTTCTAGCCTCAAAACTGGCACAACGTAATGCTTGATGCACTCTATTTGTTAAATAAGTCGCAAGAACACCACAGATCCATGTAGTGGAAAATAGACTCTTTCTTTTGGTGGAATGAGTGACAAAGTCACATTTCACAGGTGCATGGGTAGAGGAACAGGAATAATTAGAGTCACAATTGCAAACGATCCACAATACCCTCTTATAGATGTCTGACTATTTGTGCACTTACCTTTATATACTTACTTAAAACTTCTAGAGGAAGTGAAAATCGAGATATACTACTTGGATTTAGAAATTCAAACTACTTTGTGATGGAAGAAATGGTCTGTTTCTTATTCATACATAAAGTTAATTATAGATCAAAATGTTATCACCTGGCAAAATCAGTTTATTTCTTAATTTAATGCCTCTTAGTTACCAAGTAGCTGTTTGCAAATAATGAACACACACAAGAAACTTTTATGTTGAATACATAAATAAGAAAAAAAAATGAATAACTACATCTTATCTAATCACTATATTTTCTTTCATGTAATGCTACTAGTATATTCATGAAACTAAACATTTGAAGAGAAAAATACTTTATATGTGCATTTTAAGCATTATGAGCCTTCCTAAATTATTTATCATATTACTGCCATGCTCATATATTATTCCACTTACTTCAAATAACTATATTGGTTTGTAAATCCATAATACTCAGAGATTTCCAAATTTCACCCATTGGAATACTTAAATATGTATTATATGATAGGGAACATTCAAGTATATCCAAATATATTCTAATAACCACCATAAATATTTCACAGGTGTAGAAGAAATAGGTAGTATAGGATGGGTTTTGCTGCATTAATAGACATCCCAAATATCTCAATGGCTTGATCCAATAAAATAATTTCATGCCAAGTATATTGTATATCTCCCTGACATTCCAGTGAGCTATGTTGGCTCAAATTTCCAGGATGCACAAATGTTATGATACCTTGTTTTAGGCTGTTCTTGCATTGCTATAAATAAATACCTTATGTTGGGTAATTTATAAAGAAAAGAATTTAATTGGCTCACGATTCTGTAGGATGTATAGGAAGAATGGCACTGGCATCTGCTCAGCTTCTGGGGATGCCTGAGGGAGCTTTTACTCATGGTAGAAGAGGAACTGGGAGCAGGCATCTCACATGGCAAGAACAGGAGAGAGGCAGGAGATGCCACACACTTTTAAATGACCAGACCTCCTGAGAACTCGCTATCGCAATGACAACACCAAGCTATGAAGGATCCTCCCCCAAGATCTATACACCTCCAACCAGGCCCCATCTCCAATATGCGGGGTTATTTTGTTTCAACATGAGATTTGGGCAAGGACAAATATCCAAACTATATCATACCTCCATGAAAGTCATGAAAGACTCAAAAGCAGGTTCACGAGTCAAACTTAAGTTATCCATTACTTTGATCTGAAATTAGTACATATTACTTCCATTTACTTTTTATTAGCCAAAGCAAGTCATATGGCCACTCCTGTCTTTGCAGGGTGTGGAGTGGTGGCAGTAACATGCAGTCCTTCCACTCCTTCAGTATGTCTGTAAGGAGAACTGGTAATATTGGTGAACTGAGCTAATGTCCCCCACTGTAGCTGTTATTAATTTGGGTGATTCAAAAAATCTTAGTCACACTTTTTCAATAGGAAATTTACAGATTTGAATTCCCCATGAATGTGAGAGAAAAGTTACAAATGATGCCCTTCTGGCCTAACAAAGAAAACATAAGTTTGCAGCTTTCAGGGAGTGCTATCAATTTAAACAGAATTGCCAGGAGTATAGTTATTAAGTAAGATATTTTATCCGAATTCCAGGCTTTTTAAAAGTTAAAATTTATTTTTAGAAGGTAGAGCAACTACCTTGTGTTCAGGGTGTCTTAAATATTTTTATCACATGTAAGGAAAGTTTTAAGCAAGGAAAGCTTTACGATAGCAGAAGTGTGTCTATTTTGTATCCTATAGGAGGGACTATTTTCTCTTGATTTTGTGGAGGTTTCTTTCATGGAAAAACTAAAAAGTTTTTTGTTTTTAAAGCCAAGTAGTGGATTTAAAAAGAAAGAAGGCCAGCAAGAAAAGTGTAAACTTCTATAATATGGAAAAGAAAGGGCCAGAATGAGATTAAAGTAGAGCATAGGGCATATAATCTGCATCTACACTGATGATATGGTGTATATTAAGTTTTCCAATGGTCATATTTTTCTCTTGATCATCTCCCTCATTGGATGCAATAATGTCTAAGTTCAGAGAAATTATGCTTTAATTTTTCTGTTATTGTACAGGGAAGATATGTATATAACACGTCAACTAGGAAGGGTAAAATATTAATATTACCATATCCATAAATGCAGAATAACAGATATACTAATCAGATTATCTGCTCGTCAGCTATTAAGAAATAAGTTGACATCATATGAAGGAGGACAAAAGGGCAATACAAATCTAGTACTTGTTTCTTAATATTTCAGAGAAAAGGAGAAAAGAAAAGGCCTATATACGAAGGGGGCTATAATGAATCATTTGGTATTCATATGGCAGCAAAGAAAAAATGTTTATATATGAGAAGAAATTATAATGGTGATGAAAGGTAGCCTAGTTGCCCTAAATATAATACACAGACTTCAAAATTTTGCATAAAATGGACCTTGGTTATTTTATTTCAGGCTATTTTACTCCAATCAAATGTTGCTGCTCTGAGATTTAAGAATAGTTTGCCCTTAAATATGATAATCCCAAAGTGAGTAGAATTAGCATGTATCTGTTTGAGGTTTGACATGTATAAACTTTTTGTCATCATCTGTTTGTTAATAACATCATTTTGTTAAAATTGGATAAGAGCTGTAGAAAGCACTTATTGCTTATTTATTCTTATTGACTCTCTTAGCTTGGTTATTTTAAAATATCATATTTATTTATGGAGAAGTTGCCTGTTATACTAGACTTTTCAAATGTACCTCACTGACAGGAACCTGACCCAGGAAGAAAATCGTGTGTTTGTGTCAGAAAATATTAATCACACAGAAATGTAGATTCAGTGACTTTCATTGCCCCAGCTTTTCTCGGATCTCATAAACTGATTTTGGGACTCTGATGGCAAATTTTAATGGAAAACTGCTATAATTGCTTGTAGGCTTTAGAGAGTCAGAATGCAACATCATGCTGTTCAGTCAGTTCGGATCAACACCTACTATGCTATTAGATCTATATACAGGCCAGCAGATAGGCCGATATTACCGGAGCTGCAATCTCATAGGTGATAAGGTATAAATCAAAGCTTAGGAGGCTATACGTAAAGGAATATACAACTCAAAGCCCTTTCTGTTTGGCAATATTAAGATACCACATTGTTTTTCACCCCAAGTGAGGTGGTGAACTAGCCACGGAAAAATTCAAACTTCTAAATATTTGTCATCTTTCTGGAAAAAAAAGGGGCTAGTTATGCTCTGTTAAAAAAGTGACTACTTAAGCGATTAACATGACAATCTTCATTGAATTTTAACTTATATTGCTAAGATGCAAATTTATCCTTCACATTTTGTTGCTAATTTTCAACATAAATGTGTGTATGCCAAGTGTTTAAAAATAATACTCTACATTCTTAGATGTGACGAATATGGCATACACTAATATCTAAGAATGAAAGGGAAGGTTACTCTGAGAGGCTAGATGTGTGTGCTAGTAGGAATCAAATCATTTTTTTCTCTGTCCTTACTCTTCAGCTACTAAAACTCAGGACTTCATATTTTTTTTGTTATGTTGATGTTATGATCTACAGTGCCAGAAAACCCAGCCTATTAGCCTTAAGCTCATCCATTCTTGCTGAGTATGCTTCTTACACTACTGGCCATTTTGTAAACATGTCCCATTTGTCAAAATACAGACATGGGAGGTATAGATTGCTATTCATTGCATGTGCTGAAAAAAAACTGCTGATCATGGACATTTTATTGAATGCCTCTGCAACACCATCTTGAAATATAACAAATCATATATGAGAAAGTAATAAAGAAAGATTGCTTCAAATTTGTTAATTTACCTATTTTCCTCAAGCACACTTACGTCCATTGTCCGAACAGAAAGAGAAAAAAGCAGTATCTTTGGCACTAGCTTCCAGTGGATTCCCTGGAGCTAACTGTGTAAACAACTGCTGTCTCTGACCTTTTGCTGCATGCATTTACAAATGTAGTATATTTTAAACTTATGTTGAATATAAGGCTTTATGTTCTGCAATGGGGATGTAGCAGTAAATGAGGCAGATATAATCTGGGAGTCAAATGTTATTAAACTCTAGCAGCTCTGCGAGGTACTTTATAACATGAGAAACACACCCAGCCACCCACCCCTATTCCCCAAACACAAAAATACAGTTGGTAAAAAAAAATGCAAAACAGCAAATTGTCAGTTCAATTGGTGAGCATAAATTCATTACCACAGGCAAGTAATTTCATGGCTATTTGAAACACAAGAAATAACTCTAGAGGTAAAGAAATATGAGTGATGGAGAGTTGTACCTAGAGAAGCTCTCAGCCTGGAATAATAGATTTTACACAACCCACAGAAAAATGCAAATAGAAAGATGTTGTTGGATATGCTCAAGTGGAAAGGTGAAATAAAAACGGACAGAATAAAAGACAATCTTAGTCACTTAATACTAAGTGTTTTGCCAATACACTGGTGAAATATATAAATAGTTAACAACAACAGAAGTGCTGAACTTCATATGACCATTAAGATTATTCTTTGATATTTATACATAATTTTTCATGCCTAATACCTTTAATTCTATAAAAAATCCACTTTCCTCCCCAGATTTATGCAACATCATAGAATATTCTCATGGGAAATTCTTGTTCCTCCTACTTTCCACCAACAAACTTTAGCTCTAATATCTTATTGCTTTTGCTAAGTTATGTGCAAATGTGAAACTCAGCCTGTATTCCTTAATTACTGAAAAAAGCACTTGTTTGTATAATCAATGTATGTAGCATATTTTAAAGGGTGTTTATTCATCAAGATTTCTATCAAATAATATCTTAAATTTCCATATTAATTTATGTTTGCAAAAGATTTTTAAACCCCTTCCACAGGTATTTTTCCCACTGGCGAGCTTTCTCAGAATAGAGGTTCTGAAAAGATTGCTGGGTGCCCTTAAAAGAAAACTAGGCATTGTATAAGCACATACTTCTGGACTTTCTGACCCATATAGGGTTGCTTTACCTTTCCTAGTTTTTGAGCTCTTTGACAACTCTGTTAGTTGTAGAAACTGACAGCAATATGAATGATTCTTGTCCATAATCATACCAATATATTTTGTCCATTAGAAATACAATTAATCTCTCTCTCTACAAACCACTGTTACATTTTGTTATAAATATATTTCAGCATCATTTAATGCTTATATATGTGTGGTTCTTTGAATGTCCTTTGAACTAGTTGCAACATACTAGTTACTGGTTACCATATCAATTAGCAAATTTAAAATATGTTTGGCATGTGCTCATTCTGTATTTGTGTGAGAAAAGATTATGACCTCTTTTGAAACTGTAACTTTCTGGATCTAATACAATTTACTAAATTCATTCTTTCCTTCTAGACAACTCATCTACCCCTGCTTCTTCATTTTCAGAAATTTTTTGTGTGTACTATCACAGAATCAATTACCATTAGACTTATTTGAATAATATATCCAAGGATATATTTTTGTGCACACTTAAAAACCACAATACCCAGGTTTCTACTTTAAGCATCTGAAAATAATTTGAAGAAATGATAAAATTCTATATATTTTCTAAAATTCCATACGTTGTTCTCTTTCCCCCATCAGTGTATGTAATTTGAAAAGAGCAGAATAAATATGTACTTCCTATTGATACAGCTTATGCCATGGCTATTAGAAATAAGAAGTATCAACCATGTAGTCTGATTTTTTTAACCCTGATTCATGCCTGCAGTATATATGGAAGTTTAAGTTGTTATATGTTGATATGGGATTGATTTTATAATGTTGAATGAGTACTTCTTAAATAATTTTCTTATTTTATTACCTTTTTGATTTCTAGAATTGAAAGAATCTCTAATTCTTAGATGTCCTTCAGCCAGGAAGCCTACAAATACAGGCCAGCAATAAAAATAAAATGATAAATCCTTCTCCATCTTTTTTCTTTTCTCCTGTGGGAGCCTTCTCTAGGATGACTCATGTCCATTCTTATTCTAGGCAATAATGAACCTTACTACAAAGTTGTGGTCAGTTTCATTTTGCAAAGCCATAAAAAGTTATGAGTTAATCACAACTTTATGGTTTGGAACATTATTCACCTATGTTTAGAAGCTCAAACTTTAAAGTTTATCAGGGGAATCCGCCCTCGATAATTCATTGTTATTTCACGTAGGTTCTTTTCTATTTCCCTAAGTGTCAGCCGGTCTAAGAAATAAAGGGAAAGAGTACAAAAGAGAGAAATTTTAAAGCTGGGTGTCCGGGGGAGACATCACATGTCGGCAGGTTCCATGATGCCCCCTGAGCTGTAAAACCAGCAAGTTTTTATTAGCAATTTTCAAACGGGAGGGAATGTACGAATAGGGTGTGGGTCACAGAGATCACATGCTTCAAGGGCGACAAAAGATCACAAGGCAGCAGGTGAGGGTGAAACTAGAATCACTAATGAACTTCCATGTCCTGCTGTGAACGCATTGTCAGGGTTCAAGAACAGAGAACAGTCTGACTAGAATTCACCAGGCTGGAATTTTTTAATCCTAGCAAGCCTGGGGGCACTGCAGGAGGCCAGGGCACGTTTCATCCCTTACCTGCAACTGCATAAGGCAGACATTCCTAGGGCCTAGGGTGGCCATTTTAGAGCCCCCTCAGGGAATGCATTCTTTTCCCAGGGCTGTTAATTATTAATATTCATTAATTAATATGGCTCTGTCCTGCCCCGCCCACAGGCAGCCAGACTTTAAGGTTATCTCCCTTGTTCCCTGAAAATCTCTATTATCCTGTTCTTAAGGTGCCCAGATTTCATATTGTTCAAACACACATGCTCTACAAACAATTTGTGCAGTTAATGCAATCATCACAGGGTCCTGAGGCGACATACATCCTCAGCTTACAAAGATGACGGGATTAATAGATTAAAGTAAAGACAGGCATAGGAAATTATAAGAGTATTGATTGGGGAAGTGATAAATGTCCATGAAATCTTCACAATTTATGTTCTTCTGTCACAGCTTCGGCAGGTCCCTCCGTTTGGAGTTCCTGACTTCCCGCAACGAAGTAAGAGAATGTTCATATTCATAGGAAGGAAGAACTGAGAGGATGGCTGAAATCTCATGTGACTTGAACACTTGTTATATTCAGCTGTAATCATAAGTGTACCTGAACCCATATCAGTCTCCACTCTGGCCATAAACACAGTAGCTGTATTAGAGTAATGGAAAAATATAGTGGAAAAATGAGAACTGTTAAAAGAAATTTAAGTTGTACAGATTTCACCTTCCTTTAGGTAATTTGCTATTAAATAAAATGTGGAAGAATATAAATATATGAACATGAAGATAATATTAAAAATAATCATTTCTTAAAACAATGGGATATATGTCTTCCTACATATAGGAAACTCTGTTGGCTTAAGAGGAACTGCCAAAACATTATTTATCTAGTGGTCAAATAACATGGAAAGATTCCTTAAATCATGAATTAATATAAGAAGTGCTCCTTTGAAAAGTAAAGCTATTGCTTACAAAATCTAAGAAAAAAATCCGTTATTCAGGTTATAAACCATATGATTATATTTATCTTTTAAGTTTTCACAAAGAAAATGTTCATAGTTTTAATGAAAATGAGAAACTGGAATTGAAATGTTATATTATTATAGTCAAAAATGAACTGCATATAAATTATACCGATTCAAGTTTCTATTAATGCAAAAATATGTAATTGGGTCATTATTATTTATAAAACACAATAACAAATGAAACATTTAGCTTCAAATGTTTACTGCAGCATACATTGAACTATGAATTAACTGTCCATTTATCAAAATAAATAGAAAAAGCAAATAATATGGGATACAAGGGTAAAAGATGAACACCACATGGACTGAGTCCATCTATGTGCTGACTGTGACACAGCCGACTCAATAATTCCGTCTTCAAATCTGCTTTGTTGATCACAGCTGGACTAATCATGCAATAAGCTGCACAGATCATAAAGACAGCCAATATAATCATGTAGGTCAGGAGGGTTGCCCATCAGTCTGCTTAATGTGAATATGATCAGAATCAAAAGAAGTTGGCCACAATGAAAGAAATTACCTAGAAATGTAGATCAAAGAGATATAATCAGCATTAGTAATTCATCCCTGAATACAAATGCAGAATACAGACTATTACTTTTCACAGAACTTTCAACTAACCCTGCTTTGTCAATGTATAATGATCCTTCATGAAGATTTTCTTACACAGAGACAGCTTGGAAGTTTCCAGAAAAACTGACTGTCAAAAAACTTAACATGTCTTAGATAAAGATTGATCATTTTATTTTTCTTTTAAATCATTGGAATGGAAAATATTCTGTTTCCTTTTCACAATCCTATACTCACACACACAAATATACACACACGTATATACAGAAATTCATACATACAATACTCTTACTCTGTTGTGCTGCCTTAAAGAAGAAAACTAAGCCCAGAACCAGAAGTAATCCTAATGTTATTATAAAAATTTGCAAAACATTCATGAAGATTATACATTTTAAAATTTCAGATTTTATTTTAGAAAGAGTATTTCTTCTGGACAGATGTATTTACTAAAATTGATGTTTTTCTTTGTTGTATCTCTGTGAAAATAAGGGTTTTTTAATGACGTAAAATTTGCACACAATAAAATACACAGTTCTTAAGTGAACAGATGGATGAACTTCGAAAATAGCATACATGTACGTAATCCATACAGCTATCAAAACATTGACAATGTTGAATTTCACCAGGGCTCTATGATTCCGTAAACAGCTATGATTAAATCTCTTTAATCATTTATGTTCCATTTGGCTTACTGCAAAGAAACACCATTCCTCATACGACTTCGATAAGATTCATATACGCCCCCTCTTTACCTATTACAAGGCTGGCCACAGACCCTTCCAATTTCCATTCTTTGTCTCATAAATGATTAACCAAACACTGTCCTCACTTAACAATTGGAACAAAATCCTTGTTAAACAAACTTGGATTTAGTTTCTCTCCTTTCCTAGATCCCTGAACTTTGACCTACCTTTACCCTGAGCCAGTATAATGCCCCTCCTTATCAGCCCCTTCTGAAAATAAGCTGACTTCAGGATACAGCATTCTCTGGTCTACTATCCAAGCACAACACCCTTTCTCATACCACTTCCCCCAGCCTGCTTCTCTCTAGCCCTAGCCTTTGTTACTTCTCTCTTTAAAGAAAAGCTTTGTTTCTAATAAACTTTGAGACATTTACAGATCTCACGGTTCCAGTGATCTTCCTGTTGCAATAGTCCCCTTCCTTCATTGCAATAATCCTTTCAACCAAAGTCCCTGCAACCTAGGTCTACATTTGTTTTTATTTGAGAACATAGAACATTTTCTTTACCCCAGGAAGACTCCTCATTTCCTTCCCAGTAAATCCCTGCCCCATCCTTTAAAGAGGTAAATCCTGCTTTGATTTTTTCTTTTTTTACCATGTGTTGCAACACTTCTAGAACTTGAAGTGTAATAATGAAGAAAGTACCTTTGTACCACTTTCTTTGGCTCAGTATAAAAGCAGCACTACTGCTATTAGAGTACAGATAATTATTAATATTTGTCGTGGAGATTGTCTTGTGCACCGTAGGATGTTCAGCAACATCCCTCTAGTTTTCTGAAGCTCCTCTCTGAACAGTTTCCTTTCTCATCCGTATCAAGTCCCTAAAATTAGAGTTATGACAATAGCCTGGAATGATAATCTATTTCTGCTCTGCTCAAGTAGTCCATATTTATTTGTTTGGACTCCACTTCCTTTGGTTGCAGTCTAGAAAATCATTATCCTCAGCAAACTAACAGGAACAGACAACCAAACACCGCATGTTCTCACTGCTAAGTGGGAACTGAACAGTGAGAACGCATGGATATCACATGCGTCCATGTGAAGAGACCACCAAACAGGCTTTGTGTGAGCAATAAAGCTTTTTAATCACCTGGGTGCAGGCAGGCTGAGTCCGAAAAGAGAGTCGACGAAGGGAAATAGGGGTGGGGCCGTTTTATAGGATTTGGGTAGGTAGTGGAAAATTACAGTCAAAGGGGGTTTTTCTCTAGCAGGCAGGGGTGGGGGTCACAAGGTGCTCAGTGGGGGAGTTTATGAGCCAGGAGAAGGAATTTCACAAGGTTATGTCATCAGTTAAGGCAGGAACTGACCATTTTCATTTCTTTTGTGATTCTTCACTTGCTTCAGGCCATCTGGATGTATAGGTGCAAGCTTGGGCTCAGAGGCCTGACAATGGACACAGGGAGGGGAGCAACACTCACTTGGGCCTATTGGGGAAGGGCAGAGTGACAGCATTAGGGAAAAGAGCTAATGCATGTTGCCCTTAATACCTAGGTGATGGGTTGTTAGGTGCAGCAAACCACCATGGCACACGTTTACCCATGCAACAAACATGCACATCCTGCTCATGTGCCCCAGAACTTAAAAAAATAAATAAAATAAATTTTTTTTAGAAAAAGAAAGTATCTCGTCAGAAAGTTGGAGAGATGGCAGAAATCATCTCGTTTCTCTTCTCTCAAAGATCAGTCTTATTCTACCTATTGTCAAACATCTAAACAAAGTTATTTGATATTTTTTATTGTGGGGGTTAGTACAATATCAGCTTCTCCTCCATGGCCAAAGTGAAACTCCTATTAAGTCTATTTTAACTGGGCTTTCTACCTTCCCTAATAAATTATTTTAGAGTCTTAATAAACAGATATTTGAGTAAACTGGTGACACCAATAAAATGGTAAAGATTTAGAATCTTTTGTGTAAGTTTAGGTTTCTTTTTCAAAGTAATTTTTATATTTTAGTTCAAGTCTAATAATCATAGAAGTAAATTTACAAACAGGCTAATTCTTAATAAATGAAGATATAATTACACACTGATTCTTTTCCTTTTCACACACACTAACATGTGTTCCTCTGCCCATGTTTTAAAAATATTAATTGGTGCCTTTATCATATGCCTAGAGGAATTGAGTCACAAAGGGGTGTCATAGAGAAACACATTGGAGGCTAATATCAGCAAGCCAGTGAATTAAGTCTGACAGGTTATTAAAATGTAGGTACCAACATGGCTATGGAAAATTAATTATAAAACGATTGGGTATAAGAAAGCAAGGAATACAATAATAAGCAATGTTTCAGCCAAAGAATGGAATAAATTAGCATATATAAATATCAGGGGCCAGTAGCACTCATGGTATGCTTTTTCAAACTTAAATTTGGTGTCATTTTTAAAGGGTGCCATTTCTGGGGGAAATGAAACACTCCTCCATTTAAATAATTGATGAATCCCATTAATTCTGTCTTCATAGAATATCCTTAATCCATGTTTGTCTCCACATTCCTACTGTCACATGTTATATCTCATATTGTCCTTGGTTGATATAACAGTCTCTTATCAGGGTTCTTTCTTTCTGATCTTTCCCCATTGTAGTGTATCCTACATATTGCTGACAAATTTAGATTTTGTAGCTAATTGTTCCACAAACTTTTAATGGCTTCCCACAAACTACAGAATAAAGATTACATTCCATAGCCTCAAATTGCATATGCTGTTTAATTTGAGGCCAAATGATGTTTTCTGCTTCATCCTTATACTCTGCTGAGTCAACCTACTCATTATTCCACAAATATGCATATAAGCATGACACTGTTGTTCCTTCTGTTACTTATTCCCACTTGATTATAAGAATCTTTCCTCAACCACATTAAAGAGCAAGAATGGAGTCATATTTATCGTTGTGTTGCCAATATAGCCTAGTCTCAGAGGAAGTTCAGCAAATGTGGTGAGACAGAGTTCCCACTCTCAGTTCTTTGAAAACTAAGATTTTTATGATGTGTGACAGCTCAGAGCAATGTGTTATCTCAATAATGAATCTTCATTGAGCTAGGTAGGTTCTAGGCTTATGATCCTCTAATTCCACTCCAAGTACAAATTAGACAAATATTGCTTTTGTGTTCCAGATGAATATTAAACAGATTTCTGCCAGAGCCAGAGGAAACTCAGGTAGCAAGATTGTTATCACATTCCCTAAGTTTTAATTCTGAATGTCAGCCTGTTTCTAATAGGCCTCAGTGAACTAACCAGGAGGACATATTTTTAAAATAAATAAATGAATAAATAAACTTTGCACCCACTGATCTTTTGCCTAAAAGAAATCCACTTCACCTATAGAGACACATATAGACTGAAAATAATGGAATGGAAAAAGTTATTCCATGCCAATGGAAACCGAAAAAGAGCATCACTTGCTATAGTTATATCAGAAAAAATAGATTTCCAGACAAAAACTATAAGAAGAGACAAAGAAGATCATTATATAATGTTAAAAGATCAATTCAGCAAGAGGAGATAACAATTTTAAGTATGTATGCATCCAACACTGGAGCACCCACATATAAAGAAAATACTATTAGAGCTTTAAAGAAAGATGGACCCCAATGCAACAAAGCCAGATATTTTAATACCCTACTTACAACATTGAACAGATCTTCCAGACAGAAAATCAGCAAAGAAACATCAGATGTAATCTGCATTATAGACAAAATGGATCTAATAGATGTTTTCAGAACATTTCATCTAAGAGCTACAGAATACACATTCTTTCCTCAGCACATGAATCATTCTCAAGAATAGGCCACATGTTAGGCCACAAAACAAGTCTTAAAACATTCAAAAACTTGAAATAATATCAGCATCTTATCTGACCACAATGCAATAAAACTAGAAATTAATAACAAGAAGAATTTAGGAACCCCTACAAATACATGAAAATTAAACAATATGCTTCTGAATGACCAGTGGGTCAATGAAGAAATTAAGAAAGGAATTGAAAATTTTCTTGAAACAAATGATAATGGAAACACAACATTTCAAAACCTATAGGATACAGCAAAAGCAGAACTAACAGAGAAGTTTATAGCTACAAGTTCCTACATCAAAAAAAGAGGAAAAACTTCAGACAATATAATGACATATGTTAAAGAACTAGAAAAACAAGAGCAAACCAAATCCAAAATTAGTAGAAGAAAGTAAATAATAAAGGTCAGAACAGAAATAAATGAAATTGGAAGGAAAAAATGATACAAAAGATAAATGAAACAAAAACTTATTTTTTCGAAAGTTAAAATTGGCAAACGTTTAGCCAGACTAAGAAAAAAGTATTGAAGATTCAAGTAAAATCAGAAATAATGAAGGAAATATTATAGCTGATACTGCAGAAATTCAAAGGCTACATATTAGGGGCTACTATGAGCAACTATATGCCAATAAATTGGAAAAATCCAGAAAAAAACATGGACAAATTCTGAAATACATACACTCTACTAAGATTGAGCCAGAAAGGAATCCAAAACCTGAACAGACCAAGAAAAAGTAGCAAGATTAAAGCTATACTAAAATATCTCCCAGTAAAGAAAAGCCCAGGAACTGATGGCTTCACTGCCGAATTCTACCAAACATTTAAAGAACAACTAATACCAATCCTACTCAAATTATTCGAAGAAATAGAGGAGGAGGGAATGCTTTCCAGCTCATTCTACAAGGCCAGTATTAACCTAATACCAAAACCATACAAAGACACATTAAAAAAAAACTATAGGCCAATATCTCTGAAGAATATTGATTCAAAAACTGACTACAAAATACTAGCAAACCAAACTCAACCATACATTAGAGAGATCATCAATAATGATCAAGTGGTATTTATCCCTGGAATGCAAGCATGGGTGAAAACATACAAATCAATCAATGCGATGCATCATATCAACAGAATTAAGGATAAAAACCATATGATCATTTCAATTGATGCTGAAAAAGTATTTGATAATATTCAAAATTCCTTCATGATAAAAACCCTCAACAAACTGGGCATAGGAGGAACATACCCCAACATTATAAAAGCCATATACAGTAGACCCACAACTAGTATCATACTAAGTGGTGAAAAAACTGAAAGTCTTTCCTCTAAGATCTGGAACATGACAAGGATACCCACTGTCACCACTGTTATTCAACGTAGTACTGGGAGTCTTAGCCAGAGCAATCAGACAAGATATAAAGGGCATCCAAATTGGAAAGGAAGAATTCCAATTACCCTTGTTTGCTGATGATATGATCTTGTATTTGTAAAAACCTAAAGTTTCCACAGGAAAACTACTAGAACTGATAAATCTGGTAAAGTTGCAGGATACAACATACAAAAATCAGTAAAATTTCTATATGCCAACAGTGAACAATGTGAAAAAGTAGTAAAAAAGTAATCCCATTTACAATAGCCACACATAAAAAAAAAAACCTAGGAATTAACCAAAGAAGTGAAAGATCTCCATAATGAAAACTACTAAACATTGAAGAAGGAAATTAAAAAGAGTATCAAAAAGTGAAAAAAAATTCCATATTTATGAATTGGAAGAATCAGTATTGTTAAAGTGTCCATACTACCCAAAGCAAATCTACAGATTCAATGCAATCCCTATCAAAAGACTAATGACATTCTTCGCAGAAACAGAAAAAACAATTCTAATATGTATATAGAACCAACAAAAACCAGAATAACCAAAATTATCCTAAACAAAAGAACAAGACAGGAGGAATCACATTACCTGGCTTCAAATTATGACACAGAGCTATAGTAACCCAAACAGTACGATACTGGCATAAAAACAGACACATAAACCAATGGAGAATAGAGAACCCAGAAACAAACCCACACACCTACAGTGAACTCACTTTTCACAAATGTACAAAGAACATACACTGAAGAAAAGACAGTGTCTTCAATAAACAGTGCTGGGAAAACTGAATAGCCATATGCAAAAGAATGAAACTAGATCCCTATCTCTTGCCATCTACAAAAATTAAATCAAACTGTATTAAAGACTTAAATCTAAGACCCCAAACTATGAAACTACTACAAGAAAACATAGGGGAATATCTCCAGGATATTGGTCTGGGCAAAGATTTATTGAGCAATACCCCACAACCACAGGTAACCAAAGCAAACGTGGACAAATGGGATTACATCAAGTTAAAAAGCTTCTTCACAGCCAGGGGTACAATCAACAAGGTAAAGAGACAAACACAGAGTGGAAAAAATATTTGCAAACTATCCCTCTGACAAGGGATTAATCACCAGAATATATAAGGAGTTCAAACAACTTTGTAGGAAAACATCTAGTAATCCAATAAAAAATGAGCAAAAGATTTGAGTAGATATTTCTCAAGAGATGTCATACAAATAGCAAACAGGCATATGAAGAGGTGCTTGATATCACTGATCATCAGAGAAATGCAAAGCCAAACTACAATGAGATATCATCTCACCCTAGTTAAAATGGCTAACATCCCAAACACAGGTAATAACAAATGCTGGTGAGGATGTGGAGAAAAGAGAGCCTTCAAACACTGTTGGGTGGAATGTAAATTAGCACAACCACTATGGAGAAAAGTTCAGAGGTTCCCCAAAAAGTTGTAATTTGAGCTGCCATGATCCAGCAATCCTACTGCTGAGTATATACCCCAAAGAAAGGAAATCAGTATATCAAAGAAATATCTGCGCTCCTGTGTTTATTGCAGCACTGTTCACAATAGCTAAGACTTGAAGGCAACCTCAGTGTCCATCAACATATAAATGAATAAAGAAAACATGGTACATATACACAATAGAGTCCTATTCAGTCATAAAAAAAAGAGATTCAATCATTTGTAACAACAATAAGCCAGGAACAGAAAGACAGAGATCACATGCTCTCACTTATTTGTGGGATTTAAAAATCCTATCAATTGAACTCATGAGCATAGAGAGTAGAAGGATGATTACCAGAGGCTGGGAAGAGTAGTAGGAGGTTTCTGGGGGAGGTGATGATAGTTACTGTGTACAAAATAATGTGTACAAAAAAAGAATGAATAAGTCCTAGTATTTGATAACACAACAGAGTGACTATAGTCAATAATAACTTAATTGTACATTTTAAAATAACTTAAAGAAGACAATTTTATTGTTTGTAACTCAAAACATAAATGCTTGTGGGGATGAATACCCCATTCTCCATGATTTGATTATTTCACATTGCTTGCCTATATCAAAACATCTCATGTACCCCATAAATGTATACACTTAAAATGTACCCACAAAAAATATTAAAAATAATAAGGTTAAATTTAAAAAAATAAATAAAAACAAAGTTTGAAAGGTCTAAATGTGGTCATCTATGGAAATCAATAAGAAGTAAATGGAAGCTTTGATAGGAACACAGGAAGTTTCCAAACCAAAAGACTCAGCATAGGGTATATAGTTAGTAAGAGAATAGTATAAATAGTTTTCAGAGCCAAGAGCAAGGCTTTCGTAGAAAGTGAAACTCAGGCAGTCCTCAATACATTTTCTTTTTTTCTTTTTTTTTTCTTTTTGAGACGGAGTCTCGCTCTGTCGCCCAGGCTGGAGTGCAGTGGCGCAATCTCGGCTCACTGCAAGCTCCGCCTCCTGGGTTCACGCCATTCTCCTGCCTCAGCCTCTCCGAGTAGCTGGGACTACAGGCACCCGCCACCGCGCCCGGCTAATTTTTTGTATTTTTAGTAGAGACGGGGTTTCACCATGGTCTTGATCTCCTGACCTCGTGATCCGCCTGCCTCGGCCTCCCAAAGTGCTGGGATTACAAGCGTGAGCCACCACGCCCGGCCTCTCAATACATTTTCAATCATTATAGTACAAGCAACATATCTTTATAAAAATCCAACAAGGAAAATGACTGAGAAAAATCATAAGCTCTCAGAACGTGGAAATATGCATGAAAGGCAAATATAAGACAGCAAACACACACAACAGTGAAAGAAAGTTGAGAAAAATTAAAAATATATTGTAACTTTAATAAAAAAATACATTGTTTTGTGAGCAAATAATTCACTGGAAGAGAGAGGGAATGTATTATATGTTTATGGTATTCATACATTAAAGGTTCACTGGTTTTGTGTAAATAAAAAAAAATCAATAAGACACTGTCACTGACTGTGATAGATGTGTTGGGCCCCAAATGAAGATTCTCTTGTTTTGGTACAATTTCAAGTTTTAGATCTGAAGAAGTTACACTGGTCTTTGAAAACAGATTTACATAGCTTCGGCAAGCAACAGAGTGCATGTGCAGTAGGAACACACAGCAATGGAAAACCTTTCTTTAAGCTTACAGCCCTCGAGAAATATGTTTTAGGATACTAAGGGAGTTCACTATAGCGGGATAAACCATTAACTCTTTCTTCCTCAATTTCCAGTGTCTGAAATCATATGAGGTTAAACGGTGGGAAATTATTACAATTAGTGTAAAACTCTGAAAGACTTGTCTCTGTTTTCCTTAAAGTGCTGTGGATTACCAAATGATGCTCAGGGCCAGAGAATGCTAAACATTGATATTTTGTTTTAGCCTAACATTCAGTCAGCTCTGCCTAATGATGCTTTCTGGGAAAAGTAGATGTCATTTGCATTTCTTGGTACCAGTAGCTTCTCTTGGCGGTTTTTTTTTTTTTTAAAGAAGGTGTCTACGCCTCTTATGAGTGATTCCTACAACCCTTCATCCTTAACAGTATCACTTATTCACAGCATGTTCCCCAAAGTTACAACATGGTGCCACTTTTGTAAGTCCCCAGTTTTCCTTACCTCCACAAATAGCTCCTGGATTTCTCACTGGATGGATAACATAGTGTTCTTGCTAAGGTGGAATATTTCATCCTCACTTTTAGGAAGAAACCCATAGCATATCCATAGCATCCTTCTAGTGCCAGAAAAAGACTCTTAAAAATCTCCTTTTTAAGAGACATATCTAAAACCCTTTAAAAAATACATTAAGGCCAGGCACGGTGGCTCACGCCTGTAATCCCAGCACTTTGGAGGTCAAGGCAGGCAGATCACGAGGTCAGGAGATCGAGACCATCCTGGCTAACATGGTGAAACCCCGTCTCTACTAAAAATACAAAAAAAAAAAATTAGCTGGGTGTGGTGGCGGGCACCTGTAGTCCCAGCTACTTGGGAGGCTGAGGCAGGAGAATGGCGTGAACCCGGGAGGCAGAGCTTGCAGTGAGCCAAGATCACACCACTGCAGTCCAGCCTGGGCAACACAGCGAGACTCCGTCAAAAAAAAAAAAAAAAAAAAACATTGAGGAAGAGAACATGAGCTTTTACCACTAGTGTTATAGTCCTAATTACCCCAAATACAAGTTGTCCTAATGCACTACGTCTCATGAAATAATGCTTTTATAGGTTAAGTAGTTGTCTCTGTTCTATTTATAAATGGAATTTATGTTTATTGTAGATAATTTGAAAAATTTAGAAAGATTCAAAAAAGGTTTCAAAGAAGAAAAAATTAACAATAATATTATCATCTACTCATATCCATTGCTAAATGTTGATGTATTTCTCCTAGCATATTTCTCTGTATATATGTGTAAATAGGTACCCACTTAACAAAAACTCTACAATACTTTTAGGATTTTATCTTCATTTGCTGAAGGAATGTTTTGTGATGGACATTTTTAATGTCTTTTGAATTAAAAGAATTAGTAAAGTATTTTAAGGTATATTTTAAATGGATGATTGATATCATTTTTAATAACATTATTGTGCACAAGCTTCGGGTTTCATTATTGAAACAATATTCATACATTACTTAAAATATATTTCATATGTATCTTTGATTATTTTTTAGGAAATTTATCTTTCTGCATTTATGCATTTAACATATATTTACTGAGAGTCTGCTAAATATCAGACATGGTTGTATAAGCACTGGGAATGCAATAGTAAATGAAAAAGTCATGGTTTCCATACTCAGTGAAAGATAAAGAGGTATAGGCACTAAACCAGCATTAAATTAATAAACATACATTTTCATATTCAGAAACATTCTATAAAGAAATCAGTAGTATCCTATGATAGAAAATCATGGGGAATGGAAGAGTGAGGGAATCAGTTTGGATGGAATATTTCCGTATCTTAAGACATGGTAAAAAGTGAAGCACAGGAGAGAGCCTGCCAAGCATGATACTGGGGGTAGGATACTTCCACAGAGAGAGCTTTTGTGCAGGGTATCTGTCTTAGGTCAGGTTCCTGAGAAGCAGAGCCTGAGATAGAGAATTGGAGTCATATGATTTATTGAGAGAATGTTCTTCAGGGAAAAACTCTAAGACAGGGAGGAAAGCTGAATAGGGGAGGGGCAAAAACTGAGTGAGGATGTGCTGTCATTCTAAGTCTAGTTTAGCCTTGATCCATGGGGGATGGCTTGTGGAGCATAAAGCGTACTGCAGAACTCTCCCTTTCATGAAGTAAAGGGATATTTGATAGCTGTGCATCAGTGTATCAGTCAGTCATTGGCTGAGGGCTAAATTGGAGGCAGCTGTGGAGGAGGCAGCTGTCAGCTAGCATTCATAGCAGCTGGAGGATGCATGCCTAGACACCACATATACATAGGTTCTAATGTAAGAGAAAGCATAAGGCCCTTTAAAACTAAAATAATATTGGTAAGTGTTCTAGTTACTATTTTTGCATAACAAACCAGGCAAATTTGTGGCATAAAACAATAACCATTTTATTACTTTTATGAATTTTATCTGTCAGAACTTCAGACTGACGACAGCAAAGATGATTTATCTAGGACCTTTGCTGGAAAGAAGCAAATGAACTTTGAGTGATTCAATTGACTGGGAGCTGGAATTGTCTGTTGCCTTCTTTACTTAAACATAAGGTGATCGGACTGGATAGTTTGAAGGGTGTCCTCAGCTGCAACTGTCATGCCAAGTATTAACATATTCTCTGCATGTGAATTGAATTTCCTAAAAACCCTGACTTCTGAGAGTCAAATTCCAAGAAAGCTTCCAGAGAGTAAATTCTTCATACAGACTGAAAGTTTGTGTTTCCCCAAAATTTATTTGTTGACATTTTAACACCAACTGTGATGATATTAGGAGGTCCGGCCTTTGATAGGTGATTAGGCCACGAGGGCCAAACTCTCATGATTGGGATCAATGTCCTTATAAAAAAGACAAACGAGATCTCTTTCACTCCTTTCACCATGTGGGGAAACACCAGGAAGACACCCTTCACTTCTAGTTTGGGGTGTCTTTACTATCCCATAGTTTCTTAGACTTCATATGTAGACTATTTATTTTGCAATAGATCTCATTGGGAAATATGACAACAATTGCTTAAGTAGATAGAGATAAGAGGGTATTGAAAAGCCACTGTGAGCTACATCTGGTAGAATGATAATGTGCCCATGACAATACCTAATATTTAAAGACTTAAAAGTCTAGTTGTGAGCCTAAATAATTGTCTAGATTCAACACAAGCAAGCCCACTCAAGTGATTCTATTGATTTATATAGTTCCTATAAGCCATTTTGCCCTCCCTCCCCACGAGGGGACATTGGCATTGTCTGGAGACATTTTTAGTTGTAACAACTCAGGGTCAGGGGAGGTAAAAGCAAGGGACGTTGTTAAACATTCTACAATGCACAGGATGGCCTTCTTCAAAAATTAATCTGTTTGACATGTTAAGGCCAGGCGTAGTGGCTGTAGTGGCTCACGCCTGTAATCCCAGCATTGTGGGAGGCTGAGTAGGGGCAGATCACTTGAGGTCAGGAGTTCGAGACCAGCCTGGCCAACATGGTGAAACTCCGTGTATAATAAAAATAAAAAAAAATTATCTCGGCATGGTGGTGCATGCCTGTAATCCCAGCCACTTGGGAGGCTGAGGCAGGAGAATTGCTCAAACCTGGGAGGCAGAGATTGCAGTGAGCCGATATCACGTCACTGAACTCCAGTCTGGGGGACAGAGTGAGACTCTTTCTCAAACAAACAAGCAAACAAACAAAAATAAAAAAAAAAAACCACAAACACATACACACCAAAAAAACATACTAAGTTATGAGGTTAAGAAACCTTGCTATACATTGGAGGATACTGTGGAGTCCAGACTTTTCTTTGTGTGAATTTCCCTGAGTGCCTGGTGGGTCTTTACTATCAATTGTTAAATGATTGCTGATCCATAATGAGAAGGCAAATATAAAGAATACACAAAGTCATCAACTTCAAATCAGAAATGTATGATAACTGAAAACTTATAGAATTGATGAGGAAAGACAGATTTTGAAATCTGCAATTGAGACAGACTCATTAATGGCCAAGAATTAAAAGAGATGCTTGAAAGAAACTATTAAAAAGATATGCAATAAAGCATAAGATCAGAAGAGACAAGAGGACAAGGATAATGAATCATCGTAATGGTGAATGAAATTAAAGAGGTTTTTGAAAAGGGAAAGACAGCACTAATGCATTAAGTATAGATGTAAATTGGAACAAATAAAAGACAAGACTCCAGTTGGGTACTGTAGCTTGTCTGTGTATAAAACTGCTTCTTTGCGGCCGGGCGAGGTGGCTCATGCCTGTAATCCCAGCACTTTGGGAGGCCGAGGTGGGTGGATCACCTGAGGTCAGGAGTTCAAGACCAGCCTGGCCAACATGGTGAAACCCCGTCTCTACTAATAATACAAAAATTAGCCGGGCGTGGTGGTGGGCGCCTGTAATCCCAGCTACTTGGGAGGCTAAGGCAGGAGAATTGCTTCAACCCGGGAGGCAGAGGTTGCAGTGAGCCAAGATAGCACCATTGAGCTCCAGCCTGGGCAACCAAGTGAGACTCTGTCTCAAAGCATGCACACACACACACACACACACCTTATTTGCTGAGCATATAAAAAGGAAATTACTTGTTAATATTATTATAGATAAACAATTCTATTCAAATAATAGACATTGGACAGAATTATCTAGACAGTTCTAATTCTCAAATTAAATAAAAGGACCCTTGAGTTTAGCTGCAATGTTTCAATTGTTTCAGTATATTCACATTGATAGACACACACACACATGCACACACACACACAGACACATTTTCTATACCTCTCTGTTAACCAGAACTACTGGAATAATATAAATGCCATGACTAGGGAAATAATTATGATATATACATTAAGGTTACTGAGATCTTCTGAATATATATATAATACAGAATTATTTGGAGTTTAAACTAGTCATGGTACCAGAAGAATGGCAAACTGTTGAATTATCATCAAAGCAGTGCTATTGTCACACGAAAAATTCTGACTGAGAAATTAATAACAGAAAGGCATGAGAAAATCAAAATGCTAACAAAAAGAAGAATAAAGCATACTAGGTCATCATTTAAGCTTACCATCATTTTCTGAAATACCAAAAGTGATCTCAGACAATTCCAAACTAAACTGTGCGAAAAACCTCGCAGTAAACCTTAAAATTTCCTTAGATCCTCATAATGAACTCTTTTTTAAAACAAATGTAATCTCATTTTAGTTTTAAGATTTCGGTGGCTATTTTGTAAATTTCAAAGTCTATGCTTTGTGGTTACATACCTATGAGGTCTTAGTAGAAATAGGTAACTTTGATACCATACAAATACAGAGTTTAATTAATTTTTTCTCATAACTTTAGTTATGAAACTAAATTCTAATTTCTCAAATATTTTTCACAGTCAATGCTAGCATTAACAACTAGAAGAATAACAAGATTGAAAGAGATTCTTATTTGGGTAAAGTCAATATTTAGATTGAATGAGAGAATGGGAAACAGGGTATATTTAATATACAAAACTTTCCACTAATTAATGAAAAGATCTCTTTATATGTTCCCACATGAATCCCAGTCCAAACATTTTCTTTTAGTTAGTCATGAATTAATCCCAATGTTAAAGTTTATGGATAAAATAGGAAGCGTATAATAAAATTACTGTAAAATAATTATCCTTCTCAGTAATATCTCTGAGTAACTATTTGAAGGATCATTATCCTGCCTCCATCCAACCTTGCCATGAAAAATAGGTTTTTGTTGTGTTAAACCACCTAATATTGAGATTTTTAAACAGCTTTCTGACTTATCACAGCAGAGATATAGACAGGGTCAGGGAATTGGTCTGATATGGTGTGGCTCTGCATCCCTGTCCAAATCTCATGTTGAATTGTAATGCCTAATGTAGGAGATAGCGCCTGGTGGGGGGTGATTGGATTATGGGGGTGGTTTCTCATGAATGTTTTAGTACCATCCCCATGGTACTGTTCTTGTGATAGTGAGTGAGTTCTCACAAGATCTGGTTGTTTAAAAGTGTGTGGCACCTACCTGCATTTCCTTCTGCTCAGTGCATGTGGAGTGTTATCCTCCCTTGAAGACGAGCAGATGCCAGCACCATGCTTCTTGTATAGCCTGCAGAACCATGATTCAAATAAACTTCTTTTCTTTATAAATTATCCAGTCTCAGGTATTTCTTTACAGCTGTGAGAGAACTAATACAGTAAATTAGTACTGATGAATGGGGCATTGCTATAAAGATACCTGAAAATGTGGAAGCAGCTTTGGAACTGAGTAATGGGCAGAGGGTGGAATAGTTTGGAGGGCTCAGGAAGATGAGGGAAAATTGGGAATTCCCTAAAGACTTGTTGAATGGTTGTGACCCAAATGCTGATAGTGATATGGACAGAGATGGCCAGGCTGATGAGGGCTCAGATGGAGATGAGGAATTTATTGAGAACTGGAGCAAAGGTCACTTTTGTTACACATTAGCAAGGTTGGTTGGACTGTGTCCCTGCCCTAGGGATCTGTGGAATGTTGAACTTGAGAGAGATTATTTAGGGTATCTGGCAGAAGAAATTTCTAAGCAATAAATTGTTCAAGATGTGACTTTGCTGCTTCTAACAGCCTATGTTCTTATGCATGAACAAAGAAATGACTTGAAACTGGAACTTATTTTTAAAAAGGAAGCAGAGTGTAAACATTTGGAAAATTTACAGCCTGTTCATATGGTAGAAGAGAAAAGCCCATTTTCAGGGCAGCAATTCAAGAAATGTGCATAAGTAATGAGGATTCAAGTGCTAATAGCCAATAAAATGGGGAGAAAACCTCAAAGGCATTTCAGAGGCCTATGTAGTCTTGGGACACTGCTCTCTGCATCCAAGCCACTCCAGCTCCAACCATCGCTAAAAAGGGCCCGGGTAGAGTGTGAACTGCTGCTTCACGAGGTGGAAGCCATATGCCTTGATGGCTTTCAGATGGTGTTAAGCCTGATAGTGTGCAGAATGCAAAAGTTGAGGGTTGGGAGCCTCTGACTAGATTTCAGAGGATGTATGGAAAAGCCTGGATGTCCAGGCAGAAACCTGCTTCAGGGGCACAGCCCTCATGGAGAACCTCTACTAGGGCAGTGTGGAAGGGAAATCTGGAGGTGGAGCCCCAACACTGACTCCACTCTGGGGCATTGCCTAGTGGAGCTGTGAGAAGGGGGCCATCATCCGCCAGACCCCAGAATGGTAGATCCACTGACAGCTTGCACCTTGCATCTGGAAAAGCTGCAAGCACACAATGCCAGCCCTTGAGAGCAGACATATGGGTTGAACCCTGCAAAACCACAGGCACAGAGCTGTCCAAGTCCTTGGGACCCCACCCCTTGCATCAGCATGCCCTGAATGTGGGACATGGAATCAAAAGAGATTACTTTGGAGCTTTAAGATTTAATGACTGCCCTGCTGCATTTCAGACTTGCATGGGGCCTGTAGCCCCTTTCTTTCATGAATTCCTCCCTTTTCAAACATGAATATTTGCCAAATGCCTATATCTCCATTGTGTCTTGGAAATAACTCTTGTTTTTGATCTTACAGGCTCATAGGCAGAAGGAGCTAGACTTGTCTCAGATGAGACTTTGGACTTTGGAATTTTGAGTTAATGCTTAAATGAGTTAAGACTTTGGGGGTCTGGTGAGAAGTAATGATTGTATTTTCAAATTTAAGAAGGGCATGAGATTTAGGAGGGACCAGAGATGGAATGATATGGTTTGGATCTGTGTCCCTGCCCAAATCTCATGTCGAATTGTAATCCCTAATATAGGAGGTGGGGCCTGGTGGGAGGTGATTGGGTCATGAATGTGGTTTCTCATGAAGGTTTAGCATCATCCCCTTGGTGCTGTTCACATGATAGTGCGTGAGTTCTCATAAGATCTTGTTGTTTAAAAGTGTGTGGCACCTCCCCATTTCCTCCTGCTCTGGCCAAGTGAAATGTTGGCTTCCCCCTTTGCCTTCTGCCATGATTGTAAGTTCCCTGAGGCCTCCTCACAAGCCAAGCATATGCCAGCATCATGCTTCCTGTGCAGCCTGTGGAATCATGAGCCAATTTAACCTGTTTTCTTTATAAATTACCCAGCCTCAGGTAATTATATATAGCAGTGTGAGAACGAACTGATATATGATCCTTTATCACGTGTTTCCAGAAATTCCTACCTACCACTGAGGGTCATACATGAAGCCATCAACTGCTCATTCTCTTGACCTGGGTAACGTAGTATGTTAGGAGAAAAGCATGTGGCATCATGGATGAGTGTGAATAATTCATACTAGAATGGGAAGAGTTTAGGGAGCTATGTGCAATACCTTGAATGAATCAGGTTTCTCCCATGTTTTCCCCAGGAGAAGCAGAATCATGGGCATATTTTCATCTGCAGCACAGCACTATTACTGAATAGTCACACAAAGGGTACAGCTGGTGTGCCTTGGATGCCTTGGTTGAGCAAACCCAGCTACATAAAAATAACAGCTCACAGTTATTGAGCTGTGCAGGATTGTAAGTAAGTTTTGAATTATTTTATCTGATCTTCAAAAATACAACTATGATTTATGTAAATTTCTTGTTTTTTTTTTGTTTGGAATCAGAAACTAAGCAGCTTATCTAATGGCAAAACCTTATTGATTTATGTGAACTTTCCATCAAAATGTATGTGAAAAAATGGTATAACAGTTTCCACAATCTCCAATCAGATACCTTGGAACATGACATCTGTTGGAGAAACTTAAGGTTCTACCACCAGCTATGCCTACAGGCTCCCCATTTTTCTGATTCATGTATTTATCCCCTGAATTCTGAGACAAAAACTTACAACTTGGTTGTATTCTCATATTATGAGGTAGAAGATATCTATGCCCAGTAAAAGTGATAATGCACAATTAGTCCTCATTTCACACTCACAAACTTCAATTTGAAATGAATATATTGTTTGGGTTTTATAAAGCCGGGCTCCCAGATTTCATATAAATATATCTCCAGAGATTCTCCTTCCAAGAATTCCTTGACTTCAATGTTAAGCTATATAATTATCATCAGAAGTCTCTCGAATTCTCCACCTCCAATAGCAATTTTCAGAAGCCTAAGCAGTTATGCAGATGGACGCCTTAAGATTCAAAACATAATTCACTGGCAATAGGGTAAGAAATTGAGAGAAGCTTTTTAAATATATCCTTTAGACTACTTAAGTAGTTCACTTGCCAGAGTTCACTGTCTCCCTGAGGCAGATGGATTAAAGCATATATAATCTCTTGAAATGGGGCTTCATCATCTTTCTGGAGTTGTGGTGTTCAGAAGTGTGGCAATGTTTCAGCTCCATGAGTTCAAGATAAGTCATTTTTTACTCAGTGTTCAGCAGGAAACTTCTACTGTCATACTGTCACATCGGTGTATATATTTTAACTTGAGTATAAATATACCATTAATTAGGATGGTTATAGCTTTGTATTGATTTATTTCTAGAAATCAGATTCTTGCATATCTGCCCACATAAAACTATGAAAGACATTACTCCACCTCAGCATACATTTACAATGTTTGATTAAATGCATGTGATACTCAAGTGAATCTTCTCAGTACATATTCTCTTCAGGGAATAACAGTCAGATGCCTGTGTTACCAAGACATATATTTCTTTATAAGGGCACCTTATATATGATTTTTGTGCTCAATAGAAGTTTAGGGTGAGTACTGACTAAAAAGTATATAACAAAATTTGCTTTTTATCTATTTATAATGATGACATTCAAATTTTTATAATTCTACTATTATTGAAAGCTTCTGGATGTAGCACGTCAGAGTGTATGATTGCTGTAAAATGAGCCACTGAATCAATTATTTATGTGAATTAAGTTCTTTATTAATACCAATAAAATTAATGTTAATATTTATGACAATGAATTTTAAATTTGTCTTATATTAAAAGCCGCTTATTCTATTGATTGGATTGACAATAAGTAAATGTTGTAGATTTGAACTTATGAAATGTATTTTTACTGATAAAATATCACTTATGTATATTATGCAGTTAAGTTTTACATAATATCTTGCTTGAAAACAGTTCTATATATGTGTATGTATAGACAAATATGGATGTACAGATTGATAAATATACATTTATAGATATAAATAGATAAGAAAGAAATAAGATCACAAAATATTTTCATACTTAAAGTACTAGGAATACATAATAATTCTCTATGCATAACATCACTAGGATGCTCATCTTCATTAACGTGAAAAAATCCTGGTAACCGTTAAGATTATGACATATGCATCTAAAAACAGAGCCCTGATACACATGAAGCAAAAACTAACAGAATTGAAGGTAGAAATAGACAATTCAAAAATAATAGAGACTTCAATAATCCACTTTCAATCAAGGGTAGAACAATAAAACAAAATCAAAAAATGAAATAGAAGATTTGAACAACGACTAGATCTAACAGACATCCATGAAACGCTCCACCCAGAAACAGAAGAATACACAGTTTCATCAAATGCTTATAAGGATGCCATCTAGAAAGTGAACAAAAAATCCAGAGAATGTAAGAAAACATGTGTAAATATACTTGATGAGGGTCTAGTAACCAGAATATATAATAAACTTATAACCCTAATAAAAAGACAAACAACTACTTTAAAAAATAGGCAAAGGATTTCAATAGATATTTTTCCAAAAAAGCTTTATAAATGGCCAGTAAACACATAAAAAGATACTTAGCATCATTAGTCACTGAAAATTCAAATCAAAACCACAATGAGATACCACCTTATGCCCAATCGAACAGTGATAGTTTTTAAAACAGAAATACAAGTGTTGGTAAAGATGTGCAAAAATTGGAACTCTCCTACATGGCAGATGCTAACTAAAAATCATACAACTTCTTTGAAAAACAGTTTGGCAGTTCATCAAAATGTAAACACCATACAATTCTGCAATTTTGCTCCTAGGTATATGCCCAAGATAATTGAAAACATATGTTCTTACCAGAAGCTTGTACACAAATATTCGTAGAAGCGTTATTCAAAACAGATAAAAAGTGGAAACAACCCAAATGTCCATCAACTTATTGATGGCTAAACAAAACGTTTGTAATATATACATAAAATGGACTATTATTCAGCCAGAAAAATAATGAAATACTGACACATGCTACAATATGAATGAACCTGGAAAACATTCTATGTGAAAGAAGCCAGTCACAAGAAATCTCATATTGTATAATTCAATTTATATGAAATATCTAAAATAAGTGAATCTATAAAAACAGAAAATATTTAGTGGTGACCAGGGACTGAGGGAAGGGAGGAATGAGGGGTAATTACTGGTGGATATAGGATTGCTTTAGGAGGTGGTAAAAATATTCTGGAGTTATATAGTGGTGATGGTTGCATAACATTGTGAATACTTTAAAAAATACTGTATTACATGCTTTAAAAAGGTGAATTTTATGTTAGATGAACTCGTTCTAAATAAATAAGAGGACAGATACTAATACATGTGTTTGTTTCAAATTGATTAAAGCATTAACAGAGATCTGACCACAGTGACTTAAAGAAAGTGTTTTAATGCACACACATATGCATTCAAATAAAATCCAAAGAGAGAGCGTTCAAGGATAGCAAATGTGATAGTTACAATAATATGCCTCTAAAGATATCCATGTTCAAATCTGCAAACCATTAAAGGAAAAAAAAGACTTTAAATAAACAGGCTAGGAACAATAATTGAAACATACATGATAGGAAAAGGGATAGATAGAAGAGGTAGCGCCTAGAAATTGAGAAGAAAAAAACCAAAACTTCATTAAAAATATGGAACAAAAGAAACGGAAATTTTACAGGAATGTAAATGTCCCCTGACCAAATGAAAATATGCATAAAATTACTTATAATAATATAAATCCAAATTACAACTACACAGCCAGTACTGTTTCTCATAAGCCATATAAGCAAAAATCCAAAAGTTTGACAACACCGTCTGTTGGTGAGCTGTGAGGAAAATGACATTTTCATACAGCTGGTGGAAATGCAACATGGTACAAGTTCTGTGAAGAGAAGAATAAATTTTTGAAAAATAACCAGAGTATATAACTTTTGACCCAGCAGTCCCATTTCTAGGTGTCTGTCCTACAGATACACCTGCGCAGTTTTGAAATGACAAATCTGTACACATGCCTATTACAAAATCATTTGCAATAACAAGATATTGGGAAAAGCATGGATATTAGAACAGTCCAAGTATTCAAAAATGGAGAACTTATTAAATAAATGATGATACATGAAATTCAGTATTGTACAGACATGCAAAAGAAAGAGGAAATTATCTACACCATGTCATTGAGAAATGCCCAGGATATATTTTCAAGTCAAAACAGCAAGGTATGTAAAAATGTGCATAATGTTATATTTATGTAAGAGTGAGTGTGAGGATCATTATATGTCTCTGTATGTGTGTGTGTGTGTGTGTGCGTGTTTTGCTTACACTTGCTCATACACCAACAATTATAATTACCTATGGTATGGTAGTGGGGATAGAGAATGGGTAAAGGGTACAGTGGTGAAAATGAGTCTTTTTCCTATATTTTATGTGTCTTATAAGACACATTACATATTCAAAATATGTTAAATAAAACAAATTTAAAATTACCAAGAGGGAAAAAATCTTTGAGAACAATTCTTGGATCAAATTCAGTTTTGTCAGAACATCTTCATGATGTAGCCCAAAGTTTCTGTCTCTTATGAAAGCCAGTGGTTCTTAATCTCTAATTTCTCATCTTCATTTCTCTAATAACACACCACTTTAAGAATTGAAAGTCTTTACTTGCATGAATGCCAGAACTGAAGCAACATTCCAAGTACTAAAGAATGAGTTCACCTCCAAATGCAACCCTCTAATAGTCAAGTAGATGTGTTGAACACTATTGTAGGGGCCATGATACTTAAAGAAATAAGCATTCCACACAACAATTGATCTCTTCCATGTGCTTACTTTACAGGGAATTTGGTACTACTCCTGTTTTTGAAAAAGGACTACTGCTTTATTTTTTTATTTTTTCTTTATTTTTGGGGGTTTTTTGTTTGTTTGTTTCTAAAGCTGAATTTGAGAGGCTGAGGCAGGAGAATGGCGTGAACCCGGGAGGCGGAGCTTGCAGTAAGCCAAGATTGCGCTACTGCACTCCAGTCTGGGCGACAGAGTGAGACTCCGTCTCAAAAAAAAAAGAAAAAAAAAAAAAGAAACCCTAACAACAATGTGCTCAGTATGCTTTTATGGTAAAGCCCAGCTATTACAGTCTGAGGTTATGAAACCAATAATGAAATTAACATTACAAATGACATGGACACTATTTTTGGAGACATATAATTTTCACATGAATTGTATTCCATGTAACTAAAATTGCTGAGCACATAGCATATCACATCAGCTAAAATGCCAAGGGAAAGTATAATACACCATTATGAGAATTTCTCTAGCGACAAAATTTTACAGCCATTAACCAGCAATCAGGACTTACTACGTTGATTAACCAGGTACATAAAGCAGCTGTCTTTACATAACAGTGTCTCAGTAGAAAACTAGAGTCACCAAAGCACAACCCTTAAAGATTTAGGGCAAAACCACCCATATATATATAAGGAATATATATATGAAATATATATGGAATATATATATGGAATATATATATATGAAATATATATATATGGAATATATATATGAAATATATATATATGGAATATATATATGAAATATATATATATGGAATATATATATGAAATATATATATATGGAATATATATATGAAATATATATATATGGAATATATATATGGAATATATATATGGAATATATATATATGGAATATATATATGGAATATATATATATGGAATATATATATGGAATATATATATATGGAATATATATATGGAATATATATATATGGAATATATATATGGAATATATATATATGGAATATATATATATGGAATATATATATGGAATATATATATGGAATATATATATGGAATATATATATATGGAATATATGTATGGAATATATATATGGAATATATGTATGGAATATATATATATGGAATATATATATATGGAATATATATATGGAATATATATATATGGAATATATATATGGAATATATATATGGAATATATATATATGGAATATATATATGGAATATATATATATGGAATATATATATATGGAATATATATATGGAATATATATATGGAATATATATATATGGAATATATATATGGAATATATATATATGGAATATATATATGGAATATATATATGGAATATATATATATGGAATATATATATGGAATATATATATATGGAATATATATATGGAATATATATATATGGAATATATATATATGGAATATATATATATGGAATATATATATGGAATATATATGGAATATATATATATGGAATATATATATGGAATATATATGGAATCTGTATGGAATATATATATATGGAATATACACATATGGAATATATATATATATGGAATATATACATATGGAATATATATATGGAATGTATACATATGGAATATATATATGGAATGTGTATATATGGAATATATATATGGAATGTATACATATGGAATATATATATGGAATGTATACATATGGAATATATATATGGAATGTATACATATGGAATATATATATGGAATGTATATATATGGAATATATATATGGAATGTATATATATGGAATATATATATG
This sequence comes from Symphalangus syndactylus, assembly GCF_028878055.3. Classification (NCBI taxonomy): domain Eukaryota; kingdom Metazoa; phylum Chordata; class Mammalia; order Primates; family Hylobatidae; genus Symphalangus; species Symphalangus syndactylus. The sequence continues at coordinate 68,634,723 of NC_072430.2, read as the reverse complement.
GAATGTGTATATATGGAATATATATATGGAATGTATATATATGGAATATATATATGGAATGTATATATATGGAATATATATATGGAATGTATATATATGGAATATATATGGAATGTATATATATGGAATATATATATGGAATGTATATATATGGAATATATATATGGAATGTATATATATGGAATATATATATGGAATATATATATGGAATATATATATATGGAATATATATATATGGAATATATATATGGAATATATATATATGGAATATATATATGGAATATATATATATGGAATATATATATGGAATATATATGGAATATATATATATGGAATATATATATGGAATATATATATATGGAATATATATATATGGAATATATATATGGAATATATATATATGGAATATATATATATGGAATATATATATGGAATATATATATATGGAATATATATATATGGAATATATATATGGAATATATATATATGGAATATATATATATGGAATATATATATATGGAATATATATATGGAATATATATATATGGAATATATATATATGGAATATATATATATGGAATATATATATGGAATATATATATGGAATGTATATATGGAATATATATATATGGAATGTATATATATGGAATGTATATATGGAATGTATATATATGGAATATATATATGGAATGTATATATATGGAATGTATATATATGGAATATATATATATGAAAAATATATATGGAATATATATGGAATATATATATAAGGAATATATATATGGAATATATATATGGAATATATATATAAGGAATATATATAAGGAATATATATATGGAATATATATATGGAATATATATATATAAGGAATATATATATGGAATATATATATATATTCCATATATATATCTATATATAAGGAATATATATGTGGAATATATATATGTGGAATATATATATGGAATATATATATATGAAATATATATATATGGAATATATATATATGAAATATATATATGGAATATATATATATGGAATATATATATGGTATATATATGGAATATATATATAAGGAATATATATATGTGGTATATATATGTGGAATATATATATGTGGAATTATATATGTGGAATATATATATGTGGAATATATATATGGAATATATATAAGGAATATATATGGAATATATATAAGGAATATATATGGAATATATATAAGGAATATATATATAAGGAATACATATATAAGGAATATATATATAAGGAATATATATATGGAATATATATATAAGGAATATATATATGGAATATATATATAAGGAATATATATATGGAATATATATATAAGGAATATATGTATAAGGAATATATATATGGAATATATATAAGGAATATATATATGGAATATATATATAAGGAATATATATATGGAATATATATATAAGGAATATATGTATAAGGAATATATATATAAGGAATATATGTATAAGGAATATATATATGGAATATATATAAGGAATATATATATGGAATATATATAAGGAATATATATATGGAATATATATATAAGGAATATATATATGGAATATATATATAAGGAATATATATATGGAATATATACATGGAATATATATATAAGGTATATATACATGGAATATATATATAAGGTATATATACATGGAATGTATATATAAGGTATATATACATGGAATGTATATATAAGGTATATATACATGGAATGTATATATAAGGAATATATACATGGAATATATATATAAGGAATATATATATGGAATATATATAAGGAATACATATATATGGAATATATATATAAGGAATACATATATAAGGAATATATATAAGGAATACATTATATATAAGGAATATATATATGGAATATATATATAAGGAATATATATATGGAATATATATATAAGGAATATATATATGGAATATATATATAAGGAATATATATATGGAATATATATATAAGGAATATATATATGGAATATATATATAAGGAATATATATATGGAATATATATAAGGAATATATATATGGAATATATATATAAGGAATATATATGGAATATATATATAAGGAATATATATGGAATATATATATAAGGAATATATATATGGAATATATATAAAAGGAATATATATATATGGAATATATATAAGGAACATATATGTGGAATATATATATAAGGAATATATATATAAGGATTATATAAGGAACATATATATGGAATATATATAAGGAATATATATATAAGGAATATATATATGGTATATATATAAGGAATATATATATAAGGAATATATATATAAGGAATATATATGGAATATATATATATGGAGTGTATATATAAGGAATATATATATGGAGTGTATATATAAGGAATATATATATATGGAGTGTATATATAAGGAATATATATATATGGAGTGTATATATAAGGAATATATATATATGGAGTGTATATATAAGGAATATATATATATGGGGTGTATATATAAGGAATATATATATATGGAGTGTATATATAAGGAATATATATATATGGAGTGTATATATAAGGAATATATATATGGAATGTATATATAAGGAATATATGTATATGGAATGTATATTTAAGGAATATATGTATATGGAATGTATATTTAAGGAATATATGTATATGGAATGTATATTTAAGGAATATATATATGGAATGTATATGTAAGGAATATGTACATGGACTATGTAAAGAATATATACACACATATGGAATACGTATGCACGGAATACACACATAAGGAATACGTATGCACGGAATACACACATAAGGACTACGTATGCACGGAATACATAATAAGGACTACGTATGCACGGAATACATACATAAAGACTACGTATGCACGGAATACATACATAAGGACTACGTATGCACGGACTACATACATAAGGACTATGTATGTATGGACTACATATATAAGGACTACGTATGTATGCACTACATATACAAGGACTATATGGACTACATACAGAAGGACTATATATATGGGGACTACATGTATACGGACTATATATGTGGACTATACGTATACGGAATATTTGTATGTGGACCATATGTATACGGAATATATGTGTGTGGATTATATGTATACAGAATATATGTATGTGGAATATATATATATGCAATATATAAGGACATGTGGAATATGTATATGGAATATATAAAGATATGTGGAATATATATACAGAATATATAAAGATAAGTGGAATATATGTATATGGAATATAAGTGGAATATATATATGGAATATATATATGGTATATATGGAATATATATATGGAATATATATATGGTATATATGGAATATATATATGGTATATATGGAATATATATGGAATATATATGTGGTATATATGGAATATATATGGAATATATATGTGGTATATATGGAATATATATGGTATATATGGAATATATATATGGAATATATATGGAATACATGGAATATATATATGGAATATATATGGAATACATATGGAATATATATATGGAATATATATGGAATATGTATACATGGAATATATATGGAATATGTACATATGGAATATATATATGGAATATGTATATATGGAATATATATGGAATATATATATATGGAATATATATATGGAATATATATGGAATGTGTATGGAATATATATATATGGAATATACACATATGGAATATATATATATATGGAATATATACATATGGAATATATATATGGAATGTATACATATGGAATATATATATGGAATGTGTATATATGGAATATATATATGGAATGTATACATATGGAATATATATATGGAATGTATACATATGGAATATATATATGGAATGTATACATATGGAATATATATATGGAATGTATACATATGGAATATATATATGGAATGTATATATATGGAATATATATATGGAATGTGTATATATGGAATATATATATGGAATGTGTATATATGGAATATATATATGGAATGTGTATATATGGAATATATATATGGAATGTGTATATATGGAATATATATATGGAATGTATATATATGGAATATATATATGGAATGTATATATATGGAATATATATATGGAATGTATATATATGGAATATATATATGGAATGTATATATATGGAATATATATATGGAATATATATATGGAATATATATATATGGAATATATATATGGAATATATATATATGGAATATATATATGGAATATATATGGAATATATATATATGGAATATATATATGGAATATATATATATGGAATATATATATATGGAATATATATATATGGAATATATATATATGGAATATATATATATGGAATATATATATATGGAATATATATATATGGAATATATATATATGGAATATATATATATGGAATATATATATATGGAATATATATATATGGAATATATATATGGAATATATATATGGAATGTTTATATGGAATATATATATATGGAATGTATATATATGGAATGTATATATGGAATGTATATATATGGAATATATATATGGAATGTATATATATGGAATGTATATATATGGAATATATATATATGAAAAATATATATGGAATATATATGGAATATATATATAAGGAATATATATATGGAATATATATATGGAATATATATATAAGGAATATATATAAGGAATATATATATGGAATATATATATGGAATATATATATATAAGGAATATATATATGGAATATATATATATATTCCATATATATATCTATATATAAGGAATATATATGTGGAATATATATATGTGGAATATATATATGGAATATATATATATGAAATATATATATATGGAATATATATATATGAAATATATATATGGAATATATATATATGGAATATATATATGGTATATATATGGAATATATATATAAGGAATATATATATGTGGTATATATATGTGGAATATATATATGTGGAATTATATATGTGGAATATATATATGTGGAATATATATATGGAATATATATAAGGAATATATATATAAGGAATATATATATAAGGAATATATATATGGAATATATATATAAGGAATATATATGGAATATATATATATGGAGTGTATATATAAGGAATATATATATGGAGTGTATATATAAGGAATATATATATATGGAGTGTATATATAAGGAATATATATATATGGAGTGTATATATAAGGAATATATATATATGGAGTGTATATATAAGGAATATATATATATGGGGTGTATATATAAGGAATATATATATATGGAGTGTATATATAAGGAATATATATATATGGAGTGTATATATAAGGAATATATATATGGAATGTATATATAAGGAATATATGTATATGGAATGTATATTTAAGGAATATATGTATATGGAATGTATATTTAAGGAATATATGTATATGGAATGTATATTTAAGGAATATATATATGGAATGTATATGTAAGGAATATGTACATGGACTATGTAAAGAATATATACACACATATGGAATACGTATGCACGGAATACACACATAAGGAATACGTATGCACGGAATACACACATAAGGACTACGTATGCACGGAATACATAATAAGGACTACGTATGCACGGAATACATACATAAAGACTACGTATGCACGGAATACATACATAAGGACTACGTATGCACGGACTACATACATAAGGACTATGTATGTATGGACTACATATATAAGGACTACGTATGTATGCACTACATATACAAGGACTATATGGACTACATACAGAAGGACTATATATATGGGGACTACATGTATACGGACTATATATGTGGACTATACGTATACGGAATATTTGTATGTGGACCATATGTATACGGAATATATGTGTGTGGATTATATGTATACAGAATATATGTATGTGGAATATATATATATGCAATATATAAGGACATGTGGAATATGTATATGGAATATATAAAGATATGTGGAATATATATACAGAATATATAAAGATAAGTGGAATATATGTATATGGAATATAAGTGGAATATATATATGGAATATATATATGGTATATATGGAATATATATATGGAATATATATATGGTATATATGGAATATATATATGGAATATATATATGGTATATATGGAATATATATGGAATATATATGTGGTATATATGGAATATATATGGAATATATATGTGGTATATATGGAATATATATGGTATATATGGAATATATATATGGTATATATGGAATATATATATGGAATATATATGGAATACATGGAATATATATATGGAATATATATGGAATACATATGGAATATATATATGGAATATATATGGAATATGTATACATGGAATATATATGGAATATGTACATATGGAATATATATATGGAATATGTATATATGGAATATATATGGAATATATATAAGGATACGGGTGGAATATATATATAAGGAATATATGTATGGAATATATATATAAGGAATATATGTATGGAATATATATAAAGAATATATATATATGGAATATATATATAAGGAATATATATATATAAGCAATCAGAAGGTGATTCCTTCTCTCAGATATTTGTTCCCTTTTATTATCAGCTTATAGGAACTTATGGTGACCCTACATTCTCTCTGCTAGGATAGGAAACAACTTGAGGAGAAAGAGAATACAACTGACAACAATTTTCCCACTGCCAAGGACAGGTTCTGAATAAACCTTGGATGAATTAGTTAGTGATGTATTTAAATATTCTAATTTTTTTTTCTTTTTTTTTGAGACAGAGTCTCGCTCTGTCGCCAGGCTGGAATGCAGTGGCATGATCTCGGCTCACTGCCACCTCCACCTCCCAGGTTCAAGTGATTCTCCTCCCTCAACCTCTTGAGTAGCTGGGACTCCAGGCATGCACCACCATGCCCAGCTAATTTTTGTATTTTGTTTTTTTATTTTTAGTAGAGATGGGGTTTCACCATGTTAGCCAGGATGGTCTCAATCTCTCGATCTCGTGATCTGCCTGCCCCAGCCTTTCAAAGTGCTGGGATTACAGACTAAGTATTCTAATATTTGTTATATATATAGGAATCCTGATCACCCTTGGGAAGTGATTTTCCTGAGTTTGATCACAACCCAACTTGATAGCTATATGTCAAGTAACTCTTTCACTTGCCTTTCTTCCATGCCACACTGGTGTATTCATCAAAAAGTACTTTTCCTTTGTCAGCTACTGAGACTTCTATTCTCTGTGATAAAATATTCCATATCCTTATTCCAAACAACTTGCTTACCAATCCCATCTTATCCAGATCCATTAGTGAACCTCCTTGCATTATACTGTAACAATGGCCAAACTGCGTAGCTCTCTCTTGAAAACAACATGACTAATTCATATTATATTATTCCTGTGAAATTTATACATAAAAATGCTACTTGTCTCTTACCCTAAATCCACAATTTCCCATGACCTATGGCTTTCATTCCTGATATTTTTTGCAATATCAACACCAGTACTGTCCTCCTAACCAATCAGAAACTGGAGGAGCTACAGGGTATCTATTAATTTCTGTAAGACATCTTCTAATATGCAAGAAAGTAACACAAACCTTATCTTCATAGACCCCCTTCATAAGAAGAAATGCATGGCTCATCTGATATTTACAACATCCCCTCCCTTCCAAACCCTGTACAACAATTTATTGGATCATTCAAGTTGATAAAGTTAATTAGCTATATCACATAGTTTCTTCAATTTTTTCCAACTACTAATATGTAAATATGACACAATATCTCAATGGATTCACAACCAATCCAACGTATGAAACAATGAAGTTGTTCAACCCAGATAGTCAAGTTTTTCATCAAGTGGACTGTGCGTACCACCCTAACCAGAATGAAGGAATTTGAAGGACTGAAGATTTCAGCTCTGTTACTGACTTCTTAAAGCCATAAAAACTCTTCCTGATTCAAGTGTCTGATGAGAATGATTCCAACAGCCTCTCCCCCTCCTTCATTTTTTGGTCAATCTTTACCCAAATCTAAATTCCTGTCCCAGTAGTCTTAATCTCTTAGAATTATTGTTAATTTTTGGCTTTTGGCATATCCAAACTAAACATTAACACAACCCAGAGAAGAATGCATAGCATAGAAAGAAATAGGAGCTATATTTTATTCCCTCCCACGAATGATCTGTTTAAATATGCTCTTGAGTAAGATATATATTGAGCAAAACGAATATTTCTTTGAATCTGGAATGTCTTTTTCTATGTACCATAGTCCAACTAATATGAATATATATATATATAAAGTTATTTAAAGTTTTATAAAATAGTCAAGTTGTAAATTTAAAATTATCTTCGACACACATATATATACCAACACACACAAAATAAAGAATTAAACATTTCTAATAATGATTATATAAAATCCACACTTACCATACACCGTATGTTGAGTTGCCAGATTCAGAAATAATATTAACATGTGAACATGAATGTCAAATTGCTAGTAATTAGAAAAATGTGTGCCAGGTGCAGTGGCTCATGCCTGTAATCCCAACACTTTGGGAGGCTGATGCAGGAAAATAACTTATGGCCAGGAAATTGATACCATCCTGGACAACATATCAAGACCTTGTCTCAACTAAAAATAAAAAAGAAGTTATCCAGGCGTGGTGGTGCATTCCCGTAGTCTCACTCAGGAGGCTGAAGCAGGAGGATCACTTGAGCCCAGGAGGTCCAGGCTGTAGTGAGCTGTGATGGTGCCACTGCACTCCAGCCCGGGCAACAGGGAAAGACCTTGTCTCAATTAAAAAGAATAATGAAAAGAGAGAAAATCACAGGAGTTCAGGAAAAATGGGAACACATGTATTCCATATTTTTCATCATTTTACCTACAATGAATATGTGAAAGAACCATATAGAAATTCCATCATTGTCGGGTATTATGAAGTTTTGCTACTAATCCCGTTTTCTGAGTTTTTTAAGTTAAAAGCGTCTTAAAATATTTTATTATTATGTTATCATATTGTCAGTAATTCTCTTCCACATGCTAATATTAAAGCAAGTTATATAGTAAGAATACCAGTTAAGATTCTATGTTTGATAATCCTCAATGGTTCCTACACAGTGAGAATGATATAGGACTACAAATACCCAATTCAATTCTATTCTATTCCATTCTAAGTGGAAAGCAATTTAAGAGAAAAGCTGCTGTGCTCTTACCAGGGGTGTAACAGGGCCCATAATTCCTTAACTCTCATTGAAATACTTTCTTCTAGGTTTTATTTCAGCATAAGTTATTTTAAAATATAATATACATATTTTAAAAGATATTTTTACCAATAGTTATTAAACAAACACTCATGGAACCTCCATTTAAGTCAAAAACAATATCAACCACCTGCCAGAAAGTTTCAATTTATTCCTTATTAATTTGAACACCTTCCTTAACTTATCTTAATATTTTGGTAATAATTTCCTTCTTTTCACTATCATTTTAACACCAGTGATGCATCACTAACTGATATTTTATTCCTATGGTTATAAAGTATAATGTATATGTTGTTTCTCGTCCTTTTTTGTTCATTATTTTGTTGCTAAGATTCATCAAGTGGTGTGTATCTATAGTTCATCAATTTTCACTAATTTTATTTATCCATTGTGCTGTCCTGAGTAATTGGGATGTTTCCAGGTTTTTGGCAATTAAATTCAATATTATGAATATACTGGATATGTGTATCTGGTACATATAAGCACTTAGGTCTCCAGGGAAACACTAATATAACTGTCTGCATTGATTTAAATGATCTATTTGTCCTGTCCAATATAGTAGCCAACAGCTGCTGGTGGCTATTGAGCATTTTAAATTCAGCAAATGAAACTAGGGAACAAAGTCTTAATTTTATTTCATTTCATTATGATTAAATTTTATACTTAAATAGATACACATGACTAGTGCCTGTCATTTGATACCACTGACTAACTTGACAAATATTTTAATTTTAAAGATCCCTGGACTTGAAAGGTGGAATAAGTACTTCTGATTGCACAAGAGAGTTTACAACAAGAAAATTAAAATTAAAATTCAGGCCTTTAAATAATTAGCTCAAGTGACAGTCAAAAGAACAGAGGGTTTATATGTCAGCCTTAAAAAACAATCTCTTATTACTTATAACATCAGAAGCAACATATCTAAAAATAGGACCCCAAATTAACTGCGATATTTGTAAAATTGCAATGAAAATTTAATTCATAGATTGTCAAGTTTCAGATGTAAAATTTATAGCATCCATTGGAAAGTAGTAGGACTTTAGGAATTAAATGTGAATGTCTTTTAAAAAGAAATCTAAAGATGAAAAAGATATAAGAGACTTAGACTTTCAAGTCTCTCTGATGTTCCCTTGCTGCTGGAAGCTTATTCTCCTCCTGCCCTTGAAGAGACTAGGCTTTACTTATGTTAAGGCAATATAATAACATCAACTCAGGCAGCTGTTTTGCAAGTAGATATATATTCTCCTCAAGTCTCATCACAACCATTCCTTATTTGCTATAGAACTATAAATAACATTACACAAGGGTATGCTCTGAAGCAAAAGTGCTAAGTCAGACCTAGAAAGAAATACAATGTATTCCAAAAGTATTTCAGAAATTGGGGAAATATTTGCAAGAGTAGATTCTGAGGGAATCTCTGGTCTCGAAGCAAGTAGGATATTATAAATTATTGGGCTAGGCTCAATTTACTGATAGAGATACACCAAGCAAAAATTTGAGATGACTTATATTAAAGTGAACAGGAAATGACTCAAGAATTTATTTCATTGGTTAATTGAAACTTGGACTTGTGAAGGCTTTTATTCAATGATGTTAAGATGCTAGAACTTTTATGGCATATATTAGTGAAAGAAATACAAATATTTAGGGAGATAGGGATATTGTAATGGCTTTGTCATGTACATATTAAATATCTATCTCTACCACTATCTTCTTCAATAAGTCCCAGAAACCATGCCCTTTACTGAGGATCTGCGAAATATAGTCATGCATTGCTTAACAACGGGGATATATACTCACAAATATGTCATTTGAGGGTTTTGTTGTCATGCAAACATCATAGAGTGTACTTACAAAAACCTAGGTGGTATAGCCTACTATACATCTAAGCTATGTGGTATAACCTATCTGTTCCTAGACTATGAACCTGTACAGCACGTTACTATACTAAATACTGTAGGTAATTGTAACACAATGTAAGTAGTTGTGTATCTAAACATATCAAAATATAGAAAAGGTACAGTGAATATATAGTATAATAGATTTAAAATGATGTATCTGGATAGTGCAGTTACCATGAATGTAGCTTGCATGACCGGAAGTTGTTCTTAGTGAGTGAGTGAATAGTGAGTGAATGTGAATGCCTAGGACATTACTGCATATTACTTTAGGCTCTATGACCACTGTACACTTAGACTGCACTAAATTTATGAAAATGTATTTTTCTTTCTTCAATAATAAATTTACCTTAGCTTACTGTAAATTTTTACCTTATAAACTTTTAAATTTATAAAGGTAGAATGAGTACTTTTGATTGTACGGGAGAGCTTACACCTTAAAAGGGGTACTTAAGTACTTATTCCAGCATTTTAACTTCTTAACTCTTTTGTGATAACACTTAGCTTAAAACACAGACACACTGTATAGCTGTACAAAAATATTTTCTTCCTTTATTTTCTTATTCTATATGCTTTTTTCTATGTTTAGTGTTTTTTATTTTTTTTTTACTTTTGAAACTTTTTTGTTAAAAACTAAGACACAGACACACACTTTAGCCTACGCCTACATAGGGTCAGGATTGCCAACATCACTGTCTGCTACCTCCACACCTTGTTCCCCACTGGAAGGTCTTCAGGGGCAATAACATGCATGGAACCGTCATTTTCTATATAACAGTATCTTTTTCTGGGTACCTCCTAAAGGGCCTGCCTGAGGCTGTTTACAATGAGCATTTTTTTTTATAAGTAGGAGTATACTCTAAAATAGCAGTAAAATATAGTATAGTAAATACTAGGTGATAGAAATATTTTAGCTCCAGTATAGTCTTATGGAACCACTGTGGTTTATGCAGTCCATTACTGACTGAAACATCAGTAAGTGGCCCATGACTGTAACTTCAGGTGGGAACTTCAGCTTCTTGGAAATGTTCTGTGGTATCTTTCTTTGGTACTGCAGATTGTAGGAGATGTCACCATCAGTCTACCAATTTCAGTGGGTTTAACAGTATTTCAGAGTGACAAAGGCTAAGTTACAGTGTTTAATGATCTTAGACAAGGTGGACACATTTAATAAAACGGACAACAGGAACAAAATGGTAATTACAATATTTTGACCTATAGGATCTTTGGCAGTAGGATATTCATCAAATAAATTTTATATATGAGCACTCTATAAAAATATTACTTCATCTCTATAACAGAAAAATATCTAGGCCCTGTAGCCAGAAACTGGACTCGAGTTGTCAAATGGTGACTCACTCCCACATTTCTGGACTTAAGCCAGTTCATGAACTTTAGGCCCTTGGACTGATAGAGAGTCCGGGCCCCCTTGAGGAAGAGACCTGCAAGACTGTGAATATTTCTTGAAGCCATCTCCAACATTATCTAATGTCATTTACAAAGGTTATTGCATACTGGAGAAAGAGAAATATCCAGATGTTTCAGAGATTACTAGACACTCATATAAATTGACAATAATTGCTGGGAACCAAAACTATCTCTCTGGTCTATTAGTTAAATAAAAACATGGAGGTTAGGGATAAGAGTAGAATTGGCCTAAGTCAGTCTCTTATAGGGCCAGTAGAGCAAAAACTCACTCTGTGGCTATGTTTTTCCCAATTCTTTAATATATAATTACCTCCTTCAACCATAGATGACAGTGAGAATAAAAAGGACTAAATGCAAGTTGTTTTGACTTCCTCTCTTCACCAGGAAAATTAACCAAAAGCGCTTCTGATTCCCAGAGAAAACTGCTGAGTTGAGTCCCACCATCAAAGACTTGAAAAAATATATATATTCAATTTAACTCATTTGTTTGCCCTGCACATATCTTGGAGACTGACAGTGTAACTGACTGACATCTGATTGTAAACTTAATCAGACGTTGATTTAATTACAGCCACTGTTACAGCTGTGGTACCTTTACTGGAACAAATCAACACAACTCTAGCATGGAGAAATAATTATCGATCTGGCAAATGCTTTTTTCTCTACATGGATTTGCGAGGCACAGTAGCAGAAGGTCATTTTCACTGCATTGTTTCAGGGCTGTGTTAATGTGCCTACTTTCTGCCGTAAGGAGGTTAACAGATGTTCATAATGATATGCCTCAGAATACCATAGTTCACTATATTGATAACATCAAATTGATTGAACCTGATGAACAGCAATTAATAAGATATATTTTGGTAAAATACATGGGCATTTAGTGTATATCCCTGAGCCAATGGGCAGACAAGGAGGTTATTCCACTGGCTGAAGTGGTTGTTTCAGACTGCCAAGAAAAAAATGGTATTGTTGATACATGGTGGGAAAGAATAAGCTATGCCTGCAACCCAGCAGATTCTTTACGATTCTCTATTACTTTATTGTACAATAGCAAATGCTAATAGAAAAGTTTAGCAACCAAAACACCCCCATAGAAAAAATGAGGAGTCGAATCTTTTAGTAATGTAGTTTTAGGTTATCCTGACAGGTGAAGAATCCAGATTAATTAAAGTTTTTCCTGAGGACAAAAATAATACGGAATGGTTTGAAAGAAGGAAACTATATCAACTCAGGCCTTATAATAACCTACAGAAATAACAGACACCTCACGTATGCATATTTTCTTTCTTGATTTTTATGTGTGTATATATATATATGTACATGTAATGATTTTTTTTATTCCTTATCCTTTCCAGTTACTATTTTCTATGAGGATCTAGGGTATAGTTAACTTTACTACTTAGTGTTTAGGTTACAGAGCATTTGGAATAGCTTGTGACAGAGCTAGAAATGGATTTCACATTGCCCAGGGACACATACTTTATTTGTTAAGACTCTTTTAGGAAAGAAGAGGTGAATGTCTTTGTATAAAACATTGGCACATCTTGTTAGCAGAACCATGAAGAAGCCATTATTGCTGCTATGTAGAAGTTCAAACATGTGGTGTGGTTTATAATCTAATGCAATGTAGCCAAAGGGGAGGACTGTGTCAGTCACTTATGTAGTATAATCTACTCCAAATCCACCATTTAATAATATTTTACATGATAGGCCTGTGTAAAAAAAAAAAAATGCTTATGAAAAGAAATGCTGGTATTGCATAATGCTTCATTTCCTATTATATATATTCAGTGAATTTATCATCTCACCATAAATATAAAATTTAAGCAACAAAATAGAATGACTGAAGACTTTGCATTTTTTAAATCTCTTCTTTAATTTTCTGGGATTGAGGTGGCATCACAACTTGGCAACTTGCTGTTAGAGCAAGACTTTTGTCAGCAAGAATCCTTGTTTAGGATTATGTTGAACAGTGAACATGCAGATAATAGGCAAAGACAGGAAGAATGACGCTTCCCCTGTATTTTCCCTTTTCTTTAACCTTTAGGAAATATTTTCTTTTCTTGCCTTGGCTGTTGTCATTGCCTCTTGGAGTCCTTACTTTCATCTGACCAAATTATTTCACTGCGTTTTTCATACAGCAACTTGGGCAAAGTTGAAAAAAGAAGAAAAAAATAGGCAACAACTGCTTAAAATGTTTGAAATGCTTTCCACTTTACTCTAAAATATATATATAATTCTTCTCATTTTGGCCTGAAAAGGACAAGTTCTTCCATTCATCCTCTACCTGCTCTACAACTTTTTCCAGCAGTATTTTTTTCCATCATTCATTATTTAGGTGACCATACATTCCAACTTATCTATATGGCCCCAATTTACTTTTGCTGTACAAGAATTCCTTCCAGTTTATTATTTGCCCTATTGATAATTTAATATGATAATACTTGTTTTGATACTCCAACTGTTCCTCATTCATCCCACAGAAGACTGGCTTCTGTGTCCTTTTGAAAAGTCCCAACTATTTTATGAGCACTTCCTTGCTATTTATTCAGTCTGTTACAAAGTACTTTTATTAATCGTCATACAGAAATAGTTCAGTACCTATTTGGTTAACCTTCCATTGTACTTTCTTCTTCTGCCATTGTCTTATCTATCTAGTGCTATGTGACATACATGTGCAGTTAAAATAGTCCTCACATCACATGTGGTTAAATCTGACAAAAAAAAAAAAAAAGCCCAGCAGGATCCTGTCTCTTCTCCTGATTCTTTTAGTTCCAAAATCACTTAGACTTCCCTTTTCAGAACAGCATGCACAACTCCCACCAACAACGTGAAGGGAACTTAGATTAAACTGGGTAGTAGTAACAGCTAATTGTTTGCCATTTACAATTGTGGTGGGAGACAGATTGTTTTTTGAAACTTATTTTTATTTTGTTATTTCTTTAATGAAGCCTAATTTATGTATTTACTCTATTTAATTTTTGTTTTTAAGTTCCAGGGTACATGTACAGGGTGTGCAGGTTAACATGGTGGCACTGCCTACCATTTGGATTCTTTGTCCCATGTTGTGGCTTGAGCACTAGGCAGCCATTTGGCATTTCAGTAGGAAACTTGAAAATTATTGGTTAAGTATATGTAAATTATGTGTAAAAATTAGAGATTTAGCAATCTTGCTATAGAGCCTATAAAAGATAGTCAGAATATTATTGCTATATTGATTTTGTAATTTACTGTATGTGATAAATGTACAATTATTCACTTTGCTTGGCAATGTTCTTTTTAAATTTTTTTGCAGTAAACCCTTCAGAAAGCAATGTGTTGAAAAAGAAGAAGAAAGAAAGATTTATTAAAAATTTTCTCGCTGATATCCCATTTCTTAAGAGTTGATTTTGTGCATGAGTAATTAGCACAAAATGCTCGTAGACAATAAGTATCTATGTGGATAATATCACAAAGCATATACAATCAAGACACAATCTTTTGAAGAACACCATTTTGAGAAGATGGTGCCTAAAGATGATGATTTAATATGTACAGTTGCAGAGGTGTGATGAAGTAACACTAAAAGTGACTTTTTTTAGACTAAATAACTGCTGATCTAAATGAATTTCACTAATTTCAATTGTCACTTTTCTTGGGCATGTACATTAAAAATTGCTGTTAATGTGTTGGCTTCATTAGCAAAAGAAATTCATGAGTAGTTAAAGAATGACAGTTTTATATTATCATCTTCAGATACTTCAAAAGGAAATTTCATTAATTTATAACCAATAATGGTTCAATTTTGTCATCCAATTAATAAAATCAAAGTAAAACCTTTGCAAGTTCAATCTGTCAAAGGTGAAACATCTGACATTATTAATGCTCTTATACATTCAATTTAAGGTTTAATATTGCATATAGAATTACTACTGGAGAACACAAATGTAATGGAGCACTGTGTTGTGGTGAAAACAATGTGTTTAAGAAAGCTACTAAACACAAATAAATCATGGTACAGACATAATTTATATTTGATAAATCCAAATAAAAACTGTACATGTCAAAATTTACATACGTAGTGACCAAATTAGAAAACGTGATGAAATTAATGTTGATTACAACATAAATCTTCAATTTGGCCGTATATATCTTCTATCTTTGCTGTCTGTCTTCAATTGAATTTTAGAAATATTTGATCTGCTGAAAAACTATTTATCCTGTGCTTTATAATTTTATTCAACTTTTTAAACAAACAATTCCTCTTATATTTTAGTTTCATATAGTTCATATTTAGTTTTAAATTGTTATTTAAAAAGTTAATTTTAAGCAGAGCCATAATTATCTTTTCAAGATTTTATTGAATAGCAATCATAGGAAACAAGATTTTCAAACCAGTAAACTTTAATAACCATTTCTAGAGAAATTAGTGAAAAATTTTAAATGTTAAGTAATGACAAGTCAGGAGTGTAGAAGATTTAATTTTAACACTTGATAATTATACTTTGGAAATATTTTGACTTTATTATAAGGATCTTTTGATGGAACTTTTTTGTACAAATTTATGGGTTACATGTGCAATTTTGTTACATGTATAGATGGTGTGGTGGTCAATTCAGGGTTTATAGGGTACCCATCACGTGAATAATGTATATTGTGCCCATTAACCAATTTTTTGTCATCCAGTCCCTCCCCAATCCCTCACCTTTCTGAGTGTCCAATGTCTATCATTCCAATGTGTTCATGTGTACACATTATTTAGCTCTCATTTACACACGAGAACATGTGATATTTGACTTTCTGCTTCCGAGTTACTTCACTTATGACAATGGCCTCTAGTTCCATCCCTGATGCTGCAAAAGACATAATTTCATTCTCTTTTATGGTTGAATAGTATGCCATTGTGCAAATGTACCACATTTTCTTTATCCATTCCTCCATCGATGGACACTTACGCTGATTCCATATCTTTGTCATTGTAAATAGTGCTGCAATAAACATACTAGTGCAGGTATTGTATTGATCTCTTTTCCTTTGGATAGAGAAACTGTATGGGATTGCTGGGCTGAAAGGTAGTTCTATTTTTAGTTCTTTGAGAAATCTCCATACTCTTCTCCATAGAGGTTGTACTATTTACCTTCCCACCAATCATGCATAAGAGTTCCTTTTTATTTGCAAATTTGCCAACATCTGTTATGTTTTGTTATTTTAAAATAATAGCCAGTTTGACTTGTGTAAGATGATACTTCATTGTGGTTTTATTTTGCATTTCTATGATGATTCGTGGTATTAAGCATTTTTTCATAAATCTGTTGGCCATTTTTATGTCTTCTTTTGTCTTTTTTACAACAGTTTCCTTTCACTAAAAAGTGCCCACTTTTAATGGGATTATATCTTTTTTGCTGTGGCGTTGTTTGGGTTCCTTGTAAATTCTGGATGTTGGTCTTCTCTCAGATGTATAATTTAAAAATATTTTTCTCCCTTTCTACAGGTTGTCTTTTCACTCTGTCGATTAATATTTTCTGCTTTTCACAAGCTTTTTAGTGTAATTAAGTCCTATTTTTCTACTTTTATTTTTGTTGCTTGTGCTTTTGAAGTCTTAGTCACAAATTCTTATCCTAGCCCAATGTCCAGAAAATGTTTTCCTGTTGTTTTTTCTAATACTTGTATAATTTTGAGTCTTATGTTTGTCTTTAATTCCATCTTGAGCTAATATTTTAGTATGGTGAGAGAAAGATACCCAGTTTCATTCTTCTGTATATGTCAATCCAATTTATCCAGTAGTATTTATTGAAAAAGGTGTCCTTTCTCCAATGTATGTTCTTGTCAGCTTCTGTAAAAAATTGATTGTTTTTAAATATGTGGCTTTATTTCTGGGTTCTGTATTCTGTTCCATTGATCTATATATCTAGTTTTGCCTCCAAGTTAGCCTGGTCTCCAGGTCTGTGTTTCTCACCATTATCCATCACCTTGTCTCAACAGAGCCACAAGTTAGGAAAATATGTTGAAAGAATAGGGAGCTTTATTTTGTATAGCTTTTTTATTCTCAGCTGTGGGCTCAATTTAGTCTCCTAAGCAAAGGGTAGGTCCTGACATGTGTTTCTTAATTAAAATTTGCATCCATTATTAATTTTCCCTATGGCAAGTAGCTTACATTGTACTTTGTGATATGAGTCTCCATTAGGCAGAAGATTTTGTTTTTAACGTTTATAATATCACCTTATTGTCTATGTGATAATACACAAGCCACTTAATATATCTACATGTAATATGGACATTTGGTGAACATCAGATAAAATAATATATGTGAACATCTTTTAAAAATGTAAAGCAGAACCTTTTGTGTGGCTGCATTAGATGTAGTATCTAATACTACATTGTTTTTGGTCTGACGGTTACCAAAAAATCTCATCTCAGCATTTTGACTATTAGGTAAATGTGTACCCTTTAGATCCTGCCTTCCCATGCTCTTTATGAGCAAAGAGAACTATGCTTTCTTTTTTTTTTTTTTTTATTATTATACTTTAGGGTTTTAGGGTACATGTGCACAATGTGCAGGTTTGTTACATATGTATCCATGTGCCATGTTGATTTCCTGCACCCATTAACTCGTCATTTAGCATTAGGCGTATCTCCTAATGCTGTCCCTCCCCCCTCCCCCCACCCCACAACAGTCCCCGGAGTGTGATGTTCCCCTTCCTGTGTCCATGCGTTCTCATTGTTCAATTCCCACCTATGAGTGAGAACATGCGGTGTTTGGTTTTTTGTCCTTGCGATAGTTTACTGAGAATGATGTTTTCCAGTTTCATCCATGTCCCTACAAAGGACACGAGCTCATCATTTTTTATGGCTGCATAGTATTCCATGGTGTATATGTGCCACATTTTCTTAATCCAGTCTATCATTGTTGGACGTTTGGGTTGGTTCCAACTCTTTGCTATTGTGAATAGTGCCGCAATAAACATACGTGTGCATGTGTCTTTATAGCAGCATGATTTATAGTCCTTTGGGTATATACTCAGTAATGGGATGGCTGGGTCAAATGGTATTTCTAGTTCGAGATCCCTGAGGAATCGCCACACTGACTTCCACAATGGTTGAACTAGTTTACAGTCCCACCAACAGTGTAAAATGTGGAGAAATAGGAGAACTATGCTTTCACAGACTACCGGTGTTTGAAAGTGGAGCACTGCAGTATTCTATTGTTTTAATAATGCCTATCTTTCCTGAAGCGCTAAGAAAACAATTTGAATCTCCTAGTTAAGTGTGTGTGTGTGTGTGTGTGTGTGTTCTATCAATATGTAGTTATCATGCCACCAAGTATTGTAGTTCTGAATAGCAGTGCTCTCACAGTGAGCTTTAAATCAGTTAGTTACTACATTTGCTTTTTTCGGTGGGGGGAAAATTACCTTCATGCTACCACAATTCTGTCTTCTTGAATATTTTTGATATTGGTTTAACTACATATACATTGAATGAGTGCTCATATGTTAATAAAGAAGTATTTGCTGATGTGTTGAATGTGGCTCTAGAAGTATAATTTCTTTAGCACTTTGATAATACAGCACAAAAGATAATAAGGAAAATAGCCTATCCCCCACAAGTCTATAGTAGGACTGACTGCACTGTTACTAAGATTTCAGGAGCTTTCCTGGCTATCAATCAAAGCTTCTAAAAGTCATCCCTGCGTTTATATTTTTACCATATAAACACTTCCTACTACTATCCTTTTGTACGTCTATGTAAGTATGAGCATGAGTTACTAAATCATCCAATCAGCTATTTGAATAGAGGAAGGATTTTTACCTAAAAGCAATAATTTTTCTCTTTTGAATATGTGAGGAAATCAAGCATAAAAGTAAAGAAAGGGATAGAACAAAAGAGGAAAGTGAGGTAGTAGGACTGTACTAATAATCAGAGTAGCTAACAAAAGGTCAAAGGCTCATGGCCAAGAGAAATAAAATCTAAGACAATGATAAAGCGGTGATATTAACATCTCTACGAATAGAGCTGTGTTCTCCTAAATAGAGTCCTTTATCAGAAACAAAAACAATAAAGGAAGCAATGTGATAACCAAACAGAACAGCCAAGCAACAGCATGACAGTAAATTCTAATTGAGATAGTATACATTTTGCTGGACATATGGGATACATTCTTGGGAATCTAGCGACTGAAACATAGCATTTATAGTCAATAAGGAAGTACTCAACCAATGCAAGAAATAACCAAATAGATAGCTTCCACAAATATGGTGCTATAAGTGTTTTTGCTCAATAAATATTTATTAAGTGAGTGAATGAATTAACAGTTAATGAAGGAAATACTCTTGATTTTCAATATTGATTCCCTAATTAAGGCTTTCATCTCCTTCACACCTAAAATTCAGTCATTTCTACATAACCATCACAACAAATGTGATGGTTGTTATTTGACTGGATATTATTGTGATTTAAGAAAATAAAATCAGTGTTTCAAGAGTTATAGATTGCTATTTAACCAACCATCTCTAAATCTGTTGAAACATTAATCTTAAAAAATATATTATTTTTCACCAAGTGCCTGTGTGTTAATTGGGCTCAGCATAGTGGTCTTTGCTTGGGACCTCACATGTGCTACCAGATAGGGGCTGGGCCTGGATACTGTTGGCTACAGTATCTACATGCTACATACAATTTTTCCACAAGGCTCAGGCTATTCACGGCATGGTTATTGGGTTCTTAGAGACATCATCCACAAACAAACATTCCGAGAGACAAAAAGTAGAAGAACATCTGTGCCTGTAAATTGGCACATCATAATGTTTGTGATATTCTGTTGCTCAAAACACTCAAAGAACCTACCCAGATTCAAGGGGAGAAAAGATAGGGTCTAACTCTTGAAGAGGAGGAGGAATCACAAAAAACAGAGCCATCTTAATTTATCTAAATCAACAACACAAATACTAATAATAGACGTATTTCACAATAAGTATGAGAATGATGATGAGATCATGTTGTGTATTTCTTACTAATCCTTACATCTTCACATAACCCCATGTCCTGATTTTTTGCATGAGGAAACTGAGGATGAAAATAGTTATGTAACTTGGTGAAGGTCACAACTTGGTGAGGGCTCAAACTTAAATATGCTTTTGCCGTTTTATTTCATTATCTTCTCACCCTACCACGAAATCTACTATAATTCCCTGTGCTCTCCCAGACCAAAGCTAAATTCCTTTGTATAATTTCATCAATAATCTTTCCTATTCCTGCTTATGCAATCTTACATCTTTCTGCATCCCACGATGTACCCTCATTCCCATAATGCCCAGCTATTAACCCATATATACTGTCCCAACTTTGCCTTGTTCCCCTTAGCTGAAATGCCCTCATCGCCTCCCACCACCTCCAATCTAAATTCTACCAGCCATTCATACATTTCTCATAGCCCATCATTTTTTTTCTCTGAATGTCTCACTGTCTATCTATAGCAGCCCATAGTTATGTCCCATTTTAGTGTATCAGCTGTTGGACCTCAATTGTTGGTGTTTTCACATGTTAGTTTTATCACTCCAATTGTATTGCACATTTTGTGGCTGTATCTGTATCACCACATCTGGTATTCTTTCTGAATTCCTTGTAGCCTCCACCCTCTAAGACTGGTTCATCAGAGAATTGGCAATAAACTTCAACATGGTGCTTTAGTCACGCTAAAGTCAATTGAAACCTTCCATACAAAAATGATCAATGGAAATATTAGTCTGAGGTAACTAGCTTGACCATAGTGAAGTGAAGCATAGTATGCAGACGATACACTTATGCAAATTTTGTGCTATGTTCATCCTTGAGCCTTCTCAGCAAATTAGAGAGAAAACCTACAGTTCAAAATGGCCCAGCAAAGCTGCAGAGTTATTGACTACATGCTGTGATTTCTGAATTTCTATTAAAGAGCATTTTGTCTTCTACTAGGTGGAGATGGAAACGGCTTTACTAGGATAATGTATTCCACAATTCAGAATGAAGCTTAAGGCATGTGTTCACTAAAAGTATATTATCTTTTCCATAGAAGGTTCTGATCTGTCTTATGAAGAGTAGAGGGATTAAGAAGTTCTTGGGCATATTGTAGTGAAGTAGGTATTTCAAGAAAGGAAAAAGGATACCTGTTAATAGTTTGCCTAAGGTGGCATCTGCTAATGTTTCTAACTTCACAAAAGAGAAAAGAGGACATCCTAGGGCATAAGTCCTCCAGTAGTCAAATATAGAAGTTGGCCTGATAGCCTACAGAGTCCCTACCATCAGACACTCCCATCCCAATATCCTTCATAGATACATGTAACCACTCATTGCAGGTTGGAGATTATTTAAATGCTGGCTTGAAATGTTGCTGAGCATTAGGAGGAGGATAAAGTGGGGCAATATTTTACAGCATCCTGCACCACCCTCCTTATCCCATACCATTACTAACTATTTTCCTGAGACAAATTTCCTAGTCAACTTGTAAGTCAGCCATGAATCTTACACAACAAAATGAACTGATCAAGCTCCCCATAGTGTCAAGTCCTCAGGTAGAGATTTTAGAAAGTAGTTTAGGAGGCAGGCTAAAGAATATAGCCAGCCAGCTTGTCTTACCATTAACTTTATTTCCCTTTCTATCAGGGACAGGTAATCTTGTTTAGCTGGCCACTTAGCCTTAAAAAGCCAACAGGAAAGCTCTAATGGGAATGCTAAAAATCTCATTTATAAGAGTCAGATGATTTCTGGTTACCAGCGGCACAATTTTCTGTCTCCAGTCGACCAGGTATTTGACATCTACTGGTGTGAGAAAAATGACTTTATAATGCGGAACTGAACAAATGTTTGAGTTTTATTTTGTCTTGAGGGTAATTATTACTAGAATTCTCTTGCCCTTGTTTTGCCTGTCACACTAAAAACAATATTTCAAAACTGAAATATGTGCCACGGAGTAAGGCATGTGGTTGTGCAAAGAAAATTGTAAGGTTTGAAAATAGTCTTTCTTGGCATCCCTGTCTATTCCAAATCTAAAATAATTTTAGAATAAAATGAAGCACTCTGAATATTTATAAATCATTTAAGGAATCCAGTATATCTAGTTTCTCCAAGAAAAGTCATGTCAATGATCCTTGGAAATTCTTTATTTTTATCCCTGTCCTACAACATGGCAGGGAGTGGGATGCTCCATGAAGCTTTCAACCTTGTATCATGTTGCTCCTTGTCTAATTTAGAGCACCGAGAAGGGCATGATACATCGCTTTTGCTACTCTAGCCTCAGTGGTGGAACATTGAACCCTGACATGGATGTTCTCTATAGTAGACCCTGTCCCTTCCCTGTGTTTTGGCCACATCCTATCCCTGCTACTGTGAGCCTTTGGCTTGAAGAGAGCAGGAATGACTGCAAATTTGGTCTCTGCACTCTGTTCAATGAAGAGGTGGAGAGAGTGACTGCTATTGCAGCATGTGCAGCAGATGCATCTGCCTACATCCATATGCAGTAGTCACAGGGAGAAAATATTGTGGGCTCTTTTTTCTGGCAAAGGAGGCAAAAAGGCCCAACGTATCTCCCACCACACCTACAAACAGAGCTGGGCAGCAGCTGAGACAGCCATAGCCACAGTTAGGACCTTACAATGACGTTAGGAGTGGCACCACCTTTAAATGGAAAGATTATTTCTTTTAATTAAATACTTCTGTTACCAACAGGTATTGAGAAACAGTACTGGCAGAAAAGTTGTCATGGTCTTAACTGGTTCAACGGCTTTTCCAATCATTAGAGCTTTTTCTCCCTTCTAGACTTCTTATTAATAAAGTTAGGAAGAATGCTTCCTCTCTGCACATATTAATTACAGCCAATGAAGCTGAAGAGATTGAGTTGAAGAAATTGCAAATATTTTAAGGAGTAATTACCATAAAAAGTTTAAATACTCGCTGGTAGTGGCAAGGAATTGATTTCCTTTATAAAAATCCCCCCTCCATACCCTCCACCCTCACATGTAATCAGGTTAACTAATTTCACACGATGAAACTTGCGCAGCTGCGTGAAAAACAAATACTTTAAAAAATATGATCTAGAAGGGTCAAAGTTACTACTCCGTGCACATGCACTTAAAACATATTTAAGAACAACAAGCAATTCTAACAAAACCTTAATTTTTACAGAATTGATTACTTTTGTTCCATTTTATACCCACTTTTTGAGGAGTTGGTTTTTTTGAATACTTTAAAAATATTATAGATTAGAATACAAGCTTATTATCAGGCACTGATCAGTTTGAGTTTGTCCCATACATATTTTCAAATTGATAACTGAAAAGAAAGTTCTAATGTCAGATAAAGGGTCTATAGAAGAATAGATTACCTCTGTGTTGGTTTGCTCTTTTAATATACTTATAAGTTAAAATAAATGAACTTTTTGAAAGCCCCTGAATATTTTTAAGACAACATTTTATTTCGTTCAAAGTAAATTTTAAAAATATCTAAAGATCTGTCTCAGCAGGGATGAAAAAATAGTAACTGATTGAAATTTTATAAAGAAACTGTTATATTTAACATTTTCCAAATACAATATAAACTATCCATTTAAATAGTCAAAGGAATTAGATTTAGAAGAGGCTTACTGGCATGTAATCTGGCATGTTTTTAGATATCCTTATGCAGAAGTCTCATATATCAAGCTTGGACTGAATTGGGGCTGGGGACATAGGGAAAATTGGTGCTCATCCCTTCCCACTTATCCCTAACCCAATAGTGGCTCCTGGAAGAATAGTTTAAAAACTATCAGTCTTCTTAATTTTTCTCATCTTTCTGTTTTATCATTG
Source organism: Symphalangus syndactylus (assembly GCF_028878055.3). Lineage (NCBI taxonomy): Eukaryota > Metazoa > Chordata > Mammalia > Primates > Hylobatidae > Symphalangus > Symphalangus syndactylus. The sequence goes on along the minus strand of NC_072430.2, from coordinate 68,609,295 downwards.
AGCACCTGTGACCACCCAAGGTAAAGTTACTTGCTCAAGGTTACACAATTTATTATTTTCAGAGTCAGGACTTTAATGCAGATACTATATCCAGTGCTTTCCCACTACCACACTGCAAGAAATGAAGATATAGAACATACACTTAGTTTTTATTACTTACCCAATTGTTTAGGAGGAGCAGGGAAACTACAAAGAAAGTGAGAACACAATTATAATCAGACTAACATGAACACAGAAATTGATTCCGTTCTATAGGAGAGTATAAAGAGGCAATAGCCTGGAGGCATATTGGGTTACTTCATCTGTTGACCATTATTTCTTTCTCATCCTCCATTTCTCCACTAAGTCCATTTCTGTTTATCAATTTGGAACTTAGCAAGACATTTTTTGAACCCCAAATGTTTGCCAAAATGTCCAGAGTCAGGATACTCAATTGGTTTATTTTGCCCACAGCCATTGGATCAAAATTTCCAGATTTGTTATATGATGTTTGGGCATAGTATCAAGCCAGAGTAAATGAAAGGGACTCAGTATTTTGGAGTCATCGTGGCATACATATTCTGCCTCCAAACTGCTTATTTGAATTAAAGAGCGGAAATACAGTCTCAAAATTAATAGAGGTCACAGGAATATGACCATATGTCCCAATATGTGCATATATTCCCCAAAACAGGAAAATGGTGAATAAGAGGAATATTTACTTAAACCAGAGAGTGAGAGCTTATTAATTAAAGTGATCTGAAATCAGGATTAAGTGGCATTTAGCTGCAACAGAAGAAGACCCATGCTTCTATTTTCTGAAATATGACTTCTAAATACACTCCACACACACACACACACACACACCACAGAAAGAATGGTGCACAGAACAGAAATGACGGGTTAGAATAGAGTGTGAGGGATCATTAATTCAAATGATCCCAAATCAGATTTGGATAGTATGTAATTGAAGCAGAAAAAAAAAAACCCTCTCATTTTGAAGTAAGGGTTATATTTGAGTAATGCTGCGCAAGAGAAGGTTTCTTGTGTTTTCCTAGAATTTCAAGTGTACTCTTCACCGACTTGTTGCTTTGGTGTTTTACAAGCCAATTGGGAATGCTATATGGAATTAACATCTTATAAAGACTTGAGCTAAATGTGGTGAATTCATGAGGTAAATATAAAACAAAGATTTTCTTGTACCAGGGAATACGATTAAGATCTTTCAAATTCATATGTATGGAATTTATACTAAAGGATTATTTTTGGAATGGAAAGAGAAAAGTTATGCCTTAGATTTTATTTGGACAAACTTAAGATATTTAGAATGCTTTTAGTATAGGAAAAATTATTAATATATCATTATAGTGTAACAGAGTTAAAAGTCTTTAGTTATTGTATTTAGAGAAAAAATTCAAAATTATGTTCTTTATTTCAAACTATTAAAAAGAATGTATATTTTGAAGAGTATTCAATATAAAATACTATGTAGTAAAATGTGGCATTGGAATTGTGAGTTTTCAGATGTAATGCTATATTTTAAAAGGTCCTAGTAAATGGGCGTGTCAGTGTTTGTGTATGACTGTGTGCACGGGCGTGAGAGGGTATGTGTGCAATTATGTGTACATGTGTGTTTTTGTGCATTTTTATGAAGAAAGTAAAATATATCTTTGAACTGTATGACGATTTCTGAGTACTTGGCCTTCTCTTATGTAATGCAGGAGCTTAAAGGTGACACCATAAACAGGGCTAAGATGATTAACAGAAAATTGCATTAAGATGATTTAAGTCTATCAGAATTTCGTTATTGGTTATAGAATATTAGTAGCATTTGATTCAATACATATTAGTGTAGTTATTGTACACTGGATTTGGTTGGTTGACTCTTACGATGAACCTTCATTATTGTCTGAGTCAGAGACTTTAGGTTTCTCTCGTATACTTTTCTTTTTGTCATCTTTTCCCTTTAACATCTTCAAAATCCCCCAGGACCACGTATTACTCTTCTCTTGAACCTGTAGTGTGGAGCTTTGGAGCATGCAGGCATTGATCAGAATGTAATAATCAGCTGCAAGTGAAGACATTGTGTGGACATTCAGATTCTTTATAATTATACCACATTAATAACTCAGGCAGTAAACAACTCATTTTATTGGACAAAATAGTGTTATTAAGTTTATAGATCATGGTGATTGAATACTGCTCCTATGAACTTGATCATTTTTTTCTATCAAGTGAGAATTCTCCCACTTCTTAAAATGTGAAGCAAGTCCATAAGGATTAAGTTTTAAACAACTGGATGCAGTGGCTCACACCTGTGATCCTGGCACTTTGAGAAGCCAGAGTGGGAGGATTGCTTAAGCCCAGGAGTTTGAGACAAGCCTGGGCAACATAACAAAACCTCATCTCTACTAAAAATAAAAAACATTAGCTGGGTGTGGTGATGCACACCTGTGGTCCCAGCTGCTCAGAGGCTAAGGGAGGAGGATTGCTTGAGCCTGGGAGTTTGAGGCTGCAGTGAGCTATGATCCTACCACTGCATTCTAGCCTGGGCAACAGAGTGAGACCTGGTCTCAAAAAAAAAAAAAAAAGGCTTGAGTATTAATTTTGCTTTATTTATGATTAAAATGAAGTAATTAAGAAATCTTAGGCTGGGCACCGTGGCTCACGCCTGTAATCCCAGCACTTTAGGAGGCTAGGGTGGGCAGATCACCCGAGATCAGAATTTCGAGACCACCCTGACCAACATGGAGAAAACCTGTCTCTACTAAAAATACTAAATAACCCAGGCATGATGGCACATGCCTGTAATCCCAGCTACTTGGGAGGCTGAGGCGGGAAAATCATTTGAACCCGGGAGGCGGAGGTTGCGGTGAGCTGAGATCTTGCCATTGCACTCTAGCCTGGGCAACAAGAGCAAATCTCAGGTCTCAAAAAAAAAAAAAAGAAATCTTAAACTTTTAAATATGCAATTTAAAATGGAAAAAAAATCCGTAGAAGTGGTAAGAGCCATACCATGAACTAGATTTCCTTTACATGAGTCTGTTATGAATCAGCAGATTTATCCAGTTGCTTAAAAAATAGTTAATACTCCATTAGCGACACACTGTGATCTGTGTCAGCAATATAAGCTATTCTTCAGTCATTTATTTTATTGTAATATGTTATTGCAGAAAAATGCAATTATTGAGAGTATCTAAGAGACAAATAAATACTAAGATAAAACTGGGACATTTTCTTACAGAATTATAGACATAATGTTTGAATCTTAATTTAATCAAAGCATTTGGCTGTTTTATTTTGGTCAGTAAGTTTACAATACAGAGAGACGAAATGATTTTTTTAAAGAATTTGAAATTTAACTTATATTTACAAAATTTTTTTTTTTTTTTTTTTTTTTTTTGAGACGGAGTCTCGCTCTGTCGCCCAGGCTGGAGTGCAGTGGCGCAATCTCGGCTCACTGCAAGCTCTGCCTCCCGGGTTCATGCCATTCTCCTGCCTCAGCCTCTCCGAGTAGCTGGGACTACAGGCGCCCGCCACCACGCCCGGCTAATTTTTTGTATTTTTGGTAGAGACGGGGTTTCACCGTGGTCTCGATCTCCTGACCTCGTGATCCGCCCGCCTCGGCCTCCCAAAGTGCTGGGATTACAAGCGTGAGCCACCGCGCCCGGCCTATTTACAAAATTTATAGCAATAATTTAAGTATCAATTGCCTGAAGCTATTGAATGAAGAAGATAGGAAATGATTGTTGGGACTTTCTCAAGCCTGTATTTGGGGCAAGAGCAGTACCAGACAAAAAGAGAGGCCTGGTCTCAAATGCTGGGGAGTCTTTGTGAGATCAGAGCATTCAGAAGCTCATCACTTCACAGTTCCATTCACTTTGACTGCACTGGGCTTAACTTTATGCCCCTAAATTTTAGAATTTCTCTTAGGCATTCAGAGGACAGAGGCAAATAGCAGAAAAAATCAAAAGGTGTCTATTAGGCTGGGCACTGTGGCTCACGCCTGTAATCCCAGCACTTTGGGAGGCCGAGGTGGGCAGATCACTTGAGGTCAGGAGTTTGAGACCAGCCTGGCAAACATGGTGAAACCCCGTCTCTACTAAAAAAAATACAAAAATTAGCTAGGTGTGATGGCACATGCCTGTAATCCCAGCTACTTGGGAGGCTGAGGCAGGAGAATTGCTTGAACCTGGGAGACGGAGGTTGCAGTGAGCCGAGATCATGCCACTGCACTCAAGCCTGGGCGACAGAGCAAAACTCCATCTCAAAAAAAAAAAAAAAGAAAAAGAAAAAGAAAAAGAAAAAGTTGTCTGTGAATCACACTGAAAATTGATTTACCATCCATAGAATGGGATTGATAGGTGAATAGTTCTGCACTCCTTTTGACTTTCTAAATAAACGGATGACAAAGATACTGGTGGAAATGAAAGCAGCCGTGATATTTTTTTTCTCTGAATTAAATAAATGTAAAGATGGATTTCCTCTTCTGTAAAGATGGAATAGATAAACTTTTTTCTATTCCTCCCACTTAGCATAACTAAAATAACTTCTAAGTTATTTAAGTGTATAACTGGAAATATGGAGAAAAGGGAATAAAGTAGATAAGAAGCTCTGAACTCAGGAAACAACACAGCGGTGAGTTTTCAAAAAAAAGCCTTCCCTCTTCAGAGAAAAGACTAAGAAAAGGTCAGCATAGCAGGCAGAACACTTAGACAATGACTGCTATATTCCAACCAAACACTGTAAGACATCATTGAGGGAGCCCTCTCCTTCACCTTCACCAATAAAGAACAAATGGAGGCTGAGACTTTGACATTCCTACTCACAGTTGTCAGACGGTATTGAACTGCCATGACCCCTCACTGAGGTGGTGTCAGAGAAGCACAAGTAGGGAGCAGAGATTTCACATTCATTCCTGCTTGGTGGTAAGAAGGCTCTGCCCCACTCACAGTGACAGAGAAGATAACATGGAGGGCAGGATATCCATTTATACCCTGCAGTAATAAGACACTCCTGCCCTCCTAATTAGTGTGTATTCAAAGGAAGAATAGTGAAGAAACAGGATTTTCATCACCTCTTAACTGTGATGACATCCTCTTTGTGGTGTCACTGAAGGTCATGTGAGTAGCAACAACCAAGTACTTCTGCCTCCCAACAGAAAAGTGTCACTTAAGGCCAAGTGGAGAGCTCAAACTTCTACCCTACCCCGCAACAAGAGGCACATCCATACTGAATATCAAAAGAGGCCAAGTAAAGGACCTGGACTTCTACTTCCACCTGGCTGTAAAACTGTGGTGTCTCCCTTTCCCTGTTGGACTGCTATCGTATGAAACCACCTAAAACTGAAAGTTTAAATAAGACACAGAGACTCATAACATGATATCTAAAATGTTCAGATTTCAAATAAAAACAAAATTATTCTTCATACCTCAAACCAAAAAGCCTTAATCTGAATGAAAACAGTTGACCAATAGATCCCCACACCAGGATTGCAGAGGTGTTAGAGTGATCTGACAAGTATTTTAAAGCAGTTGCCTTCAACAAATGATAAAAGAAAAGCTTCAACAAACATTATGAATATGTTTGAGCCAAACAAAAATAAAAACTATCGGCAAAGATAGAATGTCCCAGCAAAGAAACAGGCAATATAAGAAAAAAAAATCAATGAACTGGAAGATGGAACAATAGAAACTATCAAAACTGAGTAACAGTGAGAAAGTAGAATTACAAACAGACTTAGGAACCCTTTAATCCATATCAAAATATCTAGTATTAATGCCATCAGAGTTCTGGAAATAGCAGAGAAAAAAAAGGTAGGGCTGAAAGTGTAATTATAAAAATAATTAATGAAAAATTCCAAAATTTGGCAAAAGATATACATCTATAGATTTGAGAAGCTGAAAAAACCCAAACAAAAAAAGAAACACAAAAAATCTACACTTAACACACAGCAAGGTCAAACTAATGAAAATTGAAAACAAAAAAATTTTTAAAGTAGCTATAGTGATGTGTGACATCTTACATAAAGAGTAAAGATATAAGACCACAAACCTACAACTATCTGATCTTCGACAAATCTGACAAAAACAAGCAATGAGGAAAGGATTCCCTATTTGATAAATGGTGCTGGGAAAACTGGCTAGCCATATGCAGAAGACTAAAACTGGACCCCTTTATTTCAACATATACAAAAATCAAATCTGGATGAATTAAAGACTTAAATGTAAAACTCAAAACTATAAAAACCTTAGAAGACAACCTAGGCAATACCATTCAGGACATAGGCACAGGCAAAGATTTCATGACAAAGACAGCAAAAGCAGTTGCAACAAAAGCAAAAATTGACAAATGGGATCTAATTAAATAAAGATCTGCACAGCAAAATAAACTCTCAACAGAGTAAACAGATAACCTATAGAGTGGGAGAAAATTTTTGCAATGGATTTATCTGACAAAGGTCTAATATCCAGAATCTACAAGGAACCTTCGCAAATTTACAAAACAAACAAACAAACCCAACCCTATTAAAAAGTGGGCAAAAGACATGGACAGATACTTCTGAAAAGAAAACATACATGGGGCGAACAATCATATGAAAAGCTCACATCACTTATCATTAGAGAAATGCAAATCAAAACCACAATGGGATACCATTGCACACCAGTGAGAATGGCTATTATTAAAAAGTCAAAAAATAACAGATGCTGCTGAGGTTACAGAGAAAAAGAAAAGTTTATACACTTTTGGTGTGAGTGTAAATTAGTTCAACCACTTTGGAAGACAGTGAGGTGATTCTTCAAAGATCTAAAGACAGAGATACCATTCGACTCAGCAATCCCATTACTGGGTATATACCCAAAGGACTATATAAATCATTCTGTTGTAAAGACACATGCACACATGTGTTCATTGCAGGACTATTCACAATAGCAAAGCCATAAAATCGACCTAAATGCCCATCAATGGTAGACTGGATAAAGAAAATGTGGTCCACACATACCATGGAATACTTTTATGTAACCATAAAAATCCATGAGACCCTGGCCTTTGCGGGGACATGGATGGAGTTGGAGGTCGATATCCTTAGCAAACTAATGCAGAAACAGAAAAACAAATCCTGAATGTTCTCACTTATAAGTGGGAGCTAAATGATGAGAACACATGGACACACAGAGGGAAACAAGACACACTGGGGCCTATCAAAGGGTGGAGTGTGGGAGGAGGGAGAGGATGTGGAATAATAACTAATGGGTACTAGGCTTACTATCTAGGTGATGAAATAATCTGTACAACAACCCCCCCATGACACAACTTCACCTATATAGGAAACCTGCACATGTACTCCTGAACTTAAAATAAAAGTTAAATAAAAAAGAAAATACTTGCAAACTAAACTCTATGTATATCTGACAAATAAATACTATCTACAATGTATTAGAATTTTTTAAGACTCAGCAGTATCCAATAACGACAAAGCAATCTGATTACAAAATAAGACATAAGCATAATATACATTTCATGGAATAGGAATTGTATAGAGCAATTAACCTATTAAAACATATTCAACATTATCAGCCATTTTGGAAATGCAATTTAAATCACAATGAGGTATTACTATACACGTATCAGGTTGGCTAAGATTAAAAATATTGAAAAGACCAAATGTTTTAAAAATTCAATTTAATTTTAAGTTCCAGGGTACATGTGCAGGATGTACAGGTTTGTTATATAGGTAGACACGTGCCATGGTGATTTGCTGCACCTATCAATCCATCATGTAGGTATTAAGCCCCGTGTACATTAAGTATTTATCCTGATGCTCTCTGTCCCCTTGCCCCCCGTCAGGCTGCAGTGTGTGTTGTTCCCCTCCCTGTGTCCAGGTGTTCTCATCATTCAGCTCCCACTTATAAGTGAGAACATGTGGTGCTTGGTTTTCTGTTCCTGTGTTAGTTTGCTGAGCTAAGCTCCATCCATGTCCCTGCAAAGGACATGATCTTGTTCCTTTTTAAGGCTGCATAGTATTCCATGGTGTATATGTACCACATTTTCTTTTTTTTTTTTTTTTTAATTATACTTTAGGGTTTTAGGGTACATGTGCAAAATGTGCAGGTTTGTTACATATGTATCCATGTGCCATGTTGATTTCCTGCACCCATTAACTCGTCATTTAGCATTAGGTGTATCTCCTAATGCTGTCCCTCCCCCCTCCCCCCACCCCACAACAGTCCCCGGAGCGTGATGTTCCCCTTCCTGTGTCCATGAGTTCTCATTGTTCAATTCCCACCTATGAGTGAGAACATGCGGTGTTTGGTTTTTTGTCCTTGCGATAGTTTACTGAGAATGATGGTTTCCAGTTCCATCCATGTCCCTACAAAGGACACGAACTCATCATTTTTTATGGCTGCATAGTATTCCATGGTGTATATGTGCCACATTTTCTTAATCCAGTCTATCGTTGTTGGACATTTGGGTTGGTTCCAACTCTTTGCTATTGTGAATAGTGCGGCAATAAACATACGTGTGCATGTGTCTTTATAGCAGCATGATTTATAGTCCTTTGGGTATATACCTAGTAATGGGATGGCTGGGTCAAATGGTATTTCTAGTTCTAGATCCCTGAGGAATCACCACACTGACTTCCACAATGGTTGAACTAGTTTACAGTCCCACCAACAGTGTAAAAGTGTTCCTATTTCTCCACATCCTCTCCAGCACCTGTTGTTTCCTGATTTTTTAATGATGGCCATTCTAACTGGTGTGAGATGGTATCTCACTGTGGTTTTGATTTGCATTTCTCTGATGGCCAGTGATGAGGAGCATTTCTTCATGTGTTTTTTGGCTGCATAAATGTCTTCTTTTGAGAAGTGTCTGTTCATGTCCTCTGCCCACTTTTTGATGGGGTTGTTTGTTTTTTTCTTGTAAATTTGTTTGAGTTCATTGTAGATTCTGGATATTAGCCCTTTGTCAGATGAGTAGGTTGCAAAAATTTTCTCCCATTGTGTAGGTTGCCTGTTCACTCTGATGATAGTTTCTTTTGCTGTGCAGAAGCTCTTTAGTTTAATGAGATCCCATTTGTCGATTTTGGCTTTTGTTGCCATTGCTTTTGGTGTTTTAGACATGAAGTCCTTGCCCACGCCTATGTCCTGAATGGTATTGCCTAGGTTTTCTTGTAGGATTTTAATGGTTTTAGGTCTAACATATAAGTCTTTAATCCATCTTGAATTAATTTTTGTATAAGGTGTAAGGAAAGGATCCAGTTGCAGCTTTCTACATATGGCTAGCCAGTTTTCCCAGCACCATTTATTGAATAGGGAATCCTTTCCCCATTTCTTGTTTTTGTCAGGTTTGTCAAAGATCAGATAGTTGTAGCTGTGTGGCATCATTTCTGAGGGCTCTGTTCTGTTCCATTGATCTATGTCTCTTTTGTGGTACCAGTACCATGCTGTTTTGGTTACTGTAGCCTTGTAGTATAGTTTAAAGTCAGGTAGCGTGATGCTTCCAGCTTTGTTCTTTTGGCTTAGGATTGACTTGGCGATGCGGGCTCTTTTTTGGTTCCATATGAACTTTAAAGTAGTTTTTTCCAATTCTGTGAAGAAAGCCATTGGTAGCTTGATGGGGATGGCATTGAATCTATAAATCACCTTGGGCAGTATGGCCATTTTCACGATATTGATTCTTCCAACCCATGAGCATGGAATGTTCTTCCATTTGTTTGTATCCTCTTTTATTTCATTGAGCAGTGGTTTGTAGTTCTCCTTGAAGAGGTCCTTCACATCCCTTGTAAGTTGGATTCCTAGGTATTTTATTCTCTTTGAAGCAATTGTGAATGGGAGTTCACTCATGATTTGGCTCTCTGTTTGTCTGTGATTGGTGTACAAGAATGCTTGTGATTTTTGTACATTAATTTTGTATCCTGAGACTTCGCTGAAGTTGCTAATCAGCTTAAGGAGATTTTGGGCTGAGACAATGGAGTTTTCTAGATATACAATCATGTCATCTGCAAAAAGGGACAATTTGACTTCCTCTTTTCCTAATTGAATACCCTTTATTTCCTTCTCCTGCCTGATTGCTCTGGCCAGAACTTCCAGCACTATGTTGAATAGTAGCGGTGAGAGAGGGCATCCCTGTCTTGTGCCAGTTTTCAGAGGGAATGCTTCCAGTTTTTGCCCATTCAGTATGATATTGGCTGTGGGTTTGTTGTAGATAGCTCTTATTATTTTGAGATATGTCCCATCAATACCTAATTTATTGAGAGTTTTCAGCATGAAGGGTTGTTGAATTTTGTCAAAGGCCTTTTCTGCATCTATTGAGATAATCATGTGGTTTTTGTCTTTGGTTCTGTTTATATGCTGGATTACATTTATTGATTTGCGTATGTTGAACCAGCCTTGCATCCCAGGGATGAAGCCCACTTGATCATGGTGGATAAGCTTTTTGATGTGCTGCTGGATTCGGTTTGCCAGTATTTTATTGAGGATTTTTGCATCAATGTTCATCAAGGATATTGGTATGAAATTCTCTTTTTTGGTTATGTATCTGCCAGGTTTTGGTATCAGGACGATGCTGGCTTCGTAAAATGTGTTAGGGAGGATTCCCTCTTTTTCTATCAATTGGAATAGGTTCAGAAGGAATGGTACCAGTTCCTCCTTGTACCTCTGGTAGAATTCAGCTGTGAATCCATCAGGTCCTGGACTCTTTTTGGTTGGTAAGCTATTGATTATTGCCACAATTTCAGAACCTGTTATTGGTCTATTCAGAGATTCAACTTCTTCCTGGTTTAGGCTTGGGATGGTGTATTTGTTGAGGAATTTATCCATTTCTTCTAGATTTTCTAGTTTATTTGCATAGAGGTGTTTGTAGTATTCTCTGATGGTAGATTGTATTTCTGTGGGATCGGTGGTGATATCCCCTTTTTCGTTTTTTATTGCATCTATTTGATTCTTCTCTCTTTTCTTCTTTATTAGTCTTGCTAGCGGTCCATCAATTTTGTTGATCTTTTCAAAAAACCAGCTCCTGGATTAATTTTTTGAAGGGTTTTTTGTGTCTCTATTTCCTTCAGTTCTGCTCTGATTTTAGTTATTTCTAGCCTTCTGCTAGCTTTTGAATGTGTTTGCTCTTGCTTTTCTAGTTCTTTTAATTGTGATGTTAGGGTGTCAATTTTGGATCTTTCCTGCTTTCTCTTGTGGGCATTTAGTGCTATAAATTTCCCTCTACACACTGCTTTGAACGTGTCCCAGAGATTCTGGTATGTTGTGTCTTTGTTCTCGTTGGTTTCAAAGAACATCTTTATTTCTGCCTTCATTTCATTATGTACCCAATAGTCATTCAGGAGCAGGTTGTTCAGTTTCCATGTAGTTGAGCGGTTTTGACTGAGTTTCTTAATCCTGAGTTCTAGTTTGATTGCACTGTGGTCTGAGAGACAGTTTGTTATAATTTCTGTTCTTTTACATTTGCTGAGAAGAGCTTTACTTCCAACTATGTGGTCAATTTTGGAATAGGTGTGGTGTGGTGCTGAAAAAAATGTATATTCTGTTGATTTGGGGTGGAGAGTTCTGTAGATGTCTATTAGGTCCACTTTATGTAGAGCTGAGTTCAATTCCTGGATATCCTTGTTAACTTTCTGTCTCGTTGATCTGTCTAATGCTGACAGTGGGGTGTTAAAATCTCCCATTATTATTGTGTGGGAGTTTAAGTCCCTTTGTAGGTCACTGAGGACTTGCCTTATGAATCTGGGTGCTCCTGTGTTGGGTGCATATATATTTAGGATAGTTAGCTCTTCTTGTTGAATTGATCCCTTTACCATTATGTAATGGCCTTCTTTGTCTCTTTTGATCTTTGTTGGTTTAAAGTCTATTTTATCAGAGACTGGGATTGCAACCCCTGCCTTTTTTTGTTTTCCAGTTGCTTGATAGATCTTCCTCCATCCCTTTATTTTGAGTCTATGTGTGTCTCTGCACGTGAGATGGGTTTCCTGAATACAGCACACTGATGGGTCCTGACTCCTTATCCAGTTTGCCAGTCTGTGTCTTTTGATTGGAGCATTTAGCCCTTTTACATTTAACGTGAATATTGTTATGTGTGAATCTGATCCTGTCATTATGATGTTAGTTGGTTATTTTGCTCGTTAGTTGCTATAGTTTCTTCCTAGCCTCGATGGTCTTTACAATTTGGCATGTTTTTGCAGGGGCTGGTACCGGTTGTTCCTTTCCATGTTTAGTGCTTCCTTCAGGAGCTCTTTTAGGGCAGGCCTGGTGGTGACAAAATCACTCAGCGTTTGCTTGTCTGTAAAGTATTTTATTTCTCCTTCACTTATGAAGCTTAGTTTGGCGGGATAGGAAATTCTGGGTTGAAAATTCTTTTCTTTAAGAATGTTGAATATCGGCCCCCACTCTCTTCTGGCTTGTAGAGTTTCTGCTGAGAGATCAGCTGTTAGTCTGATGGGCTTCCCTTTGTGGGTAACCCGACCTTTCTCTCTGGCTGCCCTTAACATTTTTTCCTTCATTTCGACTTTGGTGAATCTGACAATTATGTGTCTTGGAGTTGCCCTTCTCGAGGAGTATCTTTGTGGCGTTCTCTGTATTTCCTGAATCTGAATGCTGGCCTGCCTTGCTAGATTGGGGAAGTTCTCCTGGATAATATCTTGCAGAGTGTTTTCCAACTTGGTTCCATTCTCCCCATCATTTTCAGGTACACCAATCAGACGTAGGTTTGGTCTTTTCACATAGTCCCAAATTTCTTGGAGGCTTTGTTCATTTCTTTTTATTCTTTTTTCTCTAAACTTCCCTTCTCTCTTCATTTCATTCATTTCATCTTCTATCAGTGATACCCTTTCTTCCAGTTGATCGCATCTGCTACTGAGGCTTCTGCATTCTTCGCGTAGTTCTCGAAACTTGGCTTTCAGCTCCATCAGCTCCTTTAAGCCCTTCTCTCCATTGGTTATTCTAGTTATCCATTCTTCTAATTTTTTTTCAAAGTTTTTAACTTCTTTGCTATTGTTTTGAATTTCCTCTCGTAGCTCAGAGTAGTTTGATCGTCTGAAGCCTTCTTCTCTCAACTCATCAAAGTCATCCTCCATCCAGCTTTGTTCCGTTGCTGGTGAGGAACTGCGTTCCTTTGGAGGAGGAGAGGTGCTCTGTTTTTTAGAGTTTCCAGTTTTTTTGGTCTGTTTTTTCCCCATCTTTGTGGTTTTGTCTACTTTTTGTCTTCGATGATGGTGATGTACAGATGGGTTTTTGGTGTGGATGTTCTTTCTGTTTGTTAATTTTCCTTCTACCAGACAAGACCCTCAGCTGCAGGTCTGTTGGAGTTTACTAGAGGTCCACTCCAGACCCTGTTTGGCTGGGTGTCAGCAGCGGTGGCTGCAGAACAGCGGATTTTCGTGAGACCACAAATTCAGCTGTCTGATAGTTCCTCTGAAAGTTTTGTCTCAGAGGAGTACCCGGTTGAATGAGGTGTCAGTCTGTCCCTACTGGGGGGGGTGCCTCCCAGTTAGGCTGCTCAGGGGTGAGGGACCCACTTTAGGAGGCAGTCTGTCCGTTCTCAGATCTCCAGCTGCATGCTGGGAGAACCACTACTCTCTTCAAAGCTGTCAGTCAGACAGGGACATTTAAGGCTGTGGAGGTTCTCGCTGAGTTTTTGGTTGTCTGTGCCCTGCCCCCAGAGGTGGAGCCTACAGAGGCAGGCAGGCCTCCTTGAGCTGTGGTGGGCTCCACCCAGTTCGAGCTTCCTGGCTGCTTTGTTTACCTAAGCAAGCCTGGGCAATGGCGGGCGCCCCTCCCCCAGCCTCGTTGCCGCCTTGCAGCGTGATCTCAGACTGCTGTGCTAGCAATCAGCAAGACTCTGTGGGCATAGGACCCTCCGAGCCAGGTGCGGGATACAATCTCCTAGTGTGCCGTTTTCCAGGCCCGTTGGAAAAGCGCAGTATTAGGACGGGACTGACCCGATATTCCAGGTGCCGTCTGTTTCCCCTTTCTTTGACTAGGAAAGGGAACTCCCTGACCCCTTGCGCTTCCCGAGTGAGGCAATGCCTCGCCCTGCTTCGGCTCATGCACAGTGCGCTTCACCGACTGTCCTGAACCCACTGTTAGGCACTCCCTAGTGAGATGAAACCGATACCTCAAGCAGAAATGCAGAAATCACCCGTCTTCTGTGTCGCTGGGGCTGGGAGCTGGAGACCGGAGCTGTTCCTATTCGGCCATCTTGGCTCCACCCAGTACCACATTTTCTTTATCCAGTCTATCATCTAGAAAAACCCATCATCGCAGCCCCAAATCTTAAGCTGATAAGCAACTTCAGCAAAGTCTCAGGGTTCAAAATCAATGTGCAAAAATCACAAGCATTCCTATACACAAACAATAGAAAAGCAGAGAGCCAAATCATGAATGACCTCCCATTCGCAATTGCTACAAAGATAATAAAATACCTAGGAATACAGCTAACAAAGGAAGTGAAGGACCTCTTCAAGGAGAATTTCAAACCACTGCTACAGGAAATAAGAGAGGACACAAACAAATGGAAAAATATCCCATGCTCATGAATAGGGAGAATCAATATCATGAAAATGGCCATGCTGCCCAAAGTAATTTACAGATTCAATGCTATTCCCATTAAACTACCATTGACATCCTTCCCAGAATTAGAAAAATACTACCTTAAAATTCATATGGAACCAAAAAAGGGCTGGTATAGAAAGACGATTCTAAGCAAAAAAGAAAGCTGGAGGCATCACACTACCAGAATTCAAACTATATGACAGGGGTACAGTAACCAACAAAAAAAAAACAAAATGAAAACAGACACATAGACTAATGGAACAGAATAAAGACCTCAGAAATAAGACCAAACATCTACAACCATCTGATCTTCGACAAACCTGACAAAAACAAGCAATGAGGAAAGGATTCTCTATTTAATAAATGGTGCTGGGAAAACTGGCTAGCCGTGTGTAGAAAATAGAAACTGGACCCTTTCCTTATACCTTATATAAAAATTAACTCAAGATGGATTAAAGACTTAAATGTAAAACCTAAAACTATAAAAACCCTAGAAGAAAATCTGGAAGTACCATTCAGGACATAGGCATGGGCAAAGATTTCATTACAAAAAAATCAAAAGCAATTGCAACAAAAGCCAAAATTGACAAATGGCAACTAATTAAACTATGGAGCGTCTGCGCAGCAAAAGTAACTATCATCAGAGTGATGAGACAACCTACATAATTGGAGAAAATTTTTGCAATCTATCCACCTGACAAAGGTCTAATACCCAGAATCTACACGGAGCTTAAACAAATTTACAAGTAAATGGCAAACAAACCCATTAAATGTGGGCAAAGGAAATGAGCAGACCAAATGCTTTTGAGGATGTGAAGAAACTAGATTTTACATACATTATTGGTGGGAATGGGAAGCAGCAAAACCACTCTGAAAACAATATGTCAGTTTTTAATAAAACTAAACATGCAACTGCCATATGACTCAGCAATTGCACTCTTGGGCATTCATCCCTAATAAATAAAGTGTGTGTTCAAACAAAAATCTGTACATGAAAGTTCATGGCAAATTTACTTTTTAGTAGCCCAGAAGTTTGAACAATGTAGATATCTTTTAATAGTTAAATGGCTAAACATATTATGTTAGCCATGTGAATATTACAAAGATTCATGCTGTGGAATACTACTCTGTGATATAAAGGAACATATTATTTAGGTACAACAACCTGGTTAAATCTCCAGAGAACTATGCTGAATGAAAAAATCCAATCCCTAAATGGAACATACTGGATGATCCCACTTATGTAATATTTTTGAAATGACAAAATTATAGAAATGGAGAACATACAAGTGGCTGCCAGGGGTAAAAGAGGGGATTGGGATGGCAGGGGAAGGAGCTTGGGTACGAAAGGACAACATTAAAGGAGCCTGGTAATTTCACCGTTGTGTGTTTTGAGTATATATATCCGTGTCAATATCTTTTTGGGCTATCATACTATAGTTTTGCAATATATTACTATTAGGGGTAACTGGATAAAGGGTATATGAGATGTCACTTTTTTGTCCTTACAACTGCATGTAAATTTAAAATTTTTATCTAAGAAAGAATATTAAAAACAAGTTTTTAAGTATAACTACTTCAAATTTCTGCCAAGGGGCTTTCTTTCACACATGTGTCAGTTAATGCCCTAAGAAAGTTAATTCTACTAGGGAGCAGTTCTTAGCAACAACTGTGACCAGAAAAATAAGAATGTGTAATTCTAAACCTCTCTTGGATGAAGATACTATAAATCTTTTTTAAAAGTTATTTGACTCAGTTGGAAAGACTATGCAGAAATTGGAGCCCTTATACATCACTGGTGCTAATGTAAAATGGTGCAGGTGCTACAGAAAAGAGTATGGCAATTTCAAAAAATTGAAAATAGAGTTACTATATGACTCAGTAATTCACTTCAGGATATATATCCAAGAAATTGAAATCAAAGACTCAAAAAGATATTTGTATATCCACATTCATAGCAGCATTATTTATAACAGCCAAAAGGAGGAAGCAACTTAAGTGTTCATTGATGGAAGAATGCATAAACAAAATGTGGCATATACATACAGTGGAATATTACTCAGCATAAGAAGAAATTTAATCCCAACACATACTACAGCATGAAAGAACCTTGAAGATATTATACTAAGTGAAATAAGCCAGTCACAAAAGGACAAACACTGTATGCTTCCACTTACTGCCTACGGGCTTTCTTTCACACATGTGAGCATTAATAGTGTGAGTACCTAGACTGGTCAAAATCATAGAGACAGAAAATAATATGGTGTTTGCCTGGGGCTGTAGAATGGAGAAAGAGGGAATTATTGTTACTGGGTACAGAGTTTCAGCTTGGAAAGATAAAAGGAGTTTTGGAGATAGATAATAGTGATGGCTGCACAGCAAGGCGAATGCACTTAATGCTACTGAACTGTACACTTAAAAATGGTTAAAGGGTAAATTTTATGCTTTGTATATTTCACCATAATAAAAAAATGTTAAAATGAAAATGTGCTTGACTCAGATAAAATAAGGTGCCTCATAGTATTTTTTTTCTCTATATATCTGGTAATATACTTCATCTTCCTCACTCCAATTTGGTCTGACTTTGATAAAATGTGGAGGCTGTCAACCTCCTATGTTTTTTTATCCATATACCAGTATTCTTGTGCATCCTCTTTAAATGGGTCTAGAAGGAAATCCATTTGCTAAGTTCATTCAGAGTATAGAATTTATGCTTGAAATTTAAGTGTGAAGGATGAACTTATAAAACTCAGGTATAATCCATGAAACCCAAGGATAGGCAATACAGACAGACATCCCCAGAATATGAACAAGCCATTAGAATGTCATTAGTAAACAAACATCTCCAATTTGTCTCTCTATGTATATTTGGCTTATTTCTCTATCTGAAGTCAGGAATTATTGATGCTTTTCTTGCTGCATACAGTGCTACCTCTCAGCCCCCAAACTTACCTGAGTAGATGAGACCAAATAGCTTTTTCAGTTCCAATGAGAAATGCCTAGAAAGAGAATCTAATGGTTTTTTTTTTTTCTAGGTCAATTCCATGCCCCTTATTCAATGAACCATGGGATCATGTGGGAGAATAAACATGGATATTGAGGATGAGTCCAGTGAATTGAGCCTTTCATCAGCTACTACTAGAACTTCCTCCATACTTTCTGAACATTCACTGTCTAGTACCTGACAACCTTGTCTATGGCAAATTTCTGCCTGAAGGCTTTCTTTCACCCATGTGTAAGTTAATGCCCTAAAAAGGTTAGTGCTCTTAGGGAGCAGCCTTTTGAAATGACAAATGGGAATTAGAGGATAAATACTAGACCCGACATTCCCCTGGAAAAGGAAGGGGATAACTCTGAGGCATATATTATTCCGGATTTCAGAGGTCTGCAGTAGAAGTGAGCCCCAGTTGTCCATAGTACTAACCTTGTAATAGCATACCCTCTTCTGGCTTTATCCTCTTTTGCATTTCAATTTCTAAATCCCCTAATGGTGCTTCCTTTGGTCAACTTCCAAGTAAACTATAATACCTCAAATTCCCATCTAAAGTTTTATGGCCTTCATTCAGTGCTGGCATGATGGAGGGAAACAGAAGAGGCCAGTAATTGATGAAGATAAGAGACGTAAGCAAAAGCCATAAGAAAGTGGTGTCTATAGTGGAGACCGCTGAGTCAGTGTACAGAAAGTAAATACGGCTTGAACACTGGAGGAAGATCTGATCTGTGCAAAACAAGAAAGAAGAATTGTTCCAGAATAGGGCTCAAAGTCTTCAATCAGATCATGGAGTAAAATAATTAAGAGGCAAGCCAAGTAAAATTCATCACTTTGGAATCTTAGATTGAAATGTAAAGGGAGAGGGACCCTGCTGGATATCTGAATACAGAAGATTCCCCACCTATGGTCAATGACTTGAAGCATACTAAGGATATTTCTCAGCTGAGGTCCAGTAGAGTGAATTAATTGATACATATATTCTTAGTTCACTTGAATAAAAATGTTAATCTGTCTAGGCAGACTTTATAATATGGCAAACATGGTAAAAGCATATCATATGGTAAAATATACAGTCTATGTCTCAATTTAGATTAATGTAGTGCTTCTTATAAGAGGAAATGATTGTTTTCTTGTAGGTATAATTTTTAAAAATAAGACCTTCAGCTTAAAGCTCAATAAAACACAACATTTTCGGGCTTAAAAACAGAGTACTTCAGACCTTCACTCAGGTGCATGTTAATGTACAAGCAAAGATACAAAGATTCAACAACCTGATATTCAGTGTAAATTGTTTCACTCTTGCAGAAAAGGGTATAAAGATTACTCAACCAACACTAAAGTGTAGACACTGAGGCTCTTCTCGGTGATAGCTGATGAGGAGGAACCATTCCAATATCCTTAACTAGTTGATTGAATTGCAGTTTTAAATAACTCTTTAAATGCTAAGCACCTCTTGAAACAGAGCAGAAAGAATTTTAGTAATTGATTATCATCTATATTTTTAAATTACTAGATACTCCATAGTCATTTTTACTTCAAAGTGGTTGGATTTCCTTTATGAATTACACTGACAAATCACTAATGGAATGTGAGTTACAAATGAACCCAGACACACCAGTAAAAATGGCATGCTCTGTTTCTTCTTTAATGTAACCCCTTCTGCTCTACAAATTTGGCAAAGATGGATACAGTATAAAAATAAATAATCAAAGAGACTTGACAAGATAAACATTTTCATAGACCAGAGACAAAAATAGAAGGCTGAAGTGGTTAATGGAGCTGAAGTACCATATTCCAAAGCAGGCAATAGAAGCTACAACTTCATCTCCTAGGGGGTGGGAAGGACTACAGATCCGTGTAAAATGGAGAAATAAAGTTGGCCTCACTGCTTAAATCTAGGAGCTTATGATTAATAAAATTAGGGTGAAAATATACTGACAACTGGTGCCTGAGGCTAGAATTTTTGTGGGGTTTCCAGGCAATGTAAGCCTGAGGATACTGGCATAGCCTCAGGACAGGGCTGCCTGAGGCTCACTAACCAGTCTTGTAAATCCTTCGTATCCCTACCAGGCAGGAGGCACAACCCTTGATTATAAAATAGCCTCATAACTTCTTGTCAGGGAGGAGGGAGCCAAGGGAATTAAAGAAAAATAAAGCAATGCAAAGCAAAAAATATGTTCCCCTCAAATAAGCCTGTGACCCACAATTCTAAAATGCATGAAGAAATCTAAAGCTAAGAAATACAACCAACATTCTAAGTGTTCTTGCCATGAAAAATAAGTGTTTGAGAAAATATGTTAATTAGCTCAATGTAGCTGTTTTACAATGTATACATATTTCAAAACAACATGTTGTGCAGGATAAATATATAAAAATTTTCTCAATTAAAAAATAAGTTAATTTTTAAAAGTAAAAATACAACCAACTAAATACAGGACAGGAATTGCCTCTTGATGATGTTGATTGTATGAAATAATTTGACAAATATTTTATAATAAATTTAGTTTGTATACTCAAGAGATTAAAACATACCATTCAGAAATGAACAAGAAAGTATTAAATAATAAGTTACATATATAAAATATGAATATTAAAAATAATCAGGTTGCCAGGGTTGAGTGCACCAGCGAATAGATCGCTGAGGGAGCCTAGGGGATTGCTTAGGGATTCTGGCCAGCTGAGTGTTGTCTGTTGCCACCCATTGACGTCAAGATGCCTGAGGCTGGATGGATTTTTGTGGTTGTCCTATGAGAAAGCTTCTGAAGCTTATTATGTCAATGGCCACTATGTTATCTTTCTCCAGCTGTCTCTTTGCTGTCCTGAGATTTTAAAATGTTTTCTATGGGGTTAATCCACACTTTAATTATCAGACTACCAGGTTTCTGGCTAAGGAAGAGTTTTATAAATTCTATAGCTTATGTGACGAGACAGCCTAGTTATCACTGGGATCAATCACTGGAGGAACAATTTACCCAGGCTTAATTATCACCCCTGCTGCAATCTACCACATACTCCAGTTTTTCCCCATCACCATGGACATTCAGAATGTCTGCGTGAATCCTCCTTCATCATTATTGACATTGCCACCTTACAAAAGAGCTCAAGGATGCAGGCATTGGGCTTCTTTTGGTTGCTGTGTTTGCTATGGTTCCAAAATATATCTTCCAATCTGTGACTGGCTCATATGATAATGAAGGGATTGCCATCTTTTGGATCCTACTCACCTACAATATGTGGATCAAGGCAGTAAAGACTGGTTGCATCTATTGGGAGGCTAAGTGTGCCCTTGCTTGTTTCTGTATGGACTCTTCATGGTGAGGTGTTGTGTTCCTGATCAACTTGATCCCTCTCCATCTACTGGTGCTGATGCTCACAGGCTGTTTCTCCCACTGGATCTACATGGCCTGCTGTACTGTTTACTGCCTGGGCACTATTCTTTCTATGCAGACCTGTTCTGTGGCTTTCCAGCCCGTCTTTTCATCAGAGTGCATGGAAACCATTGGGGTTTTTGGTCTTGGCCATATCCATGTCTTTCTGGATTACCTGTGCAACAAGTTGAATCCACAGCAAATTGAAGTTCTTTTCCAGTGTCCTCTCTCTAGTAGGCCTTATCCTTCTCACTATGGGAGTTCTCTTCATGCTGACAGAAAAAAATCCCTCCTTGGACAGGGCATTTCTACTCACTGCTGTATCCTTCTTATGCTAAGATCAACACCCCATCATTGCTTCTGTGTCTGAGCATCAGCCATGACTTGATCCTCATACTATTTTGACGTGCATTTCCTTGTCCTTATGTTTCTTTTTTTTTCTTTTTTTATTATTATTATACTTTAAGTTTTAGGGTACATGTGCACAATGTGCAGGTTTGTTACATATGTATCCATGTGCCATGTTGGTGTGCTGCACCCATTAACTAGTCATTTAGCATTAGGTATATCTCTTAATGCTGTCCCTCCCCCCTCCCCCCAGGCCACAACAGTCCCCAGAGTGTGATGTTCCCTTTCCTGTGTCCATGTGTTCTCATTGTTCAATTCCCACCTATGAGTGAGAACATGCGGTGTTTGGTTTTTTTCCTTGAGTTTGTTTACTGAGAATGATGGTTTCCAGTTTCATCCATGTCCCTACAAAGGACATGAACTCATCATTTTTATGGCTGCATAGTATTCCATGGTGTATATGTGCCACATTTTCTTAATCCAGTCTATTGTTGTTGGACATTTGGGTTGGTTCCAAGACTTTGCTATTGTGAATAGTGCTGCAATAAACATACGTGTGCATGTGTCTTTATAGCAGCATGATTTATAGTCCTTTGGGTATATACCCAGTAATGGGATGGCTGGGTCAAATGGTATTTCTAGTTTTGGCCTCTATTCTGCTTTAGCAACTTGTTTGATGCTCAGAGGTTTAATATCATGTATGGTGTGGCCAGTGTGCACTTTTAAGCTGTAATGGTGCATCTAATGCTAGTATTGGCACCTGTTGCGTATTCTTTCCAGCACTGGAGTCTCCCAAATATTGTCCACATATAGGAAGAGACTGGACATAAGTCATCCAGGCAAGAAAAGCAGCAGGATTCTACCTACCTGATTTAGAATGAAGCAGTAAGTGGGATGATATTAATGCTAAAATGGCCTTGGTCCATTTTGGCTTTCTTTCTCATCCCTTACACTTTTTACTCACTCCTGGGTGACCAGTAAGGCCTTCTCTTCTTCTTCCTTCATGCTATATGCCTGGGGTGGATATGGCAGTAGCAAAATTTCTGATGACTACTGAGAAGCATATTGTTGGCTTTGTCACAATACTCCAGAGGATGCAAAGGTCATATTATGTTGGGATCATAGCTACCAGATTATAACTAAGGTGAACTGGACAATTTTTGTGGACAATAACGCATGAAATAATACCAATATTTACTGAGTAGTTCAGGCAATGATATCCACAGAGGAAAACCCTATGAGATCATGAGAAAGCATGAGGTCAGCTACGTGCTGTTCATTTTTGGAGACTTCACTGAGTATTGCTATGATGATATCAACAAGTTTCTTTGGGTGGTCCAGATTGGAGGTAGCACAAACACAAGAAAACATATCAAGGAGAATGACTATTATACTCCAATTGGGGAATTCTGTGTGGGCCATGAGGGTTCTCCAGTGCTGCTCAACTGCCTCATGTACAAGATGTGTTACTACCATTCTGGACTGGTTTACACAAAAGCCAACCATCCATCAAGCTTTGACCATGTTGGGAATGCTGAGATTGGGAATAAAGGCTTACTTTGAGCTTTATGTCCTGGAGAAAGCATATATCACAGAACATTGGCTGGTTAGAAAAAAGACAAGGTAAAGGATCTGGATAATCCAGGCCCATCAAGGACATAAATGTCATGTCCAGCTCTGATATGCTTCACACTTAGTGCATCATATTTAGGATGCTGAAGATTTTTTTATATGCCTTTTATAAGAACAGATCTAGATGAGATTAGAATTGTATGCAACTTTTGTCCTAGGCAATATTTTATTTGGATGGGCCAAATACAATAATTTTTACAATTCTAAGCAGGTTACCAATAAAATGTCATGGCTTTACTGTGGTCAATTAAAGGGAGGAATAAAAAATAAAAATAATCTAATCAAAATATGAGAAATAATAATATCAAAACAGAAAGTAATTAATAGACAGGATAAACAGTGCCTTGGAAGATAGCACTGAACACTTCACTTACCACACAGCAGCGCAATGAAAGATGGAAAACATATGTGCAAGCATTTAAGATTCTCACAAGATTTATTGAGATAGTTTACACTAAAACTTCAGGCACTGATCTCCTGTAATCTCTGTTCCAGAATATAGAGAAGTAGACAGTGGCAGGGAATAAATATTTAATATAATATTAGCTAATTTTCAGACGTCGAAGAGAAATGCAAGTACTACATGAATAGTGCATTTTAAGTAACAATCAGAATAAAATAATAACAACAAATATAATTAGATCAATTTCCGAATATGTAATAGAAAAATTTTAGGAAATCAAGAATAAATTAAAAAAATCTTAAAAGTTAAAATGGTTACCTAAAAGTTAGTAATTTGGCATTCAAGATTTCTCACTATCAACAAGAAAAACCACAGAAAATGGGGTAAAACTTGAAAGTATTGAGGTGAAAATTATTCATGAACCCAGAATTCTATATTCCAGCAAAAGTGTAATTTGAAAGGAAGGGCAAAATGAAGACAGTTTTGGAAACAAAAAAAAGAATAAAGAATTTGTTACAAACAAACCCTTACAATATTCACTTCGGTTAAAAGAAAGATGCTAAATGAATGCCATTTTCTAATTTCCTGAAGGTAAAGTTCAATATTGTGCTTACTGGGAAGTTAGAACTCAAAACTTTCCTTAAGTTCCTTACAATACTCCTGGCTTTAGTTCATTTTGTGTTGCTATAACATAATACCACAGGCTGAATAGTTGATTAAAGAAAGCTGGAGATTTATTTCTTACAGTTCTGGAAGGTGGGAAGTCCAAGATTGAGAGGTCAGATCTTGTGAGAGCCTTCTTGTTGCATCGTCCCATGGTGGAAGGTGGAAGGGTCAGAGAGAGAGGAAGGGGGCTGAAGTCATCTATTTTATCAGTAACCCATTCCCTCAATAACAAATCCACTTCTGCCATAATGACATTAACTCATTTATGAGAGCAGAGCCCTCAGGGCCTAATCACCTGTTAACGGTCTCATCTCTCAACACTGTTGCATTGGGGATTAATTTTATAACACATTAATTATAAGAGACACGATCAAACCAATTTTGCCTATTGCCACCAAAAATTTATATTATTTTCCCAATGCAACATATATTCATTCTATCCCAATAGTCCTCAAAGCCTTGACTTGTTCCAGCATCAATTCAAAACACCAAAGACCAATGTCTCATTTAAGTAAGATATGGGTGAGAGAACATGACTCATCCTAAGACTAATTCCTCTCCAGCAGTAAGCCTGTAAAACTAACAAGTGACATGCTTTAAAAATGCAATGGTGGGACAGGCATAGGATAGACATTCCCATTCCAAAAGTAAGAAATAGGCAAGAAGAAAGAAGTAACTGGTCTCAAGTAAGTCCAAAACACCACAGAAAAAACAACATGAAGTCTTAAAGCTGGAGAATGATCTCCTTTGACTCCATGTTCCATATCTTTGGCATAACGGAGCCGGGACTGGGTCTCCAGTGTCTCAGCCAGCCCTGCCCCTATGACTTTGCTGGGCTCAGTTCACGCCACAGCTCTCAAAAATTGGAGTTTCCCAGGCTTGAGTTGGATACTAGTGGCCCTACAGTTCTGGGATCTCTGGGTGGCCATTTTCTCTCAGCTCCACTAGGTATTGCTATAGTGTAGACTCTCTGTAGCCACCCTGACTCCATATTGGTACTCAGCATTACCCTACTAGGGGGTCTCTGTGGTGGCTCCACCCCAGCAACAAGTCTCTGCCTTGATGTCAAGAGTGTCTGCTACATCACTTAAAATCTTGGTGCAAGTCACATGGCCTTACAGCTCATACACTCCACGTCTTTGGAGTCAGCACCATATGCATATCACCAAGGCTTACCCTTTGTGTCCTCTGGAGCAGCAGCATAAGCCACACATGGGACAACTTGAACCAAAGGTAGAGAAGTCAATGAACACTGCACTGGAATGCAGGGAGCAGAGACTTGAGGTGGCTAAGGGCAGTGAATGCTGAAGTCTTTTTTGTGCCTGCCTGGAAACCTTGCCCTCAAGGTCCTAGCTTGCCTCAAGGATCTCTGAAATACCTTGAGGGTCATCCTCCCATTCTCTTTGTGAATAACACCTGGATCCTTTTAATCCATATTAATCTCTTTAGAAAATGGTCTCTTGGCCACAACCTTGGTTTGCTTTCCTAAAGACACCTTTTTCACTCTTTACATGGTAAGGCGGTAAGGCTGTGAATTCTCCAAATTTTTCCATTCTTCTTCCTTTTTAGTTGTGAACTTCATCTTTAAATAATTTCTCTCTACTTGCATCTTACTCTGTTAGGTTAAAAGTAGTCACATGGTCTTTCCGTATTTTACTTAGAAATTTCTTCTGCCACCAGATATCTTACTTCATTGCTCTTAAATTCTGCCTTCTATAAAGCCCTTGGCCAGGGACAAATTCAGCCAAGTTATTTGCAACATTATAAAAAGAATGGCCATAACTCAAATCTCCAATACTTCTTTCTCCTTTCCATCTGAGACTTCATCAAAATGGCCTTTACTATCCATACGTCTACTAACATTCTGATCATGACACATTATTTAATCTCTGAGACATTTCAGACTTTCTCTACAGTTCTTCTCTTCTGAGCCCACAGCAGAATCACCCTTCATGCTCTATTCACAGCAATCTAGGCTTTTTCTATCCTGGTCCTCCAAATTCTTCCAGCCTTGTCTTAGTACATTGGTGTTGTAATAAAGAAATACCTGAGGCTGGGTATTTATTTATTAGTGTTTTGGCTCATGGTTCTGCTGACTGTACAAACATCATGGCACCAGCGTCTGCTTCTGGTGAGGCTTTTAAGCACTTCCACTCATGGTGAAAGGTAAAGGAGAGCCAACACGTGCAGATCACATGGCAAGAGAGGAAGTGAGAGAGAGAGGGAAGGCAGGTGCCAGCTTCTTTTTAACAAGAAGTTCTCATGAGAACTAATAGAGAGTGAATTCACTCATTACCACAAGAACTGCATGAAGCCATTCATGAGGCATCTGCCCCATGACCTAAACACCTCCCATTAGGCACCCATCCCCAATATTGAGATCAGATTTCAACATTTGGAGAGTCAAATATCCAAAGCATAGCATTCTGCCGCTGATACCCTAAATCTCATCTGTTTCTCACATACAAAATACAATCATTTCATCTCAGTAGTCTCCAGTGGTCCCCAAAATCTTAACATGCTCCAGCATCAATTCAAAATTTCAAAGTCCAAAGTCCTAAGACTCAAGTAAAGTTCCTTAGAGCTATGAGCCTGTAAAATCAAAATCATATTGTTTACTTCCAAGATATGATTCTAAAAGGGAGAAATAGGCCAAAGGAAACTGGAAACAGGCCCCACATAAGTTGAAACCCAGAAAGATAGGCATTAAATCTTAAAGTTCTAAAATAACCACCATTAACACCATATCCTACATCTTGGGCACACTGGTATAAGGAGTGGGCTCCCAAGGCCAGAGGCAGCCCCTCTGCTGGGTGCAGTCCATGTGGTTGCTAGCATTAGTAGGAGTTGAATGCCCATCGCTTTTCCAGGCTGGGGTTGCATGCTACTGTTGGCTCTATAATTCTCGGGTCTGAAGGGAAGAAGACCTGCTTCCAAGGGTCTACTAGGTACTGCCTTAGGAGAGGCTTTCTGTGAAGTTTGTTCCTGTGGCAGGCTTCTGCCTGGGCACCCAAACTATCTGATACATCCTCTGAAATCTAGGCAGAAGTTGCCACGCACATTCAATCCATGGCTTCCCCTTAACCTTTTATTCCCAGTGGGTAATTATTCCACATTGTCCAGTCTTTTCTCCACGACCTATGCCTTGCTGTGGTTGGCTCAGTGGGGACAGCAGCCTTGACTGGGGTACTCCCACCTCAGGAGGAAGATCCACACGTCTCTTTCTAACTAGTTTCTTCTCAGTGTATACCACCTCTTTTTCATTTCTATGCTTGTTGCTATTCAAAAGTTTTCATTTTTCTGGGTTGTTTTTATGCCTTGCTTCTCTTACTCAATATTTTTTTCTTAACGTGTGAACCTTAGAATCATCTCGAGCATGTGTTAAAACATACATTCTTGGATCTCGCTTCCAAAATACTGAATCAGAATGAGAGAATGTGACCATTATAAACCTGCATTTTGTAATCAACTCAGATAATTATAATGCATACTAAAGTTTGAGAACTACTGTGTTATTTTCAATAAACTTTGTCTAAGCATTGCCTTTTACAGATTTGTTTTTGACAAATAATTAACCAAAGAGTCATAAAATTTACATCAGAATCAAATTCCTGTTCTAAATTCCATATACGTATATCTGTCTGTTAACTGGTCATTTCAATACAAATGCCATATCTTTACCTAAAAATAGTATATTCAAATTTGAGCTCATCTTCTTATATTTTTGTTTCATGTTGTCCCTGAACTAAGAATGTGAGTTGCCTTAAGGTCAACTGTTCTCACTTATATTTGTTCCCACCTTTTTCGTCACCCCCTACACTATTTTTCGGAGCTTCAGCCACTTCTTCCTACTCTTGAGACTGGCCATGTTTTCACATGTTCCTCCTCCAAATTCAAGTTGTTTCTTCTTGTTACTCCTCTTCTATACTTGGCAGACTCCAATTTGAAGGCTTTTCTCTCTCCTCTGCCAGATTTCTACCTCTAGGCTTCCACACTAAGCTCTCAATGACAGCACTTTCCACATGTATGGGAACTACCAGCTCACACCTGCTCTGTTTACCATTCAAGAAGCACTGTCTAGAAAGTTTTGATCAGGATTCATTTCTCTTTTTATCTTAGGATGGAGTACAGAAACTAGTTCTGAGCGTACCGCTCAACATCTGTTTCCTAATAAAAGGCATAAACCCATGAGTAAATTGATAAGTGTTTAACCCAGGTTCAGAGATTATACAATCGTCTTTCAAATTTGCATATGTATTTTGTGTAAGTACAATGTCAGATTCATGTGGAACTTTCAGATTCCCCGCCAAAAAATCACACCTTCCCTTCTTTTTTTTTTTTTTTTTTTGAGACAGAGTCTCGCTCTGTTGCCCATGCTGAAGTGGAGTGCAGTGGTGTGATCTCGGCTCACTACAACCTCTGCTTCCAGTGTTCGAGGGATTCTCCTCCCTCAGCCTCCTGAGTAGCTGGGATTATAGGCTCCTGGCACCATGCCCACCTAAATTTTTTTGTATTTTTAATAGAGACAGGGTTTCGCCATGCTGGCCAGGCTCGTCTTGAACTCCTGACCTCAGGTGATCCACTCACCTCTGCCTCTCAAACTGCTGGGATTACAGGTGTGGGCCACTGCGCCTGGCCTGTCTTGCATTCTTCAGAGAATTCACATACTAAGGGGCAATTCGTGATCCTCAAATAAGAAACTCCAAGTAAAACATCTTAGAGTTTTTTTTTTCCAGACTGCATTTTTAATATGAAACTATGAACATCAACAAAACGTAGCATGTTCTTTGTTCTCTAAGAATTAGGGAAGAATTTTGAGGCTATTAGGACATTGTTAGATCTCTTTATAATTACCCTATGTTTCCCACATAACTGCTTTAGTCTCTGAATCAGTTTGATGCCATTTAAGAGCCATTGATATTCACCAGTGTTGGACTAAGAAATATCTGAAAGTACACAATGCAAGTTTACTCTCACTGAATCCTTTCCCAATGTCTTTGTATTATTAGAGTAAAATAAAATAAAACAAAACTGGTCTTTGTTGCAGAATTTTAAGAGGTCTTATTGATTTTGCCCTAAAAGTTACCATAAGAGCTATAATCATAACTGTGTAAAGATGGACATTCTGAAAAAAAGCTTTTACAAGAAATCAAAAATAAAAAAGACTGCCAAAGGAAAAATTTAATCTTCTGATCTAATTTCAAACCTTTTGAATGTTAAAATAGTCCACAAATTGATGGGGCAGGAGAGGGGAGAGTTTGACACTATGACCTTCCCCCTTATGTCTTCTTGATAGCTTAAATAGAAAGAATAAATATCACCTTGAATAGCATGTACTTCTAATCTCTTCTTGTGAAGAAAGTAATCCAGGATCATCTCTTAAGTCCAATGGAAGATTCCATCTTTTTGGAATTGTGGTATTGATTTAATTATTCTTTCCTTTACTGCCAGAATTATCAACTTGAACTTGGCCAAATTGTCCCACATCATTCATTCCAATGGGCTGCTTTGCAATTCAAGAAGGATTACCTTTATAAAAGAGCAAAGAAGTAAAAAAAAGTGTTTTGAACATGTAGCAACAGTGTGGGGATTGTTTATTCATCCTCTCAAGACTCTTAGTTATACATGTGATAAAGTCACTTTTAGAACATATACATCAACACCAATCAACTTACCTAAATTTCCTGTGCTCTCGTCAATGCAACATGACTGAAAATTCATCATCTATTATCTATATAATAATCATTTATTTTGTGTATTTATTGAAGGGTTCATTAGTGTTAGATAAAAGTGGAACTACCACCGGGGATCATAAGAGCAAGCAGAATGTATTCCTCTCTTGGCAAGAGTGAGCTGGGAAGATCACTCAAGACACAAGTTCACAGGGTATCACCAAGTTAGAAGAAGAAAGACTGGATACAACCAAAAAGAGTGAGATTTTCCCAAATTAAGATTATGTATGTATTATGTGTGTGTTTGTGTATATATGTGTGTGTGTATATATATATATAATACATTGTTTCCATAATGTACAGTATAGAAAGGACTTTTAAATGAGATGATGTCAAATACCAGGATGGTGTACCTTGAGGATATCTCTTATAATTCAAAAGATTTTACCATTGTTTTGCCCGAATTTCTACCTTGTTTTTGTTGTAGTCAAAGATGTTAAGGCTTATGGGTCTTTCTCTCACATTTTCATATAGAAAATGAAACACTCCCTTTTATTAAGCTGTTCTTACATTGCTATAAAGAAATACCTGGGACTGGGTGATTTATAAAGAAAAGAAGTTAGTTGGCTTATGGTTCTGCAAGCTTTACAGGAGGCATGATGCTGGCATCTGCTGAGCTTCTGAGGAGTTCTCAGGAAGCTTACAATCATGGTGAAGGCACAGGGGTGCCAGAACATCACATGGCAAAGGCAGGAGCAAATGAGAGAGAAAGACAGAGAGAGAGAGACAGAGAGAGAGAGAGATGGGGAGGTGTCACACACTTTCAAACAACCAGATCTCATGAGAACTCACTCACTAAGCACCAAGTCATGAGGGATCTGCCCCCATGACTCAAACACCTCTCAGCAGGCTCCACCTACAATATTGAGGATTACAATACAATCACATCCTCCCAACAGTACCCCAAAGTCTTTACTTGTTGCAGCACTAACTCAAAAGTCCAAAGTCCAAAGTTTCATCTGAGACAAGGCAAGTCCCTTCCACCTATGAGCCTGTAAAATAACAAAAGAAGTGAGTCACTTCCAAGACACAATATAGGCAGTAGTTAAAGATTCCCATTCCAAAAGGGAGAAACCAGCCAAAAGAAAATGGCTACAGGGTCAGTAGAAGTCTGAAACCCAGCAGGGCACTTATTAAAGCTTAAAGCTGCAAAATAATTCTTGACTCCATGTCGCACAACCAGGGCACACTGGTGAAGACGTGGGATTCCAAGGCCCTGGGCTGTTCTTCCCCTGTGGCTTTGCAGAGTTCAGCCCCCAGAGCTGTTCTCACGAGTTGGAGTTGCATGCCTGCAGCTTTTCCAGGAGCAGTGTGCAAGTTGCTAGTGGATATACTATTTTGGGGTCTGGAGAATGGTAGCCCCCTTCTCACAGCACCACCAGTCAGAGCTCCATTGGGGACTCTGTTGGGGGGCTCCAACCCCACGTTTTCCCTCCACACTGCCTTAGTAGAGGTTCTCTGTGAGGGCACCACCCCTACAGCAGGCTTCTGCTTGGGCAGCCAGATTTTTTCATATATCCTCTGAAATTTAGGTGGAGGCCCAGCCTCATTAACTCTTGCACTCTGTGCACCTGCAGACTTAAGACCATGTGGAAGCTGCCACGACTTACTGCTTGCGTTCTCCAAAGCAGTGGCTAGAGCTCTGCCTAGGCCCCTTGAGCTCTGCTTAGAGCTGGAGCAGCTGGGATATGGGAAGTGGTGTCTCAAGGCCGTGCAGGGCAGCAGGGCCCTGCACCAGGTCCACAAAACATTTCTTCCCTCCTAGTACTCTGGGCCTTTGATGGGAGGGGCCGCCATGGAGGTTTCTGAAATGCCTTCAAGGCTATTTCGCCACTGCCTTGGATATTAACACTTGGCTCGCTTTTAGTTACGCAAATTTCTCTAGCAAATAGTTACTCCATGGCCTGCTTGAATTCTTCTCCTGAAAAAGCTTTTTCTCTCTTTGCCACAGGGCTAGCTTGCAAACTTTTCAAACTTTTATGCTCTGCATCCCATTTAAATATAAATTCCAACTTAAAGTCGTTTATTTGCTCCCACATTGAGATGGGATGTTAGCAACAGCCAGGCCATGTCATGAATGCTTTGCTGCTTAGAAATTTCTTCCACAAGATATCCTAAATCATCATTCTGAAGTTCGAATTTTCACAGATTCCTAGGGCATGAACAGAATGCAGCCAAGTTCTTTGCTAAGGCATAACATGCATGACCTTTGCTCTAGTTCCCAATAAGTTCCTCATTTGCATCTGAGACTTTCTCAGCCTGGCCTTCACTTTCCATATCACTATCAGCATTTTGGTTACAACCGTTTAATCAGTCTCTAGGAAGTTCGAAACTTTTCCTTATCTTCCTGTCTTCTTCTGAGCCCTCCAAACTTTTCCAACCTCTGCCCATTACCCAGTCCCAAAGCTGCTTCCACATTTTCAGCTATCTTTATAACAAAGTCCCACTTCTCTATACCAATTTTCTGTATTAAGCCATTCTTCTACTGCTATAAAGAAATGCCTGAGATTGAGTAATTTATAAAGAAAGTGGTTTAATTTGCTCATTGTTCTGCAGGCTTTACAGGAAGCATGGTGTTGGCATGTGCTCGGCTTCTGGGGAGGCCTCAGGAAGCTGACATTCATAACAGAAGGCAAAGGAGGAGCAGCCATGTCCCATGACAAAAGCAGGAGCATGCAAAAGGGGCAAGGTGCCACACGCTTTGAAACAACTAGATGTCATGAGAAATCACTCACTATCATGACGTCAGCACCAAGCCATGAGGGATCTGCTCCCATGATCCAAACACCTCCCACCAGGCTCCACCTCCAACAATGAGGATTACAATTCAACATGAGATTTGGGTTAGGACAAATATTCAAACTGTATCATTCCTCTTCATCCTTTTATTAGGCAGTTTCCCTGACCATCAAAGAGCTTCTTAAGCAACCCCAAAATAATCTTATGATGGAGAGGTAAATAGAGGCATGACTGATAGTTGTTGGCTTAAGATATGGTTTGATACATCAATAATTCATAACTAGGTCTCTAATAATTATATAATTTTTGTGTATGATGCAAAGTTAGGATGCCTCCCTCTTCTTAATGTGTCATCTCTCCTCCTGAAGGAACGTGGGGTGCTGGGAGTAACCCACAGTGTGAGATTAAAGAACAATGAACCGAGGCACGCAGATCACGAGGTCAGGAGATCAAGACCGTCCTGGCTAACACAGTGAAATCCTGTCTCTACTAAAAATACAAAAAATTAGCCAGGTGCGGTGGCGGGTGCCTATAGTCCAAGCTACTCAGGAGGCTGAGGCAGGAGAATGGCGTGAACCCGGGAGGCAGAGTTTGCAGTGAGCTGAGATAGCGCCACTGCACTCCAGCCTGGGTGATACAGCGAGACTCTGTCAAAAAAAAGGAACAATGAAAACTGGAAGACAATGTCAAGTGAACTAAAAATCAAAAGCCAGGTGGAATATCAAGGCATGGATCAGAAGAGGCTATTCAGAGGTCAGAAAGGGAGGTGACTTGACAACAACCAAAGTATCCAAGAATCCAAACAAGACTGGCTATTTGAATTCTATGCACACGAGTGTGAAAGTGCTTGGGGGCTGAATGGAAAGGGCAATGATGAGAGAATTGCTGTAACCACGGAGGCAGAACTATGAGCTCATTTCATCCTGAGATTGTAGCCCAGCTGGGGAAGTCAAAGAAACAAAATAAGTAGGACATTTTCTGAAGCCTTCTTTAGCTGTTTATGAATCTTGCTTTTGATAAACATATTTAAATTTGTGGTAATTCTCTAGAAGCTGCTTTTGCTGTTCTCCAAAAGTGTGGTAGATAGAACATTGAACTAGTAATAGGGAGACAGGTTCCAGGACTTGTCCTGCTACTGATCTAGAATTTTTGATGAATATGCTAAATTCACTTCAACAAAATATACATTATGAAAGCTGTGTAAAAGGAACAGCACTGGGTAATGTGATGGATACAAAAATGATTAAGCTAAAATACCTCTCCCCTAAGAGCTCAGAAATTAAGTGTGGGAAATATTTATCCTGAAGTGATAATGAGCCATAGTGTGATAAGAACTACAAGAGCATAAAGCACAGAGATAAAGAAATAAGAAAAAAATAATTTAGATGAAAGGCATGAGATATCTAAAACACTTTCTGTTGGAATAATAATTTGAGTAGAGTTTTGAAAGATGGAAGGTATTTTGCTGGTCAGGCATGAGAAAATAGTGCACTTTAGAGAAACAAAACTGCACAAGCAAATGTATGGGGCAACAGTTTCAGTGAGACCTAAGTTCTGGTTTTGGTTTTGAGACAGAAGAGGGAGAAACATTGTGGAGAGAAGACAGTAAATTGATGGGGAGTAAATCGCTGAATGCTTTGAATTTCCAGGTGAAGATAATCTATTCATAAGCAATGAGCAACCACTGACAAGCTTGAGAACATGACAGATATAATAAAAATAATAACAACAACCAGAAACAACCCATGAATGTATTGCAGGGTCACAGGCTACAGAAATTGAGACATGCTTTTTCTGAACAAGGCAGGTGCAGTCAGCCTCGAAAGGGAGGATGGTTAAACAAAACTTTATACAGGATCCATCAATAGGATTTGGCAAAAAAATAATGAAGAGAGAAATGAAAATTTTGTGGACCGCATATGAAGTCTGTGTCTTTAAAACTATTTGTGGAAGGCATGGTTCCATCATGTATCTCAAGAATCAAGTTGGATTGAAGGAGAGGCTCTTGTGTGTGTCTCTACAATGAACTCTGTGTGTTATTGTGTTTGTGTACAATTTTCTTTTGTAGTTTTCTGCTAAATATAAGAAATAAAATTTGCAAATTTCTGTGATAAATTAAAGGTTTAGACCACGATGATGTTCACGGATGCTTTCAATTCAAATATTCTAAGTATCATTTTTACTGTCATGCTATGTAGGAAGTCACTGAAAATACATCACCTACGTGTCCCAAAGACCCTGTGGAAACCTTAAGTCATTTAACAATGCCTAGAATTTCCTGGCTGTCTTATTTGATCTGATACTGCAGCAATCAAACTTGTAGCATTAAATAAACAGAAGTTATATTACATTGAATTTGGGAAATGTTAGACAAGCCCTTAAGTTGAACAATGTTTTTCACTGGGAAAATATAATAATCAATATTAACAAACGTATTGAGCATCTGTACTGAGTGCATCTAAAAAAACAAATAGAATGATGCTGAGTACCTTAGGTTTTCTCGGGAAATTTGGAAAAAGTACAAGTAGACAATGTTTCAAACATTCTAAAGCAGTTTTAAATAATTATGGTCCCTTTTACCACCAACATTTATGATTCTCCCAATTTTTTAATTTTGTTGATAAGTTTCCTACTTATAGAGGTTAAAGTGGCTCATATTTATCAAGTTTTAACTATTTCCTGTTTTTCTGTTGATTCAGTTACTGCTAAGTCTTAAGGTTCAATTTAGATTCCTTGTGGATCTAGGAAGATAATGTAATGGAGTGTGAGGGCGACTACAGATCAACTAAAATCATAGATCCAAAGCTCATTCTGCCCATTGGTTTTGTAGGAAGGAGGGTTTTCTATATTGTTTTTGAATATGGAGGTTCAGGGATGTCAGGTAGGTGTCTTTCATATCAGACCTTGAGAAAAAGTTTTAGTGCAGGTAGTTTATTTGAAATGGGACTGCAGGAGACACAGGAAAGGAAGAAAGCTAATCTAGGATGTGCTACTGAGGTTACCATTGCAGGCAACAGAAGCTCAATCTTGCTAGGGACAGGGAGAACAGAGAAAACACTTCAGAGAGGTTCCACCAAAGGAGCAAGGATGCAGAAATATTATTAATCTTCATTTGTCTATTTTGATTAATTATTGATCGAAGCCTGTTCCCACGGGCATGAACTCCTGGCATTTCCAGCTGGACTCTGCCCTTTCAGGTCAAGCAGGCTCCTATGGCCAGAGAAAATCCAGAGGCAGTCACAGGCGCTTGCAGCAGAAAGCCTTTGGTCTACGTGGAAATGGTGGCTGCCATTGGGAAATGGGCAGGGGACCTTCTCGAATCCTTGTGACTCCAAAACATATTTCAGCAAAGTTTGTTCTCTCGTAGGTCTTAGAATTTTGTTCACTATTCAATTTTATCTACCTGAGTTGCCCTCACTCTACATCCCTTTGGACAAATAGTAATTTGCACGTTAAATTTCAAATTAAAGACACTTCTTCTTAAAAAGGTAATATCCACGATAAAATTAAACAAGACAATTTAGCACCAACGTTTTAAGTACTTTTGAAATATTCACAACATGAAATTTATGATAGCATATCTCTCAGTATCTCATCTTTACTTCCTTCTCTGACTGAGAAAAGTCCAATCCAAATGCACTCCATTCTGGGCACTTTCAATAATTGGAACATATCAGTTAGGAAAGCAATCATGATTTTCAGAAGACTCCATATAAAGCTTTTAAGATTATTTAAATATTATCCATTACTATGAACACCAAAATATAAAAGCAATTAGATCTCTAAGTATGTTCACGGCAAAGGTGATTTTACTTTCTTAAGGGATTTGAGAGGTTTTAGGAAGGCTGTGGGAAGTATGTTCAGAAACTGACCACGTACCCACCACCACCTGCTGTGATGCAGTACAGCAGAAGAAGGGACAGACAAATGATCTATTACTCCATACTCAAAGAGACATCTTTAGAGGAGCAGAGACTGAGAAAGGCTTTTGAAAATTCATGGAGTTTTAGTTCTTGTCCTTTTCAGAGATGTTAAATCCACTGATTATGGACTTCCACTCCCCTTTTTCTCAATTGCTACAGACAATACAAATTAATCCCAAAGATACGTTTCCAAACATTTTCTGTAAAGAGATAAATAGTTTAAGCTTTGCAGCCATGTGGTTTCTGTCTACTCAACTTTGCTGTTGTAGTGCAAAGCAATCATAGACAATATATAAGGAAGTGATTGTGCTGTACTACAGTAAAACTTTATTTATAGGCAGTGAAATTTGAATGTTATATAATGTTCTTGTGTCACACAGTATACTCCTATTTATTTTTTCAACCATTTAACAATGTAAAAATTGTTCCTAGCTAATGTGCTATATAAAAATAGGTGGCAGTCTACATTTGTCCCATGGACCATAGTATGCCAACCTCTGTCCTAGTATAGCCCCTTTATTTTGGAAACAAGAAAATAGGGTAAAAAAGGGTAAGCAACTTGCTTAAGAATACATGAATGTTTTGTGGCAGAGCCAGTTTGTGTCAAAATATCTTAAAACTGGTCCATACTGGCTTCCCTTTAATAATAAGTACCAAGCAACATACTCCACTTTACTTCGATTAATACATTACTGAAAAGGATCAGACACACATCGAAATGAACTTTCTCCTGGATCCTTTTGAGATATTCCTATGTTAGTTAAATGCTGCAATATAGAAGTAGATGAACTACGTACACATATATACATGGAATTTTTAATTAATTACTTTTTAAATAGCACATAATATTCCAAATAGAAGATAGAAGATATAAGCATATATTTTATAAAGCGGATATAAGAAATGGTCAATCCTTCTGTCTTCAGTGCTAATTTAATCATTAATGTTTTAAAGACTCATAAGCAACATCTATATGGGACATTGAGCTTTAATAGCACTACTAGTATTTGAAATATATACACAATGAGATACCGTTCAACCTTTAAAAAGAAGGAAATCCTGCCATTTGTGACAACATGGATGAACCTGGAAGATACGACATTAAGTAAAACAAGCCAGACACAGAAAAACAAATACTGCATGATCTCACTTATATGTGAAATCTAAAAATAGTGAACTCAGACAAGAGTACAATGCTAATTACCAGGAGCTGGGTGGGGGGAATCAGGATGATAGGGAGATACTGGTCAAAGTATACAAAATTTCAGTTAGATAGGAGGAATAAGTTCAAGAGATCTGCTGTACAACATGGTGGCGATAGTTAATAACAATGTATTATACACTTGAAAATGGCTAAGAAAGTATATTTTAAGTGTTCTTACTACAAAAAATAAGTATGTAAGGTAATGCATGTATTAATTAGCTCTGGCTAACCACGCTGCAAAGTATGCATATTTCAAAATATGTTGTGTACCATAAATATATACAATATTTAGTTGTCAATTAAAACATAAAGACTAACAAGGAATATCTACATGAGAAATTTAGCTTTATTACCAATGCTGTTATTGGAAATACTGCTGTCATTTAAATTATATTTCGTTTTACCACAAACATACACCTGCACTTTAAAAGTGAACCAATTCCAGTATTCGCAACCAAAAAACATTCATAACTCACAAATGAAGTATAATATATTCAGAGAACAGACTGAATTTTAAAAGACAAGGAAATATAGAAGGCCTATTACAATTAAACCATTATTCCTCAGAAATATTCCAAAAGATGAAATAATAGTCATCAAAGTTCTACCTGAGACCAAGAAATATTTTGGAAAAAAATTTTATTGTTTCTTCATCACCAAAGGAGCACCCTTGATGGTGGAAGACACCCCCGTTCTTATGAGTTTAGTATTTTCACGGACAAAATTACGTGGACGGACTGGCATGCTGTCATGTGTCTTGTGAGTAGCATCAATTTTGGCTTTTGCATTTTTCGGTGGCACGGTAGTTGGAGATAATCCGTTGATCTCATACTTCCAGTACATTTCTTCTGTCTGGATACAAAGAGGGAGAAATTTTTATTTGAAATATCCAGGGACTTCAAAACATGTAGGGAAAAGTTCACTATAATTAACATCTTCTGTTCTCCATGTAGAGTATGGGAAAGGTACAAAACTGAAACCACTTGGAGTGACAATTAATGTGGAAAATAAAGAAAGTATTTCACTTTATGAATTAAGAATTATTTACTAAAAAATCTCTCAGAGATTCTCCCTGTAAACTAGGCATCCATCTGATAATAAGGGAAAGCAATCTATTTGGTTTGCATAAGACTGTTGTACAGTATGAACCCCAAGTAATAGAAATAGTACCTCCCAAGATAAACACATTCATGAGAATTTAAGTGTAACCATAGAAATGACTGATAAAATATATTTAGCTGCTTTGAAGATTATGAAAGTACATAGTATGTATAACTATTTATTTTTATTTTTTTATTTTTTAGACAGGGTCTCACTCTGTCACCCAGGCTGGAGTGCAGTGGCACGATCTTGGCTCACTGCAATCTCCACCTCCCGGGTTCAAGCAATTCTTGTGTCTCAGCCTCCCGAGTAGCTGGATTTACAGGTGTCTGCCACGACACCCGGCTAATTTTTGTATTTTTAGTAGAGATGGGGTATCTCCACATTGGCCAGGCTGGTCTCAAAATCCTGACCTGAGATCATACACCCTCCTTGGCCTCCCAAAGTGCTCACACTACAGGCATGAGCCACCGCCCCCAGCCCATAGTATGTATAACCATTTTAATATACCAAAAATGATGTAAGATCATTGCTGACAATCACCATCTAAATCCAACTGAGTAGAATTTATATAGTGATTTATTTAAACATTCTTCATTGCTTCTGCATATATGTTTATGTTTATACTGAAGTCTCATTCCTTGTGCAGAACTTCCTGAAACCACCTGTGTTTATGCTGGTGTCCTCCTAACACTAAGATTTACACCACATATACTCAGAAAACTCATTCAGAATAGGTCCAGACAAAGCGAATATTGCAATGCCCTGAGCTTTATATGTAATGTGATACCTGTCAATTAATATTAAGTGCAAGAATGTCTTGCACAACTGTCATAGCCTCATCTTAATCATATCTGGCCCATTTATCTATTGTTTGTAATAATTATGTATTCAGAATCAGTGTGTCAGAAGTGGACCAAACCAAGGAGTATAATATGACTGGGTAAAAAAACATTTTACTTTGTATAAGGATGTTTAATTTGAAAAACAAAGCTATATTTTAGTGATTGTGCATATACATATATTTTCCAGTACATTGACCCACTGGATGGGTAAAAATGAGTGAGCTAAATGAAGAGACCTACACCATGCCTGGCATTTGATACGAATGCCTGAGTTACTGCAGGGCCCTGCTCCCATGGCCAGCATTTAGTGGGTACACATGAGTAAGCTATATGAAGGGATCTATATCCTTATTCAGCACTTAGTGGGTACAAATGAGAGCTAAAATAGGGACTTGTACCTTCACCTTCGCCAAGACACTTTGAAAATAATTACTTTTAAAAACATTGTTTTAAGGTCCCAATTATATTTATTGAAATTCAATTAAGATTTAAATTTTACAGTAAGTGATGCTGAGTGTGTGTGTGCGTGTGTGTGTGTGCTTTGTGTGTGCGTATGGAAGTTGTTCATACTCTTCATTCCAAAAAGCTATACAACATTAATAGGCTTATTTTGTGAAATAAAGATTGAACATTATAGTTGTTTTACACATAGCTACATTTCTTCAGTCTAACCACAAATAAAAGCAACTATCCATGTATATTTTAAAAAATTAAAGATATAACTTTATATCTTCTATCCCCAATCTCCCTTTGAAAATATAAATACAAAATAGAAGTTAAAATAATATAAGAATACGTTAATACTTCTCGTTGATTTTTCACAAAAGAATGCCAAATTGACAATTATACTTCTCAACTATTTATTTAAAGAAATTTAAAAAAATAAACAGATGAAACTTCCACATTTAGGTTGTGTCTCTGGTGTTCTGAAAAGAGATCACCCAAAGTCCGTGATCTCATGGACTGAATAACCAAAGCTGTATATCTATTTTTATTTCCCAAGTTTCCATTAAGAAAGCTATATATTTAAGGTATAGTTCTACGAATGGAAACAATTGATAATTATCCATTAGCAGATGTGGTCTGTGTCCACCCACAACCCTCAGGTGTTTTCATAACACTGCCTGCTCAACTTTCAATTGTAAGATTGAAAGTTGTCTTTAGCCTAAAAGTCCTTACTATAAAATATGTGTGAAACTTCATAGATCAATTTTGTACCTCTTTGGCTCAAAATTGTTCAGAAACCCCAGAAGGCTTCTCTACTGGTGCTAGAGTTTGAACGATCCCTGAGAGCATTCTTCAATCAAGGATTGGAATAGTGGTGGTTACTGTATATGTAACCAAACTTTCTTAACCTCTCAGGTGTGAAAGCTCTGAGGTATGTGTTCCACGCCATTTCCCAGAGATCTTCCACGGGATTCATTTCCAGTTGCTCACTGTTGCAGATGCCTGGATAAAGTACCCTTTATATTTCTTCCCCTTCCCTATCTCACATCCTGTCTTCCCTACATCTGTTAACTGAGATCACATAGCAAATATGCTACTTGGATTTCAATCCTTATTTCAAGATCTGCATCTGAGGAAATACAAACCAAGATATTTACAATGCCATTTCCCACAATTTCATGCTAATGATCTGTTCCTTTAAAAGCAAACACAAATTATCAATGTCTGGTTATGTCTCTAGTTATAACAGGTATATCTGTATATAAATATTACTTATATGAATACTATATTACTTATATATTATAAATGAAATCACAACCATATATAATCTTATGTATTATATATTACTGTGTAATATATACTCTTATGTATATTATATATTGCTGTGTAATATATATGAATAATTTATATAAGTATAAAGATAGAGCATCATGTATTTTATGTTAGATAATTCTGATAATCCTCACATTTTCATAAACTAAGATTTATCATATCCACCAAGGGAAAGTTGAGCAGATTTACTATTCTCTTTGAGTAGCACCGCTTTTTGTAAAACAGACTAAATAAGTAAACTTTAGTCTCAAAGTCTCAAAGCTAGCACTATATATCTTGTTTACTAGTGGGAAAAGACAACTTTTAATAATTTTAAATTTGATTTAATGGAATGTGAAATTATGAAACTTTGAACAAGATTATTGAGGTTTGTTTGGGCTAATGTTTAATTAATATTAGCAAAATGTCAACAAAGGCTTTTTCTTCTTACTACCTACATTGTAAGGACTCTTAGAAAGATGAAAAGAATAGAAATAACTTACTCAAACAATATTCAATATTTTGTCTCTGTTCACTAAAACAATAAATTTTTTCTGCCTATGGCACTGGCTAATTATTGCTTGATTGAGAAATCTAGAAATCGCTTTTGTACCAGGAGTTGTGTGTATACGACAACATGCTTGTGTGCCGATGCTACTGAAAGTAGACAGTGGTAATAGATCTATCGTTTTAGAAATAGTTTGAAAGTTGTATTTAGCCTGAAAGCTCTTACTATAAAATATGTGTGAAACTTTATAGATCAACTTTGGTTACTGAATAAATGTTCAAAGTTGTATTTACCTTAACTGTTAATAAAATGATGACTTTAACAGATGATTACTGTCTCACATCACTTTTTTCAATTCAAATTAAATGTTATCATTTATTCCATTTTTTTATGTTAGACTTCAACATCTTGCCAATACTCTGCCTTAATTAAGGGCTCCAAAATTCCTATCTCAAATAACCTAAAGTTAATGAAGTCCTTGAATAGGTATGTTACAGAAAGTGATACATAACTATACAAATCACTTTACAGTCATTATTTGTCTCTTCCATAGTTCCTTAATATGGAAGGAAAGTTTTTTTTTTTTAACTTTCCTCTAGTGTTCACAGCTATTTGTTATACACCATACCGAAAATTCTGCTCTTGGACAAAAGAAAAGTAAAACAAGATGCAGCAGTTGAGATAAGTTGATTTTTGCACAGCAAAATTGTTATTCTTTATCTGTCACCATTTAGTAAAACCTTTTCTTGCTAGTTTATTTAGTGTCTTTAGTTGCATCAAACATCCTTGACTATTGCCTTTATAGAACTCACCTGTATTACTAATGTTGCTTTATATTTCCTACAGGACATTTTAGGTTTAAATCCTACAGTGATGAGAGTTCCGTTTGTGTTAAAAGGAAGAAGTTCTCCAGCCTGAGGTTTTACAAAAAACTCCAGATCACTGCCAGGTAGGAAGTGTGCGGTGAACGGCTCAGGATTTCTGGAACAAAAGTACAAAATTCAACTTAGTAAATTCCATCATTACTTCATTCTCTTTTTGAGAACTTGATGAGTAGACTTTGAATCCTCCTGCAATAGGCCTGGTTAACATTAATGCTGAATGCTTACCAAATAATAGTGAGGAGGCATTTTTTAAAAAAATCACTTAAGTCATTCTTCTCAGGGTGACAAAATGAAATTCTAAAGATTTTTAAAATCACATCTTATAATGCACAAAGAGGCTGGGCGTGGTAGCTCACGCCTATAATCCCAGCACTTTGGGAGGCCGAGGCAGGTGGATCATCTGAGGTCAGGAGTTGGAGACCAGCCTGGCCAACATGGTGAAACCCCATCTCTACTAAAAATACAAAAATTAGCCAGGCATGGTGATGTGCACCTGTAATCCCAGCTACTCAGGAGGCTGAGGCAGGAGAATCGCTTGAACCTGGGAGGTGGAGGTTTCAGTGAGCTGAGATCATGCCATTGCACCCCAGCCTGGGTGACAGAGTAAGACATAGCACAGTGGCTCATGTCTGTAATTCCAGCACTTTGGGAGGCCAAGGCGGGTGGTTCACCTGAGGTCAGGAGTTCCAGACCAGCCTGGTCAACAGGGTGAAACCCCATCTCTACGAAAAATACAAAAAATTAGCCGGGCATGGTGGCTCACGCCTGTAATCCCAGTTGCTAGGGAGGCTGAGACAGGAGAATCACTTGAACCCGGGAGGCAGAGGTTGCAGTGAGCCGAGATAGCACCACTGCACTCCAGCCAGGGCAACAAAAGCAAAACTCCATCTCAAAATAATAATAATAATAATGCACAAAGAAAACAATGTTGAATCTATACAAATTGGAACTATTCAATGTCCTTAATGGAAATTTAGGCATTTGTAAATTAATCCATATATAAAATGACTGACCAGCAAAGCTATCATAATACCTTTTGTTTCTGTTTCTATTCCATGGCAATATTTACTCATCTTTCGTTTAGCTTTTCACTTGCTGAGTGAAATGAAAGCACTTTATAATTTCATTAAACATTCTTGGGCCTGAAAATGGGTTGTTATGATCTGAAGTGGATTGAGTGACATTTAAGATTCAAAGGCTATCTTTATGTCAAGGTTGACTATACTTGAGATAAGGACTGCAAAGTAATTTGAAGAATTTCTTGGTAGAATACAGAAGAAGAGCAGAACACTGCGTGGAAGTTTTGAGAAATTTAAAACTCAAATTGACAGGAAGTGATACTCAT
Source organism: Symphalangus syndactylus (assembly GCF_028878055.3). Lineage (NCBI taxonomy): Eukaryota > Metazoa > Chordata > Mammalia > Primates > Hylobatidae > Symphalangus > Symphalangus syndactylus. The sequence continues at coordinate 68,565,313 of NC_072430.2, read as the reverse complement.
AAAAGGCCAAGTTCAGCCTCCAAAAACAGATTCAACAGTGAAACATAGGAGAGATGCAGAAAGGATTCAGGCTGGAACTCATTGATCTATTCAGCAAATATGTATTGAGTATCATAACAGAAGGTTTGAGAACACGGACTGTGGATTGGAACCACAGCTTTATTTAGATGGATGACTTCGGGCAATTTACTTAACTTTTCCCTACTTCAGTGTTGACATCTGTTAAATCGTTAAGTCACTGCAAAGCCATTAGATTAGTGCCCGACACACAAAAAGTACATTATAAGGACTAGCCAATAATAATTGAGTCATCATTATCACTGTTGTTCTTATTTTAAAATATTTTATTACCAGTGCTAGGCTATGATGAATGATACAATAAATGAGAATGAATAAGACAGGGCACCTAAGGGAATTACATCAATAAAATGGCAGAACAGGAACTCCCAGACGTTCCTTCCACAAATGAAGATACAAATTCAACAACAGTCCCTTTTGTGAGAAATCCAGAAACCAGTTAAGAGGCTTTTGTAGCACAGTAGAGCATAAATTTTGCAATCCAGCCATTTGACAAAGAGCTAATATCCAGAATCTAAAAAGAACTTAAACAAATTTACAAGAAAAAATCAAACAACCCCATCAAAAGGTGGGCGAAGGATATGAACAGACACTTCTCAAAAGAAGACATTTATGCAGCCAAAAAACACATGAAAAAATGCTCATCATCACTGGCCATCAGAGAAATGCAAATCAAAACGATAATGAGATATCGTCTCACACCAGTTAGAATGGCGATCATTAAAAAGTCAGGAAAAAACAGGTGCTGGAGGGGATGTGGAGAAATAGGAACACTTTTACACTGTTGGTGGGACTGTAAACTAGTTCAACCATTGTGGAAGACAGTGTGGTGATTCCTCAAGGATCTAGAACTAGAAATACCATTTGACCCAGCTATCCCATTACTGGGTATATACCCAAAGGACTATAAATCATGCTGCTATAAAGACACATGCACACTTATGTTTATTGCGGCACTATTCACAATAGCAAAGACTTGGAGCCAACCCAAATGTCCATCAATGATAGACTGGATTAAGAAAATGTGGCACATATACACCATGGACTACTATGCAGCCATAAAAAAGGGTGAGTTCATGTCCTTTGTAGGGACATGGACGAAGCTAGAAACCATCATTCTCAGCAAATTATTGGAAGGACAGAAAACCAAACACCGCGTGTTCTCACTCATAGGTGGGAATTGAACAATGAGAACACTTGGACACAGGAAGGGGAATATCACACACTGGGGCCTGTCATGGTGTGGGGGCAGGGGGGAGGGATAGCATTAGGAGATATACCTAATGCTAAATGACGAGTTAATGGGTGCAGCACACCAACATGGCACGTGTATACATATGTAACAAACCTGCACGTTGTGCACATGTACCCTAGAACTTAAATAATAATAATAATAATAAAACGAACTATATTGAAGCCAGTAGGAAAATTATTGGCACCCTCTTGCCATTATCCCTCCTGCTGGCACAGTGCCACATAATTGGGAAGAAATGCTCAGCTTCTGGCTTCTCTGTAGGGAAGGAAGAAGAAGGCTGGACCAGACATCCAATGTTCTGACTTTACAGGAGGGTGAGGCTGCTCAAGGGGCTGGCTTCTGATTTGCCTGTCTCAGAATGCTGATGGGACTTAGCATGCTCTAGACTTCTGAGGACTACTAAGAACAAAAAAAGGCTGAGTGGTGTGCTGCTGCTTCAGAGGACTAATGGTACAGCAGACAGACACCAGAAGGAACAAGAGACTATAACTTTCTGTAAAAAGAAATAAACCAATACATCTCTCTAAATAGAAATATACGTGAACAAGTCCAGAAAATACACATCCACATAAAAGGTTTGCAAGGCCTCCAGAATCTCTAGCCAGGATGATTGGTGAAAATCTTTCCAGTAGAAAGCCAGTCTGTGAAGATTAAGAGAGACACCACGAACAAGCCCACAGCTGGCCTCTGCCTCCACAGAAGTGTCCATAGTTGCCTCCTGCATCTGAGTGTGTGTACATTGCTGGCTCTAGCCTCACTGCTGCCTGCCCTGGCCTCTTGCTTCTTGACCCAGAGTCAAGACTAAGGATCTCAAGGGTCTTCACAGCCACCATGGGCATCCCATATCTCTTGCAACCATGGATCATACAGTTGCTGATGTTACAGACTCTGGCTGCCTGAGCCAAAGCAATATTCATCTCTCACAGCCTGAAGCTACTGCATGCCACCACACTTAGAACACTACAGAACTAGACCCAGTGCCATAACACATCCCAGTGTGCCCTGTTCCCCTAAAGGTGAAAGTTTTTATTTACTGAAGCCAATTCATAAAGTCTGGAAAAGATAACTTCTTTAAATGAGCAAACTTCTTAGCAAGGCTAGAAAGATCATGAAGAATCAGGGAAATATTACACCACCAAATAAACAAAATACTGCACTTTGAACAATGGATAGATCATCTAGATTACATATCAATAAATAAACATTGGATTTGAACTACACTTTAGATAAATGTACTTAACAGCTATATACAGAACATTCTATCCAACAGCAGCAGAATACACTCTTCTCAAGGGCCACATAATATTTTTCAGGGTGGATCATACGTTAAGCAACAAAACAAGTCAGCAAATTTTAGAAGATTGAAATTATATCAAGTATCCTTACTGACCGTAGCGGTATGAAACTGAGAATCTATATCAGGAGAAATACAGGAAAATTCACAAATACGTGGAAATTAACATGCACCTGAACAACCAATAGGTCAAACAGGAAATCAAAAGGCGTATTAGAAAATATCTTGTTCCCTATAACCGCGTGCACTCTCCCATCCCATTCTCTTTCCACCATCTTTCCGCACTGCTACAATGGTGCTCATGAATGTCCTGGCTGATGCTCTAAAAAGTATCAACATGCCGAAAAGAGAGGCAAATGCCAGGTTCTTATTAGGTCATGCTCCAAAGTCATCATCCGGCTTCTCAGTGTGATGATGAAGTATGGTTACATTGGCAAATTTGAAATCACTGATGATCACAGAGCTGGAAAAATTGTTGTGAACCTCACAGGCAGGCTAAACAAGTGTGGAGTGATCAGCCCAGATTTGATGTGCAACTCAAAGGTCTAGAAAAATGGCAGAATAATCTGATTCCATTCTGCCAGTTTGGTTTCATTATACTGACAACCTCAGCTGGCATCATGGACCATGAAGAAGCAAGACGAAAACACACAGGAGTGAAAATCCTGGGATTCTTTTTCTAGAGATGTAATACATATTTACAAATAAAATGCCTCACGGAAAAAAAGAAACATATCGAGACAAATGGGAATGAAAACACAACAAAACAAAACTTAATGGGATGCAGCAAAAGCAGTATTAAGAGGAAATCTTTTTTTTTTTATTAATTTTTTTTGCATACAAAAACAATAAACATTTTCTAAAAATACATACAAACAAAAATGTGTATCAAACATATTAGGAAGGTTGCACATGGGAAGTCGGGGAATAGAAATGGGGGTGGGAGTTAAAATAAATGAGAGAGGGACTTTATATGGATCAGTGATAATAACTCAATCCTCTATTTGACAAAGAAGAGGGAGAAGGAAGAGGAAGAAAAGGAAAGTGGGATAAAGGATCAGAAAGGGAGGAAAATAGAAAAAATTAGAGTATGACTCCAGGGTAGACCTGTTTTGTTGTCACTGAGTTGGTTGGTTGGTTTGTCTGTTGTATTCTTCATGTTTCGCCAAGTTGGCCAGACTGGTCTCGAACTCCTAGCCCGAAGTGATCAACCCGCCTCGCCCCCCAGAGTGCCGGGACCACAGGCGTGAGCCACCACGTCCAGCCCCCACATTGCTTCTGGCCTCCGTGGTAGACCTCCCAGACGGAGCGGCCAGGCAGAGGAGCTCCTCACCTCTACCCAGACACGGGGCGGCTGGGCAGAGGGGCTCCTCACTTCCCAGACCGGGCGGCCAGGCAGAGACGCTCCTCACTTCTTCCCAGATGATAGGTGGCCGGGCAGAGGCGCTCCTCACTTCCCAGACGATGGGTGGTCGGGCAGAGGCGCTCCCCACTTCCCAGACGATGGGTGGCCGGGCAGAGGCGCTCCTCACCTCCCAGATGATGGGTGGCCGGGCAGAGGCACTCCTCACTTCCCAGATGGGGCAGCCGGGCAGAGGCGCTCCTCACTTTCCAGACGATGGGTGGCCGGGCAGAGGCGCTCCTCACCTCCCAGACGATGGGTGGCCGGGCAGAGGCACTCCTCACCTCCCAGACGATGGGTGGCCGGGCAGAGGCGCTCCTCACCTCCCAGACGGTGGGTGGCCGGGCAGAGGCGCTCCTCACTTCTTCCCGGACGGGGCGGCCGGGCAGAGGCGCTCCTCGCTTCTTCCCGACGGGGTGGCCGGGCAGAGGCGCTCCTCGCTTCTTCCCGGACGGGGCGGCCGGGCAGAGGCGCTCCTCGCTTCTTCCCGGACGGGGCGGCCGGGCAGAGGCGCTCCTCACTTCCCAGACGGTGGGTGGCCGGGCAGAGGCGCTCCTCACTTCCCAGACGATGGGTGGCCGGGCAGAGGCGCTCCTCACTTCTTCCCAGATGGGGCGCCCGGGCAGAGGCGCTCCTCATTTCTTCCCGGATGGGGCGGCCGGGCAGAGGCGCTCCTCACTTCTTCCCAGACGGGGCGGCCGGGCAGAGGTGCTCCTCACTTCTTCCCGGACGGGGCGGCCGGGCAGAGGCGCTCCTCACTTCTTCCCGGAAGGGGCGGCCGGGCAGAGGCGCTCCTCACTTCTTCCCGGACGGGGCGGCCGGGCAGAGGCGCTCCTCACTTCCTCCCGGACGGGGCGGCTGGGCAGAGGCGCTCCTCACCTCCCAGACGATGGGAGGCCGGGCAGAGGCGCTCCTCACCTCCCAGACGGGGCGGCCGGGCAGAGGCACTCCTCACTTCCCAGACGGGGCGGCCGGGCAGAGGCGCTTCTCACTTCCCAGACAGGGCGGCCGGGCAGAGGCGCTCCTCACTTCCCAGACGGTGGGTGGCCGGGCAGAGGCGCTCCTCACTTCCCAGACGATGGGTGGCCGGGCAGAGGCGCTCCTCACTTCTTCCCGGATGGGGCGGCCAGGCAGAGGCGCTCCTCACTTCTTCCCGGACGGGGCGGCCGGGCAGAGGCGCTCCTCACTTCCCGGACGATGGGTGGCCAGGCAGAGGCGCTCCTCACTTCCCAGACGGGGCGGCCGGGCAGAGGCGCTCCTCACTTCCCAGACGGTGGGTGGCCGGGCAGAGGCGCTCCTCACTTCCCAGACGGTGGGTGGCCGGGCAGAGGCGCTCCTCACTTCCCAGACGGTGGGTGGCCGGGCAGAGGCGCTCCTCACTTCCCAGACGGGGCGGCCGGGCAGAGGCGCTCCTCACTTCCCAGACGGTGGGTGGCCGGGCAGAGGCGCTCCTCACTTCCCAGACGGTGGGTGGCCGGGCAGAGGCGCTCCTCACTTCCCAGACGGTGGGTGGCCGGGCAGAGGTGCTCCTCACTTCCCAGACGGTGGGTGGCCGGGCAGAGGCGCTCCTCACTTCCCAGACGGGGCGGCCGGGCAGAGGCGCTCCCCACCTTCCAGATGGGGCGGCGGCCGGGCAGGGGCTGCAATCCCAGCACCCTGGCAGGCCAAGGCAGGCGGCCGGGGGGTAGAGGCTGCCGCGAGGCCAGACCACGCCACCGCACTCCAGCCCGGGCAACACCGAGCACTGGGTGAGCGAGACTCCGTCTGTAGTCCCAGTACCTCGGGAGGCTGAGGCGGGCAGAGCACTCGGCGTCAGGAGCTGGCGACCAGTGTGGCCAAGATGGCGAACGCGTGCCTGCATCCAAAGGAGAAAAGGCAGGCAGCGGTGGCGCGCGCCGGCAGTCCCAGGCAGTCGGCGGCGCGGGCAGCAGCAAGCCGAGTAGATTGTAGCCTGCGCCAGAGAGGGAAAGAAAGAAAGAAAGGAAGGAAGGAAGGAAGGAAGGAAGGAAGGAAGGAAGGAAGGAAGGAAGGAAGGAAGGAAGGAAGGAAGAGGAAATCTTATAATGACAAATATCTACATTAAAAAGGCAGATCTCAAAATAAGCCACTTAAATTATATGAACTAGAAAAAGGACAAACTAAACCCAAAGTTAGCAGAAGGGAGAAAATAATAAAAAATAAGAGCAGAAATAAATAAAATAGAGAATAGGAAAGTCATAGAAATTTGACAAAACAAAGAGTCTTTTAAAAATAAATTTTAAATTGACAAACCATGAGTGAGATTCAGATAAGAAGAGAGAATACTCCAAGAAATCAAGCAAGAAATAAAGGGGGAGACATTTCAATTGATTTCTCAGAAATATAAAGGAACACATAATTACTATTATGAACAATTATCTGTAAGCAAATTGGAAAACCGAGAAAGAAATGTATGTATTTCTAGAAACATATAACCTACCAAGATTGAACTAATAAGGAATAGAATGCTTGAAGGGGCCAATTTTAAAAAAGATTGTAGCATTAATTAAAAGCTTCCCAAAAAAGAAAAGTTCAGTACCAGATGGCTTCATGGCTAAATTCTACTAAATATTCAAAGAAGATTTAATACCAGTCCTTATTAAAGTCTTCCAAAAGATAAAATCTCATTTTATGAGGCCAGGATCACCCTGATACCAAAGCCATACAAAGACAACAAGAGAAAAAAAAAAACTACAGACCAATATATCTGATGAACATGGAAGCAAAAATCATCAGTGCAGTACTAGTAAACCATTTCTGCCAATACATTAAAAGGCTCTTCACCATAATCAAGTGGGACTTATCCTTGAGATACATGTTTTGTTTAGCATATGCAAATCAATCAACGTGATATACCAAATTAAAAGAATGAAAGATAAAGCTACATGATCATCCCAATGGATGCTGAATAAGCATTTGGTAAAGTTCAACATCATTTCATGATAAACTCTCAACAAATTAAGTTAGAAGGAAATTTCCTCTCCATGATAAAGGCCTTTTATGAAAAGCCTACTGCTAACATCACAATCAATGGAGAAAAACTGAAAGCTTTTCTTCTAAGGTCTGGTACAAGGAGAAAATGCCCCCTCTTTGCATGTCTATGTAACATACTAGAAATATCAGCAAAAGCAATCAAGCAAGTAAAAGAAATAAAAGGCACCCAAATCAGAAAGGAAGAAATACTGTCATCTATCCCTATCTGCAGAGGGTGTGTTCCTATATGTGGAAAACTGTAAAGATGACACACACACACACACACACACACACACACACACACACGCATGCAAAAACCTGTTAGAACTAATACATAATCTCAGTAACACTGACATTGATGGATGAAAAATCAACATACAAAACACAGTAGCATTTATATATTCTGACAACAAACTCTCCCGAGAAGAAATCAAGAAAGATTTATATAGCATTAAAAAGAATAAAATTCTTAGAAATACATTTAGCCAAGGAAATAAAAGATCTATACACTGAAAACTGTAAAATTTGATTTAAAATACTGACAAAAACACAAATGGGAAAATACCTTGTTTTCATGAGATTGAATAATTAACATTGTTAAAATGTCCATACTACCCAATGTGATCTACCAATTTAATGCTATCTATAAAAATTCTAGTGTTATATTTTAAATAAATAGTAATCTCTAAACACTTCAACTAGCCAAAGCAATTCTGAGCAAAAAGAAAAAAGCTGGTAGCATCCCACTGCCTAATATCAAAATTTATTACAAACCTACAGTAATTAAAATAGTATGTTACTGTCATAAAAACAGATACATAGGCCAATAGAACAGAATAGAGAGCCAAGAAATAAGCATATGCTGTCAAGTAATTTTTGACAAGGGCATCAAGAACACACAATTTTAAAAGGTTAGTGTCTTCAATAAATGATGCTGGGAAACCTCAATATCTACACCAAAATAAATAAAATTGGACCTTTATCATCTATATTTTGGTCAATGATGAACCGTACATACAATGGTTGTTCCATATGATTTTAATACTGTAGGTAACTGCACCTTTTCTGTGTTTAGGTATACAAATATTTACCATTGTGTTGCAGGTGCCTTCATTATTCAGTATAGTAACATCCTGTGCTGGTTGTAGCCTAGAAGCAATAGGTAATGCCATACGGCCTAGGTGTGCAGTACGCTATACCATCTAGGTTTGTGTAGATGCACTCTATGATGTGTACAAAATGATGGAATCACTTAAGGATGCATTTCTCAGAACATATGTTTGTCATTAAGTGATGCATGACTGTACATACAAAAGAAGGAATCATAGTAAATGAATATATGCATATATGCACAAAGTAGAATTGCTATACTATGTCAGAATATCACACAACACTCGCAGAAATTTATCAATCATCAAAAAATGTTGCCCTAAATTAGCTTCCCAAATATTCACCAAGATGTTCTAAATCCACAAAATTTTTAATGAGTATAAATTCACATCAAGTTTTCTTTATATGCCATCATTTTTTTAAAGAAAGTAGCTTTATTGTTATTGTTAGAAATAAATGGAGACTCAGCTGTGGTATAAAAGTGTTAATGAATTAGGGTTTAAACAATGTGGGCAGCATGATTCACTAAAGACTTCTTAAATTATATGTATTTAGGTGTGTGTATTCATACATATACATGCCTAAATACACACACACCCAGCCCTACAATTAGTTTTCTTAATGAAAATGCCCATCTACAGAAGATTTTCATTTTATAACAAGATAATTTCTATGTAGCATCATCCCAAATGACTATTTCAAAATATGATTAGCTTATATTACTAGGAAACCATTGGTTTCTAATTCCTGTACTCTACCAGAATTGAGTTGGACTTAGTGATAGTGGCCAAGAGATGGTGGATTTCTCATTTCCTAAGATTTACATTATAGTTTTTTGTGTAATTCATAATGCTCATTTATATAAAAATAATTTTTAAATGTTATCACAAAGGGCAGACATTAGTAAAAAATAGGATATTCAGAAAAATAAGGATTTTATATTTCTCAAAAGTTTTACTTATTGCTAATCACTTATATGCACATAAAATATTTTAGGAATAGGTAACCTATTTTGATACTTTGAACTCTGTTTTTATACTGATTCTTCAGAATACTTTGTATTATTATGTTTAAAATTATCCCTGGATACACTAATGCTTTACATATTTAATTTAGGAAACAGAGTAGCTACCACCATGGGGTTTGTCATGCATCTTTGTCCTTCTTTCCTCTCCTTGTACGCCCAGCATACAAGAAAAATGTATAGTCACTAGGACAGGGGGTCATTCCTTTTCAGAACTTATTTTATTCTTGATTCCTTAAAGTAAAAGGAAATATTACTGGGTTCATGAGGAACCAGTCAAATCCTGAATATAATTAGGTCTGCCTGTTTTCCTATCCTATTTTTTTTCATATACGCCCCTCCAGTTCCCTAGATCTTCAAGATAACTTGAAATTTCTAATACCTACCTAGGTGTAAGCCTCCCAAGGGCTGGTAAATAAGCTAGAAATATTCAGTAGCTTATTTACATCACTGAATCCTCTAAAAAAAGTTTAAAACAGACTTAATGTATGGAAGCGGGTGGTTTCCATTTGCTGTAGAAAATAAACCATGCAAAGACTTGGAACCAACCCAGATGTCCATCAATAATAGACTGGATAAAGAAAATGTGGCACATATAACCCATGGAATACTACGCAGCCATAAAAAAGGATGAGTTCACATCCTTTGCAGGACATGGATGAAGCTAGAAACCATCATTCTTAGCAAAATACAAGGACAGAAAACCAAACATCTCGTGTTCTCACTCATAAGTGGGAGGTGAACAATGAGAACACGTGGACACAGGGAGGGGAACGTCACACACTGGGGCCTGCTGGGGGGTGGGAGGGTGGGGGTCTGGGGGAGGGATAGCGTTAGGAGAAATACCTAATGTAAATGATGAGTTGACGCGTGCAGCAAACCAACATGGCACATGTATATCTATGTAACAAACCTGCACGTTGTGCGCATGTACCCTAGAACTTAAAGTATAATTTTAAAAAAGAAAATAAATCATGAAGAGAGAGGACATTCACCTTCTTCTGTAACTTGGTTATGTTACCCATGATGATCTGATCCTTGCCACCCAAAGACTTGCAGCTGGTGACAATACCCAGGAGGAATCTGGACAAAATTTTTTGACTTAGAAGAAGCTAAAAACATTCAAGTTAGCATACTCCACTGTGGCAAGCCTGCACATTCTTTAACAATTTTCCCATAGAAAGGTGGGATCTATGTTCCCTTTTTTAAATCCAGGCCAATATAGTGACCCCTTTGTAACCAATAAAATGTGACTAGAGTGATTGTTGTTGAACTTGTGTGTGTAGGTCAGAAAATGCCATGCATCTTCTATGTGCTTCTCTCGGAACGTGCTCTCTATGGAAAACCAATCACAATGTACAAATTCAGCTATCCGGGCATCCATTAAAGAGTGACTACATGGAAGCACTATCAGTCAACATCCAAAATAAACATCTCCAGTTATAAAAGTAAGTCATTTTGATCATCCAGCTGTGTAAAACCTCCAGATGACTGTAGACATGGCCAGCATGTGACTTCAACCACAGGAGTGACCCTATGTTATTAAAATGTATCGCAAATCTGCACATTAGAAGCACTCATGGGGAATAATTCCATTTGCTATTGAATCTTTAAAAAAATCACTCTCCAGCATCAATATTATAAAGGGTATATAATTATGCCCTTAGAACAAAAATAGAAGAAAATCAAAATCTATACTTTAGAAAATACCCTATTGAGATTTTCAGATTTATCCCTAATTCTAAGTAGTTCATTCAATATAACAGCATCATCAGGGTTCAACACAGAAGAGTCAGGGTTTGTTTTTTTTTTTATATTTTGAATGTGTTTTTCGTACATAATTGTATATCATAGAATTTCTGACAACTGCCTTTATCCACTAGAAAAATGTTCATTGCAATCTAATGAACTAAGTCTACTGTATATTTCTGTAGAAACTGCCCTTGAACTTAATACTTGCAGAAATATATCAGAATAGAAGAAAGAGACTACTTCTAATTTTAAACCAAACATCTAACAGAATCTTAGTAATATTAATTAAAAATAAACCTGGACTAATCTGACTGTAGTACCACATCAGCAAGGTGGCTGACTAGAGTTGCCTGGCTCTCAATCTCTGGGTTTTAAAACATAGGAGACTTAATATCAAAAACATTTACTCTCCCAATATTAGGTTTTGGATAACTGATCAGGTTGATCAAAGATATGAAAAAATACATAATAACAATACCATTTATTGAATATTTAAAAGTTCTTGGCATTGTGTTGAGTAATTTATATACATTGCATTATTTGTTCTCATGGCAACATTATGGGTTATATTTTATCTCCACTTTATAAATGAGGAAACGGAAACTCAGAGGAACAAAAATATATAGCTAAAAGTTCCACAGGTATTTAGTGGTTGAGCAAAAAATTATTTCTCATTCTGTTTGACTATGAAACCAATTTTTTTCACAAGAGTATCATATTTTCAAACTGTAAGAGAAATTCCAGGTTATACAGTCCAAAATCCACCTGATGTTAGTTTCTTCTACATTACAGGTACTTCTCTGACTTAACATTTAATACTCTCTAGCAAAGTGGAACATTCTTATCCCCAAAACTATCGCTAAATTTAACTGACTTTACCTCCTTAAAGCCTCTCCAATCTGTCTACTTTCCCTCTCCACTCGCCCTGCAAAAAGCTCAAGCAACCTTCAGACAACAGCATTAGCCAACTAACTAATCTACCTCCATTCACTCTTACCCTTTTTGCATTTGTTTTCCACACATTTCAGCTAAATGTTCTTTTTCAAATATATCACTCTGCTGATTTAATGACTTTTTAGTCTTTTTTTGGATAAACAGCAAACATCTTGCCATAGCCTATAAGAACAGTAACTGTTAGCTGCTGGTTTGCTCAGATCTGTCCCGGTTTACCTTGTTGCCAAGCCTAATTATTAATTATCCTCTTTCATTCTCAAAAGTTCAAGTTTGGACAGTGAATTTTGTGATTATCCTATCTATAAAGCCTTGCATCACCTGGCACAAGTGATTATACATTTAACTGTTCACCACTCATTTTGACCATAAAGCTGGACAACTGTTACAAACAACCATTTCAGCCCTCAAGAAATGGACCAAATATATACAAAGCTAACGGGTGCTTATTCATGGAAACTACTGAACTTCAGATAAGGATAGTGTAAAAAGTCACATGCAAAAGACTACATATTATGTAGTTTCATTTATTTGAAATATCAGAAAGGGCAAAACTATAGAGACAAAGCAAATCAGTGGTTGACTGAGACTGGTAATGAGTATGGGAGTTGACTGCAAAAGGGTTTGAGGGAAATGTGGAGGGAAATGGAAAAGTTCAATATCTGGAATGTGGTTATGACTGCAAATCCTATAATTAAAAACTATTAAAATGCACATTTACAATGAATGAATTTTATGTTATGTATGCGGTACCTCAAAAAGCTGTAAAAGTACATTTTACATGTGAGATTTTAGGTAAAAGTATTGTCAGACTGCCTATGTTAGCACAAATATAACAAAGACAGCTATGATAGAAAGAAAATAAGACATAACATGGAATCAACGTGGGTTTACCCAATTATTTCTGCTTAGTTAAACCATTTGATATACCAACACAATTGACATTTGCCGAAAAACACTGAAACATCCTTTGAAAACAAATGGAAATATTAATAGTATCCTATATTTCAATTTTTAATTATTTACTTTTGTTTTTCTTTCTGGTCTTCACTTTGTATACCCTATTTTCCAATTATTAAGTAAAAATTTATGTAGTATATGAAGCTTTGAGACAGAGAACCAATGTTGCCCTGGCTTAACCAGCAAAAGATGAACTAAGAATTTTCCATCTTAAATTTCATTCCAAAGTTCAGCATATTCACTAAAACAGCTACATACTTTTGTTTAATATATTACCTTGTCTGACTTTTCAGCCTAAGTTCAAAAACAGATTCCTTAAATAAACCGACTCCTTCAATGTCAATGACAGCATCCGTATCAGGCTCAGTAGCGATCAACATTATGGGAAACTTCCAGATCCCTTCTGTTACGCACTCTATTTTCAGTGTTATGTGAGACCTTGAATATAAAAGGAGATTTTAAATGATACTACATGAAAACAAGTAAAGAGAATAAATATAGCAAACTAAACTAAGGTAAAAATGTAAGTAAACTCTGTGGTTTCAGTGAAAACACTAGGACATTTAATTCTTAAAAATAATGTAAATGACTTTTAATTACATTTTATAAGTACTTTTTAGGTCATAGATTATATTTTCATTCTCCCTTTGAAGTAATCATTTTTAGAGCATCTTATCTACCCTCTGGTTATTTTCTAAGAACCAATAACATATGCAGAATGAACTCTGCAAATTTTTTGTAACCAGCATAGATTATCATAGTGCATAAGAAGGTAAGGGTGGATTTGGCAAAATGGACCCATGTTTTATACTAATAGATATTCCATTCAGGGATTTTTTTAAAAAATGAAACATTATGAGAAAGTATTTTCAACTCTTGTTTCACAAAGAAAAAATACATTTTCTGTGAAAACATGCAAAGCCCATATAATTGACTTAAATGGCATTTTTTAAAAAAATTAAATTGCAATTGGTAAAGATCACATACACCTTGCAGAATAAGATAAAATTGAGTGGCAGCTGAATGAAGGAAGAAAGTTAGTAGAGACAGACTTTAGACTTTCAAAGCATTTGACTATGACAAAGAGTGGAGAGATAGGCCAGTAGCCAGAGTTGATGAATGGTTATCTGTTTGCTTGTTTAGGGTAGAAATGACTCAAACATGTAACAGTGTGGTTTCAATATCATAGGTCAGGATTAGAAAAGGAATCTCATACTTCTTACTTAAAAGTGACAGAAAGAACAGTTCTGGGAACTCTTATTCTTCTTAGGTAGGACTATAAAATTACTCAACCATTTTGTGAGCAACTGGATAGCATCTTACAAAATCTGTGTAAAGCAGTGTGGCAATTTCTCAAAGAGCTAAAAACAGAGCTACCATTGGACCCAGCAATCCCATTACTTGGTATAAACCAAAAGGAATATAAATCATTCTATCATAAAGACACATGTACTCGTGTGTTCACTGCAGCACTATTCACAGTAGCAAAGACATGGAATCAGCTTAAATGCCTATCAAAGGAAGATGGATAAAGAAAATGTGGTGCATATACACCGTGAAATACTATGCATCCATTTAAAAAAAGAAATCATGTCTTTTTCAGACACATGGATGCAGCTGGAGGCCATTATCCTTAGCAAACTAACATAGGAACAGAAAACCAAATACCAGATGTTCTCACTTGTAAGTGGGAGCTAAATGATGAGAACACATGGACACAGAGAAAGGAACAACAGACACTGGGGCCTACCTGAGGGTGGAGGTTGGAAGGAGAAGGAAAAGTAACTATTGGGTACTAGTCTTCATACATGGGTGAAGAAATAATCTGTACAACAAACCCCCATGACACGAGTTTACCTATATAACAAACCTGCACATGTACCCCTGAACCTAAAATAAAAGGTTTTAAAAAAGAAAAGAAAGCTTCACTCAGTAAATTAGGAGTTCCACTATTGATACTTTCCTCTGGAGAAATGCCTCTAAGATTTCAAGAAGTTATGTATATAAGGGTATTCATTACTGCATTGTTTATACTGTCAAAAAAAATGGGAGTAAAATTTTAAAATGTTCTTTCAATAGGGTGCTGCTAAAATGAAGTGTGTTGCATAGAAACAATGGAATACTATGCAGCATAATTTAGTCAATGATGATTAATACATAATCTAAAACTTAACATATCCAAATATACATTTTAAACCCATACCTCTTTCACATTCTCCTGTCTTTGTAAATGAAACTATATTCCTCTCTTCCCACTATTTCAAGACCGTTGTTTCAAGAACTGGTTTCTCCACTTCTGCTGTTACCATCTTACAGGAAGACTTCTACAATTTAGAGCTATTGTTTCCTTTTGGTTTTTCTTATTTAACTCTGTGTCTTCCAGTAAACCATTCCAAATTAATTTGGAACAAGGAATGGCAGAAGTAAATGAACATGCATATATATATATATATATATATGCACAAAATGTAATTGTTAAGTTACACCAGGTATCAACACTTACAAAATTTGATGAATCATGTACACACGTTTTCCTAGTTTCCCAAATATTTATTCTTCAATAGTTTTCTACTGTTTCTAATATCAAAGACCAACGCATATTGTCATGATCCTATGTGAACAAATCCCAGTAAAATTCTCCAAACTTATTTCCTCCTTTGCTCACTCCATTAGAGAAAGATTGGCCTTCTCACTATTTATTGTTTGTGCTAAACACTTCCTGTCTTACGACTTCTGCATTTATTATTTTCTCTGGCTCAAATGCTCTTTCCAACTTTTTTTGTCTGTAAGGTCTTGGCTTAGACATCATTTCATGGAAGCCTACCTATCCACTTTATCTGATGTGCATCCTTTAAGCTCTCTATCTCCCTTTATTTATTTATTAGGACAATCTGAAATTTACTTTCTTGCTTATTCATTTATTTCTGTTATCTATCACTTTCACTAGATGATACACTTCTAAAGTGCAGGGATTTTGTCTCTTTTGTAGATGTTAAATGATTTTTGATAAATTAATGTACAGGTTCAAATGAACAATGCTGAATAATTCTATTCTTCAAGTGACTTCTTTGAGTTAATGAGAAGTTGCTGAGTCAAAATGTGAGACCCTTCGGGAGAAGACCACACAATTTCATGGATGACACGGTGAACCATTTTATGATCAATACTGTAGATTCATAACAGTGCATATGTGTGATATTTCTATTTTAAGTTGCCACCCACAAACTCTGAAATAGAACTTTGTTTCTCATTCTGTTCAGCTCTTGAGCAGGTAAAAAGTTCTAGGAAAATGTCAAGCTAAGGTAATTAGCATTTCTGAAGATACCATAAAACAAATGATATCTATTATTTCGTTATTTTAAAAAAGTTATGACCTGTTAAATTAGGATCTTCAGACTGATTCATTACAGTCTTAACCATTGTTCTCATACGTTTTTGTATTGGACCCTTGATTTTTATTGGAAAAAGGCCCATAGAAATAATTTTCCTGCATTTCTTTTGTAATACCATCATTTAGCATATTGATTATTATTTTTAGTATGCACAACACTGTATTCTGTGAAAAGATGAATGTCAAAATTACCTAGTATTCACTGTTGTGAAACATGATATATTTTCTTTTTATCAAAACATATAAATGTTCTTTTTAACCTTGCCCACAAAAAAGAGCAGAACTGAATTTAGTACTAATTCATTAATCTAGGTAAAGCATGATATAATTATTTTCCTGTTATTTTTCATAGCTCAATGCTATTGGTATAATTTTGATTTTTCTTGTTTAATTGTTTCTCTTGCATTGACATTTTGGTCAATGATGAACTGTACATACAATGTTTGTTCCATATGACTATAATACTGTATGTTTACTGTACTTTTTCTGTGTTTAGGTACACAAATGTTTACCAATGTGTTACAGTTGCCTTCATTATTCAGTATAGTAACATCCTGTGCAGGTTTGTAGCCCAGAAGCAACAGGCTATACCATATAGCCTAGGTGTGCAGTAGGCTATACCATCTAGGTTTGTGTAAATGCACTCTACAATGATGGAATCACCTAAGGATGCATTTCTCAGAACACATCCTTATTGTTAAGTGATGCATGACTGTACATACAAAAGAAGAAATCATAGTAAATGAATATATGCATATATACACAAAATAGAATTGCTATATCAGAACATCACACAACACTCACAGAAATTTATCAATCATCAAAAAATTTTGCCCTAAATTAGTCTCTCAAATATTCACCAAGATATTCTAAATCCAAAAAATCTTCATGAGTATAAATTCACATTGGCTCTGCCCATTTTCACAAATAATAACATTGTTCCCTTTCTAGTGTTGCTGTAATTTCCATGTCATTATATTAATACATATGAAGCAAAATGTGAAAAAAATTAACAAACATAGAAAACTGTGAAAAATGAAAGAAAATACAAACATAGAAAATGTCAATATGTATGGTATACTTTCTTCTTGTAGCTTGATTTTATTGCTGCTTCCTGAAGATGACCCTGGTATCTTTTCGTTATCAAACTACATGTTCATAGCCACTTTAGATGTATGACTACATCGAACACAAGGTTGAACTTTAGAAATTGACTCAGCAATCCCATTACTGGGTATATACCCAAAGAAAAATAGATCATTATATCAAAAAGCCACATGGACTCATATGTTCATTGTCACATTATTCACAATAGCAAACACATGGAATCAACCTGGGTGGCCATCAGTGGTAGATTAAATAAAGAAAATATGACATGTACACACTATGGAATAATATGCAGCCATAAAAAAGAATGAAACCATGTCCTTTGCATGCACCCATGTCCTTCTTCCACGGATGGGGCTGGAAGCCATAACCCTAAGCAAATTAAGGCAGGAATGGGAAACCAAATACTGCATGTTCTCACTTACAAGTAAGAGCTAAACATTGAGCACCTGTGGACATAAACATGGGAACAACAGACACTGCAAACTACTAGTTGGAAAGGGGATAGGTTAAAAAACTACCTATTAGGTACTATGCCCACTGCCTGAGTGCAACATATCCATGTAAAAAACCTACATATATACTTCCTGTATCTAAAACAAAAGTTGAGAGAAGAAAAAAGAAATCATTAAAAACGTAAATAATATTTTCAATTGTTTTTTCATTGCCAGGCTGTACTTTGTGTATATCATGGTGCTCATCAGTATCTCTGCATTTAGACACAATAAAGCCCTATTTCTTTTTTTTTTTTTTTTTTTTTTTTTTTTTTTTTTTTTGAGACAGAGTCTGGCTCTGTCGCCCGGGCTGGAGTGCAGTGGCGCAATCTCGGCTCACTGCAAGCTCCGCCTCCCGGGTTCACGCCATTCTCCTGCCTCAGCCTCCGAGTAGCTGGGACTACAGGCGCCTGCCACCGCGCCCGGCTAATTTTTTGTATTTTTTAGTAGAGACGGGGTTTCACCGTGGTCTCGATCTCCTGACCTCGTGATCCGCCCGCCTCGGCCTCCCAAAGTGCTGGGATTACAAGCGTGAGCCACCGCGCCCGGCCTAATAAAGCCCTATTTCATAGTGAAATATCATATAGTGTTTGCAGATGCTGAGTAACAGGTGTCCAAAAAGCAAATATAATGACACTGGATGAAGTTTCCCAGAGGACAGACATCTAAAGGCTACCCTTCACACAGATTCACCTATATCTTACTAAGGAATGTGTAATGTTATGTATTGAGTAGTAAAATGTAATGAAAGCAGTTGCAATGTAAAATATAGCTTAGGTATTTCCATCATTTGAACTGGTTCTGATAAGCAACATCAAGAAATATCATGTTGCTACTGCACAACGCTAAGTCAGCTTTTTTAAAAAAAAGATTTTACAGAAGAGACTATTCTCTTTCATCAATGTGATACACTAATGACCTTAGGGAAGTCATAATTCTTGAGGGATATCTTAGATTTTCAAACATTTAGACTACATTCTTCTCATGAGAATGTTTTTCGTAGCTAGATGTAATCCAGCCCAAAATATTTCTCTCAATAATATCAAATAATGCAATTCAAATATTGAGAAATAAAGAGAGAAATCAACATTAATACATTTAAAAGGGTAATACTATTGTTTAAATAAAAAAGAGGAAAGTAGATTTACCTTAATGGTTTCTTTGGTGTGAATACCAGATTGAAGATAAATGTTATCCTTTTAGCCGTAATATCATAAGATTTTTCAATCATATATAAAGCTACACAGGATTCCAACTTAGACTTCATAGCTTCAGATTCAAATTGAATTTCATACTCAAATTCATGTATTTTAGGAATTTCTAGGAAAGTCAAGATGAAAATATATTTCAATTTAATTAAATATGCATAGATTTAATATCAATTACCTGTCAAGACTAACAATGCACAGGTATTTAGAGAAAGGGAGGGGGTATATATTATTTAGCTTAGTGTCTATAAAGTCTAGTGCATTATCAGGCATATAATGATACTCAGTATATTTTTGTTAATAAGTTAATAAATAAATGAATGCATACAAAAATAAACATAGAAGACAATTCTCACCACTCTTAAATCTTTATAATTCAGGTCTATAAAACAAGAAAGGCCACATGGAAATTAATAATCATTAACTGTCTAATGAAAATAATGACATTTGCTCTATATAATAAATGTATTAAAAACCTATAGACCTAAAACTTATGAAGAAGTCATTTAAAATTTTCTTTGAATTAAGTTTAAACAATATTGAAACAGCATTTCAAACTATTTGATCAGGATTTTCAATTTCTGGTATATTTTGATTAACAAAAACTGTTCCTCATGTTTTAATGTTGGAGTATACAGACAATATGATGAACAAATATTTTCTTAATGAGTAGGTTACCAAAGAAAAGTAGTAGTAGTTTTTTGTCCACTGCACATGAAAAATATCTTAAATCCAGAACTAGCATGTAGATGAGAGGTACAAACATGTATTAAACTTACTCTCCAGTTATATGTAAGGAGCCCAACTCACAAATCAAGAAGTTTGTTGCATATGGAACTTGGAAGAGAGGTCAGAGAATCATGAATTGACTGGATGTACAGCTGTGCTAATCCAGAATCCAACCCTCTCAGCCCAGTGATGAGACATCCCCTCAGCCCAGGAGTTCTTAAACAGAGGAAGGGAATAGTAAAGGGAGACGCCAACTCTGTCATATATCCTTGCACTAGGCCTGCCCTCATGGACCCTGGTTCCAGGCCTGTCCTTGTAGACACAGGCACCAGAAGTGTCCCCAGTCATGGCCCCAGATCTGCCTACAGACCCAGGCACCAGGCCGACACCAAAATGCATTATAATTAAATTGTTGAAAGTCAAAGGCAGGCTACTCTGGGCCACTCTGCTTATGGGATGTCCCTTCTCTGGCTATGGAGCAGTCAAAAATGGTCGAAGACAAAAATAGAACTTTGAAAACAGCTGGAGAAAACTGACCCATCACATACAAGGGAACTATTATTACACTATCAGTGGATTTCTCAACAGGAACATTGCAGGACAGGAAACAGTGAGATGACACATTCCAAGTGCTAAAAGAAAACAAAAGGCCAACCAAGAACACTACACTTGACAAATCTGTCCTTTAAAATAAAGAGATATTGGGAGGCTGAGGCGGGTGGATCACAAGGTCAGGAGATCGAGACCATCCTGGCTAACACAGTGAAACCCCATCTCTACTCAAAATACAAAAAAAAAATTAGCCAGGTGTGGTGGTGGGCACCTGTAGTCCCAGCTACCCTGGAGGGTGAGGCAGGAGAATGGCGTGAACCTGGGAGGCAGAGTTTGCAGTGAGCTGAGATTGCGCCATTGCACTCCAGCCTGGGTGACAGAGCGAGACTCCGTCTCAAAAAATAAAAATAAAAATGAAGAGATAAAAACCCTCAGATGAGCAAAAGCTGAAGGAGTTTGTCACTACTAGACCTGACTTATAAAATGTACTAATAGGGAGTTTTTCAAGCTGAAATGAAAGGGTGTTCAAAAGCAACATAAAAATATATAAAAGCATAAATCTCACTGGCAAAGTAAATACATATACGAATGCAGAATAATGTAATACTGTAATAGTGGTGCACAAATAACTTTTAACCCTAGTAGAAATGTTAAAAGAAAAGTATCTAGAAAACTATAGCCACAAAAAATTAGTTAATGAATATACAATAAAAAATGGCTTTTAATATCCATAATATAAAGTATGTTTAGGGGGAGTAAAAGTATTTTTGTATGTGATTGAAGTTCTTATCAGCTGAAAATAGACTTTTCTATATTATGATATAAAATAGTAATCATGCTTGCCTTCTCGAAGCACCTCTATTGTCAGTTGCCTCCCCTTCTGTATATATTTTCATGAACTGCTGATGAAGACCTATAAATTTTTACCTCGGTGAAACTTTATAGCTGTGGCTAAATTCATGAATAAGGGGCAAATAATTTTGTTTCCACAGCCAACACCTAAACGTACATTAAAAACATACTGTTTTTCTTATCGTTATTTATATTTTCATTTCTTTATTCATTCAGCAAATATTAATTAAAGGTTTTCATTGACATGAGACGCCCAATTCTTGTCCTCATGGAGTTGATGATCAAGAGGAAGAAACTGACAATACCTGCTAATGCCACAACTAGTTTTTAAATTACTACTGTGATAACTACTACCATGGAGAAGTAGAGGATCCCATGAGAGCACAGGTCCTGGGAACATCACCGCTAAGGATTCCACAGGAAGAGACCAACACACCAAACTGAAGGATGAGTAAAGGTTAGCTGGATATAGAGAGGGGGAAACTTCTACTCATCAAAGCAGCCTGCAGGAATTACTCAGACTGCAGGAATTGTTCACGGTGAGAACCAGCTGGGCCCAGTTGAGAAAGAACTTATGAGGGCAGAGCAGAGAGGGTGAGAGGAGTTTATCAAACAATGAAGCAGGCAAAGTAGAAAAGAGCGAAGACAATGCAGGGTGTGGTGAAGATGTGGACTTCTAAGAATAACAGGAGACAACTAGACTACTAGTGATTAGCATCCAATTTCAGACTCTATTCAAGATTAATACTAAATAAAAGAACCCAAGCAGTCTGACTTAAGACTTTACAACTCAGTATAGCAGGCTTGTCACATGGCACAATTGCTGAAGAAGCACCATTAGCATCATTGTCTGGAAGGGTGCAGGACCTAATTTGTGCATAGGAATGTGGTGGCTCTCAGAGCAGAGCCCTAGGGCACTCAAAAAGTTAGGTCAGAAAAGAAAACAACGGAAATCAAGAAGGGGCAACTAGTGTGATAATAAATTAATAAGGTTAGTCATGAAAGCCAAGAGCAGAAAGTACTTCAACTTGATCAACTGGTAAATGCTGATGACATGTGGAACATAAATATGACTGCTGTATTAGACACACTGGATAAGGTTGGCAGTCTTTTCAAGGGTAATCCTATTAGAGTAAGCAGGACAGAAGGCTGAATGAAGTAAGCTGATCAGAAAAAACAAAGTGAAGAGAAACAGAGCAAAGAATCAAGGACAGGAGGTGAATATGAGGTCACAGGAGGAACCATGACAGGTTTCTCAGGAGCTGTTTGTGATTACAGGCCAAACCTGACATGGGAGTTTACAAAAAACAGGCAAATATGACACAGGAAGATGACTGGCCTGGGATGAAATGAGACACATATGTCACATAAATCAGAACATCACACACAAAAAAGACAACAGATTAATAAAGAAAAACGGTCTTGAGCTATAGAACAATTGGGAAATAAAATTAAGGGGCATGACTAAAACTACTTTCCGACAGAAAGCCCCGAGAAAGTCACTGAACTAATCCACAGAGAATTACAAAGAATGCATGGACCAGGAGGTACTTAGGAAGAAGAAATACACTTATAGGAGGAATCTTGCCCACAGAGTAATTTGTAATCTTATAGAAGTGACATTGCAAAACAGTCTAAAAATGCAAGAATAATAATATTTCAATAGGACAATACCAGTTGATTTAAGTAGTACAGGTGCATAGATTTATCATGTTGAATAAATATTTTTGAAAACCTTGACCACAGAGTATGTGTTTTGCTAATTTTGGCATCTCTGGAGCTGAATGTAGTATCTGGCAGAAAAGATGCTTGCTGGATTGTTGCTGAATGATAAAGATATGAAAGCAATCAATCCCAGTTTACTTAAAGGTATGTGTGATGAGTAAGGATGAAGAGAGCACAGTGGTCCTTGTATTTTCGTTTAATGAACCTTGATAGTTTTATGTGATTCAGAAATTCTATGATGAAGATAATGGGAAGGGAATGCTGGGAATTCTTACCTCCTACTTATCAGGTTTACATAAAGAGGCCTATTCACTCTCAAGAAGGGAAAAAGTATAGGAGAAAAATATCTCAGCCTCAATCTGCCTCCTTCATGATGACTTGCCACGGGTGGAAAAGCAACATATCTGATCAGTGAATTTGAGTGAAGGAATGGAACATGAGCAGGTGAGCATACCCTTCTCTTTCTTCCCCAATGTCTTGATTCCAGGATTCACACTTTCTTCTACTCGCTCAGGTGTAAGTTGTTTGTTCCTGCAAGGAGTTCACAACTGGCCAGTTTGGCATGAATGCACTAAATTTTGGTGGAAGGTATTAAAAAGCCCAAATTTCTCCATAGTTCCAAGTCATTTTCCAATTCATTTGTATAATTAATAAAGCTAACACTTTGATTTCCATCTGCTTTATTTTTATATCTGATTCTCAGTTAGTTTCAAACTCAGATGAGAGAAGACAAGTATGTGATTAATTATCACTCTTAAAATCCTATCAGAGTCCATGCCACTCAGTGTAGTGCTTTAATTTCCACTAGAAGGGACTTAGGAGACAACAGGAAGTACAAGACTGCATGGTCAACATGACTCCTATTCCTAATGTGCTGAATAAACTGTAATTAAATTGCACAGGAGTGAGAAAGGAGCTAGTCTGCTTTTGCATATACTAAAGACTAAAGTAGTATTCAGACTTTCTGGTAAGATTTGTCCTTTCATAAAGAAAAAGGTGTCAAAGGAGGGTCAAGCAGAGAGAATTACAGATTGTGTAGAGAGTTGGCTACACCTTTGGAATAAGGGCAGGGGAAAGGAACCAAGTTATTGCCATATGTCTTTAAGGAGACAATGAGGTTGATTCCTTTTTTTAAATATTTAGGCACTATATAGAAAGAAATATGTTACATTTGAGAAGAGACTGGTCTATTCTTCTATATAGCAGGACATACATCAGGAGAACAAAAAAGATTCACAAGTTAGCCAAAATATGAATGAGCTTGTTGAGTTTGGTGGTATTGAGCAGAGAGCAGAGAAAACAAAAGCAGTTTTAGAGAGAATGACGGGTGGAGATAAGACTGCAAACCTTCCCTACAGTTATTTTCAATAGTAAATAGTGTTTTTCATCATGAAAAATAAGGAAGCAGTAAAATAAGAGCCATCTCAAAAGGTATGTTTTCAAGAGCTATTTTGAGAGAGGTTGCTCTCCTAATATGACTTTCAAAGTTCTCAAAATGATGTTGGTAGCTTCTTTCAAGACCCTGATTATCTAGGAGTTAAGTGGATTTTTTAGGTAATAAGTATAATCAATGTATATGATCAGAATTGCAATTTCTTTAGTTTACAACCTGACAAGAGTACAACTTAAGCAATTTAAAGTAGCAAGAACATGTTAAAATGGTTTCTATGTGTAAGCATTTATTTACCTTCCTTTACAGTTACTGTAACATGAGTTCTGCCCTCTTAATATGTTTTAAGTGCATTTTAAGTGCACCACACAATATTGTTAACTCTAAGCACTATGTTTTACAACAGATCCCTAGAACTTATGCATTTAGTACAATGGAAACTTTATACCCAATGTTCAACTCCCCATTTCTTCTCCCTTCCAGATCCTAGCAACTATTATTCCATATTATTCTGCTTCTATGAGATTGAGTATTTCAAATTTATCATATTAAGTCGTATCATGTAGTTTTGTCTTTCTGTGACTGGCTTATTTTACTTAGGTCCATCCATGATATTGCATATTACAGAATTTCCTCCTTTATAAGGCTGAATATTATTTCAAGATAGTATATGCTACATTTTCTTTATCCATTCATCTGCAGACATAAATTTAGGTTGTTTCTATATCTTGGCTATTGTTAATAATGTTACAATGAACATTGGAATACAGACTTCTCTTGGAACTCCCGATTTCAATTTTTTTGAATAAATGCCCGGAAGAGGGATTGCTAGATAACAGACGATAATTCTCTTTTTAATTTTTTGAGGAGGTTTCATACTGTTAGACTGTTTTCCATAGCAGATGAACCATTTTGCATTCCTACCAACAATGTTCAAGGGTTCAAATTTCTCCACATCTTTACCAATACTTTTTTTTTTGACGTTAGCCATGGTGATAGTTGTGAGGTGATATCTCATTGTGGTTTTGATTTGTATTTCCCTAATTAGTGATATTGAACTTTTTTCATATAGTTTTCACCATTCATATGTCTTTTCTAGAGAAATGTCTATTCAAGTATTTTGCTTATTTAAAAAATCAGATTATTAGTTTTTTTTTTAATTGAGTTGTAGGAGCTCCTTAAGATTAACCACTTATCAGATATATGGGTTGCAAATGTTTTCTACCATTCCACATGTTGTCTTTTTACCCTGTTAATTGTTTCCTTTGTTGTGAGGAAGCTTTTGAGTTTAATGTAGTCCTACTTATTTTATTTTATTTTTGTCTGTGCTTTTGGTGTTATATCCATGAAATCATTGCCAAGACCAATGTGTCATGAGAAGACCCTTTGCCAAGCACAGGGTCTTTGGCAAGAAGGTGTCCTAAATCTCCCTAAAGGCTTTGGTAAGTCTGGTTCCTCCTGAAGTGCAAGAAACTTTCAATTAGTTTCTGTTGTCTTACGAAGGGAATTATTGCTGAATTGGTGTGTTTGTGGGTGTTTGGAGGGTCCAGAACTCTCTACTTTCCCTTGTTGCTTATATCACTCAGTTTCATATATTTACCTCAAGTAAAACACCACGTTTGAAGAATTAGATGACCTATTTTAAATTATTTTGATTTTTTTTAATTGAGATAGTAAATCTTTTTTTTTTTTTTTTTTTTTGAGACAGAGTCTCTCACTGTAGCCCAGGCTGGAGTGCAGTGGCATGATCTCGGCTCACTGCAACCTCCACCTCCCAGGTTCAAGTGATTCTCCTGCCTCAGCCTCCCAAGTAGCTGAGATTACAGGTGTCCGCCACCACACCCGGCTAATTTTTTATATTGTTAGTAGAGACGGGGTTTCTCTATGTTGGTAAGGCTGGTCTCAAACTCCTGACCTCATGATCCTCCTGCCTCGGCCTCCCAAAGTGCTGGGATTACAGGCATGAGCCACCGCACCCGGCCCGAGATAGTAAATTCTTATATACAAATCTGGAATATACAGTAAATACATGAAGCATTCTTATTATTATACAAACTTTATTTGGCTATTATATCTAATTTATGTTCATTTTCTATTTCTTTAAATTAGAAAATAATTTACTCAAGGTTTTGTTTCTAAATTTAAAGTTGCATTTTATGGCATTATCGTAATCCTTAAATCAGAAACAGTAAAAGAAAAAAAACAAACTTGAAGGGAAGTGGAAATTATAGTTACTACAGTTTTTTCTCTTCTCACTATTGATGGAATCACAATCTACATCTTTTTTTTTTTTTTTTTGAGACAGAATCTCGCTCTTTTGCCCAGGCCGGAGTGCAGTGGCACTATCTCAGCTCACTGCAAGCTCCACCTCCCGGGTTCACGCCATTCTCCTGCCTCAGCCTCCCGAGTAGCTGGGACTACAGGCGCCCGCCACCGTGCCTGGCTAATTTTTTGTATTTTTTTAGTAGAGACGGGGTTTCACCGTGTTAGCCAGGATGGTCTCGCGGTGGCTCACACCTGTAATCCCAGCACTTTGGGAGGCCAAGGCGGGCGGATCATGAGGTCAGGAGATCGAGACCATCCTGGCTACATCTTATAAATCTAGTGATAACTGTAGCTGTTGTTATTTTTGAGCTATGTGAAAATAACACACATAACAACTGAACACTCCTTAAGCACTATGTGAATAAGTAGTGAAATGAAAAGTAAATGGACATGGATCTTAATGTAACTGCACAATCAGCAACCTGCAATTCATAGAAACTAAGTGTTTTTTTTTTCATTTTATTTTTTCTATAACCGTAGTTCTCTTACCATTGGGATCCTCACAAAAATTATGTGAATTTCTTTTTGGAATCACTAAAACTTCTGTCAGATCTGGAGTAAGACTATACCCGAAAAAATCAGCATTCAGTATGACTTCCACCTTCTCTTCTGCCCGCTTCCTGGACTGACATTGTATGACAACTACAGGAGAGAAATATTTCCAGTTAACTGGACTTGTAGGTGATATGATCATTCTTGAGATAGAAGAAAGTGAACTATGGCATAAAAATAAAACTGCCTTTGATATACTTTGACTTGTCATTGCATCTGGCCACATACACACATACACACACACATTCATGCAATATCTACATCAGTTAACATTTGGGAAGAAAATATGAATATTAAAGTCTATGTAAAAATAGCACAGGAAAATAAATCTGTAAGATATATACTAGATTATAAAACATTATATTAGGATATAGAAATTTGATTTGGGAACTGATGTAGTTAGATCCATAACTCAAGGGGCAATTGTAAATGCATGAATTTTTCCCCTTTTGAAATATATGTTCATTGTGATAATACTAAACTTCACTTTTATAACAATACTATAGAAAATGCCTTCAAATAATTTAAAAAAATAAGTTCTGTAACACTTATTTTGCAATATTTTAAAAATATTTCATTAGATTCACTACGTTTTTACATGTACCATGAAATTCATATTCAAATTAAATATTTAAAATTATTTTTTATTTACTTTTAAGTTTATAAAAGTTACCTTTTAAACACATTAAAGTAAAATTGTAATGATTTAAAATTCAAGTTAAATGTGATTACATATTAATTTAATGTACAGAATTAAATATGTATATATAAATATATTTCATATGTATTAAATTCCAATATTTTATCATATCCAGTGATGAAAAACTTTGTCAGCAATGTTGTGAGAAATCAAAATAGTCTGTTTATGTACAACTACTAATTATATGAAGAAGGAATATCAATGTATTATTTTGACATTAGCTCTATAACCATGTGTACTGGAGTCCACATAAATAAGAATATTATTTCTCCCAAACATATAAAATGCTCTACTACTGTCAAGTCAAATACACATTGAATATAGGGGAAAAAGGAGAATCATAATATAAAAAAGCTTGTGAAATGTATTATGTTATGATTCTGTGGCATCAATAATAATATATTCACACAAACTACAAAATTAGATGATGTCCTCAGATGTATGTGTTTTCACAATACATATATTTGTAGTTTAAAATACTATAATAAATGTAAATTTTATTCTAAAATTTAAAAATTTATATTGAACATTCTGGATTTAGAATGAGTATGTGAAATGTACAATAAGAATACAATGATATATATAAATTAAAAGGTTTAAAATGGCTAGGAAAAACTGTACAAGCTTTTCTGGTTATAACTATCTTCAGTATCAAGGCATTAAATCAGAAATTAATGTTATCAAAGTTACAATTAGTATCATGTCACTGGTTGTGTCCTAGAGGGCCTTAGGAAATTAGTGCTCTGACAATGTATGGATCACTCAATCACAATGAATTCTCATTTCATTGTCTTTACAGTGTGACAGGTAGTAGAGCATTTTTCCAATTATCTGGCCCAATAGACAGTAGTAGATAAGAATGCACAAAGAGAAAATGTGGCTTAAAGAACAAAAAAGTATCCTGGGTTTGAGAATAACCTGAGTGACAGATACATAAAAAAGAAAAGAATTAATAAACTTTGCTAATGATATAGGTGAGCAGGGAAAGCAGTAGGTTATATCCGATGTTACTAGGAACAAAAAATGGACTACACAGAAAGTAAATGATACGTATTTATAAAATCACACCCACTTGCCTTTCGAGGGCATGTGTAGATAAAAATAATCACCAGCATAGATTTTAGATTTTGGAGAAAATGATTTAATAACTAATACACACTCTATTTCAGAACACTAATGTTACGATAGGTTGTGCTAATCTAACACAAGCTATTTACAGAACTCACATTTAATTTAAAAATCAAGTAATTACCAAGAAAAATGACTCAAAGAAAAATGTTCTAGACCATGTTTAACTGTCTTTGAAGAAAAATTTGCAAGAAATCTATGTTTTTGTGTTCTCATAAGCGTGGTTTTTGACTAAAACTTTGGCTTTAAACCTTTAATCTGGATAAAATGAATCTGTCTGCAGTAGACTTGAGCAACAGTATTATTAGCATTCCAACAGAGTACTGTCTAGGGCTTATTATATCACTTTGATCAGATGACTGTGTATTATAAATTTTAAGCAGTTCAGCTCTATCGGAAGTATACAATCAACTATCTTCTGGAAGGAAATAAAAGAAATTTTATGACAAGTTTGTGAAATATTCTGAAGATAATTTAGAATATTTAAAATATTTATGTGTTGATTTTTTAAAGTCAAGAATAAAAATGCTTCAAGTAAAATAAATGACATTTGTGGTCACAGGTATTACTATATTTGTGGATTTTTACTCCAGTTCAAATTAAATTACATAAGGAAAATTGTAGTCTTGATCTTCCTTTACAACCAGTGTATCTGGGGAAATGCTTTACTTACTTACAAGCAAAACTTACTAGTGTCTCTTCTTTCTAAGTGTGGTGATATAATTACATCAGTGGAAGTCTAACTCTTTTTCATTTACAAAGATTGGTATCGGAGGGAGAAAGAAAAGGCAAAATTTCAAGACTTATTTTAACTCATCTGTGTTGCTAAAGGGAGAGATTCAAAATAAAAGTATTCCTTTGCTTTGCAGAGCAATTCAGTGCATCTTAGTGATGCAGAATGCCATCTAGAGCCGGGTAAGAGGTCTGGATACTAAATATCACTGGTTATATGAGAGAAATTTTGTTTCTTAGGCTGATCCTGGGAAGGCAATGGTAAAACCAAGGAATGCAAAAGAAGTGAGAAGAGTATTGAGGAAAGAGAACACACAGAAACTTTAGAGAAGTCTAGGGTATGTCGAGGCAAAAAATAATAATAATAATAATAAAAAGGTCAATGAGAAAAAGAAAGGCATTTAAGGGCAGAGATTTTATATTGTGTTTATTGTGGCAAAGTAAACCTTCCTGAAAACTTCAGTACATTCTGACTGGTTTGGGAGAACACCATAAAGTTTTATGCTTGAGACAATAATGAAGGGATCCGCATCTCCACAGCGTAGTTCTTAGATGAGATCGAGAGTTACACAGAAGCCGAAATAGGATGACTAAAAGTGACCTGAGAGCAAGTATACCTGAGAATCTTACAAATCTAGTGCAGAGCTCTGTGGAATGAAGGAGTCTGAAGTTAATTTGATTTTAATTCTAGCTGATATCTGCATTTCACCAACAGGAAGACAACAAAAAATAGTGTGGTTTTGTGGGAAACTCATTGGACACATTGGGAGAGCATGTTTATGTCATAGAATTCCCATCAGTAGGACTGTTCACATTACTACCTACTTTCTCTGGACTCCAAACAAAAAAGAAATGGGAATAGAGAATATCTAAGGTCTCTAAGAATTCTGGTATTGTCTGACTCTAATGTATACCTACCTGGAGGAGATTTAGGAGGTGGTGCTTGTGGGAGTCCAACAATAGGGTATATCCAGTGTATTGCTTGGATTTCTTCGCTGTCGATTCCCATAATACTAATTAGAAATTAAAATATTAAGAGGGAACAAAAGGAGAAACTCCATATTAACAAAAAGCTTATTATGTATTAACTTTATGGTATTTTAGTAAAGCTTGTAAATTCAGACTTTGGTAGAGAGAAACTGATGAAAGAAAGAACATTTTCTGCAAATACTGATTTTATAAACATTTCAAAAAAAACCCTGGAAAATCATCACAAAGCAAACTGTAATGAAACCATCATGAAATATAAGTTAAAATTGAAGAGCTTTTTTCCCTACTTTAATGAAAGGTACTACAGCCCTCTTGGGATCTATTCTATATCGGATGGGCAAAGCACAGAACAAAAACTGCCATGAAGTACAGTACTTCAGAATTGTGTGAGGCATTTATTTTCAGAAGATACTACTTAAAAGAAAGGGGGCATTTGTCCAAATATTTTAGGTGCATCATACACCATTAGGAGCACAGCAATATTAGAAAATGTTTATAGGCCAGGTATGGTGGCTCATGCCTGTAATCCTAGCACTTTGGAAGGTTGAGGCAGGCGGATCACTTGAGGTCAGGAGTTCAAGACCAGCCTGGCAAACATGGTGAAAACCCATCTCTACTAAAAATACAAAAATTAGCTGGGTGTGGTGGCACACACCTGTAATCTTGGCTACTTGGGAGGCTGAGGCAGGAGAATTGCTTGAACCTGGGAGGCGAACATCAAGATCATGCCACTGCACTCCACCCTGGGCAACAGAGTGCGACTCCATCTCAAAAAATTAATTAATTAATTAAAAAAATGTATGGTCATTTTTGAAGTTGGGATTTTTTTCATTAAAATGAAAGACAAGACATTGCAGGCAAGACAGGTTGAGCATGGGGCTCATGCAAAAGAATAAGATCCCATCCTTAGAAGGTCTTCAAGCTTCTTTAATGCATTCTTGTAACTGTTTTGAAATTCTTAATAGTTTTTGAGCAAAATATTAAGTTTGCTCATTCTCATTTTTCACTGAGACTTAAATTTTATGTAGCCAACCTTGACTATAAGAGTGGTGAAAATGCATGGTAGAATGGATAGTAATGGGCCCACAGCAAAAACTGGCAAAAAATGAAGGAAAGAAATATGCACATGTAGGACAAAGAAAATTTATTTTTAACTAAGATTTCCACATTATCATTTAATTAAACTATAAGAACAGAGAACACATTTAGATTTTGCACCATTATTGAATTTTGCTTAACTTCCAGCTAAGCAAGAAAGATACAAGTAACTTGCATTCTGGCAATGGCAGAATACCTCTAGCCATGGCAGCTTCATATGATGGATGTCATATCCACCTGGCACAGTGTGAATTCCAGTATCATGAATCCACTTCACTCAGACAAGCTGTTTTAGGTTGTCCTCTGTATACTGATTATTTATTATGTTAGCCGTCACTATTTTCCATGTCAGAAAGGAGTTCCTTTGCATGTCTC
This sequence comes from Symphalangus syndactylus, assembly GCF_028878055.3. Classification (NCBI taxonomy): domain Eukaryota; kingdom Metazoa; phylum Chordata; class Mammalia; order Primates; family Hylobatidae; genus Symphalangus; species Symphalangus syndactylus. The sequence goes on along the minus strand of NC_072430.2, from coordinate 68,533,148 downwards.
TGACTTTGATTCACTGATAATGATACTTAAGATTAAACTTGTTCATCACTCTGAGCTTCAAATCAACCATTAGGTATATATATATGTATATATTATTTTCTATATATTGTATACATCCATATAACAAATATATTTTCCTCCTCTGAACATATGAATTTCAACAGTTCAGAGAATATAAAATCATGAGCTTGACATTATATACGTATAACATGTAAAAGAAACCTAGCATGTCAGTGGCTGTCAAAATAAAATTATTTTCCTTCGACATCTTTATTTAAATGTTACCTTTTAAATTCTATATCCAACTCATCAAAATTGTCAATAGGCCAATATTTTCCATTTGCTTTCGTCATCTCAATAATAACCATTGTTTTGTGTAATTTCATAATTTGAGGTATAAATAACAATGAGATATCTATATTTCCTTTAGGAGGCAGTGCAATTCCTGTAAAACACACAAAAAATAATTTTTAATATGGTAAATATTAACAGACTATAATAACAGGAGAAAGTAATCACCTAATTTGATTACTGATTATCAATTTTTAAAAACTGCTTCTGAACAAAAAACACATTATGCAAAATTATAAGTTCACTATTTTACCTTAGATGTCATCAACCTTATTTTTAAATTATTATTATACTTTAAGTTCTGGGTTACATGTGCAGAACATGCAGTTTTGTCACATAGGTGTACACATGCCATGGTGGTTTGCTGCAGCCATCAACCCGTCACTTACATTAGGTATTTCTCCTAACGTTATCCCTCCCCTAGCCCCCCACCCCACAACAGGCCATGGTGTGTGATGTTCCCTGCCCTCTGTCCATGTGTTCTCATTGTTCAGCTCCCACTTATGAGTGAAAACATAGTGTTTGGTTTCCTGATCTTGTGATAGTTTGCTGAGAATGATGGCTTCCAGCGTCACCCACGACCCTTCAAAGGACATGAACTCATCCTTTTTCATAGCTGCATAGTATTCCATGGTGTATATGCATCACATTTTCTTAATCGAGTCTATCATTGATGGACATTTGGGTTGGTTCCAAGACTTTGCTTTGTGAATAGTGCTGCAATAAACATACGTGTGCATGTGTCTTTATCACAGAAGGATTTATAATCCTTTGGGTACATGCCCAGTAATGGGATTGCTCGGTCAAATGGTATTTCTAGTTCTAGATCCTTGAGGAATCTCCACACTGTCTTCCACAATGGTTGAGCTAATTTACACTCCCAACAGTGTAAAAGCGTTCCGATTTTTCCGCAACCTCTCCAGCATCTGTTGTTTCCTGATTTTTTAAAGATCACCATTCTAACTGGTGTGAGATGGTATCTCATTGTGGTTTTGATTTGCATTTCTCTAATGACCAGTGATGATGAGCATTTTTGCATATGTCTGTTGGCTGCATAAATGTCTTCTTTTGAGAAGTGTCTGTTCATATCCTTTGCCCATTTTTTGATGAGGTGGTTTGTTTTTTTCTTATAAATTTGAGTTCTTTGTAGATTCTGGATATTAGCCCTTTGTCAGATGGATAGATTGCAAACATTTTCTCCCATTCTGCAGGTTGCCTGTTCACTCTGATGACAGTTTCTTTTGCTGTACAGAAGCTCTTTAGTTTAATTACATCCCATTTGTCAATTTTGGCTTTTGTTGCCATTGCTTTTGTGTTTTAGGCATGAAGTCTTTGCCCGTGCCTGTGTCCTGAATGGTATTGCCCAGGTTTTCTTCTAGGGTTTTTATGGTCCTAGGTCTTACGTCTAAGCTTTTTTAAAAGACACATTTTCCTAAAGTAACAAGTTTCTCCTGAAGATGCCAGAAGAACTGAGGAAATGTTGAAAGTGATGGCTGAGGTTTCCCAGAGTGATAAAAGAGCCACAAAACCCATGAGTCTTTTCATATCTTACCACATTTTGCAGAGGATAAAGTACAGCAATTTTTGATCCTTTATTTTCTCGTATATGTTTCTCTAGACTATAACAGGTGCAAGTCTCTGCTTAAAGCCCCCAAATTACTGCCACTAAAAGCTGTTAATTTATTTAGCTGATCCATGAGGAAAGCCAAAGCTTATCTGTGAAAGAAAGGGGCATCTGCTCCTAGTTGTGAAAACCAGAAGACAGAAACACTGACAACATTTTCTTGTGGTCCAATGGATTAGAATTTTTCAACATTTACTATGCATAAGAGTCACCTGAGAGACTTGATAGACATGGAACCTGCAGAGCCTTATTCCAAGAGATTCTGATTTATTTAGGCTGAACTAAGGCCCAGGAAGCTGCATGATTAAGTAGCACCTTACAGGATCCAAAGGCAGGTGGTCATGAGAACTTATTTAAAAAAAAAAACACAGAAACAAACAAACAAACAAACAAACAAACAAAAAACAAGTTACCTCTTGGACAAGTTTCCAGAGGTTTGAAGAATGTTAAGCTTCAGGGCATTTGTAACAGTGAGGGTTTCCAAGCCTATGAATATCTACATTTAATGTAACAGTGCTTTACAAGATAATAGACGATTATTGACTACGCTCATTTTTTATTCTGTTGTAAGACTGATGATAATCAAAGTCATTTTTTCTCAAATAAAATTATTTTTTTAAACTATTTAAAACATCACAAATGGAAATTAAAAATGGCCCCTTTGCAAAGCTTTCCAATTCAAAATTCTTGTAAATTTTCAAATTTTAAATGTTATTCCTTGAGGAAATTAAAACATTCTAAGGCCTAGTAACATTGCTAATAATAATCAATAATTAATATAATTAATAGCTAATATTTGTTGAGTATTGACTATATTCAGGCTCCGTGCTAAGTATTTTTATACAACAATTTATTTAATTCTCAGAAAACCAGCATAAATTAAATGCTTTTCTGTTTCTCATTTTAGAAATGAAAAAATTGACACAATTTAGTTAAATAACTTGCCCAAAGCCCCCTTGAAAGATTGTGTTGTTTACTAAGATAACTAAACCAGGGGTCCCCAACCCCCAGGCGGTGGACCAGTAAGAGTCTGTGACCTGCTAGGAACTGGGTCGCACAGCAGGAGGTGAGCAGCAGGTGGGTGAGCATTACCACCTGAGCTCTGCCTCCTGTTAGATCAGTGGCTGCATTTGATTCTCATAGGAGAGTGAGCCCTGTTGTGAACTGCACATGTGAGGGATCTAGGTTGCAGGCTGCTTATGAGAATCTAACTAATGCCTGATGATCTGAGGCAGAACAGTCTCATCCCAAAAAATCTCCCCCGACCCTGTACTGCATCTCTGGAAAAATTGCCTCTCATGAAACTGATCCCTGATGCCACAGAGATTGGGGACTGCTGATCTAAACAAAGTCAATTATCTTCAACTCTGTTTTTATGAGTTCTATATTTTCATGAATCGTTGTATGAAATAGATAAAGTTAATTAATATAAACACACTTCCTAAAAAAATTATACATTATGAAGGTCATTACATTTTATATACACAGAGATATTTGCAAGAACTTGTAAAATGTATTTGAACCCAACCTACTCTTTTGTTTTTGACTAATATTTTTATTTTGTTTCTCAATTATTCTCAGTACAATAACACAGATTTTCTATTGTGACTTTAAATCTATAAACTTCCCTTCAAGGTAATGAAAGAGTTATCTAGATGACTACATATTTCACAGGTCATAAGTGCAAATGTTATTAAGAGTATAGTGTATGGAGATTTCATTATGTTTAATTTCAGGGAAACTATGGATTAATTCATTTTAAAATATGTTTGGATAAAAACAGCAAAGGCTAACTCAAATAAACCATGCACGCATCCCCAAGGAGATAAAGTTTAGAAATTATAACTTAGCCTTACAAAGATTACATTATTACTAAAAAAAAAAAAAATTACCAGTAAAATTAAACCTAGGCTTTTAGTGAAGATAGTGTAAGAAGTCAAGACAGATAAAAAAAGAGTAGCTCATTACTTATACCATGATTTTTTTAACGTTTAAATTGAAAGTATAGAAAGATGATGTCATGACAAACATGCCCATTTTATTAAAAATCTAGTACCCCATTTGTGGTTGTATAACTTTTTTACCAAGCCTACAAGTAGAACTGAAGTTCATTATTGAATTCACCACAGGTTTCTTTAGCTATTATTATACCCTTGGAAGGGTAAGAACCACTCTGTAATGCTGTTAACTTCCAAGAAATCACTGAAAATTAACATTGAAAAGAACTTTGAGAATGTATCAAGTTCATTTTTCATCTCACAAATTAGTTTTATTTTCTATGGTTTTCCCATTGCCCTTCACAATACTTTGACTATGGACAGGAAAGCTGTTCTTCCTTCTAATTAAAAATTTATCATTGATGGGCATTTGGATTGGTTCCAAGTCTTTGCTATTGTAAATAGTGCTGCAATAAACATACGTGTGCATGTGTCTTTAGAGTAGAATGATTCATAATTATTTGGGTAAATACCCAGTAATGGGATTTCTATGTCAAATGGGATTTCTGGTTCTAGATCCTTGAGGATCAACCATTGTCTTCCACAATGGTTGAACTAATTTACACTCCCACCAACAGTGTAAAAGTGTTCCTATTTCTCCACATCCTCTCCAGCACCTGTTGTTTCCTGACTTTTTAATGATGGCCATTCTAACTGGCGTAAGATGGTATCTCATTGTGGTTTTGATTTGCATTTCTCTAATGACCAGTGATGATGAGCTTTTTTTCATGTTTGTTGGCTGCATAAATGTCTTCTTTTGAGAAGTGTCTGTTCATATCCTTCACCCACTTTTTGATGGAGTTGTTTTTTTCTTGTAAACTTATTTAAGTTCCTTGTAGATTCTGGATATTAGGCGTTTGTTGGATAGAATACTGACCATGGAATACTATGCAGCCACAAAAAAGAATGAGTTCATGTCTTTTGCAGGGATGTGGATGAAGCTGGAAACCATTATTCTAAGTAAACTAACACAGGAACAGAAAGCCAAACACTGCATCTTCTCCCTCATAAGTGGGAGTTGAACAATGAGAACATATGGACACAGGGAGGAGAACATCACACACCAGGGCCTGTCAGGGGGTGGGGGAAAAAGGGGAGGGAGATCATTAGGACAAATATCTAATGCATGTGGGGCTTAAAACCTAGACGACAGTTGATAGGTGCAGCAAACCACCACATCACAGCACATGTATACCTATGTAACAAACCTGCACGTTCAGCACATGTATCCCAGAACTTAAATTTAAAAAAGAAATGCCATGAATTACGTATCAACAACAACAAAAAATCTACCCATGTTTTCTTCTAATACTTGCATGTTTTCATTTTTATAGTTAAATATTTGATCCATCTGTAATTTACACATGTCTGAAGTGAAGAATTTATCTAATGTTATTGATTTTTTAATATGGAACTAATTACCAAAAAACACACTTATTTAAAAGAGTATGAATTTGAAATGCTAGCTTCATAGCATTTCCATATATATTTGGGTTTATTTCAGGATTTCCTAGAAGTTTGCTTTGGTCTTTCTGTCATTTCATGTGTAAGTATCACATTGTCTCAATTACAGATGCTCTATTTTCTAGTGAGACTAACTGCTTTCTTTTCCAGCTCATTTTTAAAAATAATATTTAAAACTTGCAAAGAACAGTTAGCTTCAGGGAGCAGTCTGGGGTGGGGAAGCAAATGGTATTTTTAATGCCATCACCCTACATTTATACATCAGTTTAGGGATATTCGAAATTTTTGTTCATCCATACCTACCAAAGAACAAAAACATACCATTTATTTTTCTTATTTGAGTGCCAACCTCCTTATATAAAATGTTTCTAGGTTCTTGGAATAGGTTTTCAGCTAGTCTTAGTTTTCAGTGTTACTAGAAGTTTAAACATATCTTCATATGTGTTTACCGGGAAGCTGGAAGTAATTACATCAGTTGTTTGTATCTTCTGACTGGGAAATCAAGCTAGTATAATGATTATATTTATTAGATTAAGTAATCTAATAAAACATAAACTCAAAATGTTTGAGCTTTTTTCTTTCTTTTTTTATCCATTTCCATACAGTAACTACATAATTTAACTATAGATAGATTTATTATTTTCCGTTACAGTCATCATTCTTTTTTTTTTTTTTTTTTTTTTTGAGATGGAGTCTCGCTCTGTCGCCCAGGCTGGAGTGCAGTGGTGCGATCTCGGCTCACTGCCAGCTCCGCCTCCCAGGTTCACGCCATTCTCCCACCTCAGCCTCCCGAGTAGCTGGGACTACAGGCGCCCGCCACTGCACCCAGCTAAATTTTTTTGTATTTTTATTAGAGACGGGGTTTCACCATGGTCTCGATCTCCTGACCTCGTGATCCGCCTGCCTCGGCCTCCCAAAGTGCTGGGATTACAGGCGTGAGCCACCGCACCCGGCCTTACAGTCATCATTCTTAAAGTTCAACTCTACTAAGCATCTGGGGAAAATATGCATATTTAATTTACATAATTTATTTTACACATGTATATATATTTTAAAAGAGTTATACATTTTTTTTGAGTTTTAGAAACCCTGATAATAAATCATGTTTAGTATCTCAGGAATACTAAAAATAGTGACATTATTATTATTATTATTTGTGCTTTGCTTTTAAAATCTACTATAGCCCAATTACAATTAGCATTCAAATTTTATTTGGTGTATATTTTAAACTGCTATTTTGATTGTTCTTTTGATTAAAGGTGTTAGAAATTTTTACCCTTTGATTTCCTATTTGAAATATGGGAATTGTACAGTGTTTTCATAGCTATGAGGTTTTCTGTCTTTCAAGAAAATTTTCTCAAGATAGTAAAGTGAACATAAAACTAATTTTAGTAATAAAATTATTTCATCTTGGGCAATTCATTTTTCATCACTTTAGTTGTATTACATTTCTGCTCCCATTTTTTAATAAACTGTGCACAGTTTCTAATAATTACTGTGGCATTAGAAATGGCCCATGTCAGATAATCCAAGAGACACTAAGAAATATTCTAGCCCCGGCCAGGCGTGGTGGCTCACGCCTGTAATCTCAGCTCTTTGGGAGTCCCAGGCAGGCGGATTACAAGGTCAGTATATCGAGACCATCCTGGCCAATGAGGTGAAACCCTGTCTCTACTAAAAATACAAAAAAATTATCTGGGTGTGGTGGTGCATGCCTGTAGTCCCAGCTACTTGGGAAGCTGAGGCATGAGAATCGCTTGAACCCAGGAGGCGGAGGTTGCAGTGAGCCGAGATCGCACCACTGCACTCCAGCCTGGCGCCAGGACGAGACACTGTCTCAAAAAAAAAAAAAAAAGAAAAAGAAAATAAATATACTAGCGCCGTAAGTAGTACTATTATTTTTGTTTTAGATACGAATTCAAGTTTTTTATTTTTAATTAAGAATACTAGTTTTTATTTTTGAAACATAAAGTGATCAAGAACGTGACTTTTCATTAACCATTTTCAAACATAAAATTGATGTATTTTTCCATTTGAATACTTCGCATTTCCAGTAGTTAATTTTTTTTTTATAAAAATAGAACATAATTACTCTATTGGTGGTTTGAAGGAGAGTCCCATCCTGTAATTGGTTCTTCTTAGATGTTAGGGGCTGAATTGTGCCCCCAACATAAAAATTCATACGTTGAAACCTTATCCCCAGTACCTCTTAATGTGATTGGAGGTTAGGCCTTTAAAGAGTTAAGTGAAAATTAGGTTATTAGTGTGGGCTCTAATCCAATATTACTGGTGACTTTTTAGAAGATAAAATTTGAACACAGAGAGACACTGGGGGCAAATGCACTGAGAAAAGACCACAGGAAGACACAGCTTGCCCAGGAAAGAGGCCTCAGAAGAAATCAAACCTGCTGACACCTTGACATTGGGCTTGTAGCCTCTAGAACTGTGAAAAAGTAAATTTCATTTAAGTCACTCAGTCTGCAGCATTTTGTTATGGCAACCTGAGCAAACTAATTCATGAGATTATCTTTTCTTTTCATATATTATCCCAGAGTCTGTGGCATGGATGTCATTAAATTTACTTACAGAGATTCTAACTCCTTGCAGTCAAAACATAGGGCAGATAGAAAAACATCATCTGACTGCCATTTGGTTGTTCTGATGATGGAAAAGCTAGGGATGAATCATTCTCCCTTTCCTACCTATACTCCCTTGACTGAATGAGAGTATCTACTGAATAGTGAGAAGGGCATTTAAGGGATTGCATTTTTCTCCTAAAGAATTAGAGACTGTTGCTGTTCTACCCTGTTAATGTTTCATAGAGCTAACTAATGTTTGAGATTTAATAGAAGGTTATCCACATAAGACACTGTCAAAGGAAATAGTATAGAAAAAGGAAGCATAAGTAGGTCACATTACTCATACATGCAACTGGAGAATAAACACAAATCCACGCTTCTTAGAAAAATGTTCAGTTTGAGACATGACACGATGCTTTTTAAGTAGGTTTTGGGGTTATTCAGTGCAAATATGATTGCTAAGGTAAACTTTACAATATGGGCTAAATACCTGTAAGTTAAAGTTTTATGTTTTCTTTTTAAGAATACATTAGCACAAGTAACAAAATTATACCTAAAGCAAAAATTGCTTTTACTGTGAACACTTCATTCCTGGCTCAAAATGAGTGAATAATCCATTATCAGAGACTGTTGATAGGAGGCACAATGAAGGAGAAAGTTTCCTGACATTGAGGACTGTCAAGCACACATTGCATAACCACTGACATGTATAACAGGGAAGGGTTTCTGGCTTTACACGTGTGTTTAGAATATCTTAATGCTTCTTCCATCCCTATTACTCTATGATAACATTTTTCTTTATATGTTGAAGAAACAACTAAGATTTAAAACATTGTTAAGAAACTGTATATTTTTTCTAGGAAAGTGGCTGGTTTTAATTTTAATTAAATTACCCACAGATAATTTAAAGATAAAATAATGTCTCCTACTACTACTACTATAACTAATATACCTTATTGGTCAATCATCATGTCTTCCTCTTCCTCTGCACTGTACTAAGAGGAGTTTAATTCTGTGCTCAATTACTCACTATTTCTGGGAAACTAGGAAAGTTATTTATATTTATTAGTGAGATTTTCTTCATATAAAAAAGGAAGCTAACATAATATACACACCAAGGTTTTGTTATGGAAAAGGTACAACCCCAGCCCTGTCTAGATAATTCCATTTTGTGCAATATGCTTTTTATTCTACATTATTTTATTCTTCTGTTTAATCATTTAGAAAATACTTATGTGTTGTGCATTATAATAAGCACTGAGGATAAAATACTAAAGAAAACACATCTCCTGTTTTCTTGAGTCAGAGATTCCAGAATGTGTTGGCAAGTGAGAGTAGACATTAACCAATAAATGAAATGTATAGTACTTATGGTGTTACATAAAACACTTAAAGGTTAGAGAGTGAAATCCATATTAACACAGGGTGTTCCAGGAAGGTCTCTGCGATAAGGTGTCACTTGAGCAGGGAACCTAAAGAAATTTGAGAAGCCTCATCGATATCTGTAGGGGAATATTGAGATAGCTGGTGGACATACGAGTCTGGATTTAAAGTAGAGGTTGAGGCTGGGGCTATCAATTTAGAACTTGACATTTTATGTGTGAATAAATGAGATCCCATCAGAAATGAATGTGGATAGAAATAAAAAGAGAAGATAGCCTCTAGGAAGTTAGGGGGGCAGGAACAGCAAAGCATGAGCAGGGCTCACTAAAGAAATAGAAGAAGAATAAAAGGAGAATTGATTCCTGGAGATCAACTGTTTCCAAAACAGTGAAAGAGCAAGTGTTTCAAGTAGTGCTCATGGATTGAGCAAGATGAGAACTGCATATGATGGATAATTAGATCTGGCAATGTTAGGTTATTAGTTAATTAAAAGAGCTGTATCAGAGAGTAAAAGAGAATGATGGTGAATAAAACTGGATTAGCTTGGGTGAGATAATGATATAAGAAGTGAGGGCAGTAAATACAGTCAGGCTTTCAAATAGTTTTGCTATCAAGGAGGATCACAGAAATGGGATGACAGCTGGTAGGGTCAGGGGATAAACAGCCGTATGACTTTTAAACTGAGAGCTATTGTAACATGCGTATGCTGATAAGAATAATCCATTAAAAATGTATTATGGAAGGCTGGGCGCGGTGGCACACGCCTGTAATCCCAGCACTTTGGGAGCCCGATGCGGGTGGATCACAAGGTCAGGAGATCGAGACCATCCTGGCTAACATGGTGAAACCCCATTTCTAGTAAAAATACAAAAGAAAAAAAAAATTAGCTGGGCGTGGTGGCGGGTGCCTGTAGTTCCAGCTACTAGGGAGGCTGAGGCAGGAGAATGGCGTGAACCCAGGAGGCGGAGCTTGCAGTGAGCGGAGATCGCGCCACCACACTCCAGCCTGGGCGACAGAGCGAGACTCTGTCTCAAAAAAAAAAAAGTATTGTGGAAAACAGAGGAGAAAATTGGACAGCTTCACATGATTGAGTAGGTATGGGATGCAGTAAACTGGTGGAGGACTGGCCAATAAGAGCAGAGTCCTTTTCTGATGTAATGTGAGGGAAGGCAAGGCACATGGATGCAAATAAAGTTAAGCTAATCTATTAATATGTAATGACAGAAACAGACAATTTGCCTCTGTTTTGCCTCTATATTCTTAATAAAATAGGACGAATATCAGCGAGAAAAGGGGCAGAAGTGTTGCATGTCACTAGTAGTCTTCAGGTTTCAATTCACCGTAGGAAATTTGACTATAGCAAATTTTAATAAAGGAAAATGATGTCCCATCACAAGTTCATCACTCACACACATTTTACCTATTTCTCTACCTCCCTTTCTCTCTATCATCTATATATATCCACCTACTAATCTACCTCTTGTAAAGGCCTGGTATTCATAACTCCTAAGCAGGTATTAGTCCTTTTTTTGTTATAATATTTACCTGTATTTCTGAATTGAAGAAAACTGCCTAAAATGACAGAAAAGAGAAATGACACTGTGCTTTGTGTTCCATTTAATAAAACCAGAAACTTACAAATGATTTTAATAGATGCAGTTTCTGCTCTCTTCATAGAAATATTCTGGTGGCATAAATAGGTCTATACTTCAGGTTATGGAGATTTTTTTAAAGGCAAGCTCCCAGGCATGTTTGCATAATGAGAGTTACAGCCTTGTGTTTTTCAATAAAATCAGCAGCTTCACTGACTAGTTCGGAAACTCACATGCTTTATGCTATAAATCATAATTACAAATCTATATAATTGAAACCTGAGCTAAGTTGGGTGGAAAATTGAATATTTGACATAATAGGGAGGAAGGTTTATTTTAAAATGTGGAACCATTCTTAGCTGCCAATGTAATTTGATAAACTTCCATGACAATTATCTGGAGATCTGGGCAAGCTTTATGTAAAGCAGCAGTAAACATCATCATATGTCACTAAACACTGGGTTCTTGAAGACCTTTTCCAATTTATAAATAGTAGCCTTTTATTTCAAAAACATATTATTTTTCAAATAATATTTTTCTTATTTATTGTCAAACTAAATTATACATGTCAACTAAAATCAACATGACACGAGTCACAGCAATTATATCTCCTAAGGAAAGACAACATAAATGTTTCTTTTCTAAATGCTGATGCTAGAACTCTGATAGTTAAGCTCTGGTTGTTAGCAATCATATAAATATAAATGATGAATATTTTATCTTTTAAAAATTAGATATGTTATAATTTTTATTGTTATGGCTCTTTCAAATTTGGTCTTGAGATCTGTCTATTGATAGTGGACATTAGCCAAAGTAGTCACAGTCTAGGAGAGCCTTGATGGGTGAAGAGTTAGATTCAGGTGTGTGTGTTAGGTGAGACACAATAAGGAGGTGAAACCAAATGCAAGAAACAGAAGAAATTTATTATTCACAGGTCCCAGAGAAGTTAGGCATGAAGGCAGAGGACCAATGGGAAGTTCCTTGGAGCTCAACCAGCTGGTGGAGAACGTGAGTGTGTGTGTGTGTCTGTGACAGAGAGAGAGACAGACAGACAGACAGAGAGACAGAGAGACAGACATAGAGAGAGAGAGAATGTGTTGGGTTTGGGTTTTGGGTCAGTGGAGATGAGAAACAAATGGGTTATAATAGCAAACAAACATAAGGAGAGGGGAAGTCTTAACTAGGCCACTTGTATGAGTGGGTTTCAAATAACTTATGTGAGGCACAAAAATGGATGCCAAGGCAGCAACTATATTAAACAAATTTATGATAAGATATTACAAATGCCAAGTGTAGTGTATGTCTTCGTCCTTTACAGTTTTCTCATGATATCTGTTTCTAATACAAAAATAGTTGAGATAATTATAGATTCACATACAGTTGTAAGAAATGAAAGATTCCATGCACTCTTTACCCAATTATCTCCAATGATGACATCTTGTAATATAATAGTGAAGAAAAATCAGAATACTTATATTAATATAGACAAGATACAGGAAAGTTCCACCACCACAGGAATCTCTCAGGTTGGCTTTTTATAGCCACCACCAACTCCTACCCCATTCCATTCCCGAATTACTACAACCACTAATCTGTTTTCCATTTCTATAATTTTGTCACATCAAGAATGTTATTTTAACAACCAGCTTTCATGGGAACCAACAGAGTGGAAATTCACTACACCCTCCAAAAGAGGGCATTAATCTATTTATGAGTTTAAAACTTCCTAAAAGAAATCTTCAGGCCCAGATAGCTTCACTGGTAAATTATAACATTATTTATAAGGTGATTTTTGCCATATAAGGTAATATTCATAGTTCTTGGGATGAGAAAGTCGATATATTTTTGAGGCGGGGGGTATTTGTTAGCTTATCAAACTAGGTGACAGATGACAATTTAAAGTAGTTTGGTAGAGGTAGATGTCATGTTAAGAAGAGGAATATTCAGGATGCATTTTTTAGAAAGGTTGGTAGGGCTTGCTGGCATGTTGATTGGGGGATGTGAGAGAAAGGTGAGAGCAAGGATGACACCATGGTATCTCGTCTTAGTACCTATCATGGCAGAGTTGCAATTAATGAGACAACTAAAACTGAAGGACAAACTATTTTGGAGAGAGAGAGTTATTTTGTTTTGGGAAGTGTAAAATTTAGAGATTTCTATTAGATATTTAAATATAGATAATGTGTAGGCCATTGGATTTTTAAGCCCAAATTTTAAAATGTTTGTAGGTTGGAAAAAAAATTAAAAACTTGAGAATGACTAACGTACACATGGCATCTAAAACCACGAGTCTGGATGAGATCACCTATGGTATGAGCACAGATAGAGATCCGTAAAATTCATCATAGATTGCCATGAAAGAAACAAACACCATGTTTTGTAATACTCCAACATTTAGAGTATTTGAGTTTAAAAGGCACAAGCAAAAGAAAGCAACACTTTGCAGGATGTGAGGTAGGAACACAGCTAGGATAGTGTGATATCCTAGAAGGCAAGTGAAAAACTATTTCAGGCTGGAGGGGTTGAGGTGAGGTAAGATTAGGAGAATGAGTTCATAGTTAAATTTGGCAACACAGAGATCATATAAACCTGGATAAGTGTTGCTTTGATACCGTGTTAAGAAATAGCCTGACTGAACTGGCTCAAGAAAAAAAAAGTGGGAGGTTTGGAATCGGAGTACTCAACTCTTCAGGCGTCATCAATGTTTAGGAGCTTTAATATAAAGGAGAGACATAAAATCGTGTGATACCTTGTAGGAGATGATGTGAGGATAAGCATTAATTTTTAATACAAGTAAAATTGCATAACTTTATATAAAAATTAGAATAATTTAGAAGAGAAAAACATTTATGAAGCTACTGATAAAAAAGGATATCTGGAGTCATCACAGATGGAATCAGTGGACAATTATATACAGACCTAAAGAAAAGGGTAACAGGAATTCATCCACTCTAACAGGAGGGAAGGCAGACCATATGGTGACAAGTACAGTCGTCTGTTTCATTGAGATTGTGGAAGCTTTTGAAGGTTCTCATTTGATTGCCTGTAGCCTGTATTTTTCTCAATGAATTAGTACTCTAGGTCATTAGTTAAAATTGAGAATGTAGATTTTGGAGGTATGAGGGAGGAGTTAGGTAAATGAAATTGTCAAGAGTGAGAGGGCTCAGGAAATGTAGTATGATTGCAAGAATTCCTTAGGGAACAATTTGCATTTAGCGGTCATGGATTTAATGTGATCCCTTTCAGCACATTTGTATATTTTTATTCAGCTACATTTATCTGAACAGAGACAGGCATAAATGAGGTCGCCATTCACAATTACAAGTATTAGATAAGGTAGGGGAAAGGGATACTGAGGAAGCAAGGAAGATGAGACTATATGCAAGAGATTTATTGTACCTATGGACCTTGAAATTGACTTGGTGAGGTGAAGGCATGAGAAAGGGCAAGTTGTGAGCATGTTCCAGAATTGCAGTACTAGAGGGAATGAACTGGAGAAAGAGGAGGTGGGAGTAAGAGAATGAGACACTTGAAATGGAGATTATGGAGTGATTGAAGTTATTGGGAATGAGAGTACAGAATCTGAACATAGGCATGGCTAAGTTGGGTAAAAAGCAGGTATATGAGGGAAAGTACAACAGTTATAGAAAAGATCAACTATGTGGATATTGAAGTCAACACGGATTTTAAGAAATACAGTTTTGGAGCTAGAGGCATTTTCTTTGATGGCTGAAAAATCAAAACTAGAGATTTTTAGGAGAGAGGGAGAATGGTCTAGAAGCAGAGACATAGAAGAAGGAGGACAGCTTCCCTATCTCCATGCCCAGGACTGTGTGTGGGAAAAAGCCACAATTTAGAAAGGCTGTAGGGAAAGAAGTATCTTCTCAGGGAAGAGTCAGGTTCCAAGAAAGTACAGAGAAAGTTCAGGTAAGTTGATGTAGAGAATAGAGGGTATTTTTCTGATGATAGAATATGAGTTTGAATTAATGGTATGGTAAAGTTTTAGGATTAGGAAAGGAGTGAGAATTATGGTAAAAAAATGTAGATATATACTGTACTTTGGGATAGATATGAATGCAAAGATGAGGGATGACCCAAAAGAACCAGTATTCACATGGTGACAGATAAAAAGAGAGATAAATGTTTAATAAGATGCTTCCCCATGGAAGAAAGATAGATAGTGGTAGGAAAATCTCACAGCCCCAACTACCTTTTGGAGATGTGACACTGGAGATGGGACAGAATTGATAGCTTTGAAAATAAACATTACATATAAAGATTTGCTGATGGCCTGAAAATAATCCACTAATTATTCAACACACTCTAATTACCTAAACCTATGTATATACTTTGCTGTATATGGGCTTAGCATTCCCAAAATTTAGCCCTCACTAATAACACACTAATGTGATATGTGGAGAGTTTGCTAATGTACCCAGGAATTGAGTACTCAGTTGCAAAATAGTTGTCTCATCATTTGCCATTTTACCCCTACTAGTTTTCCTCCTGATAGAAGTTGTGACAAATATCACAGCACCATTTATATGCAATAATAAAATGAACAATAGTCAACGATGGCTTCTTCCTCTCCTTGACAGGGGCAGGGATTCCAGTATATGCCCAGTGCTTCAGAAAGGATACCCATTATAGCTACCAGAAGTCAGGAAGAATAACAGTGACAAAACGTAATGTGTGGTTGTGCCCAGTCAAAATAGGAAAATTCTAAAATGAATGCTTTCATAGAATGCATTCATCATTTTCCTTTTTTGAGGTAACTGAAAAAACATAAATCTAATCCTTTCTGTAAGAATTAATTTTGACTTGCCCACAAAGCTGATGACAGTAGAGAGTTTCATTTGTGTACTTATTTCCTACTCATGGAGACATGACAACTTATAGCCATTTAATATTATATTTAGACTTAAATATACATAGGTATGTCAGCTAAAAGAAAAAAAAGATAATTTTAGTTCAGTTGTAATTAAATTTTTGACATACCAGATAGAGCTCCAACTACATTTGATGGATTGATTTTCATTTTAAACTCTTCTTATCCAACATATTTTGTTATTTCCAGAAATTTTACTTCAAATTAAATAAAGGTTTGAAGTAATCAAATATTTTAATTAACCTTACTGGTTGAATACAATATCTACATGGAATTGGAATTTGATATATTTTTCCAATCAAAAGTAAATATAATGAGCAACTTAATATTTGTTTATCATAAAACAGAAATTTTCATATTTAAAGTGTACTAGATAGCCCCTAATGCATGGCTTAGAGCATGTTTTAGCTTATCAGAGTCTGAGAATTAAAACAAAAATGCTAAGCCTACAAAATCACATTACAAGGAGGTTTTAAACAGCATGTTGATATGACTCAATTTATTTTTTGTTGCAAAATATTATTCCGGGTTCTGTTTGAATAGACTGCACGGTGCAAGACTGAAATAAAGGAAGCTATTGCAGCAGCTTAGGTTGGTGAAGATGAGGGTGTAAGTGGTGGAGGTAGTAAGAAGTCATCAGAAATGTGATACATCTTGATGGCTTTACTATCAGTATTTACTGATGTGTTGGAAATTTGCAGTGAGACAAAAATAAATTAAGTACGACTCCTAAGTTTTTGGCAAGATAAAACTAGATAAATAATGGTGCCATTAACTGACATGGAGAAATCTTTGGGGAGTAAATTAGGAAGAGAATGAGGGGGCAAATATATCAAGAATAATATACAGTTTGAGAAGTGTACTGGATATCCACGTGAAGAAGAAAATGTGCTGTTATAACTCAGGAGAGAGTTTGTAGTTGGAAATATAAATTAGGAAGTCATAATGTATAGATGGTATCCATAAACCTGCAATAAATGACCAGGAAGATAATATAACTAAAGAAGAGGCAGGAGTGAGTCCACAAGCAAGCCAAAATTTAGAGTTATGATAGCATATAAGAGCAGAAAACACGACTTAGGAAGAGTGAACAATGACAGATTAGAAAAAAAATAGTCAAGCGAATGTAACATTTCAAGAAGGACAGAAAAGTCAATTATATTAAATGCTACTGAGAGAGAACGTAAGCTAAAGAGACTAACCTTTAAATTTTGCAAAATGGAAGCGCTGATTTTTTTAACAAAAGCAATTTCAGTAAAGTTGACAGGATTAAGTCTTCAATGAAGTAAGTTAGAAAATTGGTGGTAACAAAGTACAGACAGTTAATACAGACAACTCTTTCTAGGAATTTTGATTCATAAGAGAAGTTAACTGTTTGGACGATGGGATCAAAGTGTTTATTTATATATATATTGATATTGTAACCTGCTGGTATATACTGTAGGAATAATCTAAAAGAGGGAAACATTGATATAGGTAGATATAGGTGACATGTGGGACAATTGAGGGGTATGATCATTGAAAAATTAGAAAAGGCAGAATCTAGGGTTCGAGTAGAGGGGCTGGCTTTAGATGGTGGCACAGACAATTTAGTCTTAGTAATGGAAGTAATGTTAGAGCTTTCTTTTTTGCTTTCTTTGTCCTCCGGCCACGTTCAGCTATTTGTGTGCAAGTGTAGAAAGAGCAGAGAGTTGGCTTGTGCCTTATGTAGTAGACTGGGTTACTGCTCCAGGTATTTCACTCCTCTTTATTATTATGTAATCATGGCCCTTGCTTTGATTTTGATTTGACATTGATGCATCCCATGTTAAGGTAGGCAGAGTATATTTCCCATCTCCATTGATAATAAGTATAACCACGTACCTTAATTTGGCCAATGGAATGTGGATTTACGTGATAATATAGAAGTTGAGAACTTAAGAGGTATATTGGATTTCCACTTGCCCTTTTGTGCATTTTCTAACCACAATGAGAAAAACATGTTCTAGCTATGTCTCAGAATGTGTAAATATATAGAGCAGTCCTTAATCTGATGCAAAAATCTAAAATGCCCAGCTGATAAGCAGATCCATGAGCAAAAAAATAAATAAATATTTCTGATTGTAAGACGCTAAGATTATAGGGTTGTTTGCTACTCAGTATTAATGTGGCAATCACTGACTAATTTATCATGGTTCTAGTTTTGCCTAGTGAATATTAATAGAAGCTGGAAGATAGATAAAATTGAAAGCATAAGGAAGCGAGTGACTATATTGAAAATCTATAAAGATAATTTAACAGAAGTTTGGGATATGTTCAATGTACTAAAATACACATACTTGTACAAAAAGATATTATGATAGATTTATCCAATGCTTTGTTGAAAATAAAGCATATAATTATTACACGTTTTCAAAAATATAAGAATTTAGCAAAATGAAATAAGATTATCATGTCAGAACTTGCTCTTAATTTATCTGTGCTATTGCTACTTGTCATGTTTGCTTTTATTTTAAGCATTTTACATTATCCTAATGGCATATCAAGGATTTTTCCAGGAATTAACATAAGCTGTCTAGTTTTGATATCCTCCTTGTTCTGCTTTTTGTAAAGTAGCAAGCAAAACTCATCAAATTACTTTCCCAAATTTACCTTAAATTAAAAATAAAACCCTTGATCTTATAGAAATTATATACTATGCAATAGATTTTTAATAACAAAACAAAACAAAAATGATGTCTGCAATAACGCCAGAAATGATATTTTTCAACTGACTTACTATTTATAACTTATTATTGAAAATGTACACTTATCAGAATGAGGAAATTAACATTGGAACAAGATAATTAAATTATATATTGTATTCTAACTTGTCAATTATTCCACTGCTGTTCTTTCATTTCACAGAATACAATCCAAGATTTCACATTGCATTTAGATGCTGCCATTATCTCTTAGTCTCCTTCAATCTGTGACAAGTCCTTAGCCTTTCCTTGTCTTTCACGACTTTGTCACCTTTGAAGAGTACAAGTCAATTATTTTATAGAATGTCCCTCAATTTGAGTTTGCCTGATTATTTTATGATAAGATTGAGAATATATATTTGGGGGAATAATATCAGAGAGACTATTTTCCCTTTTCAGTGCCTCTTTATCATGGGATATATGATGTTGATATATTTTATTACCAGTGATGATAATCTTTCTCATAGGATCGAGGTGGTATCCTCCAGGTTTCATCACTGTAATACTAGTATATTCTGTTTGTATTTAATAAATATTTCACAGAAATACACTGAGCAGATGCACATATTCTCTTTGTCTTTGAGCTTTCACCATCTAATTCGATCATCCATAAGTGGATCTTGCTTGTATGAATTATATATTTTGTATTTCCTGAGAACACAAAACCTCAGTTGATTATATTTGTGTGTCTAAAACTGGGCTTTCCCTTGTGCTCATTTGATTCATATGTCTATCTTTAGCCAAGACAAATTTAGGGAGGTTTTAAGTTTGTCCTTAACTCTGTTAGTGTACATCTTCCAATTTTGCTCCTTTTACAAAATTTTTTGGACATTACTGCTCTTTTGTCTTTTCATATACATTTTATAACAAGCTTGTCAATAGCTACCAAAAAGTATATTGGGACATAGATTGGAAATTCATTTCATCTATATATCAAGTTAAAGAACATTGCCATTTTAACAATATTAGGTCTTCCAATCAATAAACATAATACACTTCCTATTTATTTGGGCTTACCGGATTTTGTTCATCAGATTTTTTAGTATTTAGTACAAAGATTTTGCATGTGTTTTGTTAAATTTTTATTTAACAATTTCAGGGTTTTTGTTGTATTCGTAAATGACATTTTTAATGTCGAATTCCAATTATCTATTACTAGTATATTCAAATGGAATTGATTTTTGTATATTCAACATAAGGAGTCTTTTTAAAAATAATTTCACCTTTTATATTCTCTACAGAGGGAACATGTGTGGGCTTGTTACATGGGTATATTGCATGATGCTGAGGTTTGGGGTATGAATCCCGTCATGCACGTAGTGAGCACAGTACGCAATAAATTGTTTTTCAACTCAATCCCCCTTCCCTCCCACCCTCACAGTGTTTATTGTTTCCCATAATTATGTCCATGTGTACTCAATGTTTCTCTCCCACTTATAAGTGAGAGCATATGACATTTCATTTTCTGTTCCTGCATGAACTTACTTAGGATTATTGCCTTCAGCTGCATCCACGTTGCTGCAGAGGACAGGATGTCATTGTTTTTTATTGCTGCATGATATATATGTACCACATTTTCTTTATTCAGTCCACGGTTGATGGGCACCTAGATTGATTCCATATCTTTGCTATTGTGAATAATATTATGATGAACATATGCATGCTTGAGTCTTTTTTGGTAGAATGATTTATTTTCTTTTGAGTATATACCCAGTAATGGAATTGCTGGGTTGAATGGAAGCTCTGTTTTAACTTCTTTGAGAAATCTCCAAATAGCTTTCCACAGAAGTTGAACTAATTTACATTCACATCAACAGTGTAGAAGTGTTTGGTTTTCTCCACAACCATGACAGCATCAGATATTATTTGATTTTTTAATAATAGCCATTCTGACTAGCGTGAGATGGTACTGCCTTGTGGTTTTGCTTTGCATTTCTCTAATGATTAGTGATGTTTAGCATTTTTTCATATGTTTGTTGGCTACTTTTATATCTTCTTTTGCAAAGTGTTTTATCGTGTCCTTTGTCCATTTTTAATGAGATTATTTGTTTTTGGCTTGTTGATTTGTTGAAGTTCCTTATAGATTCTGGATACTAGACCATTGTCAGATGTAAAGTTTGTGACTATTTTCTCCCAATGTGTTTACTGTGTTTATAGGTTTTTGTATGTTTGTTGGTCTGTTTGTTTCTGTGCAGAAAACTTTAGTTTAATTAGGTCCCACTTGTCAATTTTTTGTTTTGTTGCAATGGATTCTGGTGATTTAGTTGAAAACTCTTTACCAAGGCCAATGTAGAGAAAGATATTCTCTAGATTTTCTTGTAGGATTTTTACAGTTTGGGGTCTTACATATACATCTTTAATATATCCTGAGTTAATATTTGTATATGGTGAAAGGAAGGGTCCAGTTTCAAACTTTTGTATATGGCTAGCCAGTTATCCCCACACCATTTATAGAAAAGGGTGTGCTTCCCCCAGTTTCACTGTCAGGCTGAAAATTTTCCCAAGTTTTATGCTATGCTTCCCTTTTAAATGTAAGTTCCAATTCCAAACCATCTCTTTGTGAATTCCTAAAACTGAACACTCTTAAGAGCACCCAGGTCACATCTTGAACACTTTGCTGCTTAGAAATTTCTTCTGCAGGTACACTAAATCATCTCTCTCAAGTTCAAAGTTCCACAAATCTCTAGGGCAGGGGCAAAATGCCACCAGTCTCTTTGCTAAAGCATAGCAAGAATCACCTTTATTCCAGTTCCCAACAAGTTCCTCATCTCCATCTGAGACCACCTCAGCCTGGACTGCATTGTCCATATCACTATCAGCATTTTGATCAAAGCCATTCAACAAGTTTCTAGGAAGTTCCAAACTTTCCCACATCTTCTTGTCTTCTAAGCCCTCCAAACTGTTCAAATCTGTACCTATTACCCAGTTTCAAAGTTGCTTCTACATTTTTGGGTATTTTTATAGCACAATTCAAATCAAAATCCTAGCACGTTTGTGTGAGTGTGTGTGTGTGGAAATTGGCTGGCTGATACCAAAATTCTTATGTAAGTGCAAAGGATCTAGAATAACTATAAAAATCCTAAACAAGAGAAAAAGTTTGAAGTATTGATGTTACCAAATATCAAGACTTACTATATAGCTGTAGTAGCGGACAGTATGGTATTAGTGCAAGGATAGATGAAGAGAATATTTGAACTAAATAAAGTCTAGGACATGGATGAAACTGGAAACCATCATTCTCAGTAAACTATTGCAAGGGCATAAAACCAAACACCGCATGTTCTCACTCATAGGTGGGAATTGAACAGTGACAACTCATGGACACAGGAAGGGGAACATCACACTCTGGTGACTGTTGTGGGGTGGGGGTAGGGGGGAGGGACAGCATTAGGAGATATACCTAATGCTGAATGATGAGTTAATGGGTGCAGCACACCAACATGGCACATGGATACATATGTAACAAACCTGCACATCGTGCACATGTACCCTACAACTTAAAGTATAATAATAAAAAATAAAAAAAGTCTAGGAACAGGCTCATACATATACTGTCACCTGATTTGGGAGAAAAATAGCACAAAAAAATCAATGAAAAAATGTACGGCTTTACTCACAAATGCTGCTAGGAAAATTTGGTATACATAAGGACTAAATGGAACTTTGAGTCATATATCTTACCATACTCGAAATTATCGAGATATGTATTACGAAAAGTAAACAACAAAGCTTGTAGGTAAAAGAGAAATATATCTTCATGACTTTTTTATGCCCCAGATTATTGAGATTATTGCCAGTATATAGTACCTAAATTTCAGCTGAAGAGAATCACCTGACCAAGGTAAAACTCCTTTCCTGAGGGCAGACTGCGTTCAATGATGAATTGATGTGGAAGGTGAGGGAGGGATGTGTAAAATCCTGGCATCTTCATCCCAAATTGGGGCAACTCTGAGGAGCTATCCTAGCTTCAGTGCTAGCCATTGTGTGAGCTGACACCTTTGTCCCCACCTTCTCCCCCTACTCAATCCTGCTTCATCCTCTTCCCTCAGTTGTGTTGATCCTCAGAGCACTCCCTAATACACTTCCTACCCACTACCCTCCTTTCAGAGTCTTCTTCCCAGGAAAACTATTCTGTAACAGTGATGTTTAAGATACTTTCGAGTGACACTGGGATCTATATGTTTATAGTTTTTAAAGTTATTTATTGGTGTTTTATAGAAGTACTGTGTAGAGGGTAAGAGTCCAAGCCCCAAATTCAAACCTAAGTTCCAGCATGTACTGTCTGTGAGTTCTTGGGCATAACTCCTATATATCTCAGCATATTCATCTCTAACATAGGAATATTAAGGGGAATTTATCTTATAGCGTTGCAAGGACTAAATCAATTAATATTTGTAAAGTGCTTAAAATAGCTCCTGGCACATTGTATATTGCTATTGTTCATGGTAAATGACATCGTTTTCCATTAGAATGCCTTTAAGTAAATTATTATATAGGTGATACAAAAGTATGCCAAAAATTGTGAAGGTAACATGAATAACTGAAATATGGAGAGTCTTTTCTAACAGAAATGTTGAAGAAGAGTAAAATATATGGAGGGTTAGGAATGTCAAAAGGAATAAGGCTGGATAATTTTTTTGTATCTATTTAAATCTAGATATATATGTAACTGTAGATATAGATATCAACTGTTCCATAAGAAGTTATTTTCTAGAAAACTGGTATTCACCAAGATACCAAAATTATTTAATCAATTAGTAATTTTAGTTTATAAAATTAAAACCATTTGTTTAGGAATTGTTTTATCTAGAAAAAAATGGATTTCATAAGAAAAATAACTATTTCTTTCTTTTCCAGTAATGTATTTCCTGGCATGTAACAGCAGGTGAAAGATCTTGTTTCCTATAAAATTGAGGAAAAGTAGGAGTCCATTTTGAAGTTAACCTATTTCCATCTATACAAATAATCCCAATAACATATACTTGTACATAGTTTTAGTGTTTAGAAATGTCTTCACATACACAATTATGTATGTTCATCAAAAAGTCTTTATTAAAAAATCAGTTTTACCTAATATGTCCAAAATAGGGTTCATACAGGATAGAAACTAGCCTAAGCTAATACAGCTTATCCATGTTACAGTCAAAAGAAGAGCACAGATTATTTGACCATAATGCTCAATCCCCATACCTTGGCTACCTTCCTAACATTCTAGGTCTAATTTTACATCTATGTGTAGATTTGTAAAGTAGCACTTTATTCTCTAGTGCTACAGTGTGTGACACTAGAGATGTAATAATGCTAAACCTCCAACTTTTTTTAAATGTTAGTCAGTTGACCCAATACGATGTTACAGCTAATGTATTTCCACAAGTTTAATTTTGTTTCAGTAACATTTGATTCTTTCCTATTAAAAGAGAAAAAAGAATACTGCAAGTCCTATAACTTTATTAGCTTTGTAGAAGGATGTCCTTTGAAATCACAATTCACCTATACTCTTGTCTCATTCTTGGTTATTTGACCTAATTAAATCTGTAGACAAGATAACATTTCAAAGTGAAAACCTGGCAGGTTAAGATTCTTCACTGACAGAAAGACCCTTTTCTTCTTCCTGTCTAGTTCTTGTCACCAGTTTTGAATAACGAAAGGAACAGTGAACTTTCTAAAAAGAAAATGAAGTACTTCGCTATCTATAGTATAGTATGAAACTCATTCCAAGGAAATAATTTCTAGAAATATATATTTGCTTAAAGGAATAAAAGGGCTGTGAACCCTTTTTCCAATGGGAAAAATATAGTGTCAATGGCTAGAGCTCCAGTCTATGTCAACATATAACTTCATCTAGATCTAATTTTACTAAACAACTTTATAAGCACAAGGAATTGTAAAATTTCTGAAAGAAGGTAATATGAGAAATATTTACAGAAATGATTTTTATCCATGTCCTTTTGTAATACAGAGACTAAAATTTTTGTAAAGTCAGATTGACTGGGATGATGAATAGAATGGCTGCTATTATGAAATGAAGCAGTAGCATTCATACTTGAGGAACGCATGTTAGTTGTAACAGTTGTCACTCAGTCTCCCTTACTGCCTAAGATTGAGTAAAATTGAATAGAATGTATTGTGACATCATATGGCAAATTAGAAGGTGCAAGTTTAGAACTTCCCTGCTGAATCAGTTCATGAGAAAATAACATTTACAAAAGTATATTTCTTGGCCAAATACATTTTGAAATACATATCACTTCCTCTATCTAAAAATACACACAGCATTAGAGAGAGAGAGAGAGAGAAAAAAAGGCCTAGGAAACCCTGCCATGAAGAAACTTTGTTTAGCCAAGTATTTCTCAAATTCATTTAAGCATAGAACTTAGAGTTTTTATTGATTTTTAATTCTATTTTTGTAGCTACATAGTAGGTGTATATAACTTAGTTGTTTCTGTTTCTTTGTGTTCTTGTTTTTACAAAATACTTAGGTAAACACTGGCCAAGGATAAGGTAATCTTTTCAGTTCTCAAGTATTCACCAAGAAAATGTTCTATGTTAATGTAGGAACACTTAGTTTTAAGGGTATAAATGCTTTTTCTGTTACGTGATAGTGTCCCTAGAGGTAATTTTTATAATACCAATAGTGCCCCAATGTCTTATGCCAAAAGCGATATAAGAAGCCAAACTCCCATTTCTGTTGTACTCTTAAAGTTTTATGTTCCTCAAATAAGCAGAAAAACTCCTACGACTAGTATTATAGCATGTAAAAATATCAGAGCAAACAAAATGTTTCTATAAAATAAACAAGCCTCTTTGGAAATCTTATTATATAGAGCATCAGGGAGCACATCATGAACTGTCAAACACACAACATAGGCCGGTGTGCATTGTTTATCTTAGAAAGCAAGTCATGGCAGAAACTAGAGAAGACAATAAGAAATTCACCAAGAAACTGGTTTAAATTTGAAAAAAAAATTTATGACAATAAGAAAAATAGAAATTGTAATTAATAAACTACATTTAATTTCTATTTTTCAAGCTAAAATTCTTAAAATTGGAACACAAATGTTGGTCTCTGTGTTGCATAAAAATTACATTATATATAACTACTAATTGTGGTATTTACAATAAAAGTAGTTATTAGAAGGTTTATATTTTTGTTTTGTAAATATAGATTTTATTGACAGTCATAAATACTGTGTTTCAAAATAGTGAGGAAATGAATGGCCCTGAAAAAAGAAGTTTAAATACTATAAAGATGTAGTTGTCCCCAAATGTAATTGCCATTAAATAATTGTTGGGATTTGTGGGGGACTTGATAAAAATTTATTATAATTTTTACCAGAAGAATAAGTAGGTAAGAGAAAATAAATCATTTAAAGACACTAGAAAGAAAGAAAGAAAATAAGAAAACAAAACCATGGGGTTTAAACTGTATGGCATTGAGATTAGATCTGAAATATAGATGCAGGGAAAAGTATATATATGATCTGAATATCAGATAAGTCACATTGCAAACATAAATAGCAACAAAATAATTATTATTATTCAAGAAAAAATGGAAAAGTGGCTAAATAAGTGAGAGGCAATCAAATTAGGTTTTCATTACATAGCAAAAAAGCACAATACAGATTAATTGAAGGAGTAAAAGTTGCTTACCTACCTGTAACCATTTCCTCATTAAAAACAAAGGAGAAGAAAAAGAAAATGTAGGTGAATTTTCAATTGATTTCACAATGTGGAATGACATTGATAGTGTAGAATCAATGGAAGAAACGTTAAAAACAGAAAATGGCTCACGTATTTAATGAATCAGTAAAATTAAATATAAGCAGATGCATAAATAGTTGCCACAAATATAACAATATTATTTGACTTGAAGGCAGTTTTCAATTTTTTGCTATTATAAAAAATGCGATATCAAGTATATTTATTCATACATTAACCATACTTTAAATATATCTTTGTTTCAATTTTTAATTTTGGCGGGTATCTGGTAGGTATATATATTCATGGGGTATGTGGGATATTTTGATACAGGCATAGAATGTGTGATAATCACATCACGGTAAATGAGATATCCACCACCTCAAGCATTTATGCTTTGTGTTACAAATAGTCCAATTATACCCTTTCAGTTATTTTTAAATGTACAATTAAATTATTTTTTACTATAGTCACTTTGTTGTGTTACGAAATACCAGAACTTATTCATTCTTTCTATTTTTTTGTACCCATTAACCCTCCCCTCTTCACCTCACGGCCCCACCCCCACCCATTACTCTTCCCAGTCTCTGGTAACCATCATTCTACTCTCTATCTCCATGAGTTCAATTGCTTTATTTTTAGATCCCACAAATAAGTGAGAACATGAGAAGTCTGTCTTTCACTAACATAATGGCCTACAGTTCTATCCATGTTGTTGCAAATGGCGGTTTCTCTCTCTCTCTTTTATGGCTGAATAGTACTACATTGTGTATATGTACCATGTTTACTTCATCCATTCATCTGTTGATGGACACTTAGGTTACTTCCAAATCTGGGCTATTGTGAATAGTGCTGCAATAAACATGGAAGTACAGATATCTCTTCAATATACTGATTTCCTTTCTTTAGGGTACATACCTAGCAGGTGGATTGCTGGATCATATGGTAGCTCTAGTTTTAGTTTTCTGAGGAACCTCCAAACTGATCCCTATAGTAGTTGTACTACTTTACATTCCAACCAACAGAATTGGCATTACTAGGTCAAAAGAATGACAGTTGCAAAGTTTCTTTTTATACATTACAAAGAGTGCTTTCCAAAAACTATGTAGTAATTTGTATTCCCACAAGTATTGTTTGATTATTCCAGTTTCACTATAGAAACATTAGCATTTGTAGTTCCATTAAAAGACAAAAACAAACTTTAAAAAAGGGAAAAAAATCTAGATGGTCATTTTTAAAAATCAATATCTGATTATTAGTGACATTGAACATATTTTAAACCATTTTTTGCCCATTTGTACTTTATCTTTTGTGAACTGTTGTTCATACTCTTTAATGCATTGCAAAGAAATAGCAAAAATTTTGAAACACAAAAAGATTCAAGTATGCCATTAAGCAATTATTTTGATTCTGTGTAAGTTAATTTTTCTGAATTGCACTCTCCATAATTCAGTGAGAATAATAATAACATCCATCTGTCCCTTGAAGTTGTAGCCAATGAATTCAATTAATGACATTTAGGATGTTTTTATAAATGGCTACAGAAAATGTAAGAGAAATTAACCCATTCTTATTGAAATGTTAGTAATGGTTATTTATTTCAGTTAGTATTTTTGTATTAATTATGTTAAGATAATTCATATTTTATATTTACCAAAACAATTATGTTTTATATTTTTAAAACATTATTATGGTTAAGCAAATTCATAATTTTTTAGCATTAGATTTTTAAGAAACTTCACTAGTTCTTAGAATTTTTCCTATTCATCAATACACAGGTGGGGTGGTTAATATATAGAAGAAATAGACATTGACGGGCTCACCCCTGTAATCCCAGCACTTTGGGAGGCCAAGGCAGGTGGATCACGTGAGGCCAAGAGTTCGAGACTAGCCTGATCAATATGGTGAAACCCAATTTCGACTAACAATACAAAAATTAGCCATGCGGGATGGTGTGCACCTCTAGTCCCAGCTACTTGGGAGGCTGAGACAGGAGAATTGCTCGAACCCGGGGGGCAGAGGTTGCAGTGAGCTAAGATCGCGCCACTGCACTCCAGCCTGGGTGACAGAGTGAGACTCCGTCTCAAAACAAAGCTAAACAACAACAACAACAACAAAAATTGTCTCAAAAACAAAACAAAACCAAACAACAACAAAAATTTATACCCCGTAATAAATTCACAGTCAAACAGTAGTTGAAACTACTGATACTTTTTATTAGTATTAAAACTACTGATACTACTTTTTATTAGTATCAGTATACTACTTTTTATTAGTACCAGTAGTTTTAACACACTATTTATAATTTTCTGAAATCTTTCTTGACTCATATAACCATGTGTTAAGTGGTATGTTATTCAATCATGGAAAACTTCAAAGTTAAAATACTTGGCAAATCTTACTTATGTTCTGAGGAATTAAAAATAATACAAATGTTATATATATATATATATAACATTTGTATTATTTTTAATTCCTCAGAACATAAGTAAGATTTGTATTATTTATATATATATATATAGGTTTTACCATCCATGTTTTTCTATCAACTTACTAAAATTTGTTCCAAAATTTTAAAATTATATTTTTAATTTGTGTTAAATATTTACTAAGGCAACAGACATATATTTCATTATCTCTGAAATGCAACAACAAACAGAATGATAGAATGTAAGGTAGAAATCCTGTACCTTCTATTTCACTCAGAGAACTCAACCTGAAGGCAGAACTCTCATAGATGAAGCTATCCCAGCAATGATCAATGACAAGATTCCTGGGACGTTCCACACCTAATTAAAAAATAAAGAGATATTACACTTCAATGTCACATTCAAGAAGAAAAACAGCAGCGGAGATGGAAATAGAATAAAAATTATCCTCTAATAGGAAACTTATAAGATGAATATCTTTCAAAGTATATTTTAAAATGAGATTTAAATGGCATTTTTGAAGGACATATTTAATAATATAAATGGTTTTATCTATGATGTTTAAAAAATAAACTCACAAATTCTTGGAACTTTCAGGTGGACACAGTGGCATGTGCCTAAAATTCCTGCTACTGGGGAGTGTGAGGCAGGAAGATTGCTTGAGGCCAAGAGTTCAAGGCCAGTCTGGGCAACATAGCAAAACCACATCTCTATATTTTAAAAATCTTGGAATTTTAATTTGAACTACTCAACAAGCAGATATTAAGAGTGAACTACTCAACAAGCAGATATTAAAAGTCTATTTGAGCCTGCTATTTAAAAATAGATTGTACTGATTAATACAGTTGGCCTTCTGTATCCATGGGTTCCATATTCATGGATTCAACCAAAGGCAGATTGAAAATCTTCAAAAAGATAATGGATGGTTTCATCTACATTGAATATGTATGGACCCTTTTCCTGGTCTTTTTTCCCTACATCATACACTATGACAACTATTTACATAGCATTTACATTGTATTAGGTGTTCTAAGTAATCTAGAGATGATTAAAATATATGAGAGTATATGTGTAGGTTACATGCACACACTGTGCCATTTTGTGTCAGGGACATGGGGATTCGTGGACTGTGATATCCTTGGGGGTTCTGAAATCTATCCCCTATGGATACAGAAGATGGCCTGTATATAAATATGCACAAATAAATAACATTTATCCAATGTTAACAAGTTCAAACTAATAAATACAAAACTATGTTTATTAATTCTTTATTAAAAAGATAAGCTCTACTTACATTAAATATGAGTTGATAGTTCTAAGTGGTTATATTTCAAATGTAAATATATATACATTGAAGGAAATGTCAAAAGATATTTACTAACAGTGGTATACGATAAAAGGGAAACGTTTTGAGATCATTGTATATAGATTAGTGTTTCTAAAAGTGCAGTCTTCTGATAACCTGCATTGGAACAGCTTGTGATGGCAGGGCCTCACCCCAGCCCTTATTAATCAGAATAAATGAATGTGAACCTGGGAATATGAATTTTTATAAGGTCTCAAATATTGTTTACTGAATTTGGAGATCTATTAATCAAGAATCAAATAAAACAAGTTCCAAATGTTAAGATATCTTATCAGCATCTAAAAATAAAATAATTGTAAGCAAGTAAAGTCTCAGATCACTCACTTCAAAAACGGTTATAATTATTCTACATTTACTTTTTATTAATACAATAATATTAACTATTTCTTATGAGTAAAATAAACTAAGACAAATAACCCAATTAAACTAAGTTATAAAGACTTCATATAGGCCGAGTGCATAGCTCACACCTGTAATCCCAGCACTTTGGGAGGCCAAGGTGGGCAGATCACGAGGTCAGGAGATCGAGACCATACTGGCTAACACAGTGAAACCCCGTCTCTATTAAAAATACAAAAAAAAAAAAAAAAAAAAATTAGCCAGGCGTGGTGGCGGGCACCTTTGTCCCAGCTACTCGGGAGGCTGAGGCAGGAGAATGGCATGAACCCGGGAGGTGGAGCTTGCAGTGAGCCGAGATCACACCACTGCACTCCAGCCTGGGCGACAGAGCGAGACTCCATCTCAAAAAGAAAAAAAACCCCACAAAACTTAATATATTTGATACCCCAACTTCCCTGCCAAAAAGTCTCAAATTTCTCAATACTATTTATTTCTTAATTCAAATATTTTAAAAGTTGCATGTCTGAATTTGGGAGGGATTTTTAGGTTCTGGGAGATTTTCTTACACCAATTTATCTCTCTTCTTAAGTATAAAACCATGCTCATACTGATTGGCCATTTGCAATGATTACTACATATATTACCTAAATATTTGTTCAACTCTGGATGTACTTGAGATAAGATTCAGAAGACCTCCAGGGATTTTCATAACTAATTCTACCATGTGAAATGAAATGCACTGGTATTTCTTCTCCACATCATGTAAGTGTGATTAACTTATAATTATGCTACATCGTGCACTTTATTACTTTACTGCTGGTGAACATCATGGTCATAATTAACCCAAAGCCAACAAGAACGCATCAATGTACTTTGTTTTCATTGACTAATTCTCATACAAAAGTTGATATCTGTAAAACTAATACATTATGTTAATTATATGCACATTTTTATTCAGTGCTATTTTGTTTTGCACCAATAAACTACTGATATATAAAACAGAATTCATCTTTATTTAAATCTTTGAATCATATCACTAATACTGCATTTAAATTTGGATTAAATAGAAAGTGAATAATTTCCAGACTATAGCTATTTTAATAGAAAAGTAATGAAAACAGCTACTTTCTCTGCCTTTATTCCCATCTGAGCAGGGTCAAAACATGAGAGATAGGGTCTTGGGTAAGGGACTTAATTACTGATGAGAAAATACTGTGAGAATTGTGTCCATGGACACCAGTCACTGAGCGAGGGTACACGTCCAGGAAGCCAAAGCATGTATGTACACGACAGGATGTTTGTACACGACAGGATGTATGTACACACAGGACATATGTATGTGTACAAAGCATGTATGTACACGACAGGAAGCCAAAGCATGTATATTTCAGGCGAAGCCAGTGTCTGAAAAAGAGGAGAGACAGCTGAGAAAATGTGAAATGAGTGGCAGTAGGGGCATTTCTTGGGGACTTTGGACAGAATGGGGGGAGGCCTGTTCCCCTAATATCCAAGCGGAGGTGTCAAAGAGAGGGGCAACTGCCATACTTTAGATCATATAACTGGCTTTAAAACTACCATCTGTGAGCAGATAAAGAAATTTAAGTGGTCCTAAGGAGGGTAGTCAGACATGATGGGCTCAACATGCTGTTCCACCACTAAAAAGGGAACTTTCCACCCTGAGGTTCCTCATTGGAAAGGCAGGAATACTAACCTCCAGGATTTTGGGGGGAGTTTGGGTACGGTCATGTTGGTAAAGCTCAGGTGTGGTAACATAAAGGGATCTTAATAAATCCTAGCTTCCCAGACTATTTGAGAGCTATTCTGTAGCATCCTGCTCCTCATGGGATTCATTAATGGTTTGCTTTAGAGACATCTTTACTATCCTTAGGTTGTTTAGGTACCTCCTCTCTTGCCACCCTATCTTATTAACCTTTTGAAATTGGCATGGCTTCAAATATGTACGGATGTCTGAAACATTATCTTCTCTACACCTTGCCTTTCGTAATGTTCAACTGAAAGCTCTTTCCAACATTCACTCTGAGGGCTGGGCACGGTGGCTCATAAGCCCAGAAATTTGGGAGGCCAAGGAAAGTGGATCACTAGAGGTCAGGAGTTCCAGACCAGCCTAGGCAACATGGCAAAACCTCGTCCCTATAAAAAGTATAAAAAATTGGCTGGGCATGGTGGCACATGCCTGTGGTCCCAGCTACTGGGAAAGGTGGAGTGGGAGAATCATCTGAGCCCAGGAGGTGGAGGCTGTAGTAAGCTGAGATTGTGCCACTGCACCCCAGCCTAGGGGACCAAGTGAGACCATGTCTCAAAACTAAACAAAAAAATTTCCCCCGTTCCTGTTACAGGTTGAACATCTCCTTGCGTGAAGAGTTCTATTCCTAAGTTGTGTATATCACAAAAATATAAAACACAAAAAAGATGAATTAGAATAATTTTTTAGAAAGCTGAAACAAGATTAGGGACACCATCTGCATTCAGGGATGAGACACAGTATATGGTCATGTCACTTACTTGGAATAAGACAAAATGTTTTCTTAGAAACTAATATACTGAGGAAAAATGCAGCGACATAATCAGGCTCCACAGTACAAAAACCAGACAATTGCTCAAAAGAGGCAACCATTCTTCCTGATACTAACAGCTGATTCTTAAAAAGATTTCATTTAAAAAAGATTGCAATGTAATAAGAAAGCCTTTGATAACATCTTCACCAATACATCACGATGACCTCCTTAGAATATTTCTATGCAATCTGGTGTTACGGGTAAACGACATCACAAGACAGTGAAATTCACTAAACACAATTCTTAATGTGGTTGGGGGAGGGTGTAGTTGATTTCAAGTACTGGGCTTTTGGCTCCTTCTATTTCATCTGTTAAGTAGATTTCAGACCACTCACAGAAACAGATTGCAAGTCTTTCCTGTAATCCTTTACTATCTCTCCATTTGAGCTTTTCAGTTTTATATATAACTAGGTGAACAGTTAGTGAGAAATTGTTCTGCCTGCTTACTGAGAAGCCATGTGCAAAGGTACACAGAAACCTGGCTTTACAGAGTTGGGTTTTTAATCTTATTTCCTTCACTTAATAGCTCCATGATCGTGAACAAGTTGTTAAGCCTCTCCATTAATCAATTTTATCCTCCTTAAAACAGATATAATGCCAATTTCAGAGGGTTCCTGTCTTAGTTGGGGTTTCCTCAGAAGCTGTTATTTGGGACGTGACCTCAGGAAATGCCAGTAGCGAAGAGCAAAAGTGAGACAAAGATTAGAAGGACTCCAATGAATGGTGTATTATAAAGGAAGTTACTACTGTGGATACATGAGGCTCAAGGCAGCTAGGGAACTCTGAGAGCCAGTGCAGAACACACATCTCAAAGGTATACTGCTCAGGGGAATGGGAACTGTAATATTTTTCCACCACTTCCTGTCATCCATAGGTTGAGGAAAAATTAACTCACTAGGGCAGCCAGAGGAAATATCCAAGAGTTACAGGTGTTGGTAGCTGGACAATGGCCCAGATAAATACTAGTTGAATATTTGTTGTCCTGAGATAACTTAGGAAGAATAACACACATGAAGTGCTCAGTATAGTCTTTATAATTGATAACTATTATGTGTCCCCAGATTCAATCACAACTGTGTATCACCCGTTAAATAACAAGGGCAGCATATGCCCTAACTGAAAGTTAAGTTAAAGGTCGGGTTCACACCCTCATGTGCAAATTGTGGAGCATAACAGGTATTTATGCTTGAGTGAAGGGCAAGCCACTCCACTAAGTAATTCCCTGTGAATGGTGTCAAAATTCTCCTTAGGAAATAACGGTAAGTTTGTTGTAATGCACAGACCAGCGTGTGCCCAAGGTGCTCAATTTCTTCTCCAAACAGCACAACCACAATAATATTTAGCATCGGACTATTTTAAGATGGCTATAACAAAACACTCACCTTGAGTATTAAAAATATCAGGAATATAGGTAAGCCTTTAGAAACATGTTTTTAGGCAACATAGTATAGTTGTCTGAAGAAAAAGTAGTCTGGACACATGAAACATTAAATATGTTTGCTAAAGAAACAGATTCTCAGGCTTTTGGGAAAATTCTAGGTATATACTGTGAGCTTTTCTGCTACCTGGGGTCATGGACTTTTCCACTGTTACTGGCTTAAATCTTCTGAGCTTTGCTTCTCAATTCCAGTTTTCCTCCAACCCATCCATATCCGTCATCCACAAATAATTCTAGAGATAGCGTTCAAAGTGCAGGTTATAAAGTACCGGTAATCTTTTGAAAACTCTCATTATCTAGAGGATAAAAGTTGGGTTCCTTGTGATAGTATTTAAGACTTTTTCAATATCCTAACATATCTCCTCTCTCTTTGGCCTCTCTCTCTCTCTCAGATAGGTAGGTAGATAGATGATAGATAAATAGATAGATGATAGATAGGCAGATAGATAGATAGCATTAAAAAGTTTAGCCTAAAACTGCCTCCTTACATATTTTAAGTTGAGCCTAAAGGTTTCTCTGTACATAGAGAACTATAAGCTATACGGAACTGTAAACAGACTGTAAGCCTACTCTTGTGCCAATCATTGAGGTTTGGCCAATCAGAGGTTGCCAAGTGTTCAAACCATGTTCAAATAAGGCAAACTCAGAGCTGTAACCAATCAGCTGTTTTTGTACCTCCCTTCTGTTTTCTGTATGTCACTTTCCTTTTGCTGTCCATAAATCTTACACCACGTGGCTATGCTGGTTTCTGGGCCTACTCTGGCTTAGGAGGCTGCCTGATTCGTGAATCATTATTTGCTCAATTAAACTCTGTTAAACTTAATTCAGCTAAAATTTTTCTTCTATCACTACACAGACAGAGTTAGAAATATATAAAATATATAAAGATCTTCAAATTCACTACTTTTTCCAAGAAGGCAGCATGTTTAGAATTTCAAACTCACTATCAAACTTCTGGATTGCCCAATTCTCTGTCTTTTCTACTGCTAATGTCTTGGCTATTTCTATTTTTATTTCTTCTCCCAGAAATAATGTCTTTTGATATTCCAAAGATCTTTGATACTTAATTTCT
This sequence comes from Symphalangus syndactylus, assembly GCF_028878055.3. Lineage (NCBI taxonomy): Eukaryota > Metazoa > Chordata > Mammalia > Primates > Hylobatidae > Symphalangus > Symphalangus syndactylus. The sequence goes on along the minus strand of NC_072430.2, from coordinate 68,497,629 downwards.
ACTGTATTATCTCTAAGTTTTAGAAATTTGGGTATTTTATTTATGGTCCAGTCATTCAGCAGACAAGCATCAAAAGCCTCTTCTGTCTTATTTGCTCAAGTTACTAATAGACAGATCATGTCTGCAAAGATCTCACAAATATTGTGGGATTAACAAATATTAGCTACAATAAGTGTGACAGATATTTAAATCAAGCTATGCACAAGACGCCATGCTATCCATAAAGGGAAGAAGTCATTCCAGGATTTGCAGCTAATGAGGAGAGAGAGAGAGAGAGGGAGAGAGAGAAATGAGGAATGCAGGATGCAGGATCTGAAAAGCTGTGAGATTCCTCACACCAGCAAGGAACCATTTGGTGAGATGAGTCTTGTTATCAACTTGCCTAAGAATTTTTTTTTTTTAATTCTGTAGAATCTGTAAGAAAATTTACATCTTCTTTTAAAAGACAAAATGAGATTGCCTACTCCTATCATGAAATAATCTAAAGATATTTACAAATATTTAAATAAGAAGGTATTTGATGTGGTTTAGCTTTGTGTCCCCACCACCCAAATTTCATCTTAAATTGTAATTCCCAGGTGTTAGGGGAGGAATCTTGTGGGAACTGATTGGATTATGGGGCGGTTTATCCCATGCTGTTCTCATGAGAGTGAGTGAATTTTCACGAGATCTGATCGTTTTATAAGTGTTTGATATTTCCTCCTACACACTTGATCTCTCTCCCCTGCCATCATGTAACACATGCCTGGTTTTTTTCCACCATGATTGTAAGTTTCCTGAGGCCTCCCCAGCCATGAACTGTGAGTCAATTAAACCTCTTTCCTTTACCAAGTCTCAGGTATTTCTTTATAGTAGTGCAAAAATGAACTAATACAGTATTAATCTCTATTTTTAATGAGTATATTTTGCACATATATTAAATATTTTAATTCTTCTCATCAGTCATGTTTTTCTGTAGAGCATGTTTTTCTGTAGATCAAATTGTGAGGCTTAGACACCAAGGACCATAAGCACAAGTAGATATGTAGATAATGCATAAAAAAGATACCACAAAAGGGAGAAGGATAAGAATATAACAGAAAGGGAGATGCCATCAGCAACAAAGGGGAAAGAGGTTCTTTTTCACATAGGATAGGGAGACAGAGAAAGAGAAATAAGATATTAAAGGTCTGTGAATCTTCCTTTGTCTCATATCTCCTCAGGTTTAAGGAAGAAGGGGGAGAAAAAAAGCCTGAACATTTGCCCAAGAGAAAGTGAGTTTACTTAAAAGAGACTGTTTTGAACTGCAAAAGACTGATCAATTTTAAATTGTCAAGCTTACTATGTTTTATTGTTACATAGCAGAAAGAAATGTATAGCAATGTTAGAAAACTAGAAAGTCACACATTATTTTAAAATTTATTTTTAATGTTAAAATCTTAATCCAAATTTGTTTTTATAACATGCTTATAGTTATAAAGTCATTTGGCTGCACCTATCCTGAAAATTCCATTCCCTGGAAAGATCCATTGATACGCCTTGTATGCTGACATTCTAGAAATTCTGTGCCCTACAATTGGTGTAAACATCACAAACACATATTTTTTTTTGGTGCATATCTAAACTTATGATTTAAATCCCAGCCAAACACATTAACTTTGATATTTAATTTTGTCAGCTCCATGTTCCTTTTTTCTCCAACAGTTATTTCAAACCACCACTCCATTCTTCAAATTCTCCTCTATATCTCTTTTCCTCAGCAGATAAAAATGTAAATATATGACTGCTCCTAATTCCAAAGCGCTTCCACTACCTACCAATTTATTGACATCCATATTTGTTTTATTTTACCCCCACCTAAAGAAGAAATCCTCTCCTGTTCAGCTCTTCCTTTACCTCTGTTCTGATCCCAACCCTCCTAGACCCTTAGTCTATCAGTTAAACCTTACCTCATTTATATCTTTAACTCCTGTTCAACCCTGGCTTCTCCATTCTGCTTATACATATGCTCAAGTCTTTTCCATCTGAAAATGCTAATTTCCTTGAGCTTGCAATCAACATTTATTAAACACCCCATGCCTCTCCTGATTGGAGCCAAAATTCTTATAAGGGAATTTTACATGAGATGACATTACTTTCTCAATATTTAAAATTATTTCATTCCAAGAAGATGAAGAAATGATGGAAAAGTAAGTACCAAAGTACAACAGGTAAATGACATGTTCAGCTTCAACATTAATCAAAAATTTGCAATGATGATACAATGTAATGTTCTTTCAATCAGATTGATGGAGATTAAAGACAATGTTATTACTCAGGGCTTACACAGTCCTGGAAAATAGGTAATGTCTATATTATACTTCTAATTGCAGCATGAATTGCAGAAGTATAAACATTCTGGAGAGTAAGTTGGTCATGTATATAAAAAACCATAAAATATATAACTTTAACCCAATAATTGCACTAATAATAGTTTTAGTAGAAGTAGTAATAACAGTTGAAAGGATAAATTGGTACTGCTCAATATTAGATTGAAAATGTGTTTCAAAAAACTCGTGCTGAGTTAATTTTTAATTCAGACTCACATTATTTGTTTGTTTAATATAAAGTGATCAAACTCTTCAAATAATCTAATTAAAAACATGCACCCTCAATATGGCATAAAAAAAGGACAAGCCTGGTTGAAGCCAAAATTTATTCCAAGTATTTTGTCTCTTTATTAAGAAAATGCAAAAAGGAAACAAAATCACCATGTCAGAATTTCTATAAAGTTTTGAGGAATAAGCATTGGCATACTTGAATAACATCATAAGAATCTTACAAATCTACTAATTTACATATTTGGGTTTACAGATCAAATTGGAAGAACTTGATTTGTTATATAGATATCTAATTCTGATTCTGTACTATTAGGAGCTGTAATTTCAGCCAAAATACTGCGTCTTTCAAATCTTGTTTTCTCTTTTATAAGATAATTTTCTTTACAGATTTCTGAAGTATTCATTTGTCCTAAAATGTTTTGATTCTATAATAAAATAAGTCTGATAAATACCTATAAAATAACATGTAAAATATAAGAAAAACAACTTACTTGTCAGTGTTATATCAATGAGGACATCTTCCATTGTGGGATTTTTGAAAGGTATAACAATAGTTGACTGAAGACCAATGCATGTTGTTATTCTTTCCGTGTCTAGAGGCTGGGGAAATAGTCCTACTCCAGATAAGTAGAATTTCCATTCTGTAAACTGTTTGAAGATAAGTATTCGTAACTTATGTGTCCTAACTGCATATATTTTATTTGCAATGCTTAATAAGTATAATGCATATAAAAATTTGGACAGATAAGAAAAGTTTTGTTGTTAAAAAGCATTGTTTTATTTTTCCTTTCTTTTCCAAATTCCTTTTAATTTTATGGAAAAATAATTCTATGTATTTTTCCTTTGAGGCAGAAGAGGGCAAAAGTGCAATATTCAAATATCAAACACATTTCAATGCACATAAAGTTATTATAGCAACATAAAAGAGAAAGTTTAATGGAAAACCTGGCACTTCTGTTCAAGTTTCTTTTTTTTTTTTTTTTTTAACAAACTTGGTACCAAACACTGCATGTAATTTCCAAACTCTTTGGGTGAATTTCAAATGAAATTCAGATAGCTGCCACATTAAGGCAAAGAAGATAAGGCACAGATTGAATCTCCAATAAAAGGAAGTATGTACAATTGCATGCCATATTATTTATCCCCATCATCGAGTCCAGTGCATTATCTGTTATCACATGATATGGACAAATGAATCAAAAATTATGTGAAGGAGATTGGATGTGGCTATTATTTTTATCTAAGTTTCATAAGCATGTAAAGCTCTGTTTGAAAATCTCTTTGTATTTTAGGATAAAAGTTCCTACAGTACACTGTAACTCAGTTCTAGGGTCTCTCAAACTTCTGCAACAAACACTTTGCTAATGTGGCAGATGAATAAAGGGATCACAAACAATGTCCTACCTTATAATCTCTCAAACTATATAGATGTTTCCAAGCTTAAATTCCGATAAAAAGAGGGAAACTTGCTTGAAGATTACTTCAAATAAGGAGAAGTAGTGAAAGAAAACTCATAAAAATCCTGCCTCCTTAGTAGAGAGAATTAAAGGCAAATTTCATCTGGATATTATCTTCAAATGACTATATTACTATTAGTCACAGATTTGACTAGCATAATATAAATTAACTGTATTTTCAATAATAACATCCTAACTTGATTTACAAAATTGACTGTCTAAAGTCAAGCATCAGAGTTCAATTAAATTAAAAAGTGGTTTAAGTAAATTATTTACTATTTGGATATTTTATAAAAGGAATCTTAAATGGCAGAACTCGTGTTACTTTAAACCACTGAAAATGAGCCAAGTGACAAAAAGAAGGTCATGGTTTCATGTTTTCTCAAGTGGCCTAGAGTACTGGAGTTTCTATATTAAACCATATCCCACGATTATTGAACACTGACATCCAACACTTTTCTTAGCATTGATTAAATTATTCACTTGGGTTCAGAACAGCAAATTAAAAAGTAACCCAGCAAACATATGCACTCAACAATTAATATATTCAGCCCATATTTTTCTCAATCTTCTTCTAAAGGAGAGACATTAAAACTTTTAAAGATACAATTTTGATATTTCCGAAAGAGAAAACAAGTGGATATAAAGGATAGCAAATCTAGTTTGCACACTGAGCTCCAGAGAATTGAAACTTGTTAAGAATAATCAGAACTTTCCAGAGGCACAGGCTACAAAGATCACAGACTCATGCTGGATTGTAAAACCACTCTGATTTTATAACTTCTTCCTTAATTTTTGCTATTCTGACCTTTAGATGAAACAAATCATACAATCAAATATGAATGAAATAAACAAGGCACCTATTTGAAAATAAAAAGGAAGCATCTGAAAACTAAGAAAGAAAATCTCAGAACATAATCTTTGAAACCAAAGAGAAGTTATAATTTACCACATTTGCTGCTTACTACTGCCCCTCTTATTCTGTTATGTAGTAATGTAAATTAATTTAGCGACTCTGGTTGCATAAAATATAAGTTCATGATATTTGCAGTTGTGATGTCCTGACCAAATTAATCACAGGATTCAAAATCTGTACAAACAATTTGAACTTAACCCAAACCCTAACCATAACTGAATGGTTAGATTTTTTACATTGCAGAGTTTTTCACATGAATTGAAACCAGAAGCACATGAAGCAGATAATGAACCATAGCCATTTCCCTCAATCCAGCAAAAAGGTACCATCAGAAATAAAGTTTACCCTAGAAGAATAGCCATTAGTTGGCTTTAGATTAATCAGCGAATCAGCTGTGTGTGTCAGTTTAGATAAATTTAATCAGTTAAATCAAGAGAGGGATAGAAATCTATATGGCTATTTCCCTAATGGTAAATGTTATTCCAAACTCATACTTAGGAAAATAAACTCTAAAGTTTATTTTAAAAAATATTTTCTTTAGATGCCTGTTCATACATAATACATACCACATTTTCAAAAGTTCATTCAGTTAATACTTTATGATGAACTAGTTTTTCTTGCAAAAGATGTCAAGTGGATGAATTAAATAAAAGAGGAAGACCTAAATGGTTCAGTGATAAATACAGCAAGAAAAATCACAAAGGTTACAGCAATATATTGAAAAGGTTGAAGAGGTCTAGACCTGGTAGCTGAAAGCATGAATTATTGATTGAAGTCTAATCATGGCTGAATCCTTATAGATTTGCTACAAGTTGGAAGGAGATACTCAGAGTGACTGAAATTAACCATCAGTGTTCAACTGACTCATAGAAGGTTTGAATTGATAATATTTTCTTGTTGGAGCCTTTTTGTGTTTGATAAATAATTTAACATTCAACTTCTAGGCTAGGATTTTTTAAAGCTGTTAAGATACAGAACTGATTATCTCCCTGCTGAGTTCTAAGACGGTCCTTGAATAGATAATGCTTTCCACCAGAAATGCAAGCAAAAAAATTGTCCCCAATAATTATGATAAAGGGGTTCTAATCCTGCTATGTAGCAATCGCTTAAAAGAACAGCCTTGTTAAAATTACTTGTCTGAAAGAAAATAATCTCCATTATATATTTCCTTCTGTGTGAGAAGGATTACTGTTTGTCTCCTTTAATATTTTTGAAAAAGCATATTTCTATAGTATTTGTCTCAGGTAAAGTTAGTCATTACAATATTTAGACAAGTTAACAGCCTCAAAACAAGTTTTCTGAAAATAAATTGCAAATTTTTTGGAAATGAAGATAGTTCAGTTACCCATAGGCCCTGTACTGACATGGAGACCCCTGTATTATATTTGATTCCACTGCCCCTCAGATGTCAGGGTTTTGTAAGCTCCTTGATGTCTTCTAAGATATAAAGTACATTCCTCCATTTGCATTCCTTCCCATGAACATTTGAAGAAGTAAAAACAGTATAAATGGTAAAATTTTATATAAAATTTTAATTGGTAGTAAGAGAGTTAACAATCACTTGGCTAACTAAGTAGCTGTGAAAAGTAGACATGAAGATGAGTTGAAACCAGATTATCCTGGATTCAGGTCACACTTCAACCTTTTACTAGCTGCCTGATTTTAATTTCTCTGTGTCTCAGATTCCTGAGGCATAAAATAGGATTGATAACAGTACTTCCATTATAGGACTATGGTGAGAATGAATTGGGATAATTCTTAGAATGATATGGGACATATTTAGAGACTGTCAAAAGTGATAAACTATTGTTTTTAAAAATTAATAATTAGGAACACTGTTCAGATGAAATGCAGTGGAAAAAACACAAATATTTACAAATTGCACTCTATATTTTATATTTAAGTTTATGGAAAGTTGAGTAGTAAAACTCAAGTCAGAAAATTAATATAAATGCCAGTGATTTGACATGTACATTAAAATATCTGTGTTTTAAATCTGGGTATATATTTCTCTTCATTCCACCGATCTATGTATTTAAAAATACCTTCTTCAGATGTCTGCATGTACATAATGCATATTGTATTTTACAAAAATCATTTAACTAATTAACTTATAATTAACTTGTTTTACTTGCAAAATACGATAATTGAGTGAATGATGAATTATATTTATTTATATATTGATTTAAAATTTAATTAACTTGGCTTGGTCCAAGAATACTCTATCATACCTGAGTACAGTAGAAGTTGATGCAAGCTTGATGATCAGCTCTTCCAAGTGCAGAAGGATAAAAGAGAACAGGTAATTCTGTGGTGGAGTGAGGAGATATGATCAGCTGTGTAAATGGAAAAAGCAAAGGGGGAACAAAAATTAATTCCCAATTGGCTTGAGTTGGTATCTTTGTGTACTAGGCATATGCAGGGTCGATGTTTGTGTGATTAATGTGTTGTCTTGCACACATTATCTGTTCTCAGTATGCCTGCTCCTTGAATATTGTTCAAAGGGTCCGTGTTAAACTGTGTTTAGGGGTGATCACATCGTGTTCTTATCCAAGATAATCACCACTTGAAGGACTCATTCTGTACAAGGAAGTCAGGGTTAATTTTTAAAGTTCAGTTTGAACCTTCAATAAAAGACATATACACTTTATGTAAGATCCCATAGCATACTGCCCATCCCAAGGTACATGTCAAACCACCAGTAACTTAATTTATTACTTTTGTTCATTTCAAAAGAAATGAACTGTTTCTAAGCAAAGGTGTAAGACATGCTTCTTTAATGTGCAAGGAAATTTTCCTCTTCCTCCTACACATTCAAGGTGTGACCTGCTAGGATAACTTGAGTCTGTACAGTATTAGTTTAAGTTACTTCTTTAGAGACTGTGAAAGAAGCCAGTGACTCCATCACAATATAATAAGGGCTTGCGTATATTATGTAATTAAAATGCTACACTGGAAATAATTTAATTTGAAGATAAACACTTACAAAATGATAGCATGAGTGGCACATGTATGAAAAGGAAGTCTATTATTTTACACTAATATGTTTTGCCAGAAAAACTTTGAAAAGGCAAAATTACAATTAAGCAGTATCTTTCGAGCCTTCTTGAATACAGCAGTTGATGCCCAATAAACTGTGATAATTATCTATGAAATGCAAATGCAAACTAAATTTTATATTTGGAACAGAGTCACCTGTTTATTATACAATTGTAGTTTATCTACATCTAATATTTTTATCTCAGGCTGGCTCGCTCTCTGGTATTTTGAATGTTTCAGGATTATCAGTTAATATACACTTTAGGATTATGTAATGTAAGTTTGGATGTGCAATATATTACATTTATTTTCCCTTGGACCACAGATTAGACTGTTCTCTAAAAGTAGAGATATAAAGGATACAAAAACACCACTTTCTAATGAGGAATTTCAGTAATATGTAAATTATATCCTGAATGTCAGACTTTATATAATTTATGGAAAAATGTGGTATTGAATGATATAATAATGCGTGTACATTTTAATATACTCTTTCTAAGATTAAAGCATATACACCAATTTTAGCAATATAGTAATTAGTGATTTCTAATTTGACATATTATGATAGCTAAGAACTACTTTTATATCATCACATAAGTTGGCAACCAGTAACTGACAAGAGACAGATGTTAAGATATAAATAAAGAAATCAAAGTGTAGACTTGTTAAACAATCATTAAACAACAAATAGTAAAAGCCTTTATTTAAATACTGTATCTACTAGCAGGGCTTCATGATTTACTTTGAAGTCCCTTGATAAAAACAGTCTATTGTAATTATCATTTTGATGGTTGCCTGAAAGTATGACACTCACTGCAAATGAATGGTGTCCTATGCTTTAGAAACAGAGATAGTCATGCTAAACCTGAGGATCTTATTTTGTAACTTGCAGGAAGGAGAAGAGTGATTTAGTACCACTGACTGGACCTAGCCTCTGCCAGGATCTAAGAATGAGAAAGTTGGGCAGAGAAAGAAGCGGAGAGGGCTAGAGTTGTCAGCATTGTCTCAAAGTGTGTGTCTGTGGCAGAGGTGAGGAATGGGGGATGGGCAAGAACTCAGGAAAGGCTAGAAAACAACTGGTCCCTTGGAGCCCTGGTAACATATAATGACAATAGAGTTAATAATCATAATACTGGAAACTATTACAAAAACCGATTACTAAAATGGTGAGAAAGAAAACGCAACCAATTTATTAGAACGACGTAATCATGAACATGACTCTAGCATATATAATTTTAAACATTTATATTAACATGATATTGTTTTGTTGATAAATTAAAATCAAGGGGAGAAGTATATAAAAGAAAATCCTTTATTTTTTTAATTACTTTTGGAGACAGAGTCTTGCTCTGTTGCCCAGGCTGGAGGGCAGTGGCATGATCTCAGCTCACTGCAACCTTTGCATCCTGGGTTCAAGTGATTCTCATTCCTCAGCCTCCCGAGTAGCTGGGATTTGAGGCACATGACACCACGTCTGGCTAATTTTTGTATTTTTAGCAGAGATGGGGTTTCGCCATGGTGGCCAGGCTGGTCTCAAACTCCTGGCCTCAAGTGATCCGCCCGCCTCAGCCTTCCAAAGTGCTGGGATTACAGGCATGAGCCACCACGCCGGGCCTATAAAATTCAATTCTTAAATTTTAGAAATTTAAATCCTTAGTAATAATTCAAGTGATAATACTCCACCAGTGTCCCAAAATCAGAACTGGAAAATGATGTAGCAGCAGTAAATTCATGGCTCTCTGAATTTACTTACTTGTGATTTTCTGTTAATATCCAGGACAAAATTTTCAGGATTACTGTTTGTTGCTTGCAATTTTAAGGTTTCATGCGTACGATTAACTAAAGGAATGATCTGAGTGACATGCCTGGGAGAAAAAAAAAGCTAGTGAAGTTGCTGGTATTCATAAACTTATTTAGTGTTAATTCCATAAACTTGATGACCCCTAGGATTAAAATATGTCACCCCATAAGATATATTGAAGTCTTAATTCCTAGTACTTCAGAATGTGATATTATCTGGAAATAGAGTCACTGCATATATAACTAGTTAAGATAACATCTTACTGGAGTAAGACAGGCCCTTAATCCAATATGACTGGTGTCTTTGTAAATAGAATTACGTGAAGATACACAGAAGATGGCCATATGACAGTGGAAGTAGAGATTAGAGTGATGTATCTCAAGTCACAGAAAGCCAAACGTTGCTGGCAAACAAAAGAAGCTAAAAGAGACCAGGTATAGTGGCTCATGCCTGTAATCCCAGTGCTTTGGGAGGCTGAGTCTGGAGGGTCACTTGAGGCCAGGAGTTCAAGACAAGCCTGAGCAATACAGCAAGAACCTGTCTCTACAAAAAATTTGAAAAATAGCCAGGCATGGTGGCTTGCCTGTAGTCCTACATACTCGGGAGGCTGAGGCAGGAGGATCGCTCTAGCCCAGGAGTTTGAAGCTGCAGTGAGCCATGATTGTGCCACTGCACTCCAGCCTCAGTGACAGAGCAAGACCCTATCTCTAAAACATAAAAGAAGAAGAAGAAGAAGTAGAAGCTAAAAGAGGCAAGGAATTATCCCTTACAGGTTTCAGAAGGAGCATGGTCATGGTGAATCCTTGATTTTAAACTTCTAGCCTCAGAACTGTGAGACAATACATTTTTGTGGTCTTAAGCCACTCAGTTTATGGTGTCTGTAATGGCAACCCTAGGAAGCTAATATAATGACTTCTTTTAGTTTTAAAATCAAAATAATTATGTATGAACTAATGACATTTCAATCCTTGGTTCTCTATTTTTAAGACCTAATGTTATCCCATATTGGATATTAGAATATATTCCAGTTTTAGGAATAATGTTTACTTATTGTTTTATAATGCTAAATCCTGCCAAAAAAGCTAACACAATCTAGTCGTAATAACAGAGTAATAAATGCACGAAGTTTTCATTGATAACATTAACAAGATCCGAATTCATGATGAGTAAATGCCCAAAATATGTGACTATTTATGCTCTAAACAAATAATAAATGAGCGTTCATAATTCTCAACTATCAATTCTAATGGTTTTTAATGTACAGCATCCAACTTGTCATCTTCATTCTTTCTGTAATGTTAAAGTATAACATAATAACATAATTTTATCTATGTACAGTTTTTCATATCTTTTTACTGTTTCTTGCTTACAATATAGAGTAATTAAGATTAAAATATTTAGGTATCAAATCTGTAATAAAAAGAATGGAATCATCACTATATATACATTGTTTTTCACAATGTCATGGCCCTGTGACAGAGGAAAATGAGGTAATATGTGCTGAGCAGAGTTCAGTTCATAAATTCAAATTATATAATTCAAATAAAGCACCATTTTCTTGTTTTTATATAAAGTATATGTATATTATGATTCACCTTAAAAAGAACATTATATGTCAGTTTTATGATTCTAGACTACAAATTTAACAAGTCTCTGTAAATCATGAATTTGTTCTTTCACCAGGGACATATGAAGAAATTCAATGAAAATAACCAAAACTTCATTAATTATAATGAATAAAATACACTAAAAATCATGACAGATTTCCCATCTTTTTTGGTTAGCACCTGCTTCGTATATTACCAATTTCCCAAGTTTTCTCATACACAATACCTTAGAAAAACAGGAATAAAATATTTTCATACTAGATATCTATGCTACTGTAAGAAAAAAATTTCAAATGTCATTGTTTTGGCTAAAGAGCTGCTACTGGAAGAATGCAACACTCTTTTGACGTGATAAGGGAGAGGAATTAGTTAAAAGGCACTAATTTGCTCACTACGGTGTATATTCTTTAAAAGTAGGGATTATGACTTGTTTACCCCTATTTACCAGCACCAAACTTGATAAATAGTAGGAACTCAACTACCTAAATAGGAATGGTCACATCTCAAGGGATCACGGCATTAACCCACTGACCAAATGTTCACAGTTGTTCATTGCTTACCTCTGCTTTGCCTTGAGGAAAGTTTGCCAGGTTTCTCTCCTTCCCACCAGCCCCTGAACTCTGCTTGTCCTAAGCCTAAACAAGCATGCAGACACACAAAGTAACATGACCCTTTCTCAGCTTCTCCTGGGAATTAGCTGACCACAGTAAAACCCTTTTCCTGTTAGACATCACTGGCCATTTTCCCTTGCTTGTCCAGCTTTCCTTCCAAAGACTCTGTCTATATCTGCTTGACCTTCCTTTACTTTATAAAAGACGAACTTTTTTCTGTTTGATTTTGTAAACCCTTGTAGACTTCTAAGATGGGTGTCTTTCCCGATTGCAATGGTCCCTTTATATCCCTTGTAATAATCCTTTTGAATAAAACTCTTTCCTTGCTAAGTCCTGATTTGTTTTTGACAAGTTTTCCACAGGGTAGTTTACATATCAAACCTTCCCCAGGGAAAAAAAAAATCAATGACTAAAAATATATTTATTCTTTATTTTAGAAACTGAATGCATTATAACAATATTGTAATAGATTAACTATTTTTCTTGCAAGCAATAACTTTATCTATTAAGTAGAACTTACTTGCCAAGGTCGCACTGTATTTCTGGCATTGTGGTTGGTTTTGGTAATTCAATAGTTAATTTCAGTAAATACCAGAACTCTTCAGCCATTTCAGGCTGAAAAATAATGCTGGTGGAGAGAAATGCACAAAATTTTGTCAGCAGTTTTAGTTTGTGTAATAAATTGGGCAGAAGAAGTATACTCCAAACTAGTATAAATAGTTGATTTTAAATACACTTAATAACTACTCTGTAACACATACTAATCTTTTTGTAGATGTATTTTTAATTTTTCATTTTTGGTTGAGAAAATCACTTCATTATTCAAGAAAAGCAGTGTTGTTGTCATTAATATCTGTTTAATAAATGCCTGTTAGATTAATAAAAATGTTTAAACATGAATATTTTAAATGTCTTGCAGAAGGTGGAACAGTAAAAGCCCTGCTTTTTAACTGTGACTAAGTCATATTTAGTTTTAGTTGAATGCATGTGCATTTTCATGTGAATGCTATCAAGTGACATATAGCTCTAGAGAAATTCCTTTATGATCAGCATACTCTCAACTCCCAGGGAAGCAGAGCTTGTGACAGTCTAAAAAAGTATAACTGGGGCAGGGCGCGGTGGCTCACGCCTGTAATCCTAGCACTTTGGGAGGCTGAGGCAGGCGAATCACGAGGTCAGGAGTTTGAGACCAGCCTGGCCAATATGGTGGAACCCCCGTCTCCATTAAAACACAAAAAATTAGCTGGGTATAGTGGCAGTCGCCTGTAATCCCGGCTATTCGGGAGGCTGAGGCTAGAGAATCGCTTGAACCTGGGAGGCAGAGGTTGCAGTGAGCCGAGATCACGCCACTGCACTCCAGCCCGGGCGACAGAGTGAGACTCTGTCTCAAAAAAAAAAACAAAAACAGTATAACTGGGATGGTATCTCAGCTCTGTCATATTTTACTTGTGCAGTCTTGAAAAAGTCAACTTTTTGAGCTTCAATTTTCTCATTTATAAAATAGGAAGAATCAATCTTACCTCTTACAGTTACTATGAGAGTTTTATGTTTATGTATGTAAAATACATGCCCCAGTGATGATAACAGAGTAGGCAGACAGTAAGTATTAGCCAAAAATTTTTTTAATGTATGCTGATAAAGAAAATTCAAGATTCAGTATATGTTCACAAAGCCTGTGCAGTCTTACTGGGGCAAAAAGACCAGCCCATATTTCTAATAATTTTTTCAAAATAGTACCTTTTACGTTATATTCTTATTTTCATGCTTCACAGAATAATAATTTTTATCCTTTAAAATTTCACAGATGTATTCATTTATTTACTGACTCATTAAAATAACAATTACTGGTTTCTATTGTAGGATACTGTACTTGAAGCACCAATATGAGTTATTCTGAAGGATGTTACATTAAATAAAATAAGCCAGGCACAGAAAGACAAATTTCACCTATATGTAGAATTTTTAAAAATTGAACTCAGAAGCAGAAAGTATAATGATTACTGTTACCAGGCGCTGGGAGGTGGAGGGGACACAAACTTTGGGGAGAGACTGGTCAAAGGATGCAAAATTTCAGTTAGCAGAAATAAGTTCAAGATATTTATTGTAGGACATTATGACTGTAATTAATTACTTTAATTCCTCTACATCCTCCAAGTGAATTATTTGTATTTAAGAAGTAAAATATATAAACCAATTTTCATCAAGAAAATTGAAAGTTTAATCCCTAGTCCTCATGCAATTGTTTTCATTTGTTCAGTTTTTGCATCCATAAAGATTTACTCAGTAAAAAGTGAAGTGAAAGGGGGTAAAAGGAGAAATGTAGAAATTATTTAATTTGATATTCTGATAAATACTATTTTTGCACTGAAGCAAGCAAAAGCTAATTCTAACTAAGTCAGTACATTTTTTCAGGGACTAGTATTAAACAAAGTTAAAACTATGAGCAAGTGTAATTTTAATGATTACAGTATAAGAAAAAATAAATTTTAAAGGTTAATTTCTAAGAATCAACAATGAAATATAATGCCACACTCAAACCATACCTTTCATTGCTATAGCCTGTAGTTGCTGGAGAATACCATACCATATATTTGGTGCACTTTAGTGGCCTCAGGGTAATTTCATTATCCCCATTAAGGGCAGCACTTGTTAACTGCACATCTAAGTGAAGAACTCTATCTTTTGGATTAGAGAGAGGTATTTCAATGCAAGTGCTGTCCTAGAATTATACAACAAATATGTAATCAGCTTTTAGTGTCAGCATGAAGTCATTATACTATGAAAGGAAATGTAAAGGAAATTATTACATAATATAAGGCCATTTGTTTTATTTTTTTTCCTTGATATTACTATTGAATATATCTCACTAGCTTTGAATCTCTTATATGTCTTCTTTCATTAGCCTTGAAAAATTGTAACCTTATTTTTTTTCAACAGCAAATACTACACAGAGATCCATGTAACTAAACGGATGAAAGCTATTTGTAAAATTACATTTAAAATATATTTTTCACTGGTATCATTATTTCTATGAGGTCCATTTTTCAGTGTTTACTCTAGGAATGGTACTCAAACTTTATCGTACATAAGAATCACCAACAGAGCCTGCTAAAAGACAGATTTTTATCCACATCTCCCCCACAGCCTTTCTCCATCCCAGAGATTCAGTAGCTCTGGGATGGGGTCTGAAATTTATATTTCTAAAAAGTGTCCACATGATGCTGCTGCTGCTGATCCAAAGGAAACACTTAAAGTAGCAACGTACCTTAGCATCAAGTAGTAGGGACAATCTAAACTAAAAAGTCAAATTGTGTTGATGATACATCTTTCTGTTTAGATTTCTTCCTTCTGTTCTTGTTTGTCCTGTCCTTCCCCCAAGGTACACTGTCTTAGCTCTGGAAGGCACTCTTTAAGTTCTAAGATATTTCCTGATCCTCATACTGACCCATCCTGGCTAATGACTTATAAAGCATCCCATTTCAGCCATGATCTCTGCTACATCAAATGCTATAATTGAAGCAAATGTAGTAAAGATAATTAGTAGACAGGATGCATCTCAATTTTAACAAATTCCATTTGCCTAAATGTTTCAATCTAAAGAAATGGAGAAGGTTGAGCATTTCAATTATAAATCAAAGCTTGGTAATAAACGTACTTTAGAACATGGAGCTGTTATGAAATTTATCAAATCATGTTACAGGGGTGACAAAAAATTCTCACTAAGCTTCTGGGAACATATTTCCAAGGTAGATATTACAGCTTTGTCTATGGCTGTTTCAGAGGACCTAGCTCAGAATATTTGCCTGATCACCTCTAATAAATAAATGAGTTGGAGGGATGCTACATTTTAGAGGAATGGAAACAACATTTAGTGTGGTGAACAACATCTGGTGAAGAAAGGTGGAAACCAAGAATATATACAAACTAATAATTAGATTAGAGCAGATATCACTTATTAGAAATCAGTGTTGATTATAAATGCAATGAAAAATAGTCTTCTACAATGGTTTCAGAGACATTAGAATTATGAATCCTTAAAATAAGTGGGCATTTAAACTTCTACAGCAAAATATTCATGCTTATAATTATAAAGAAGAAAAAACAAAAGTGTAAAATGTAAAATACTGAACAGTGACTAATTTCCTGGGTAACCTGGCATATTTTATAAAGTTGACAGAGGACTTGGCCTCTAAATAATTTCCAATGGTCAAAACTAACAACAACTAGAAAAAAGGGTATGCCAAGGTAAGAAATACTATCAACCCAATATGAGCCTAGAGATTTTGCTCAGGGCTTAAGACAGAAGATGGAAATGACACATCTGGCCTAGACATTTGTCCTGGTCTACTGCTCAGACATTATTCAGAGAAGATCAGTGTCCCTTCAACAGAATGCTACAGCCTGTCATAGAAGCAAAAATGCTAGAATCTAAACCACTGAGTTTCAAAATGTTTTAACCACACAACCCAGAATAATTTGTTTTATATCACAATGTGGTTCACATACACATATCATAAAAGTTTTACAAAACAATCCCTGCATTTACCACATACAAAACAATCCCTGCATTTACCACATGTAATATTTTCTGATACTTTCTACTACCTTTTATTCTATTCTATTTCCCATTCACATGTTGAGCCACTCACATGTTGTGACCTACACATTAGATTTAGGTTTAGATTCTGGTCTAAAGAGGAATAAATATTGGAATATAGAACGATTTGAAGTCTTATTACATATATAAGTCTTGAAAACAAAATGAAACAAAATCACATTAAACATACTATTTTCTTTGTAAACTACAACCTATTTAACAAGACCATGCTCTCGTGGTACAAAAAGTGTCATAATATTCTACAGTTGGCCAGATCTTAAGAGTGGGAAATACGGATGGTGTCTATGGAGTACTTAAATCACAGCTCCTCCTTGGCATCCTTTCAATATCCATGGCAAATACTATTAACTGATCATTTCACTCTTATTCAGTAGGTCTGGACACATCCTCAAAATCCTTCACAGAGCAGCCTTCCAGAGAGCAGTCGTTGAATGCTTAGCGCTACCAGTACTGCAATCTCTTGAAAATCTCTGGAATCTAATTATTTGGAGTTTTGAAAATAGCAAGACTCAATAGAAATAAATGTTTCACTATAGTCAAAAGCTTTAAGTTTCTAATTAACTGTACTATATTTCTAGGATGGTAGAAAGTATCTCAAATGTAACTATAATATTACAAAAATGATTTCTAAATTTCATTATTGTTTGGATATTATTTTCTTCTAGGTTTAAAAAGAAAAAAAATCTTAAGCCAGGGGCGGTGGCTCACGCCTGTAATCCCAGCACTTTGGGAGGCTGAGGCAGGCGGATCACGAGGTCAGGAGATGGAGACCATCCTGGCTAACACAGTGAAACCCCGTCTCTACTAAAAATACAAAAAATTAGCCGGGCATGGTGGCGGGCGCCTGTAGTCCCAGCTACTCGGAAGGCTGAGGCAGGAGAATGGCGTGAACCCGGGAGGCGGAGCTTGTAGTGAGCCGAGATCACACCACTGCACTCCAGCCTGGGTGACAGAGCGAGACTCCATCTCAAAAAAAAAAGAAAAAAGAAAAAAAATCTTAAATGACACCTCTAACATAATGAATAATTTATATTTTAAATATCCACCTGCCAAAATATCTTCAAAATTTTAGGGAAGATTGCTTTTCTAAATATCAATGTTTCTTAAGGTTGTAAAATTACATTTTTAAATTATTTGATATGTTCACTAAGTTAAAGAGAAGAAACTTTTGTTATCCATCATTTTATAAGATGATCAAAATTCATGTTTATTCTTGAAACAACTTTCTTTGATTATCTATATGATTACAGAAATGCATAACCATTTTGAGAAAATACCATACAAAATAAAACATTAAGATTAAAACAAGATTGTTTTGGCTAAATTATCCTGCCACCTCCCATTCCATTTTATTTTATAAAGAACTCTTACTAAATGAGAAGTACACAGTCCACTGAATTCTGTGAATACTCCATAAAAACGTTTGAAATACTTGGTTGGTGTCTGTTTTGCAAATGGCATATTCCTTCACTTTCATGAGAAGGCTTTTAAAGTTAATTTGTGTTCAGAATTAAACATAAATCAGTTTTGACTGATTTTTTTTGAAACTCAAGTAAAACAGTAATGGCTGAACATTACATGATGACTTCTAAAGCCTTCTTTCATCTTCACATGGGCTCTTTTAGGTTTAATGATAGAAAGCATTCTTTTATAAGGTGTCCCAATATTTTTTCTGGCTTGTACTTAGGAATATTGTAGCAAACATAATGGCTGTTTAAAGAAATTGCTTCCATTTCTCAGACTCCTTTGTAACAGGACTAAACAATGCATATTTAATCCCGTGAAATACAAGTAAAAATTTTAAAACAGAAAAGACATTCACAAGATGCTGAAATTGAAAATAATTAAAACATTTAACCACTCATGTAGAAGTGGAATACTCTCTTAAACTATATAAAAACAGTTGTATTGAATTTTGCTCATTATAAAGCTTTTCAGAGGAAGTTTGAATACCTACACACTTTTAAAACAAATATTAGATATTTTCAGCATTTATATATATATATTCATACACATACATATTTATTTATTTTTATTTTTATTTTTATTTTATTTTTTAGATGGAGTCTCGCTCTGTCGCCCAGGCTGAAGTGCAGTGGCACGATCTCGGCTCACTGCAAGCTCCACCTCCCGGGTTCACGCCATTCTCCTGCCTCAGCCTCCTGAGTAGCTGGGACTACAGGCGCCTGCCACCACGCCTGGCTAATTTTTTTTGTATTTTTAGTAGAGACGCGGTTTCACTGTGTTAGCCAGGATGGTCTCGACCTCCTGATCTGCCTGCCTCGGGCTCCCAAACTGCTGGGATTACAGGCGTGAGCCACTGTGCCCGACCCATATATATAATTTATATATTTTCTTACAATGGAAGGAACTTATGGAGAAGTTTTAAAACATAAATTAAATCAGGTCATTCATTGCATTTACACCCTCTATTGGCTAAATGCACATAGACTAAAATCTTTCTTCTTGCCTTTTGAGGCCCCAGGAGATCTGGCTCTGCAAACACCTCAAAAACTCTAATCACAAGTAACAGCCCCACCTCTACCCCATCAATCTTGCAACCTTTCCTGTCCGGCTCTGGCCTCTCTACCTCTTCCCTGCTTCTGAACTGCCTACGCTCCTTCCTGTTGTGTCCCTTCCCACTGAGCTCATTTTGTTCTGAGGGCTTCTGCACCGTTAGTCTCTCTAGTTGGGTGCATTGCCACAGTCTTCAAGCCACCCTCAATGTTACCCTGGGATATTTTTGTTCATAGAATTATCACTATCTAAATTTACCTCAGTCATCTATTGTCATTGTAACAGGTACACCGGATAGACTAACCTTAGTGGAGTGCAATCTGAAAAGTCTCCTCCCGCTACTGCTGTCCAAACCCCTGAAGGAGCTGCCTTCCTCCATCCCTATTATTATCTCAAGATGGCTCCCAGTGCCAGAAGAGTCTAATTTTGAGGTATTTATAGAAATCTCAAATCAATCAACACTTTCTTCTCACATGCAATTGAAGTCTTCTCCTGATCCTTTCTGGCACCTCATCCTCACCCTCAGGCCTGTCTGGGAATTTTGCACACCGCCTGTGAGGAAGGAGGTAAACATGGCCTGCTCTTTTCAACCCTCTACTCCAGCTTTCTCTCCTATGATCATTGTGCTGACATGGCTGGCTCTTTCAGGTTGCGGGATGAAATGAGATGACAGGTAGAAGAACAATACACACTTACTTAATTGGTGCTACCTGATCTTACCCAGGTTACTATGTAAGTTCCTTTTGCCTTCTTCTATCTTGAATTACCCTCATGTAGACTGTCCTGGAGTCTTCTCACCCTAGAAGAATGTTTCTTGGGTTGGGTCCTTTCAAATAAGCTCAAGCCTAGCCTTATTTCATTATGTCAAATTCACTTTGGCCCACTACATCTTGACTTGTGCCGATGAAAGCGCATCTTGCTCTCACTCTAACCACCTTCCCTCCCTCTGTGGTCCATTCTGTTGGTAGGAACTCACCAAGAGCCAGGGGCATTAAACTATTAGCTTCCCCTCCTTAAAGAAGACACTCCCACTGTCTTTTTGTTCTGGCCATCATAGAAACGAGCTGTAAATGGGTGATGGGCTAAAGATGCCTCCCCTCCCTTGATGTGCCAGAAACATCATCTCTCCATTAAAATCCTATGTTCCCCTTTCATGGCATGAAGATGTCACTTGGCAGTGGCTGTCCAACTAGAGATTCCATTTCCCAGACCCTCTTTCACCTGGGCATAGCTGTGTCACTAATTTTCTCCAATTGTATGTGAGTGAAAGTGATGTGTCACCTGTGTGTCAAGGCCATTAAAACTATTGGAAATTCTCTTCTCTCTGCTTTCTTTTTCTCCAGCTATATGTGGGAACCTCTGAGTGCCTAAAAAGGAAGGAATCACAAGATGGAACGAACCTTGCTCTCTGAATCACAACACGGAACAAACCTTGCTCCCTGAATCACAACATGGAGTATGCCACCCACCAACCAGGGACACATTCACTAGAATGTTACAATTGTTAAAAACTTTTACTGTGTTTAGCCATTGCAAATTTAGGGTTTGTTTGCTGTATCAGCTAGATATACTCTGAATACTGTATTTACAGAGTCTTAAACAAGACAGCAACCACTTTCATAATATGGAAATATAATTATCTACGGTTCCCAGGTTTGTGACTTCATTTGAAAATCTGGGATAAAAGGAGAACTTCCCAGGAAACATCCCATTTCAGTTATTTTATTCATTTTCTAACTCCACTAGAATGGTAGCTCCATGCAAATAGGGGCCTTGCTTGTATTGTTCATCACTGTTCCTTAGCATCTAGAACAGTGTCAGGAATATCAGAGATACCCAGTAAATACTCATCAGAAAATAAAATGTGCAATTTATGAGATGATTTAGTGTTTGTGTGTATGTATATACATATTATACATTATATATTATGTATTACATATACATTACATATTACATATTATATATAATTATTGATATGTCTGATATGTTGGATAATCACAACTGTTAACTAAATAATAAAGCAACTTCGTAAAAATCTAACTCAAAAGGAGTTTAAAAGTCTCCAGTTAATTCAGCCTGCCTCTTTACTTGAAAGTTACTGGGTGAAGACAGCAGTTTCAGATGGGAGAAAGACTTTATTGCCTTATCACTTCGTCAGTTGGTTGCTGGTTCACACCTACTCTAAGAGGAAAAGTATAATTCACTGAGTGCAATAAACACTTCATCATTTCCTCCTTGGTCAGAATAAATAAAGATTATTTACTTCCACATAATCACTTAATTGAGTCAATGACAATTCAATATGCACTAGCATGAAGCATTTTCACCATACCATCTCTCAGAAGATAATCACAAGTTCATTATAAAAGGACTATTTCTGAGGAGAAAACACACAATAATATTAAGTAAGGCATATTATTGAGGAAATCTTCAATTCTAATTTTATTCAATTTGAAAACATTATCAAGTCAGTAAACAAATTGAACTAATGGGTATTTTGAAAGTATCATGTAATTGAGAGGAAGTGATCATTGTAATCTGGGTTAATAACTTTCCTAAATTGAAAAGTCAGAACTCAAATAAACCATGTAGACAGCTATATTTAGAAACACCATTGTCATTCCTTTGCTATTTTCATCTGTACAACACTGTATCTAATGATGTCATACCTTATACCCACCCCAATCCCCAATCCTCCACCATATGACTTGAAATGTATAGAATGCTGAGATGCAATCAAGGTGGTTTGCTAATGCCAGACTGGGGGACATGTATGTTGAGGATGCATTAATAGGCACCTGGGAGTTGCGAAAAAGCCAGAAAACACTGGAAGAGCCTAAAGTTTACTAATTTGTATTCAGACACACTCCATAACCTTGAGAGAGAAAAGAAAACTATTAAAAATAGAAATATTTCTAATTGCAAGGACCGATCCCTAGGAAGTAACCTCCTGCCTAACTGTTTAAGATAGCATTCCACCTCCCCCGCCGTATATGTGTGTATGTATTCTCTATGTATTTATTCTCTACATATATACATGTAAGTATACATATATATGTATATGCATGTGTGTGAATTATTAAAATGCTAACTCTGAATGACCATGTAGGCCAGCCATTTTGAAGAGTGTTTGTCACGAGTTAAGCAAACAGTGCTTAGATACATTACACATGATTTAATAATCATAGGGTATGGGGTACCCCAGGGGGTAATTCTTGACACAGTGAGTGGGTATTTGCCATGTTGGTTTTTTTTTTTTTTTTTGCATGTCAGGTGTTTGAACTTGTATAAATGAATCCAATGTCATGTTCAGTCAATTCTTCTTCATCTGCATTTACGGAAGAAGGCAGAGGCATGAATAGTTCATAATGACAGAGTAGCCAAAAATTGTTTTACTTTGGAATGTTTTGTGAACTTTAATTGAAATAACGGTCTTTCAGCTAGCTGTGATGTTGATTTCAACTAATTAATATACTCCTGACTTAAAGACCTACACAAGAAGGAATGGACAGTTATGATTTTCTTACCTGACTCATTCCTTTCTATCCCCTAAACACCATTTCACTCAGAAATACAGAGATATCTCAAAACAATTATAATTTTTCATCTCAAAATTTCCAAGGTACGATTTGAGTTTTAGAACGACTTCTTTACTCATTATGTAAAATTTGAACTTGCCCACAAAATCACAAATTAGATTGTTTCCATCAGAGCTAATGCTAGCTTTTCCTCATCAGGTACAATAGGTTGACAGTTTGCCATATTAACCCAGGTCACCTCACTCCATTACCCTCACCGAATTTCCAATGCTAAAGCTTTCTAAGCTCACTGCACACTGGGTGGGGTTGCTATACCCTGAATGCAAGGAAAAGAAAGTTCATCTATTTTTTCCAACATACTCTTGTTTTAGATATTTTATTTTGTTTTGTTTTGATTCTATGACTCTGATACAAACCATAGTTTTTGGAGAAAACCTGCCTAGCCAGTGTTAATAGCCAATAAAGAAAAAATTGAGTTTTCCTCAGCTGGTGGGGGCGACAGACAGAAAACACACACTTTACTCAAGACTTAAACTTCCTCCTAAATTCCTGTCCTATCTCAGCTGCTTTAGTGACTTTTCACTGGAATTTAGGAAGCCTTAAGGATGTTCTGCTGTGCCCCTTTGGGGCTACATGAAATTTGATGGGGAGAGCCCCTTGATATTCAATGACTAGCCAGTAAGACTTTTATATTGCTGATGTCAGGACCAAATTCCCTCCATCTCTGAACTTGGAGTCAGGATGCCCTCTAAGTTTCCTTTTAACCTCTCCATAACACCCAGGAGAACGGAGCATGAGAACACTGAGAAGGAGCTGAATCTGACCTCAGAGGGAACTGAAGCTGACTGAGTTTACCAGAAAGTAAAGACAAACCTAAGTTCAGCTTCTAAAATCAGCTGTTTATCTCACTCTCTGTTTTTAAGAGTAAATAGCTAAATCTCTATTTCCATGTCATTTCTGCAAATCACACTGGTTAACATCATATCTAACCAGAACAGCATTGTTGGTAATTATGAACAAAGAGTGTCAATAGAATTCATTATGACTACCTAGATACTCTGTCAATACAGGTCAGCATTCTTGCTTTAACTAGTAGTAAAAATTTCCTGAAAAGCTTTGTTTGTTGAAATTCTATACAGAGTCGTTACTGGAAAAGTTGTATGTGTGAAAACTAGAAAAGGAATCAGCCTTCAGAGCACAGAGCTTGGCCAGTATAGATGACTTTGATGAAAAAATAAAAAGAACTAAGGTGAGGGGCGAGGGGCAGGGAGGGGGAAGGGAAGAGGGAGGGAGGAAGAGAGGGTGTGGAGGGAGAATGGGACGATCGGGGGAGACTGAGAGAGAAAGAGAGAATGAAGGCAGCCTTCCTTTTGTCCATTTGGCAGAGCACCTTATTTGGACAGCAGACCCTCCCCCCCACACAACCTTTTCCCTTTAATGAGGCACTTCAGTGAAGTGCAGACAGTTGACAGTTTAACTCTAGGCATGGCCTTGAGTCCACTGTCAGTTGAAGTGAAAGTGGCTAATTATTGCTGATCTTTAAAGCCACAGACATTATATACAAAATCAATTCAGAATTTAGAAATAAGTAAATGAATCAGAAAATATTCTGGCAATTAATGTAGATATTAAATCCAAGTATATTAGCTCTATAATTTTAGGAAGAACATTATATCTTTTGGGCGCCAACAAGTGCTTTAAATTTTTTAAAAATAGAGTATAGGCAGATTAGAGATGAGATTTTATCATAATTCTAACTTTTATAGAATTTTTTTATATGAGTGTCTTCAACATTAATCAAAATACCCCCCAGAGCTACATCTTCATTTTTTGTATTTAACTCAAATTAAACCATGAGATATTTTTTCCGGATTAAAAAATAGTATTTAAGAATTTTTTACAACTTGTCAGGATAAATTAAAAGCAGAATTCTAATTTTGCTTCCTCAACATTTCATGAGGAAGAAAAATTTCAATGTCATGGACAACACTTATGATATATGATCTTTCATCTAGAAAAATAAAGTATAAAAAGTATGAAAGAGGCCCGGGTGCGGTGGCTCATGCCTGTAATCCCAGCACTTTGGGAAGCTGAGGCGGGGGGTGGATCATCTAAGGTCGGGAGTTCAAGACCAGCCTGACCAACATGGAGAAACCCCATCTCCACTAAAAATACAAAATTAGCTGGCCATGATGGCACATGCCTGTAATCCCAGCTACTCAGGAGGCCAAGGCAGGAGAATTGCTTGAACCCGGGAGGCGGAGGTTGTGGTGAGCCAAGATCATGCCATTGCACTCTAGCCTGGGCAACAAGAGCGAAACTCCATCAAAAAAAAAAAAAAAAAAAAGGATGAAAGAAGAAAATACATTGAAAACAGTAACTCAAAATATATTTTTGAATTTACGGAGCTAAAACTAAAACTTTTTAAAAATGGTTGGCAACTCACATGTGTTTTTTAAATTTTTATTTTTTATTTTTTTTACTAGAGACAAGGTCTCACTATGTTGCCCAGGCTGGTCTCAAACTCCCAAGCTCAAGCAAGCCTACCACCTTGACCTCCCAAAGTGCTGAGATTACAGGCATAAGCCACCGCACCTGGTCTCACTTGTGTTGTTTTGTATGGATGCTTTTATATTTGACACCAAGAAGATTAACAGTGTTTTTAACTGTGCTTCTCTTTTGCTAGTTTGTGGAGAGATTTCTGGATCTCTTTATTAACAATATAGTGAATTTCATTGAAGGTTGTTTATAGAATTAAAAGCTCAGAAAGAAATAAATGATCATGCAATTTTCACTGACAATGAAGTAAGTATTTTGAAGGCTATGGCTGTTTAAAATGGAAATTATATAAAGAGTTGCGCACACACTTAAGTTTTGTTTCCACAAAATATTTATAGCTCAGTGCTATACATTAGAGTTATTGAGTGTCAGTGGAAAGACAGCGGGTTATTGTCATCATTCTCCCATAGCCAAACTATATGACATACAAGAGATTTTTAAGATCACACAAAATGGAACAGCAGCTATTACATGTTAAAATTTCCAAAGGAAATCCTAAATACTTTACGCCAACAGAGAATGCACTACTAACAAGCAAGTATTATTTACTGAGAATGTAATCTGGTTTTGGAACCTGCAGCAAGAAGTAACCAAATATATGTGTTTCAAGATTGTAAGTATTTCTTACATGAACCCTATTTTAGAGAGATTCTGATCAATCACTCATCTGTAGAAAAAATGTGGAAATTGAGTTGAATGTAATAAAAACTGAGATGCAGATAAAAAAATAAGAGATGGCTTAGTATCTTGAGTGCACCATTGCCACATCTGGAGGTATAAAGTTTAAATAAAGTATTTTTCAAATGATTCATCTGAACAGAATATGCAGTCAATAATATTAGGAAATAATATACAAGTGAGGACCACAATTTTAGTATACTTCTGAAAGTAGTCGGAAAGCATCTTCTTCAAAGAATGGACAAAGGTTTCATTTGATGGCATTATTTAAAAGAGATCATACTATCTCTAGTAAATAAATCTTCATGTCTGAAAGTTAAAGAGGGAATAGATTTTTACCTTCGACAATTATGACTAGAAACGTGAGAAAACTTAATAATTTGGCAACATCACTAGCCACGATAGCCTAAGTTGGTAAACTTAGTTGAAAAAGATGTCCCTGCTCAACAAATCTCAGTTAAATGTGAACATTTAATTAATACAGTAAACCTGCCTATAGTAACAAAGGGAACTATCTAGCAGCTGTCATGTGTTAAGAAGTTTCGCTCCTGCATTATAATGTAAAACTACTCAATGAAAAGGGGATTTGATAATTGCGTTTTAATCTAAGTAGACCATGAAAGAATATTATTTAAGTATATTTATGAAATAACTATGCTAACTGTTCATAATGAATAATAAAAGCAATAATGATAGCAATTAGAAATGTATATGTGCATAAGACGAGTTACACATATCCCACTGTAGTGCCAAAACAAAAAGAGGTTTAAATTGAAAACTTATAGGAAATCAGTACAAACTGAATTAGGATTACATTATAATATACATGGGGAGGGGCAAGTCCTTGATGAAAAATGAACAAGGGCCATTATTCAAAAGTACTTTATTTATTAAAATAATATAATCCTGAAAGGGTATATGCAAATTTAATTTCATAAATGAAAACATATTTGAAATTTCTCATTCAAAGAGATAAGTAGTGGTTTTTTGGTTTTGGTTTTTTGTTTGTTTTTGCTTTTTGCTCAATCTTCTTACACATCCACATAAAGTACCCTGATGGTGTGTGACAGTCTTCATCTTTTAAGGTTGACAGCTATAGAAATCTCAATTTCTATCAGTATTTTCTTGAAGGATTAATAGCTCTTGCAGAAAAAAAGCACTTTATACACCATTTAATGAGAAGATGCAACAATTGACCATCTATAATTTATTTTAAAATTGTATTTATTTCTATTTTGCATATTTTGTCATCTCTATTCCTATTTTAAGCATATAGTTAATAAGAAAGCCAATTTCTCCTTTTCTGAGGTGCTACATCATGCACTCAATTTTTTCAAAGCCTATTTAAATTTTTTTCTCTACGTCTTGATAAAGGGATACATTTTAATGTATATTTTAAAATAACATTTAAGGAAGATTTTACACGGCAGTGGTAACCGATTCACAGAAATAAGACATTTTCATTGAGTGGAATGATCCTGCCGTCATATTAAATACTTTTCCACTTAGAAGATAATGCTTTTGCAATCTATACTTGAGCACATTTCAAAATTTTAATCATTCATCTTCTATGCCTAAATGGAGATTTACCCAGAAATCAGGTGGGCAAATAATCAATTTGTAAACTTATAGTATTTTAAATCTTTTTTTTTTTTTACTTTCTCTTTATTGGAACCAAAGTTCAAGATTCTAAGTAATCAATCCTATAAAGAAATCTATCCACATATTTAAAAATAAAAATAATATTTATTATTATCAATTTAAATATTTCAGTACTAACAATAAGGAAACTAAATTTAATTAAAACATTGTTAATAGCAATATTGTCCTCATGTTTCATTTAAAATAAGACTCTTAATATTTAACTTTATTAAATAATTTTGGACACAAATTTAGTAACATTTTAGTAATTCACATCAGACAAATCTATTCCGAGTATTAATGGAAACCCCAAATGTATGCCAGTTGCTCCAAATATGTTTCCAAGTGAAAGGTCTGCTGTAGAAACCATGAAAAAGCAATGCTGAAAGAGTGTAGAAGCACAATCCTGTTTTTATCATCTATGTGTGAACAAACATGTAGGCTAAGGTTAAGTTTGCTCTAGTAACTTCTGAAACAGATAGAATGCTAATCAATGCAGTCACTATAACATATAACTAAAAGATGTTTTCCAAAAACATTTAAAGTCCATAGTACTAGATTTAAAAATAAAATTGCTATGATTGACTAATTTATCTTAATACAATCATCTGATACAGACGTTTTTAGGGACAGTAAATAATATACAACAAAAGGTCTGAGTGCTCACAAAATGACAGAGTCCATGAACATGTAATGGGCACTTACCAGAGCAATACATGTTATTTCCATAATCTCTATGGGTGGTCCAGGAGTGCTATGGATCTCAAGATTATACCAGAATCTTAAATTGTTAAAATTACCATCTGAAAAACAAAACAAAACAAAACACTTTTTAATATAGACTTCAGAATACCACACTTAACATACACATTTGAGAATCATGAACAGGCATCACTTTCAACCTTTTTTTTAAATGGACTCTTTGTCAAGACAGCTGAAGAAAGGGTGAGAAGATGTTTTTATCACTGTTAGTGAGGAATAAGAGAAGCTCCATCCTTGCATGGCCAAGAGAATGTCCTGTACAAGTTCCTGGCCCTATACCTATGCCAGTAACTCATTAAGTTCTTCCATAAAATGAATTTTGAAATGTTTTACTTTTAAGTTAAGGATTAATGTTTCAAAAAGAAATAACCAATCTTTTTTCTCATTGATAAACTATTCATGTATTTGTACATAGATATATCTAAATAAGTCATTACAATTTACAATGCTACATTTCCAGGACCGTAAGAATCTAGTATAAGGAGAAAGTCAGGAAAATGAGATTGCATGTTTCCTGAAAATGTGAAAAAGGATCCTAAGAATTTACCCCAAGGAAATTCTGAAAGGGACATAGACTAAGTCGTGAGACAATTATTTTTATATCTTGCTTCCCTAATATTTTTAAAAAGCAGGCAATTCTGCCCCTGATGATAACCAAAACCATACTCCCTCATGCTAAAACTGGAGTCCTCATCAACCAGGCCCTTCATAAAAAGGCTTTTTATGTCCGTCAAATTCAGTTTTGTTTTTCCTCTCTGTTCAGCTTCCCATTTTGATGTTCTTTTGTTTTCCTGTGTTGAACTAGGTCATGGTTTAAGACTGTCCTCCAATTTCAGTAAATTGCATACATATTCACATCAGTATTGTCATGTTTAAAAGATTTCAAGAACTGTTACGCCAGATTAACTTATTTAGGTAAATTGCTAACCTCTTTGGGCCTCAGTTTCCTCATCTATGAAATAAGAAGCACAAACTAGTGGAATTCTCAGTGTTTCTCTCTACTGAAAAGGTTTTTCATGAGTATATGTTTTGCATTGCATTGTACTGTATTGTATGGCACTGTATGACAGTGAATAGCATCGTATTGTGTTGTATTGCACTGTATGGCATTCGTAGCTTTGTATTGGATTGTATTGCATGACATTGTATTTTACTGCACTGCACTGTTCTGTACCATACTATATTGTACTATTTTGCATCCTGTTTCAACACTTTAGGTATCTAAAATACTTATAAGATTGGTGGACCCGAGAACAATCCAGATATTTAAAGTAAACAGCCAGTAAGAGGGAGAAAGAGAAAAAATAGTTACAATTAATAAGACCCAGTTGAATTCTTATTCCAAATAACTATGAGGAGTTCTTGAGGGCAAATTTATTTCCACATTTTGAACTGACTCCTGTACTTGTTTATTTTTCAGACATCAGTTCATTCCCTTAAAAGCAGAAATGTGCAGAAAATAAGGTTACCAAATTTATACTGATGAGAGATTATTAAGGAAGCCTCTGCTCACATTTGCTCCTTCAATTTTATAAAAGCACTTTAAGTGCTTTCATGACACTTAAACGTGACTTCTCACAAAATAAATCAAAGTTCTTAAAATGAAAAGTGTTTTCCCTTCTAGGTAGCTTATGCATATTTTATCTGGGCCTTTCCAATGTTTTAACCCACACTGAACTCACAGAGAAAATAATTCTGGAAATAAACAGTAGCTATGACTGAGGAGATTGCTTCATGACTCTGGGTTAGTGCAAAGATCAGTGGAATGACTCAGAGTTATAAAACCAGGGTTCAAATCCCAATGTGACCACCATTAGTTTGTGATTTTTGGCAAAGAATCTCAAGAGTCTGCCCATTTGTGGAACGGGGACTATATTTGTCATGGTTCTTCAGAGAGATGGAACTAGCAGGATGTGTAAAGAAGAGAGAGAAAGAGAGAGATTTTAAGAAATTGGCTCACACAACTGTGGAGGCTTGGTAAATCCAAAATCTGAAGTATATTGAAGTAGGTGAGATTTTATTTTACTAAGGTTTTCAACTGATTGGATGAAGCTCAACCACATTATGGAGGGTAATCTGCTTTACTCAGAGTCCATGGATTCAAATGTTAATCTCATCCAAAAAACACTTTCTCAGAAACATTAAAGTTGACCAAATATCTGGGCCCTGTGGCCTGGCTAAGTTGACACATAAAATTAACCATCGCAGGGACAATAACACCTATTATTTATAATTACTGTGAGTATCACAAGTGGCAGTGTTGTGATATAGCTGATTTAGTTCCTACAGTGCTAAACATGTACACTGAGTATGAATTTATTGATTAGAGTGGGATTGGTGAATGATTTATTGATGAAAACAACAACAAAATCATGATCGTTTTTTTAACTCTGAACCTTAAATTAAAATATTTTTCTAATTATAAAATCAATAGCATTCACTATAGTGATTTCAGGAATTCCTGAATAGTATGAAAATGAAAGTTCTTCATAATTTCATGACTAAATGACAGCTACTTAATATATTTGTATAAAATTCCAGACTCAAAATATCAACAAAGATATGGATTTATAGACATACACACATAAATATACTGGGGTGTATACAATATACATAATTGATACATTCATATGTACATAAAAATATACACATTTATATTATTCAGAAAATATTCACTATTAAAACTTTAGTTTCAATTATTCAATGTATCACAAAAGAAACATTCTTAAATGTCATATTTTTTGTATATCTTTGAATATTCTGACAAATCCCTTAGAATGAATCATTGGATTGAAGGAGATAAAAAATTATTAAAAGTTTAAACATACTATAAATGTTGTCTTAGAAAAGTTTTTATCCATTTAAATTTCTGTTGTAATGCATGAGATTGCATCTTTTGATCTGATTCTCATTAAAAATGGGTGTTACCATTATCTTTCATATTTTCCTATTCGGAAGGTTAAAACATTCTGATTTAGGTGTTGCTTTCATTTCTTTGATGAGAGGAAAGCTAGAAGATTTCTCTAATTGAAAATAAATATACTGTGGAGCAGTCTTTAAAAAAGAATCCATGTTATTATAGGGGAAAAGTTGATTCTGTCTGAGAGTAAGGATATGAAAAGACCTGTCTGAAGAATTAGGGATACCTTAATGTTGTCAGGTACATTTTTCCCAGCTTTTAATCTATCTTTCAATCTGTTAATATGTAGGTTAGTATGTTTATTAGAGATCAGTCTTTTTTAGCCTATTAACATAAAATCATAATATTTTGATTTTCCTTCAAATTCTTCTGAACACTTTAACCCTCATGAAGGTTTTCCTTCATGGTTCTTCTGCCCTAGATATTAATGAGGATTTAACTTTTAACATAACACATCTACAGCAATTATCTATTCCTTTGTCTCACCTGCATGATTTCACTGAAAAAGACCCTAAACCTTTACAACTCATGTTAATATTGTTTTTTTCCTAGTTTCAGCTACAAAGATTCAATTGGCAACTGGATATTGCTATGTAAATATCTTGATGTCGGATCAACATCACGAAGTGCAAAACTTTGCTAAGTGTTACAATCTCCAAAACTTTTTTCTTTCCTTCTGAATTTCTTTTTTTTTTCTATTGACCAAAATACAAACAAATTCTATTATTATTTTTTGGAATCAATGCCCTTTTTTGTTATCTTCTATAAGGACAGTCATCCAATGCTTGTCTCTGAAATATTTCTCATCTTTAGTGATATTTCTATATTTCCATCACCACCACCACCATAAAAGACCTGGTTGTCTTCACTTTAAACTCAATTTGCTGTTGCAGTAGTCTAACTGGCCCAACTTCTCTTCCCAAATCATTTTGAATATTCCTAAATACCACTCTTTAGTCCATGGATTCTGTGATGCTTAATTTCATGTGTCAATTTTGCTGGGCTATACTGCCCAGTTGTATGAACAAACACTAGTCTAGATGTTCCTGTGAAGCTATTTTAGAAATGTGATTAACATTTATGTTAGTATAATTTGAGTAAAGCAAATTATCCTCCATTGAGTAGGCCTCCTCCAATGAGTTGAAGGCCTTAAGTGCAACCACTGATGTTCCTCCAAAAAGAAGCAATTATTTCTCCAGACTGTAACATAGAAACACTGCCTGAATTTCCAGCCTGCCTGTCCTATCCTGGGGAATTTGGACTCAAGGCTGCAACATTGACATTGACTTTTTAGCCTGATGGCTTGCCTTGCAGATTTTAGATTTACCAGCTCCCACAATGGTGTCAATTGCAAATCTTTCTCTCTCTCTCAATACACACAGACACACACACTCCATCATTTCTGTTTCTGTGAAGAATGCTATCTAATACAAATTCATTCAACAAAGATTTCTTCTTTTGTATAACATTTAAAATGCCTCCACAAGTTTGTCCCTGTTCAACCACTTTTCTTTACTAAGACCTTGCATCCCTGCTACTCACCCATAAAAGAAAAACTCATTCACCCATTTCCAGGAAACCTGCCCTGAGTATTCCAACTCCTCATCACCTTATTTTACTTGGAACTTGTACTAAAAAGACATGATGTTTAACAACATTCAAATAAAGCTTTTTAATATAGGGGGAAAAATAGTGTTTAGTTTCTTTGGCATATGAGGAAGATTGCTAGTATCTCTTATATTGAAGTAAGCAAGGCATATTACATTATTAAAACAATACACTCATTAATATTTTATTAGAAATTTGCTGTATGCTTTTGTATAGTGACAGAAAAATATGTAAAGCTTTTCAATTATGAAAGAGTGGGCACCCTTCTAGCTGAAGTATTTTGATACTATTGACATTAATAGCAGTGGAACTCCAGAATATATGCTACATATAGTTAATACTGAAATAATAAAATTCTTACAGAAATATGCAATACAAATTTGGATATGTATTATGCATGTAAACTATCTATTTCATTCAAAAGTGAATGATGATTTGGATTTATGCAAACTAATAGTGAAACTCTGTCATAATAAACTTACATGTGGCTGCATCATCCAAAATGCTAGATTGTTCTGCTGTTGAATCACGAGAGGAGAGGGCTTGATCTTGATCTGTGTCTTCCTCATAATCATCATGTTTCCTTCTTGTAGTAGAAAATGTAATTGTACCTACAACACATAAGTACAAGATGCCCTATTAATCAGGGTTTAGTTTTCTAAAACAACAGGTAAGCTACAGATATTAAAGTTACTCTGGCTTAAAACATACAAATATAAAGCAAAAATTAATTCTAGATGTATTAGAAATAAACCTGATACATATTCAGAACATTTTAAGGAAAAGCTCAAGGAAAGGGTTTAAGGAAATATTTTCAAAATCTCCATTAAAATGGTAATTTTTCAACAGCTTTTCTGAGATAATTTTAAAAAGTGGAAAATAATATAAACGCATCAACTTTCAGAATAGTTATTGCCCCTGGGTAACTGTTCTTATTTTCTTCCTAAGTCATTTTAATGCTCTATTTATTACCCCATTACAATAATTATTTATTTTATATAATATCACAATATCCCAAGCATGAAATTTCTTGAAAATATTTAATATATAAAATGTTAAACATTTTGTTATAAAAGTTATTAGTGAGGCCAGGAGCGGCGGCTCATGCCTGTAATCCCAGCACTTTGGGAGGCTGAGGCGGGTGGACTGCTTGAGGTCAGGAGTTCGAGAACACCCTGGCCAACATGCTGAAAATTGTTTCTAGTAAAAATACAAAAGTTAGCCAGGCGTGGTGGCACACATCTGTAATCCCAGCTACTTGGGTGGCTGAGGCAGGAGAATTACTTGAACCCAGGAGGCGGAAGTTGCAGTAAGCCGAGATGGCACCACTGCACTCCATCCTGGGCGAAAGAGCCAAACTTTCTCAAAAACAAAACAAAACAAAAGTTATTACTATCAAAAATCATCACTCTCTGGAATTTTTTTATACTAAAATTGACCTATATAAGTTGGTATTAATTTTTAAATTAAAGTTTATATTCTTATGGAAATGATTCAGAAATGGTCCCTGACCTCTAAATACCAGCTTGACATAAACAAACTTTTGCACACAAAACTATGTGTTTCTAGCCATGCATCAAAATCAAATAGTTTACAGCAATGCCTATAAATATTGTGTAGTTGAATTATGGTAGTATCCACACTTCATTAATTGTAAAGACAAGTAGAACTAAAATTAAACATCAATATTTTCTTGGTTTTTACTTGAGAGTAACAAACTCTTCCTGAATTTTTTTTAGTAAATTCTATGTTTTTGGAGTGTGGTCTCCTTAGAAAGAGAGCTTGAAGTAAAATCATCTTAAGATATAATAATGTGTGTATGTAAAACCAACTTGAAATGAAACACATATGGAAAACAGCCAAAAGCACAGAGCAAATACCCAATACGTGACATCTTTATTGATGTTCTTACTATTCCTGGTTAGGAGATGGTCCAAAACAGTAAGATACTGTTGGTCACACTGCTCTTGAAGAGGACAGATATCTAAAAGAAAGAAACGCCTAATTTGGAAAAAAAAAAAAAAATTTAACTTGCTTCTGGGGGGAGGTGAGAAATACAAGTGTTTCGTGTGTTGACGGGAGATACAGATATTTCATGTGTTTCATATTTTTACAGACAGACAGGTGACCAAAAGTCCTGAAAGTTGCGACTTTAGACATGTCCTGTACAATATGACAGCCATTAGTCACATGTGACTACTGAGCAATTAAAATGTTGGTAGTCCTAAATAAGATGTGCTGTGTGAAATATACATTATATTCCACAGACTGTGTAAAACAGAATGTAAAACATACTACTAATAATTGTATGTTAGCTATGTTGTGAAATTATACATTTGGGGTCTGTTCCAAGGTGGCTGGATAGGAACAGCTCTGGTCTGCAGCTCCCAGCGTGATCGATGCAGAAGACGGGTGATTTCTGCATTTCTAACTGAAGTACCTGGTTCATCTCACTGGGACTGGTTGGAGAGTGAGTGCAGCCCACGGAGGGTGAACCTAAGCAGGGCAGGGCATCGCCTCACCTAGGAAGCACAGGGGGTTGGGGGATTTGCTTTTCCTAGCCAAGGGAAGCCATGACAGACTGTACCTGGAAAAACGGGAAACTCCTGCCCAAATACTGTGCTTTTCCAACGGTTTTAGCAAATGTCGCACCAGGAGATTATATCCCAAAACTGGCTTGGTGGGTCCCACGCCCACGGAGCCTTGCTCACTGCTAGTGCAGCAGTCTGAGATTGACCTGCAAGGCAGCAGCCTGGCAGGAGGATGGGAGTCTGCCATTGCTGAGGCTTGAGTAGGTAAACAAAGAAGCTAGGGTAGCTTGAACTGGGTGGAGCCCACCACAGCTCAACAAGGCCTGATGCCTCTGTAGACTCCACCTCTGTGGGCAGGGCATAGCTGAACAAAAGGCAGAAGAGACTTCTGCAGACTTAAACGTCCCTGTTTGACAGCTCTGAAGAGAGCAGTGGTTCTCCTAGCATGGTGTTTGAGCTCTGAGAACGGACAGACTGCCTCCTCAAGTGGTTCCCTGACACCCGTGTAGCCTAACTGGGAGACACCTCCAGTAGGGGCCGACTGACACCTCATACAGGCTGGTGCCCATTTGGGATGAAGCTTCCAGAGGAAGGATCAGGCAGCAATATTTGCTGTTCTGCAATACTTGCTGTTCTGCAGCCTCTACTGGTGATACTCAGGCAAACAGGGTCTGGAGTGGACCTCCAGCAAACTCCAACAGACCTGCAGCTGATCATAGGGACTTGACAAGATGGTAATATTCTATATTTGTGCTATCCAGTATGGTAGCCCATAGCCACATATGGCTAATGTAATATTATTTGGTTTTAATTAACTGAAATTGAAATAGACACTTGTTTCCAGTATCTTTAATACTGGACAGCACAGAGATTAAACTGAAAACATATTCTATGTAGTAAAGAAAGTATTGTTTCATACAAATTTTGTTTCCATTTTATTTGTAGCTGTGCATATAATAGAGAATATGTGTATGTTTATTGAGTCACAATGTAAAATCAATATTTTTTTAAATTCTAGGTCTTAGACAAAAATGTTTGAAATCCACTTCTTTTTAAAAATGCATTGTCCTCAGGTACATATATGTCCTCACTGTCCAATGCAGTGGCAGCAAGCCACAGGAACAGGCCATGAATTCCTCCAGGCACAGATCATGCTTGTTATGGGTTTTGAATACTTGTAAGATATAACATTTACTATCATCAATAGAACATTTGCTGCTTTTTTTTTCCATTTTAAAAGACAGAGGATAGAGACTTCACAAGACAATGTGACATCTTATATTCACTATCAGCTTCATTTTTCCATTATTGGATCACTTTTATGTTTACATGGAATATAACTGCTATTATGAAACTAAATGTGAGTAATTTACTGTACATGTCCATGAAATTAAATAATTTCTTCTATAGTAGCAAAACAAATTAAATCAGAATAAGAATATACTGTAAGAAATTGTATGCAAAGAAGCCACAGGAAGGTTGTCACTGCAGTCCTCTCATTGTCCCACAGTCATGGAACTCTGGGAGTATTCTTTTTCTGCATTGCTTCCTCTAGAAGATTTCTCCTCCCAACTCCCTCAAAATTCCAGGCTTCTTTGAAAAGCATGACATTAGACTATGCTGCCTGCTATCATCCGTGGGTAGTCATGTATTAGACTCAAGATCACCATCCTATATTTAATTTAATAATTTTACAAATGGTGTATTGTTGTTCCTTCTCAATTACTTCTGAACATTAATCTAGTTGTTCAACTCTCACATAAATCTGAGAACCAATTCTTTCTAATGGGTGTGTAGATATGTATTTGTATATTTATATATTTTATGTTTATGTACACACACATGCTAATATTATTCTAGGCTTAGTTCTAAAATCTGGATGGAATGTGCAACATAAATTACCAGAAATGACTCAAAACATACCTCACACTGACCTAAGCAAGTCTGTAAATAACAGAAGATTGTCATGCTACTTAAAATTTTAGAAAGCATTAAAGGTAGAGAGTAAAAGTTGTAGTTTAATATTTAAAGCTAAAATAACACTTATACTAAAATTTAATAAACACATTATGTGGAAATATAGATTCAAATTACTTATACTCCCCTCCAAAAATAAAAAAAGATATTTTTCTTTCAAATTGGCAATTCTTAACACCTTTGGTAACATTCACCTTAGATAAAAATGTTGAGTGACAGCCCTGATCTCAAACACTAGTAGTGAGAGTAAAAACGGGTATTTTTTTGGAGAGTTATTTTGCAAAATCCACAAACTTGAAAGTGCATATCCCCTTTGACATATCCATTTTGTTATTTATCCTATAAATAACTTGTATATTAAATGTTATCCCTACAGGTAAACTAGCACAGTCAGTGAAGAGTTATATACAAAGAGGCTGTTGAAATATTATTCATAAATGCAAAACAAGAGGGACTTGATTTCAATCTTGGTATGTATGACCAGTGACATGAATTAAGATTTTATATATATATATATACATATAAATGTTTTTATGCTATGAATTTTACCAAAATAAAAATGATTATAAGAGAATATTATGAATAATTATACACCAAAAAATGGATTACTTTAGATTAAATGGAAAATTTCTTAGAAACACACAATCTACTAAAACCGTCTCTCAAAGAAATAGAAGATCTGCATAGATACAACACTATGAGGATGTTGAATCAGTAATAAAAAAACTTCCAACAAAGTAAAGCCCAAGACCAGATGTCTTCCCTGTTGAATTCTACCAAACATTTAAAGAGGAATTAACATCAATCTTTCTCAAACATCTCCAAACATTTGAAGAGAAGGAAATACTTACTAACTCATTCTAGAAGGCTAGCATTGCCCTGATACCAAAACCAGACAAAGACACTACAAGAAAAGAAAACTAAAGTCCAGTATCTCTTATGAACATTCATGCAGAAATCCTCAACAAAACACTGGCATACCGAATTCAGCAACATAGTAAAAGGATTATACACTATGATCAAATGAAATTAATTTCCAGAATGAATGAATGAATGGTCATTCAACATACAAAAATCAATCAATTTAATATACCACAGTAATAGAATATAGGAAAACACACACACACACACACACACACACACAAACGATCTAACTTAATACATAGAAAACTTTTGACAAAATTCAGGTCAGTTGTGGTGGTTCATGCCTGTAGTCCCAGCACTTTGTGGGGCTGAGGGGGGTGGATAGCTTAAGCCCAGGAGTTCAAGACCAGCCTGAGCAGCATGGCAAAATCCCGTTCCTACAAAAAATACAAAAATTAGCCTGGGGTGGTGGCACCCGCCTGTAGTCCCAGCTACTCAGTAGAATCATTTGAGCCTGGAAGGTGGAGGTTGCAGTGAGCCAAGATGGTGCCACTGCACTCCAGCCTGAGGACAGAGTAAGACCCTGTCTCAAAAAAAGAAAAAAAAGAAAAGAAAAAAGAAAGCACTTGACAGAATTCAACACCCTTTTATGATTAAAAAGAAACATTCAATAAACTAGGAATAGAAGGAAACATCCAAAACACGATAATGGCAATGTAGGATAAACTCACACATAACATCATACATAAGGTATAAGACAGAAAGCTCCTCCTCTAAGATCAGAAATAAGACAAGGATGCCTGTATTTTTTCTACTTCTATCCAATATAGTTCTGGGTATTCTAGGCAAAGGAGTTATGAAAAAAAGCAATAGAGGCATCCAAATTAGAAAGAAAAAATTTTTTTTCTTTTTATATGACACTCTATATACAGAAAACCTTAAGGATTTCACATATAAACTTGTTAAAGCATTCAGCAAATGTTCATGAACAAAATCAACATGCAAAATCAGTTACATTTTTATACACTAGCAATGAATAATTTGAGTAGGAAATTAAGAAAACAATTCAGTCGGATAAAGCCAATATTTAGATAAACCTACATATGTTACACAACATGCTTGGCTTAAATAATAAGGAAATCTAATCAGTATTTCAAATACTATCAAGTATAGATGTCCCTCAATTTGCAAACAGGCTTATATCCCGGTAAAATGATCATAAGTTGAAAATATCATAAGCTGACAAGGCACTTTAAACTTACCATACTTTATAAATATACAATGGATTTATACAGCCATAACCCCCATCATAAGTCAAAGAGTGTCCTAAATGTATATTGCCTTTGCACCATCATAAAGTTGAAAAATCATAAGTAGAAACATTGTAACTCCAGGATCATCTGTACTCTCACAGATTAAAAGTACATATTTTCCATTCTCACTCATTTCAGTCCATTATAGACTCAGCATATTTTTCTTTCCCCTAACTCACTCATTTAAAGTTTATTATATTTTATTATCCCTTAACAAATAGAAATTAGGCATTCATTTGTAAAATATTTTAAAAGCCCTATATGAGTATTGCAAGACTGTATGTTATAGAACAGAATGAAAAATAGTTAACTATCACAAAAAATAAAAATCGGTGAAGAGAACTACAGAAGCCATTATGTGTTTACTCAGTAGTTCATGTTTTAATTGAAGGAACACTTTTAAACAATGTATCTTAGAAGTATGCCATTCTTCCAACCCATGAGCATGGAATGTTCTTCCATTTGTTTGTATCCTCTTTTATTTCATTGAGCAGTGGTTTGTAGTTCTCCTTGAAGAGGTCTTTCACATCCCTTGTAAGTTGGATTCCTAGGTATTTTATTCTCTTTGAAGCAATTGTGAATGGGAGTTCACTCATGATTTGGCTCTCTGTGTGTCTGTGATTGGTGTACAAGAATGCTTGTGATTTTTGTACATCGATTTTGTATCCTGAGACTTTGCTGAAGTTGC
This sequence comes from Symphalangus syndactylus, assembly GCF_028878055.3. Classification (NCBI taxonomy): domain Eukaryota; kingdom Metazoa; phylum Chordata; class Mammalia; order Primates; family Hylobatidae; genus Symphalangus; species Symphalangus syndactylus. The sequence goes on along the minus strand of NC_072430.2, from coordinate 68,457,404 downwards.
TAATCAGCTTAAGGAGATTTTGGGCTGAGACAATGGGATTTTCTAGATATACAATCATGTCATCTGCAAACAGGGACAGTTTGACTTCCTCTTTTCCTAATTGAATACCGTTTATTTCCTTCTCCTGCCTGATTGCTCTGGCCAGAACTTCCAGCACTATGTTGAATAGGAGTGGTGAGAGAGGGCATCCCTGTCTTGTGCCAGTTTTCAGAGGGAATGCTTCCAGTTTTTGCCCATTCAGTATGATATTGGCTGTGGGTTTGTCGTAGATAGCTCTTATTATTTTGAGATACGTCCCATCAATACCTAATTTATTGAGAGTTTTTAGCATGAAGGGTTGTTGAATTTTGTCAAAAGCCTTTTCTGCATCTATTGAGATAATCATGTGGTTTTTGTCTTTGGTTCTGTTTATATGCTGGATTACATTTATTGATTTGCGTATGTTGAACCAGCCTTGCATCCCAGGGATGAAGCCCACTTGATCATGGTGTATAAGCTTTTTGATGTGCTGCTGGATTCGGTTTGCCAGTATTTTATTGAGGATTCTTGCATCAATGTTCATCAAGGATATTGGTCTAAAATTCTCTTTTTTGGTTGTGTCTCTGCCTGGCTTTGGTATCAGGACGATGCTGGCTTCATAAAATGTGTTAGGGAGGATTCCCTCTTTTTCTATCGATTGGAATAGTTTCAGAAGGAATGGTACCAGTTCTTTCTTGTACCTCTGGTAGAATTCAGCTGTGAATCCATCAGGTCCTGGACTCTTTTTGGTTGGTAAGCTATTGATTATTGCCACAATTTCAGAACCTGTTATTGGTCTATTCAGAGATTCGACTTCTTCCTGATTTAGTCTTGGGAGGGTGTATTTGTCAAGGAATTTATCCATTTCTTCTAGATTTTCTACTTTATTTGCATAGAGGTGTTTGTAGTATTCTCTGATGGTAGACTGTATTTCTGTGGGATCGGTGGTGATATCCCCTTTTTCATTTTTTATTGCATCTATTTGATTCTTCTCTCTTTTCTTCTTTATTAGTCTTGCTAGCGGTCTATCAATTTTGTTGATCTTCTCAAAAAACCAGCTCCTGGATTCATTAATTTTTTGAAGGGTTTTTTGTGTCTCTATTTCCTTCAGTTCTGCTCTGATTTTAGTTATTTCTAGCCTTCTGCTAGCTTTTGAATGTGTTTGCTCTTGCTTTTCTAGTTCTTTTAATTGTGATGTTAGGGTGTCAATTTTGGATCTTTCCTGCTTTCTCTTGTGGGCATTTAGTGCTATAAATTTCCCTCTACACACTGCTTTGAATGTGTCCCAGAGATTCTGGTATGTTGTGTCTTTGTTCTCATTGGTTTCAAAGAACATCTTTATTTCTGCCTTCATTTCATTATGTACCCAATAGTCATTCAGGAGCAGGTTGTTCAGTTTCCATGTAGTCGAGCGGTTTTGAGTGAGTTTCTTACTCCTGAGTTCTAGTTTGATTGCACTGTGGTCTGAGAGACAGTTTGTTATAATTTCTGTTCTTTTACATTTGCTGAGGAGAGCTTTACTTCCAACTATGTGGTCAATTTTGGAATAGGTGTGGTGTGGTGCTGAAAAAAATGTATATTCTGTTGATTTGGGGTGGAGAGTTCTGTAGATGTCTATTAGGTCCACTTTGTTTAGAGCTGAGTTCAATTCCTGGATATCCTTGTTAACTTTCTGTCTCGTTGATCTGTCTAATGTTGACAGTGGGGTGTTAAAATCTCCCATTATTATTGTGTGGGAGTTTAAGTCCCTTTGTAGGTCACTCAGGACTTGCTTTATGAATCTGGGTGCTCCTGTGTTGGGTGCATATATATTTAGGATAGTTAGCTCTTCTTGTTGAATTGATCCCTTTACCATTATGTAATGGCCATGCTCATGGGTTGGAAGAATCAATATCATGAAAATGGCCATACTGCCCAAAGTAATTTATAGATTCAATGCCATCCCCATCAAGCTACCAATGACTTTCTTCACAGAATTGGAAAAAACTACTTTAAAGTTCATATGGAACCAAAAAAGAGCCCGCATCGCCAAGTCAATCCTAAGCCAAAAGAACAAAGCTGGAGGCATCACGCTACCTGACTTCAAACTATACTACAAGGCTACAGTAACCAAAACAGCATGGTACTGGTACCACAACAGAGACATAGATCAATGGAACAGAACAGAGCCCTCAGAAATGATGCCACATATCTACAACTATCTGATCTTTGACAAACCTGACAAAAACAAGAAATGGGGAAAGGATTCCCTATTTAATAAATGGTGCTGGGAAAACTGGCTAGCCATATGTAGAAAGCTGAAACTGGATCCCTCCCTTACACCTTATACAAAAATTAATTCAAGATGGATTAAAGACTTAAATGTTAGACCTAAAACCATTAAAATCCTACAAGAAAACCTAGGCAATACCATTCAGGACATAGGCATGGGCAAGGACTTCATGTCTAAAACACCAAAAGCAATGGCAACAAAAGCCAAAATTGACAAATGGGATCTAATTAAACTAAAGAGCTTCTGCACAGCAAAAGAAACTACCATCAGAGTGAACAGGCAACCTACAGAATGGGAGAAAATTTTTGCAACCTACTCATCTGACAAACGGCTAATATCCAGAATCTACAATGAACTCAAACAAATTTACAAGAAAAAAACAAACAACCCCATCAAAAAGTGGGCAAAGGACATGAACAGACACTTCTCAAAAGAAGACATTTATGCAGCCAAAAAACGCATGAAGAAATGCTCATCATCACTGGCCATCAGAGAAATGCAAATCAAAACCACAGTGAGATACCATCTCACACCAGTTAGAATGGCCATCATTAAAAAAGCAGGAAACAACAGGTGCTGGAGAGGATGTGCAGAAATAGGAACACTTTTACACTGTTGGTGGGACTGTAAACTAGTTCAACCATTGTGGAAGTCAGTGTGGCAATTCCTCAGGGATCTAGAACTAGAAATACCATTTGACCCAGCCATCCCATTACTGGGTATATACCCAAAGGAGTATAAATCATGCTGCTATAAAGACACATGCACACGTATGTTTATTGCGGCACTATTCACAATAGCAAAAAGAGTTGGAACCAATCCAAATGTCCAACAACGATAGACTGGATTAAGAAAATGTGGCACATATACACCATGGAATACTATGCAGCCATAAAAAATGATGAGTTCGTGTCCTTTGTAGGGACATGGATGAAACTGGAAAACATCATTCTCAGTAAACTATCGCAAGGACAAAAAACCAAACACCGCGTGTTCTCACTCATAGGTGGGAATTGAACAATGAGAACTCATGGACACAGGAAGGGGAACATCACATTCCAGGGACTGTTGTGGGGTGGGGGGAGGGGGGGGACAGCATTAGGAGATATACCTAATGCTAAATGACGAGTTAATGGGTGCAGGAAATCAACATGGCACATGGATACATATGTAACAAACCTGCACATTGTGCACATGTACCCTAAAACCTAAAGTATAATTAAAAAAAAAAAAAAAAAAGAAGTACGCCATTAATTTGCTCAGGTATTTTTCTAGTGAAAAACCTTTTTCTTGACAATGTCAATTTAATTTGTTTCTAAACATTTTTTTCTTTTCATTTTACATATTTTTTTATTGTTAATTAGCTACTGTGGAAGAGACAGTCAAATTCTTGTCACATATTATAATGAATAACATTATACTTAGCAACCTGATTGTCAGCAGTACATCTTCAAACGAAACGCAGCAAATCATGATTATGAGAATAATATGTTTTCCAAAACATGGTAACTTTTTTACACAACATATGTACATGCTATTTTTTTGGCCTATATTCCACTCTTCAGGGTAAGGTCAATTGTTCCAACAGGAAACAAAAATAAATATAAAACTTGGTTTTTTGGTGCTCGACTTTGTCAAAGTAATAGGAAAATTATTAGACCGCTTTGGTAAAATGAGAAATATGACAGTAATAATACTAGTATCTAAAAGCAACTCCCCACATTAAGATAACAGCCTCATTGAATTAATGGAGATTTTCAGTTTGTCTCAATAGACTATGAAGGGAAAAAAATCTAATAGGAATAGCAATTAAACCCATTATGTTTTTAATAGCACAAGTTTTAATTTGAAAAATAGACTTGTTTCTTTGCTAAACATTAAGTGATTGATTTTTCAAAATCATTTTTTTCACAGTCAGTAAAACATTTTCTAGTATACAAGTCTTTTTTAATCAAGTTTTTTCCAAGTATATATTATCATATAAAAGCCTCAAGTTTAAAGGCTGAAAAACATAATTTTATATTAATGGGTTTTCCTTTGAAAATAATTTTTAAAATATTTATTGAATGCTTACTGTGTGCTAGGCATATGCTAAATGCTTCCTGTTCATCATCTTAGTTAACTCTTGCAAGAAACGTAGGAGTTAATTACTCTTTGGGCCCATTTTAAAGCTGAAGAACCTGGGCTTAGGGAAGGTGGTCTAACTTTGCCTAGATTACACAGTTAGTAAGTGGCAAAGGCATATATATTTTCCTGGCATATAATATGAGAAATTATAAATTAAATTGTGTTTGAATATCACAAAATATACTGCAGAATAAACAGAATTTTGATTGGAAAAATATAAAAATCACTCACATACGAGGGAACTTCAAAAAGTTTATGGAAAAATGGAATTAAAATAATAAAAATTATATAAATTTTATTTCTCAACATAAGCTATATCAAGTTCAAGACACTTTTGCCAGTGTTGGTATCAGCCATTTAGTTCATCCCTAAGAAAACTGAGGGTCCTGGAAATTTAACCATGTTAAAACAGTCTTTATTACATTATTAACTTAAGAAAAATACTGACCTTTAAAGATTTTTTTAAGCTAAGGAAAAAAAAGGCAGAAGTCAGAAAGAGAAGTCAGAAAGAATCAAATCCAGACTGTAAGGTAGATGCCTAATGATTTCCTATTGAACGTCTCACAAAAGTGCCCTTGTCTGATGAGAGGAATGAGCAGGAGCATTGTCATGGTGCAGAAGAACCATCTGGATAAGTTTACCTGGGCATTTTTCGTGCTGAAGCTCTGGATAACTTACTCAAAATACTCTCTTAATAAGCAAATGTTATTGTTCTTTGGCCTTGCAGAAAGTCAACAAGCTAAATGCCTTGAGCATCCTAGAAAACTGTTGCCATGACCTTTGCTCTCATATTTTGCTTAACTGGCCCACTTCCACCTCTTGCTTCAATTTTTTTATTTTTTATTTATTTATTTATTTTGAGACGGAGTCTGGCTCTGTCGCCCAGGGTGGAGTGCAGTGGCGCGATCTCGGCTTGCTGCAAGCTCCGCCTCCCGGGTTCACGCCATTCTCCTGCCTCAGCCTCCCGAGTAGCTGGGACTACAGGTGCCTGCCACCGTGCCCAGCTAATTTTTTGTATTTTTAGTAGAGACGGGGTTTCACCGTGGTCTCGATCTCCTGACCTCATGATCCACCCGCCTCGGCCTCCCAAAGTGCTGGGATTACAGGCGTGAGACACCGCGCCCGGCCCACCTCTTGCTTTAATTTACTTTGTATTCAAGATTTTGCCGGTAAAGCCATGTTTTACCTGTTACAATTATTTGAAGAAATGCTTCACAATTTTGATCTCATTTGTTTAAAATTTCCATTGAAAGCTCTGCTTTTGTTTGCAGCTGATCTGGGTGTGACAGTTTTGGCACCCATCAAGTGCAAAGTTTGCTCAACTTTAACTTTTCAGTCACAATTCTATAAGCTAAACAAATTAAGAAGTCTATAGTGTTGGCTATTATTTTTGCCAGTAACTGTAGGTCCTATTGAATTAGGACTCAAACAGGATGAATTTTTACTCTCAAATTGATGTGCCTGCCACCGTGAACTTCATTTTCAACAGAATCTTGTACATTATTAAAATGAGTTACCCATTTGTAAACTGCCGATTTCTTTGGGGTATTGTTCCCGTAAACTTTCTGTAAAGCATCAATGATTTTACCATTTTTTCCGCTAAAGCTTCACCGTAAATTTGGTGTTTGCTCTTATTTCAATATTAGCAGAATTCATATTGCTTTCATTGGGTCTCTTTCAAATGATGTCTCATCCTACTTAGAATCTCAAACTAGGTCCTGTTTAGATATGTTATGTCAAGTTAGCATGAGTTTATTTTCGTGCAAAAAGTATTTTGAAACCCATGAATAGATTTTTTTCATAATATGCATTTTCATAAATGTTTTGAAGTACACTTGTCCTTACATAACATTTAATTTGACCTAAAGAGATAGAGCTCAGATACTGCACATTAATCACCTAAACTCTCATCCCTCAGAAAACTGCCAAAAGCCAGTTTCCATAGTAATGGGTAAATCTGGCAAAGCATTTTCTGTCTTTGCAATTGGTCCCCTCACACCTACCTTGCATCATCCTTTGACTCCATGCTTCATTGCCTCCAACTGCTAAGGAGACGTACTGTAAGGAAAATCTCTGTATGACTGGGATTTCATCAATTTGTGAACCATGGAAGCAAATTAGTTCAGTCAAGAAGTTTTGGTATAAGTATCTTCTCTGTGAACATTGTATTACATATGATCAAATAAATTTGAATAAAGTTTTGTTTCTCTAATATCATACTACCCTACAAAATCTATAAAATCATTGAAGCAAGACTATAATGGCCTAAAAAATCTTCCACTAATTTTTATCTTCCTTCTGTCCCTTTCTTTTTTCCACCCTTCATTTTAAGCTTACTTTTAACCCACTTTCTTTTGTTTTATTGCCCCTTCATTAGGGGACCAAAACAGCAAGGTGGGAAAAACAAAATTACATGGCTGATGAAAAACAGAGGCTGGGGCAAAATGTTAAAGCAGTGATGGTTCAGACAGCTATTAAAACCAAGTGCTTCTTTCTGATTCATGTAAGAAAAAAGTAATTCATTACATTCCATCAAAATAAAAAACTCCTGCTCTTCAATAGACATCATGAAGAAAAAAAAGGCAAGCTGCAGACTGGGGAAAAGTTTATAAAAACATGTATCTGATAAAGGGTTTGTGTTCAGAATATGTATATAAGTATATATATTCAGTATAGTATATATACACTATATATAAAAACATGTATCTGATAAAGGATTTGTGTCCAGAATATGTATATAATATATAATTATATATATTCACTATATTATATATATACTCTATATAATACATACATACTAGACACAAATCCTTTATCAAATACATGTTTAGGGTATCTGATATATATATATATATATATATATACACAAATTTTAAAACTCTCAAAATTCAACAATAAAAATACCCAATGGGGGAGCAATAGGTAAAGGATTTTAAAAGGCATTTTAGTAAACAAGATACATGGATGACAAATAAAGACATGTAAAGATGCTCAATGTCATTATTCATTATGGAAATGAAAATTTAAACCACACTGTGATAGCCGTATCTACAAATTTAAATGGTTAAAATTAGAATGAGTAACCCTATTAAGTATGGTCAAGAATGTGGAGGAACTGGATTTCTCATACATTGTTGGGAGAAATGGGAAAAGAAACACTTAATTTGGGAAACTATCTGGCAGTTTCTTTTTAAATAGTATAAACTCAATTACCATACGATCTAAACATTGCATTCATAAGTTATTTCCCTCAGAGGTGTAAAAGCATATGTCCATACAAAGACTTATACATGAATGTTCATAGCAGCTATATTTTTAATTGCCAAAAAATAGGGAAAAAAACAAATGTTTATCAACAGGTAAATGGATAAACAAATTATTGTGGTACATCCTCCATTAAATGCTACTCAGCATTAAAAGGAATAAACTATTGATTTAGGCACCATGTAGACTGATCTTAGAATAATTATTTTGCACAAAATAAAACAGCATGAAACTGTGCACACTGTATGATTTCATTTATATACAATGTTTGAAATGCATATAAACTGATTGAAAACAGGTAACTGGTTGCCTAAGGCAAGGGTAGTCTAGCAAATGAGGGGGAGGGGAAAAGGGATTAAAAATGGGCAAAAAAAACTTTTTGGAGTGACAGTTATACTTATTATCTCAATGGCTTCATATGCATATACATGTGTTAAAATTTCTCAAAATCTATACATTAAATATCCACAATTTATTGTATCTCAATTATACAGGAATAAAGCTGTTAAAAAATACACTGCAGAAATTATACCCATCCCTTCCAGCAAGCACTGCTCAGCAGTATGATAGGAATTGAAAAATGTCACCCCAAATCAGAAGTATTGTACAAAGTACAGAAGTGTAGTTAACAGTCACTTATATGGATCTTTCCAACACTAAGCAATGTCATGTGCAAGAAAATTAATGCAGAATAATGACTGAAGCCACCATATTTATATATCCAGAAGAACTTTAATCTATCTGTCTATCACCTGTGTTTGTTTGCATCTATCTATCTAAAATCTCTGTTAGTTGACCTCTCCTCTTAGGTCCTTAAAGTCAAGTATGTCTCATTGGTATCAAACTGAATTGTCTGACCATTTGTTTAGATTCACTACACTTAGGAGGGTGGCTTTCTAAGCCTCTGTGTAAAGTTTTCATTTATTTTTCTTTCACTTAGTGGAACCTTTTTCTATGAGTTATTTTTACATTAGCTATAAAGGAATTTTACTATTAAAAGTATCTTTCGGTCCTTATCCATGCAATAACAACAGGGAGATCACTTTTCACAGAAGCGTAAAGAGTGGCCAGAGTCAAAGGTTTATCAGTATTTGCAAACCCTTTTGAAATACTGACATATTTTAAAAGATTTAAGAGCCAATTCTCTGAAAAATTATCTAACTGAATTAGTAAATTCAATAGGTTGTGCTTAAATCCTGACATTTAGAAAATTATCATTGAAGGGTATTTTAAACTTGAAAAGTTTCTGATTGAAAAAATATATAATGAAATACTTTACAATAAACCCTTGTATCTGTGATTCTTATGTAACTGCTATATCTGAGATTCTTATGTCCTAAAGCATGAGAAAAGCCAACAACCTGCCAAATCACATTTTCATTTGACTGTAAATAACTTTCCACAACATACACAAATTCTTTTGATTGAGCAAGCAGGACAGACAGAGAGACAGACAGACAGACACACACACACAAAGAAAGAGAGAAGTTTAATTTTTTAAATAAAAATGCTAAACATATCTTAGTAGCTCAAAATTCAAAGATAAAGACTTTCTTTAGAATATAATGGGTGGATTCATCAGCCACTAGAACCTTCTTCCTAAAGTAACCCAAATTTATATTCAATAGAGCATCTATAGTCTTTACTTCCAGTGAGAACTATTTATCTAATATATAATCAAAAATTACAAGTGAGTGTTGGACCTCGTGGCAAACAATTAAGTTGCAGGAATGTCTTTCCTTCAGCATGACAGAGTATAGACAGTTTCAAATTTACTTTTCTACAAGCAGGTAAATCTTCCTTGTTCTCATATTTTATTGTACTCTTATTATTGCAATACTAAGTAACTTTAAAAATATATTGGGAGCAACTTTATTTTTGAAAATGCATTGCTTCTTCTATTCATTGTTGACTGGACACCTGCAGTTGTATGCCAGGAATTGGTCTGGAGGCCAAGGCCAGGCTAGCAATCAGAGGACAGATCACCTTGTGTAAAGGCAGAAAATGCCATATGTGACACTACTTGTAGATCTATTTACACAAATGAATTCATTTCTAGACAATCATGTGAGTACAACTTGGGGATAGAATTAATACTCATCTTGATTTTGGTATCAAGAGTGAGAAAGAAAAGGTCTAGTACTCACAAACCCTCTAGGGTAATGCCATCATGAAACATCAGAGCATAGGCTACCTGGGAAAGCTAAAATTGTAAAATAAAAGAAAAATGTCCAAAGGACCATGAGAGCACCCAAGAATACCAAATATACGATCTCCACAATGCCCCAAGGTCTTGCTTTTAAAAATCACTCCTGTCACCTAAAAGAACATGAACCACCTTGCTGGGCGTGGTGGCTCACGCCTGTAATCCTAGCACTTTGGGAGGCCAAGGCGGGTGGATCATGAGGTCAGGAGATCGAAACCATCCTGGCTAACATGGTGAAACCCCGTCTCTACTAAAAATACAAAAAATTAGCTGGGTGTGGTGGCGGGTGCCTGTAGTCCCAGCTACTCGGGAGGCTGAGGCAGGAGAATGGCGTGAACCCGGGAGGTGGAGCTTTCAGTGAGCCAAGATCGTGCCACTGTACTCCAACATGGGCGACAGAGCAAGACTCTGTCACAAAAAAAAAAAAAGAACACGAACCACTCTATAGCAAACAATGATTATTTTCAAAGACCAATGACACCTGATTGGTTTTGCTTCTACAAGTATAGCAGTCAATATTGTTGATGGCAAAAAACCAAAAATATCCAAATTCAGTTTCAACCAAGATATTGATAACACTCTACCTAGTTTTTTTCATTGAAATAAGCTAGGATAGAGAGGTGACAAAAGAAGTTCCAAATCCCCCATATGCCCATATCATATTTGGAAGTTGTCAGGAGAGGTATATACAATCATCTGGCATTTTTGGCTTTTGCAAATCAAATTAAGAAGGGAACAGTGAGGAGAAAGAAAAACACAGAAAAAAGCAAAATTTACATTAGATAATATCTCAACTGTTTCTGTGGTACTATGGTCAATAAGTTTCTTTCAATGTCAAAGACTTGGACAAGATGGCTAACTAGACACAGCCAGGAAGAACTTCTCTCACCAAGACAGATCAGAATATTGAGGAATATGGCATGCTTCAACCAGACTGTCTGAAAGAATGCACTGAGAGAGGTTAAAGAGAGGGCCCAGATGTTGAGACTGAAGGAAGAGGAAGCTGGAAATCATGCATGAGATTGCTCAGTGCCAGGATACGTTCCAGGCCCTGAACAGCTCCTGAGGAAGGTGGTGGGTCTGACATGTGTAAGCTGCTAGACCTGGAGAAAGAAGGGCATCTTTTCCATAGGACCAGGGTGAATCTGATCTGCATGCCCCACTGACCTCCAGCCCCTCCCAGAGTTCCTGCCAGGCCACGCCTACATGCAGTGCAGCCTCAGCTACCCCACCAAAAGGTTTTTTGCCAGCATCTACCATCATAGCACTTTAACCATATCCTCCTGTCACCCCACTGGAGCACTTTTGCTGACATCATCCCACCAGATGGCATTTGCCTGCAATCTCACCACCGTCCCTATGGGTCACAATCAGCTGTGGCACCATCACTGTCCCACCGAAGTATTTTCTGCCCATGGCATCCCCTGTCAGAAGGGTTCCCACTCACAATGTCCCTGGCAGAGCACCTCCTACAAATAGTGACCATGCTGTGCCCACTGGAGCACTTCCAGCCCATGGCCCCCCACCTTCCCAAGTACTTCCTTCTGTTGTCACCCTTGCTGGAGTGCATCCCACCTGTGGCACCCCTACCACCCCTGTCACAGTGTGTCCCACCAGTGATGCCACCATCAACCCAGCCCAAGTGCATCCCACCCATGGCACCCCTGCTGGAGAGCCTCTCACCTGTGGCACCCCCAAGTCCCCCACCAGAGCACTTCCCACCCACAGCGCTGCCACCACCCCCACTGGAGCATTTACACCCACCGTGCCCCCACCATTCCCTATGGAGTGCTGTTGCCAATAATCTGGCAGTGCCTCGGCTCCTACATCTCAGCTGGGGCTTAACCTCAAGGGAACAGTGGACAAAGCCATGGACCCAGTACCAGCCACTCATGGATAGATCACATAGCCCAGCAATGTGGAATTGAGCACTGGCCCTCTGAAAGCATCCAGAAACTAAGTCATTCAACTACACACAACTTGCACCACAGTCACACCTTCAAGGGCAGTAATGACCATAAAAATATAAAGCCCATCCAAATGACAGCAATTTCAAATGATAAAGGAACATCAGCCCTCACAGATGGAAAGAACCGCACAAAACTCTAGAAACTCTAAAAGTCACCGTATCTTTTTACCTCCAAAAAAAATCACACTATCTCCCCAGAAATGGTTCTTAACTAGATTGACATGGCTGAAATGTCAGACATAGAATTCAAAATCTGGATGGCAAGAAAGCACATCAAGATATAAGAGACACAGAAAAGGCCTTCAATAAAATTCATCATCACCTCACATTCAAAACCCTCAACAAATTACTCACCGAAGGAACAAACCTCAAAATAATAAGAACCATGTGCAACAAATCTATAGCCAACATCCTACTGAATGGGCAAAAGCTGGAAATACCCACCTTGAGAATTGGAACAAGACAAGGACGTCCACTCACACTACTCTTCTTCAACATAATACTGGAAGTCCTAGCCAGAGCAATCAAACAACATAAAGAAATAAAGGGCATTCAAATCAGAAGAGAGGATGTCAAACAATCTCTTCACATACAATTCTATACTCAAAAAACTCACGGACACCATCAGAAGGCTTCCAGAACTGATAAATGACTTCAGTAAATTTTCAGGATACAAAATCAATGCACAAAAAATCAGTAGCATTTTTACACATGGAAAATGTCCTAATTCAGGGCCAAATAAAGAACACAGTCTTTTTTATAATAGGCACAAAAAGTATAAACTACCTAGAAATACAGCTTACCAAGGAGGTGAAAAATGACTACAATGAGAATTACAAAACACTGGGCAGGCAGATCACGAGGTCAGGAGATGAAACCATCCCTGCTAACACGGTGAAACCCCGTCTCTACTAAAAATACAAAAAAATTAGCCGGGAGAGGTGGCTGACGCCTGTAGTCCCAGCTACTCAGGAGGCTGAGGCAGGAGAATGGCGTGAACCCGGGAGGCGGAGCTTGCAGTGAGCCGAGATTGCACTACCGCACTTCAGCCTGGGTGACAGAGCAAGACTCTGTCTCAAAGAAAAAAAAAAAAAATCACAAGACACCACAAATGAAAAAACATTCCATGCTCATGCACAGGAAGAAGAAGTCTTATTAAAATGGCCAAATGTCCCAAAGAAATGTACAGATTCAGTGTTATTTCTGTGAAACTATCAACAACATTTTTCACAGAGTTAGAAATAAAAATTATTTTAAAATTCATATGGAGCCAAAAAAGTGCCCAAATAGTCAAAGCAATCCTAAGCAAAAAGAAGAAAGTCAAAGGTGGGAGAGATGGAGCAAGATGGCAGAATAGAAGGCTCCACTGATTACCTCCTCTGCAACAACAGCATTTTAACACTTACCTGCACAGAAAAAATACCTTCATAAGAACCAAAAATCAGGTGTGCCCTCATAGTACCTGGCTTTATATCTGTGTCACTGAAAGAGGCACTGAAGAAATAGAAAAAAAGTCTTGAGTCTCCAATGTCACCCGTCACCCACCCCGCAGCAATGGTGGCAGTGAGCAGACAGCATCTCTGGGTGCTGGAGGAGGAAAAGCACAGCAATTGTGGGGCATTTAACTCAGTGCTTTTCTGTTAGAGCAGAAAGGAAAACCAGACCAAAATCAGCTGATGCCCACCCACAGAGGGAGCATTTAAACCAGTCCTTACCAGAGGGGAATTGTCAATCCCAGTGGTCTGAACTTGAGTTCCTACAAACCTTGCAACCAAGGGCTAAACTGTGCTGGGTCTATAAATAAACTGGAAAGGCAGTATAGTCTATAAAGACTGCAATCATTAAACAAACCTTAGATATAGCCAATGGACTTGGGGGTGTACATGACCTACTGAGACACCAGCTGGGTGAGGGAGAGCTGGCATCACTGAAGTCCTAACCCCAGGCTGCAAGGCTCGTAGCTCCAGAAGAGACCCCTTCCTTCCCCTTAAGGAAAGGAGAGGGAAGAATGAGGAGTACTTTGTCTTGCATTTTGGATAGCAGCTCAGCCACAGCAGGATAAGCACCAGCCAATGTTGTGAGGACCCCATTCTAGGCCCTAGCTCACAGACGACATTTCTAGACACATACTTGGTCAGAAGGGAACCAGATACATTGGAGGGAAGGACACAGTCCTGGCAGCATTCATCACGTGCTAACTGAAGAGTCCTCGGGCCCTGAATAATCAGCAGTAATACCCAGGTGCTACATCAAGGGCCTTGGGTGAGCCTCTGAGACTTTCTGGCTTTAGGTGAGACTCAGCACATCACCAGTTGTGGTGGCTATAGGGTGGCTGCTTGAGAAAAGCAGAGCAAAAAGTCAAAGGGACATCATCTTGCACCTTAGGTACCAGCATGGCCACAGGGCCTCTTGGCGTCCTTGATTTCAGGACTTGTCTATTGGATGACGTTTCTGAACCTGCCGTGGGCAAGAGGAGAGCCCAGTGCCCTGAAGGGTGAGTCCCAGGTCAGGCAGCATTCACCACAAGCTGACTTGAGAGCCCTTGGGCCTTAAAGGAACATTGGCTGTCATTTGGCAGTATTCCTCACGGCCTGCAGCTACAGGTGGGGCTCCTCTGCCTTTGGAAAGATAGTTATTGGCCTTAAAGGGAAGGTAAGCAAATAACTATGGGTAGAAAGTTTATTCCAAGGGATAAAAATGGAGAACTTCCCAAACCTAGAGAAAGATAGGACTATCCACATTCAAGAATGTTATAGAAACCAAGCAGTTTTAACTCAAAGAAGACTATCTCAAAGCATTTAATAATCAAACTCCCAAAGGTCAAGGATAAAGGAAGGATCCTAAAAGCAGCAGGAGAAAAGAAACAAGTAACATACAATGGAGCTCCCATGTGTCTGACAGCAGACGTTTCAGGGGAAATTTTATATGCCGGAAGATAATGGCAAATTAAAAATATTCTGCACAGTAATAGAAACTATCAACAAAGTGAAGTGACAACCCACAGATTGGGAGAACACATTTGCAAACTACATATCAGACAAGGGATTAATGACCAGAATATATAAGGAGCTCAAACAACTCTATAAAAAACTAATAATCTGATAAAAGTGGGAGAAATATTTGAATAAATATATCTCAAAAGAAGACACACCAATGGCAAACAGGCATGTAAGAAGGTTCTCAACATTACTGATCATTAGAGAAATGCAAATCAAAACTATAATGAGATATCATCTCACCCCAGGCAACATGGCTTATATCCAAAAGGCAGGCAATAACAAATGCTGGCGAGGATGTGGAGAAAGGGGAACCCTCATATACTGTTGTTGGGAATATACATTAGTACAACCATTGTGAAGAACAGTTTAGAGATTCCTTAAAAAATGATCCAGTAATCCCACCGCTGAGTATATATCCCAAAGAAAGGAAATCAATATATCAAAGAGATGTTTGTTACAGCACTGTTCACAATATTTAAGAGTTGGAAGCAATGTAAGTGTACATCAACAGATGAATATATAAAGAAAATTGTATATATACACAATGGAGTATGATTTAGTCATAGAAAAGAATGAGATCCTGTCATCTGTAATAACATAGATGCAACTGGAGATCGTTATATTAAGTGAAATGAGCCAGGCACAGAAAGACAAACATTGCATTTTCTTATTTGTGGATCTAAAAATCAAAACAATTGAATTTATGGTGATAGAGAATAGAAGGATGGTTACCAGAGGCTGGGAAGGGTAGTCAGGGGTTGGTGGGAGGTAGGAATGGTTAATTGGTACAATAAAGTAGAAGAAATGAATAAGACCTACTATTTGATACCACAACAGGGTAACTATAGACAATAATAACTTAATTGTACATTTTAAAATAACTAAAAGATTGTAATTGGATTGTTTGTAACACAAATAATAGATGCTTGAGGGAATGGATACCCCATTCTCCATGATTTGTTTCATATTGCATGCCTTTATCAAAACATCTCATGTACGCCACAAATACATACAACTACTATATACCCACAAAAATTAAAAATAAAAAAATTTAAAAGAAACGCAAAGCCAAAGGCATCACACTACCTGACTTGAAACTATACTACAAGGCTAAAGTAACCAAAATAGCAAGGTATTTGTAAGGAAATAGACACATAGACCAATCCAACACGTTAGAGAAACCAGAAATAGAGCTGAACACCTATAGCCATCTGATCTTTGACAAAGTCAACAATAACAAGCAATGAGTAATGACTCCCTATTCAATAAATAGTACTGGGTTATTGTCTAGCCATATGCAGAAGGCTGAAACTGTACTCCTTCCTTTCACCATACAAAAAAAGGAACTCAAGATTGATTAAAGACTTAGATGTAAGACCTTGAACTATAAAAAAACCCTAGAACAAAACCTAAGACATACCATTCTGGCCATAGACCTTGGCAAAGATGTCTTGTTGAATATACCAAAAGCAATTGCAACAAAACCAAAAACAGACAAGCGGGACCTAATTAAAGTAAAACGTTTCTGCACAGCAAGAGAAACAGACAACAGATTAAACAGACAACTTACAGAATGGGAGAAAATATTTGCAAAGTATGCATTCAACAAAGGTCTAATATCCAAAATCTATAAGTAACTTAAATCAATACACAAAAAACAAACAACCCCATTAAAATGTAGCTAAACACATGAACGGACACTTCTTAAAAGAAGACAAACATGTAACCAACAAATATATGAAAAAATGCTGATCATTAACTAAATACTAGATAAATGTAAATCGAAAACTCTATGAGATACCATCTCACACCAATCTGAATGGTTATTATTAAAAAGTCAGAAAATAATAGATGCTAGTGAGGCTGTGAAGAAAAGGGAACACTTATACATTGTTGGTGAGAACGTAAGTTAGTTCAGCCACTGTGGAAAGCAGTTTGGATACTTCTTAAAGAATTTTGAACTATCATTTGATCCAGCAATCCCACTATTTGGCATATATCCAAAGGGAAATAAGTAAATAGTTCTATCAAAAGAATTTATGTACTCATATTGTTTATCGCAGGGCTATGCACAATAACAAAGACATGGAATCAACCAAGATGACCATCAAGAGTGTACTGAATAAAGAAAATGTTATACACACACACACACACACACACCCATGGAACACTGTGTAGCCATAAAAATGAATGAAATTGTGTCATTTGAAGCAACATGGATGCATCTGGATGCCATTATCCTGAGCAAACTAACACAGGAACAGAAAAACAAATATCACATGTTCTCACAAATGGGAGCTAAAGACTGAATAGACATGGGCACAAAGATGGGAGCAATAGACACTGGGAACTGCTTGAGGGGGAAAGCGGGAGAAGGGCATCGGTTGGAAGGCTGCTTCTCGGGTACTATGCTAAATACCTTGGTGACAAAGTCACTTGCACACCAAGCCTCAGCAACATGCAATTTACCCATGTAACAAACTTGCACAGGTACTCCCTGAATCTAAAATAAAAGTAGAAAAGGCAAAAAAAATGAATAGAGAGACAATGTGGTAGAGTGATGCAGAGCAAATACTTTGGAGTCAAACTTCCCAGGTTCGAATTCCAGCTCTGCCATTGACAAACGACGTGACTAAAAAATGAAGCTCTCTGTGACTTAGTTTCCTTCTTGGTACAACAAAGAAAATAATAGTACCTATATCAAATACTGTTAGGGGATTAGAGAAGTATATGTAGTTGCTGTTAATAGTTATTATTAATAAAGAAATCGTGCATCTTTCAATAGTTACTAGGAGACATAAAAATGAAACTGACAATTGTAAGCAAAATTCTAATAAGCCTCAAATACTACATACATACATATATTTATATATTTTGCAAATATATATGTAAATGGTATATTTTTACATTTGTATCATGCAACCCCTAAGCCAGTTTCTCACAGATTTTTTTCTAGGACTTGCTACATTTAAAGAATAAAAGATAAATTTTAATAAACACAGTGATTTTGTGCAAATTATGCCCCTAAATGATCTTTTTCAATGTTGGAAATGACTTTTTCCAAATGTGAGGGGCAGATGGGTAGAGTTGACAGTTAGTGTTTTAAATAAGAGCAATCAACATTAATTGAACACCTACTAAATTAACACTTTTCATATATTTCCATTTAATTCCCATAGCCACCCCGAAAGTCTAAATATTATCTATATTTCACAAACAAAAAAACCTGACATTCAGGGAGGTTAAGTAAATTACCCAAGATTACACAGTTAGAGAAGGATAATATTGGTAGTTGAAGTGATGTGTGTCAAATTGCATAAAATAATAAGAATATTTGTTTACTACCTTCTGCATGTTCTATGTTAGGGGCTTCACAGTGCTATCACCCATTGATGACACAGCAACAGGTGATAGAGAAAGTATTTATATTGCATTTCTGTGGATAAAGAAATGGATGCTCTGGGGATGGAATAACCTGGCTGAGGTTCTACAGCCTAAAAGTGGTATCAGGCACATAACCAGAGTCTTTTATTTATGTAACATGGAAATATAGAAAAATAATTATATGTCGATGGTGGCCTTTCATTTTTAAAAGGCTGCATTTATTTGAGAAAATATTACATATTCCTAAGATATATAAACTCACACTGAAACTACATTTTATGTAAAGTTATCCTCAATTGCTACAATATTCTTGTTTGAAGCCCTGAAAATAGTTGTGCATCAATTAAATGTCAAAAATCAAAGATGGCTTATTCAGGATATTTAAATGTAGCTTGGCTTATATTCCAGAATAAAAATAATAAATATTAAAGAGCTCTCATTGTAAAGAAAATTATTTCTTTATATTCTAGAAAGTAATATCTAAAAATTGTTTTATGAAAGTAAAGACAAAATAAGCCTACTATGGATATATTTAGTGTTGAATAAAAACAAAACTTCATATTTCTCAAGCTAACTCTATTGCTTTGGGGATCTTTTACAAAAGTGAACTAAAAGCTTGTTTGCGATTTGAATGAAGCTTTCTTATGCCAGTGTCATGAAAAGATCCCATCCAGTGTGGCAAGTTCCAAATTGCAAATTTTTAGAAATGAATGTTCTCTATACATAAACAAGTACAAAGTTTATGGTTGTGTTAATGAACACAATAATTTTTCAGCAAGTAAGAAAGCACTTTTGGGTGCTATTAAACAAAATACAAGCCGAATTTTGACAAAATCAAAATTGATCATTCTTACTTATTTGCTGGAGCTACCAGGCTACTAAGGGTCATGGATAATAAGAGAATTTCACACTACTATAGCATGAATGTTCAAGGTAGAAACGAAGACTACTAATATGACTGGAAACCCTTTGGTCCTTTGTATTTAGTTTTTTAGTATGGAGTAAAAATATTTAAAGCACCTTGGTGACTACAGTGAACTGAGTCCGTGTAGGGTTATATAAAATCCAAAGACTTGCCACTGTAAGTGCACAAAGTACATACTGTGTGCAAACATTCTTGTTGGCCAGGTGTGGTGGCTCACGCCTATAATCTCAGCACTTTGGGAACCCAAGGCAGGTAAGTTGCTTGAGCCCAGGAGTTCAAGAGCAGCCTGAGCAACATGGTCAGGCTCCATATGTTAAAAAAATTCAAAAACAGCCAGGCATGGTGGTGCACAACTGTTGTTCCAACTACATGGGAGGCTGAGGAGGGAGGATTGCTGAGTCCAGGAGGTCGAAGCTACAGTAAGCCATGTTCACACCACTGAACTCTAGCCTGGGCAACAGGGTGAGACCCTGTCTCAATTAAAAAAAAAAAAAAGAAAAAAGAAAAAGAAAATATTCTTGTTGTGTAATGTTTGGAGATAGTTTTAGGCCACCAGGCCATGATCAATATATTAAAGTCTTCTATCCTGGTTTTGTTCATATGTTTAAATGGCTCATAATTCAATAAATTATTCTTGTTATATCCTTTCTCTGTTGCCCTTCCATCAATCCTGTGGGCAAAGGGAAGATACTCGATTACTGAGTTCTACCCCCTCTTTTTATGTCCTTCAGGTTCACGAA